>NW_027094087.1:58891575-59536575 GCF_029207755.1 Chamaea fasciata | reverse complement strand
TTATTTGAACCTTGTAGGAAATTATGAGAATCAGGCCTGGGCATCTGAAATTGTAAATGTCACTAATGAATGCTAACTGGTGGACAGTGATTTTTGAAGACTTTCCTGGTGCTTGATGCATGAGAAGACCCAGTCTTGAAAGGATATTGTACTTATTAAGCTTTTCAAATGCTTCTTTGGAAAACTAGAACTAAACTAAACTATTGGTAATGTAGCTGTCAGAGAAAAATGTAGTCCAAAGGCATGATAAGACAATTTATTCCCTGTGGTAATATCTGAATTCAATGTTATTTTCCCCTATATCTCCTCCCATGTACTGGAGACTCATTACTTGTATTCATTAACTTTACACAGTAAAGATATCTGTCTGCTTTCAGTGATACAAAAACAAATATAAATGATTTTAGCATGCATTTGGTGTGTTCAGAGGTTACTTACAAAGAAACAGTTTTGAAGTTTTTAGTGGAAAAATGTGCAAGTATATATACAGCATGTTATAATAACATCAAGCATTTAACTGAACACATTTTTTTGTAAAAAAAAGGGAAGAAAAAAACAGGCTAAACTGTCTACTTCTTATACTTGGGATAGTAAATATATCTGCCATAAGGCAACATAGTTATAAAATTTAACCTGTTTGCTGAATATTTTTGTTAAACTTCAAGAGGATAGGTGGATATTTCACTATTTGCTGACTGTCTCTGTGTTCACTCAAGTTCTAGGAAATCAAATCAATTATTCTAAAAACCATGCGTAAAGCAGTGTAAAGCCACAGTTTATCTCATATTAAGATACACTGAATTCCACGTTGTCACACCAAGTATGGCATTTCCTAGCAAATTGTGAATGTGGGCTTTAAAGCTCTTCTTAAACTGTTCTCTGGTGTTAATGAGTCAGATTACTTTTAATTCCTATTTCTTCAGAATTACTCCCAATATATCTTTCAATTACCAACTTCTCCTAAAATTTGTTAGAAGTACAGTCTATACTTTAAACTTTTAAAATCACAAAACTAGTATCAATAATTGTATAAGCCCTGTGGTAGCTACAACATATACACATTCTTTCTTGAACACCTCCAGTACATACTGCTTTTCTGTAGATTTGAGCTTAACTAACACTTATTACTGGTTGCACAATCTATTTATTTTCAAAAATGTGTGAAATAAAATCTTCCTTTTTTTTTTAATTAAAAATACACAGAACAAAAAGCTACAAATTACTACTTCAAGTTTGTAGTGTAGTGAAATATTTAACCTTTCATTTGTACAGGGTTACATAATTCCACAGAACTACTGCTATTATTACAGCAATTTTAAAGAGAATATTATGACAATAAAAATACAGAACACATTTCTTCAATATATAAAATCAGGAAAAAAAAGTTACTCCTTAAAATCAGATGTAAAAGTAATTTAAAACTACAAAGGTAAAAACCACATGATTTGTTGTCCAGGATTCCTTTGGGGTATTATTTCAGTCTTGTAATGTTTTGAACTTTTTTATACTTGGAAAGACAATGGAACATGACAGGTTATTTGACAGTTTGCTAACACAAATTAACCTCATTTATGGGAAAACTGGTTGTGCGTGAACATCTACTCTTGCAGTGCTTTTTAAGACAATCTCTAAATTGCTGAATTTCTGGGAGGTCTGCTTCCTAAATGTTAAGCATTCTGCTGAGCAGTAACATTTATAATGTAACATGTATATTCTGATAGGCTTGCATATTGATGACTATATAATATTAGTAGAGGAAAAGGAAGAAATAAAACATGCTTGACATGTTCTTTCAAACTAATGAAAATTCACTACTGCTTTGCATAGGATTTCATCAGGTAACAGAGTGGGGTATTTGACCATGGTTTATTCTTTAATTCAAAAAGAACTGTTTAAACCAATCTTAAGAGATTTGTGGTGGGAATTTGTAACATAGAAATAATATTAGTCTAAGAGAAATACGTAAGATTGTATTTTTTTTCTTTCTAGCCTGAAAAATGAATAAATTATTATTCCCAGGAGGAAGGAGAAGAATACAGGAGAATATGACCTACATGTAATCCCCTTACAAAATATTTGAAACCAAAATAACTTTTAGGCGTTTCTTCTTTTGCTAAATTTCATTCTTTGTGAATGGAACCTATTTAATAATTAGGTGAGAGGTACTATATAAGTTGGATGAAGATGATGAAGAATATCTACCAAATAAAATCCAACACTAGTAGACTTAAAAAATAAATTTATAAAATAAATGGCCCAAGGGTTCTGTCTATTCACCCTCTAAAAGCATGTGTATTTTTCAATACATTTTAAGATATACTGTTGAATAAATACACAGTGTGCTGGTTTTGCATGGAAGGGATTTTTCTAAGAAAAGCTTAGCGACTAGCTTTAAATAAACCAGTGACTAGCTTTAAAACAGTGACTAGTTTTAAATATTGCCAAACTAATTAACTTATTAGAGAGCTGGATATGCCTCTGGACTACTGTTGAGGGTTAGACTTGTTTCTTTTTTACTTATAGTTTTTTTTTTTTTTTCCCATAAGTTGCTAGGAAACTAACTACTGGGTACTTACAGGGTACTTAAGCAGAATAAAGGGGCCAGAGAAGAGGAGTTGTAGCACCTGGCTGCACTTCCTTTGTCCCTGGTAGTTTCTCTCAGAGGGGGAAGATAGCAAGTTTTGGGGCGCAGAAAAAGAAGGGGCTGGGGGCCACTGTGCTGTCTTGCTCTTGGCTTTTGGAGAGAGGATGGCCAGGCTGCTGCTTGCTGCAGGAGGAGTTCACTGTCACCACCAAGTCCGGCCCTGGGAAATCTACCATCATCTGCTCATTTGCCCTGGAGTTCTGAGCTCCTCTTCCTGCCCCGATGGAACTGGGCTGGCTCTGTCCCACTGCTGCTGCTTGTTCAGAACTGCCCTTTTTGCTACTGTGTAGCTCACACCGCCTGCCTGCAGAGACCTTCCGTGTCTTCAGCCACAGCTCTGGAGTTCCGGATCCATCTCTTCCATCCCTTCCCGTCTGGGGCAAAGCCGCCATTACCGTTTGTGTGCGCCCCGAGCCCACAGCACAGCGCCCCTGCAGCTGTGTGGGGACCATCACACCTGCCCTGTCTGCCGGGAGCCACCAGCGCCCCTGCTGACTGTGACCGGAACTGCACCAAAGGGGAAAGTGCCCACAGTCAGGGAAACTGTTACTGGGTCCCTGGTTCTGTTTATTATTAATGCTGTAGTTGTTGTTTGTTTGCCTTGTTAGACATACTAGTAAAAAACTGTTTTTCCCCATGCTTTTGCCTGAGAGTCCCTTAATTTCAAAATTATAATAATTTGGTGGTAGGGGGTTTACATTCTTCATTCCAAGGGAGGCTCTGGCTTTTCCCTGGCAGACACCTGTCTTTCAAACTAAGACAACTGCACAGGTTAAAAATGGGGGGAAATCCCAGGAAGCTCGCTTTTCTTCAGGCCTGGGAAGAGGTAACAAGTAGGCCCAGCTCCCTCCTTGCCGTGGGGGCCAGGCTGGCTGGGCCCTGCCCAGGGCCAGGCCCCTTCCCAAGAAGCCTGCTGGGCCCCTGGTCAGGGCTGGGCCCAGGGTCAGGCATGGAGACTGCTGGGCAGGGGGAAGGGAGGAGAGAATGCCCCATCCCGGCTGGATTGGGCACCCAGCAGCTGTTAACATTTTACTGCTAAAGCCTCCTCCCCATGGCGGCCCCGGGAGGACTGGAAGGGCCAGCTCAGGCTCCCCGTGGTGGCTGCTGGGCAGAGAAAGGGGGAGAAGCTCCAGCTGCAGACATGCTGCTGTGAGATCCCAGCCATCCCCTCCCACCCAGAATGCTCCAGCCACCGCCACCAAGACCCCTTGCTGAGGGAGGGGTCCAGCCGCATGAGAGATCATGCAGCTAAGACCAAGAACAGCTCTGTGGCTGTGCAGAGTGGCCTGCAGCTAGACCACCTTCAGCCTCTGCCCAGGAAAGACTTTAATGACCTTCTGCACACCTGGGAGAGATTTTCACTCTTTTCTTACACATATGAAACTTGCAAAACATTAAATCCTATCTGAGTGAGAGAAAAGGATAGAGGGAAGACATGTGAAGAGACAAAATGAAAACATCAAAGTCAGTGAAAGAGGAGTTGGATCTTAGGTGGAAAAGGAACAAGAAGATGCCTAGTGTTAGGCTGAAATTCTTTGGTAAAGTCATGGTAATGGACTGGTAATAGAATATCCCTGTAAATCATGGAAAATATGCACTGGGGAGATGGGAGTGTTCAGATTGCAGATATAAGCAAAGGTATTTGTGGTTGACTAAGCAAATATTGAAGGAGCTATGATCTTACAGGAATTTTGAACAGAGAGAGAGATGAGATGAGATGAAGATGAAGCTCTCCCCCCAGGAAGAAGAAGATCTTTGTTCTTAGAGATAAAGATCATCTCAGAGAGAGATGAACAGAATCTTTGCTTTTGAACTACTCATCTTTAAAATGGTACCCCACAAGTTTACATGGCCCATAGCATAGCTTTGTGAAGGCTGTATGATATGGGAGGGACTTCACAACTGCACATTCCCAGGTGGCTCCTTTTGTGAGAGTTAAAAAGCCACAAGAGAACTGTTCTGTCTTTTGACATGTTTCCATGGCACACCAAAAGAGACTTCCCTCTCTAAATGAACTGATGAAAGACTTTTTATAGGTGGTAAACTGACCTAGAGTTCCAAGTTTTGTCTCTATATGTTGTCTGTGAGAAAGAAAAGAAGTTGTTGGGGAGAGGGGAAGTGTTTTGAAGGTTTTATTCAGAACCTTAATAATCTATTTTTCTCCTGTAGTTTTGTTAATAAACCTGTCTTTATACCCTTTTAAGTTTCAAGCCTGCTTTGCTTCTCTCCTAATCCTATCTCACAGCAGAAAAAGAGTAAATAATTCTAGTACGCACTCAAACCACAACACATAATTCAGAAAACCGAAACTGGCAAATCTGAAACTACTACACACAGCTATACAGCAGAAGACATTACAAAATGTTATGCAAACTCCTATGTTTCCTCATCAATAGTTTTGGGTGTTTTTTGGTGTAGAACCTCTGGTGCTGAACTAAGGACCATGAAAGTTTCATGAAGAGTGGGGACAGATGCCATATTATAGTCTCTACAGTTTCTCTGCAATGAAAAATGTGCAGCTTTAAAGAGAAATATTTGGTTGTGGTAAATAAATAAATAAATAAATAAAACTGACTTATTCTTTAGTACTCTAAGCCTGGACTGAAAATTTTCACTTTAGGCTACCTTTTTTGAAAGGTTTTGTTGTCAGTTTTGTTTGTTCTGCATGACCTAGATTTATGGTGGTAAAACTTTAAATGTATAATTGTAGCATTGTATTTTCTGTACATGCTACATATGTTAGAAATAAACTATTTTGGGTGCATTTCAAAGCATTAAAGTATGTTTATGGGTTATCTCATACCGTTAAGGTAAAGTTAGATCCCCTGTTTACTGTGGGTCTACTTGTGTGAAAGTTACAGAGGAAGCCTTTGAAATCTCTAAATATAGGTTAAAAGAGTTTCTCTATATCTAAAATGTCATGACATTAACATCCAGTATCTTGGGATACTCCAAAGTTAGAAACTGGGAAACTGATCCTTTCCAGTGGCATAGAGCTCTAATTTCTAGCCTTACAACTATTCAAAGAATTGGACCTACCTTCTGACACTTCAGGTGTAAAAAGGGTTTTGTGAATCCAGCTCATCCTGTATATTAGGAAGCCTTATTTTCTGAGGAAAAATTACTGATTTAAAAAGGGTAAGAATGAATGACTTGGTGTTGTATTTAATTAAAAATAATAATAAAAAGAATCCCTACTGGCTCTTTACAGGTATTCTATAGTTCTGATTTTTATAAGAGGGTGTCTAGGTCATAAAAATGATATTAATTACTCAAAAACATATACAAATTATGTTATAATCAACTTCATAGTTATGAAAAATTGACCTACTTATGTAGTCCTGAGTGAAACTAGGGTTGGAAGATGCAGACATAAGAGCTTTATATGAGCAGAGAAAGGAGATTTTATTTGTTGCTATTAAGAAGTAAGTTCAATTATAGAGAACAATACAGATGTCATGTTTACTTAGTTTTTCTTTGACCCAGTGCTCATCAGTAGTGATTGTCTGTTCTGTTTTTTGATGTGGTTTTTTTTGTTTGTTTTTTTGGGGGGGGGCTTTTTTTTGTTTTTGTTTTTTTTTTTGGGTGGTGAGATTCAATCTGTAATTAATTGCAGATATGAATATAAAAAGAAATTTACTTTATTAGTGCTCTTCAGTAAAGCATTTCATTGAGCTGAATGACAAATCAGTGTCTGAAGTTGTGTGTCACAGCCCAACTGCTTTTCCACTTAGGGCCTATTTCACACTGACTGAAAAATGGTAGAGTGGTTCAGCTCCATTTGCTGAATAACCTGGAGGTCCTTAGGGGAAAAGGGGAAAAACTGCTATGTTTCAGAGGGTTGGATCTAACTTGAATTCTTGGTGTGCAAGTAGCCAATTTCTTTGCTTGCAATGACTTGTATTAAGCCTGGCTTTGACTAGCGTGATGGGAATATCAGACATCTCCCCAGAGTAACATTTTGCAACACAGCAGAAAAAAAAATGCAGTTATCTGTATGTTTGCATAAAAAATTATATATACATTTCTGAGCTGGATCAAAAATGCTTCTTGATGTTGTACATGCCAGTTTACGGAATAGAATTCAAATACAAAAATTTCAAAATTTCCAAATATACTACCATTTTTCTGCCTGGATATATTGGAAAGGCCTTGCTTTTAAAATGTGAATTTTCACAGCATTATAACCATCATGTCATGAATATTATGGAAAAAAATGGAGAAAAGCAAGTTCTTTAGTTTATGTTAATGCAGTCCAACATAACTTCAGAAACTTATCTACCAAAGTTCACCCTAATTTACATCAACTTTACTGTTTCCTAAATAATGTCTGCAAAAAAAGCATAGTATACTTGAATATATAGGCAAGTTAAAAAATTGCATATAAAAGGTGTAGAACTAGACACATATATCAACTGCTTTAATGTACAACGGTTTCAAGAAATTCTATGTTATAGCTGCAGTTGATTATGTAGCAAAATAGACCTCAATATTTTGTTTACATGAAATATAATTTAATAATGATCTAAAAAAATGATCATCACTAACAGTGATGACTCAGGAAAGGCCAACATTTGCACTGCAGAAAAACTGGAATATTCAGAACCTGAAAAATCAAGAAACATTTGAATTTAAGTGAGTAGGAAATGCTTTCTAGGTAGTGAATGCATGCCTGGTTCAATATAACTCAGATATCAGTGGAGCTGTTTTATTTTCCTTTTACATTTTCTCTTCCTTCCTATTTTCTTATTTCATATTGTCTTCTTTCTAAATGTGAGATTCTAAATCAGTTATTCTTAGTCATCTAGCAGTTCCACAAGACGCTTAGAGAGGTAAGAATGGATAAAATTGGGTAGGGTTTTTTTCTCCAGCTTTTGCTTCTTGCTGACAGATGTTGAACATGATCTGAAGTGACTTTTAACCCTAAAGAAACTTTATAGAGAAATTCTGAGATAACCTTCTTATAATGGGTTCATTGTTAACAATTCTAAGCTGCACTTTCACATTATCTATCATGGCTTATAGACAAAGAAATTTTATAATTCTCTCCGGACAATTCAGCAGATCCGACAGTGTTCTAACTGTGGTGATGTGTTTTTGCATGTAATTGGGCCATGGAAGCATCCTTCACTGATATTTTCTACTCCTGGGAGGCCTTGCATAAAAAGAGGATTAATCAAACGGTGTCCTACAGGGGCGCCATTGCTGCAGGCTGGTCATTTAGTGTGCCCAACCAAAATATAAGGCAAATATGAGGAAGATAAAAATAAAAAAAGAAGAAATAAAAGTAGCTAGAGGCAGAAAAACTGTCAGTCCATTCTTTTCTTATAGCTGTGCTTCAAGCATCAGTGCTTGTAAGATGCTCCAAAGTGGCCCTAGGATGAAGCTATGTAATTGGAGGCAAGCAAGGCACAGATGTTAGCTTTTATTAAATATCAACAGAATTTAACAGTGACAACAGACCATTGCTGAAGGAGAAAGAAGGATTGGAAGGAAATTCCTTCTCTGAGATAATTTCATGCTTACTGTCCTTCAGATCTACTCATCTGACCTGTCATTATGCTCTGTGTGTCTGACAGTCAGGCTAGATATAAATACCTTGATAGCTTTATGCACTTGAGTTCTATACTAATAAGCTTTTGGTCATGAGATGCTGTGGGCTGTCCTGCCTGGCTCCCAGCTGTTGTTAGTGAAAGGTACAATGCCCTCATAAGTCCAGTGTGGTATCTGTCATCCTTACGTATAAGTTTTTACTTCCTTGGAGTGCCTCAAAAGTCATTAGATGCTAATGTTTAGGCCACTGAATCCTTCCCAAAATCCTAAATGGATTCCTTGAATGGAGGAAGGCAGATATTAGAGATGCTGATAACTTCAGCAAAATGTTCCTTTCTCCTGTGTCCTCACACTGAAATGAAGAAGGTTTATAGAAGGAGGCAAAAACATTGAGCCAGTTCTTTCTGCTCATTAGCACTTTGTAGGTTTGTTTTGGTTGTTTTTTTTTTTTTTTTTTTTTTTTTTTAAGCAAGTTGTAATTTAATTTAGAGAGAGTCATTATTGGGTTCTGTTAGTTTGCCATGAAATGGCTTCATCCACCTGCAGAATGGATTTGTTAAGGCAGATTTACTGATGTTCTTGGACTTCTCTGTATTTTATTCAGTGGGTACAAGTGAGGTTTAAGAATATCTCTGTTCTGAGATCTCAGATCTCCTGCCCCTTCACTACATTCATTGTGAATGAATAGTCAAGTCAACTAGTCATTTAGAAATCACAGTCTTGTTCATTTAGGTTATCCCTCTCTTCAGATTATTTGAATAGCACTGTGTTGTTCAGAGCTTTGCCTAAGGTCATGCAAAAAGGAATTTTATGTAAAGTTATTTTACTTTGTCTAATTCACAACACTACAATATTGAATTGCAAAGCACTGATGACAATTTAATTGGTTTTAAGTTGTCAACGCACCCACAATGTTCTTTGTTTTTTCAGATTGACCGTATACAAACTGCCTTTATGATGAAGGATCCCACACTGAAATGGCTACTCAAGAGCCATTACTCAAAGGTAGAGTTGAAAGGTATTCAGTGCTAACAACACAATCCCTTCGACCTTTGCCTCTCCTCCAATCCCCCAAGATGCTACAGAAATTCTAGCAAGAGAGATTGTCCCAGGAGACATTGCTTTGCTTTGCAATGTTCATGCCAAAAGACAGCATTATTTTTGCCTGAAGTTCTCTTTTATGACATGTACAGATCAGCATAAAGTACTCTGCAAAATTAATTGAATTCTTCAATAATTGTTCTAAAGCCAAATACCATACACAGCCTTAAGATATATATGCATTTTCAAACGTCTTTGTAGCCTGATTTGGGCCATTTACCTCACGAAATCTCAGCTAAAGGCTGAGTGCATTAATGAAACTGCAATTCAATGTACATTTTTTTTTTCTTTTCTGCTTTTGTTTTTTTTTTCTTTTTTTTTTTTTTTTTTTTTTTTTTAATGTGGATGCTTTTGTTTTCTGCTAGAGTGAACATGTTTCTGAGGTTTGCTTGATTTGTCCACCTGTTGGTGACAATATGAGCAAGGATGGGGGAATAATAGTGAATAGATACAAAGAGAAAGAGAATTTTGTCAAAGAAAATTAGGGATAAGTATACAGACTCAGCAAATCCAGCTTGATAGTTGTAGGAGATTAAATAGAGTAAGGAAATCAAAGTTTAGTCTTACAAAGCTGTCTAAACTGGGGACAGTATTCCTCTGCCAGGTACTGGCTCCTACTGCACAGGTTCTCTGATTCCATCCCACACTGAGGGGGTCCGCTTTCAAGGATGCTGCATCAAAATTAAGGAATGAATTCACTTTCATTTAGTATGAAAAATGGATATATCTCCTAAAACATACTAAGAGACGAGACTGGCATAAACCAGTTTGGACCAATGAAGATACATTGAATTGAACAGCGTAGCATTCAGGACACAAGGAGTTCAGCTCCCGCTGACACAAAAAGATTGAGAGATGTGTTTCTTCAGAGATAAATTCTAGGTTGGATCTGAGATGTTAAACAGTTGTTTTGGGGGCAAAATAATAAGGGTAATTTGTGCATAGTAAGAATTTTAGTTGGAACAGTCCTTGTTATATAAAACTCAGAAATGGCAGGAATTTGACTGTAAAGTACCAGAAATTATGGACTAAATGTATGTTAGTAAATAGTTCAATCCAGTAGGGAAGGATCAGCAGATCAAAGCAGGTCATGTTGGCATTTATGTCTGCCATACATGAAGTCTGGCCTTTTAGCTCTACACTGTATTTAGCATGATTTCCTTGACTGAACATCTCTGCTCTGTGTATGGCTCAAAGCAGTAAAAAGGACCAGTCAGTGTGTCACGTCCTTTTGTTGGTCATGACATGAGGGTACATTTGATGCATACATCAAGTCACCATTTTTATTTAGATTTCTGTTAAAAAAATCAACTTTGCAGTGACTGAAACTACTCTGAGCTGAACTGCATGTTTTGCTCTAGAACAAGTGACAATAGAATAATTGTTTAATAAATAATTAAAAATATATCTGATCTTCATATATCACAAGGTGTGTCTAATTATAACTCCAACTTCAATGAATTTATTCCTAATTGTACTTGAACAAATGAAAAGACAGTCAGGCTCTGTTTGAAGAAATTGATCACCAAGGCTGATTTACACTATATATTCAATTTTCCCCATGTGTCTGTCTATTCCACCCCAAATAAAATATTAAGTATGTAATAGGTATTACATAAGTGCAAACATTATGGACTCAAAGAATGATTTGGGCTGGGAGGGACCTAAAAATCATCTATTTTCCACTCCCCTGCTGAGGGCAGATATGCCACCCTAATACAGAAGTATTTTATAAATGTAAACTTTAACTGGGGTTATATTTAACATTTTTTTTTAAAGAAATCCTTTCTTCATCTCCTTGTATGTATGTATATAGTGTTTTGACACACTTTTTAAAATTAGTAATTGGATAATTTTTTCATTTGAAAGAAAGACTGTACTATATGCTGCTAGTACTGTTAAGTCACAGATGTGGCAGAAGAGTAAGTGGTAATATTATAGGTTCATGCTTTTCATTTATTAATTCAGCAATTTTATTTTTCAGTGTTTGTTTCTCTCATATTTTGCATTCTAGACCTTTTATTATGCTGTTTTCCTCTTCTTTTTAAAGCACCACTAATTCACCTCAGTGCAGCAATAATCAGTAACTGGGAAGGAGTTTGGAAGGAGAGGGAGGGAAAAAGAGAGCTATTGAAGTAAATGAAGCATTACCCATGACTGCTGCACATGCCAGTGTCTGTTTCTCTACCATCGTCACATCCCCTCTTCTGAGCATTTGAATGATAACTCGTTTCCCAGATCATTCCATGCTCAAGGGCAATAGTTACCTTCACCACAGAGAGAATTAGCACTGTCTGCTATGATTTTGGAAATACATAGCAATTACTTGCAGCAGAAACTGAGATCTCAGAATCCCTTAATGAAGAGTGACAGAGCTGAGCTCAGAGATGGTGGCCCAGAGCTGCTAGATTTGCTGTTCTACACAATTGGTTAATGGAATTCCCATGCAGATCATCTTCCCTTTTCTTTTTCTGTCTTTATTCCTCCTTTCCACTAGTCTTTGTGATTTGATCCTCTTAGCATCTCAGCTGTATTACCTTTCTTGTTCATTACATTTCATTTCCATACCATTGTGTTTGGGTCATACCATTTTTGGGCTCATGGTATCTTTAAAAAAGAAAACGTTTAAATGAGCTGAGTTTTACAGTTGCTTTGCATCAGCATAAACTCTGATATTCTTTCCTTGGATGTTGCTCAGATAGTTGACTTTGGTTTGTTTTACTTCGTAGAATCATATTCATAGAATAGCCTGGGTTGGAAGATCATCCAGTTCCTAAAGATCATCCAGTTCCAACATCCCTGCTCTGGACAGGGCAATTTTTCAATGGACCAGATTACTCAGAGCCCTATAATTGACACTCTGTATTTCAAAGTTAAACTTTAATTTACTTTGAAGGTCTTAAGGATATATGAAAGCCATGTGTAGGTGTAACTAACCATGTATTTACACTGTTGGGGGTAGCATAATGTTCATAAAATCTCTTTTGGGATTACGCAATTTGCGATAAAGCAAAAAAAAAAAAAGATAATGTTAAAGCTCACTTCTAAGTACACATATTCTCTAATGACGTTTATTTTCAAACTGAATTACAGAAAATTTAAAGTCTGAGCCTAATGCCTGTCTCTCTGGGTAAGTTTCATTTTCACATACTATTAGCAAGAAAGTTGTAAAAAAAAAGGGCTCGAATGAATGTCTGAGAAATACCATAGATAAAGATCTACATTGTTTTGAATGGATGTTGACTTGACACTAGTACTTTTCTTTCTGGAGGAATCTTGGAGACACTTGTGTTTAAAGCACTTATGATTAGAAATTATTTAATCATAAATGTGCCAGTCTCATGCATACAAATTTCATTGAGCTAGGGACACACTGAAGAATGGTTTGCAACTGGACCTCAGGGCACTGACTACAGCCCTTGGAGCCTAGACAAATCAGTACTTAAGTTGGGATCTCCATCTCCCTGTTGAAATGTGGGAGATGTGTGACCTTCACTAGTCAGGAGTCAGCTGGAACAAGAGCTCAACACCCTTTGATCAAGTTTCTGAAGAAACTGAAATCTGCTTTTTAAGGATGGGTGTGAAATTACTAAAACTAACTGAATAAGAAGAAAAGTGACATGTTTTATCATTGACTCCAACACTTTATATTTGTATAAGACGACTTGTTGTCTGCCTACAACAGACTAATAGAGAAATGAAAGAGAGAAAAAAGACAGGGCTGATCCACAGAAAATGTAATTGCTTTAAAAGGCTGATTTAATTGCTAATGAAAAGTAATCCCGTGGTGCAGAAGCACTAATATTTACAAATTATGCCACTTAGGTTTGAATTTTGAAAACTTCCTGTCCTTTGGATTATTAGTAGTTTTGCATGATAATAATCTTCAAGAAATAATTTTAAAAAATTAGTCTGATTTTGAATGCAGTTAAATAATGTTTATTTGGTGTTCCTTCTTTACACTTATGCTCTTCCAGCTCTTTAATGTTTGTGGAGCAAATGAAGAATTTCTAAACAGTGCCAGAGGGACGTTGTGCTAATTCTTTGAGAGAGAAAATCCTTACAATTTTAGTATGCCTTAAGCACCACTGGTTTATGATAAGATCTTTCTAGAGGTGCAATAAAGATAATGGCTTAGTTAAAATACTATCAATATACTTGGTTAGGAAATGAAAACCCCAGTTCTTCATGCATTGTATTTAAATGAGTGAATCTTCTTATTCTTCCTTTAAAGAATTGCAATATATGCATGGGTACTCTGTCACGATGGTTTTATTTTTGGTGTAACTGTGTTTGAATATAGAAATATGGCTTGGATTAAGTGCCATTCCTCCCTGAAAGGGTTCTTTTTTTGAGAGGAGGGTGAACATTGGGGTGAACAAATACCACTGCAGATATATTTTTCAAATTCAAGTAAATACAAATGCCTATGATATAGAAAATGTAAATTATGTTCTCATATGTATATTAATTATTTTTGAATGGAGTTAATAATACCCAGAGCTGTATAGATTATTAAAAAAAATCAGGAGAAGTAATTTAAGATTTTTGTTGCAGATTTTGTGTTCCATTGCATGTTCTTTGCCTATCTGTTTCAGAAACAGTGTTAATATCACGTGGAACTAATATAGAGAAGAGACTACACAGTTTACTTTTGGTTGCTTTTGGCTGCAGTAGGCCATTTGAAATGTATTCAGGTAGTAACTGAAAAGGGAGTGCAAGGATTTATTTGAATATCCAGGGAAGAGGAGTAAAATTATCTTCTTGTGGATCTCTCATCACATGTATAAAATATGGGTGTAAAGTAATTTGATCAAAGCTGAGCAACAACATGCCAGCAGCACTGTGACAAGAGCTTTAGATATAGCAATATGCTATGTATCATCATTTTTTCTTCCCACTAAAACCTAATGGGATGGTATAGCTTTTGATCTCTGCTGATAGGGCCTTACATGCATCCTGTATGGCAATGTGTATTTTGAGTGTGTTGTCCTTCTGGGCTATATAAATAAGTATTTTGAAGGCAGATATAAGTGCCCTCATTTTAAAAGTTTCCATTTTTCAACCAGAACATTTTTTCAGGCAGTAAGGTCCAGGGTTTCTGGAAGAGATTATATGGTGAATTGGGATGTTTCCCTTACCTCTGATAATTTCAGTATAGGAAATTGTAGCTATATTTGAGTGCTTTAAAAAAAGAGCACTGTTGATATGTCTAATATATTACTGTAGGTTGTTGTAAATTCTGCCATGCATCCCTACAATATTTTATTGAAGTCACTTAAGTAGGCAGTTACAGTTTGGTTTACCTGTATCCTGATGTTTTCCACAAATGATGGCTCACAGGAATCCATTTATAAGTCTATCGAGCCTTCATCCAGATGTTATATTGCTAACAGTTCCACTGGCTCCTCCAAATGCTGTTATCATTTTCCTGACCTTTCTGGTGCCACACCTTTGACCTATTGATTTGGTATATTGTAATGATTCTACTCTCATGAGGAAGCAGTTACTGCTGTTCTCTGGATGTTGTCAGGTAGAGCATTTTTCCACATGACTGTGAGGACAGTATTTTCCTGTGGTGAGAGAATTTTTTTCTCCTCTTATTCAAGGGCTTTTTATGAGCTAGAATGACAAAATAACATATGAAGAGCTGGTATTTTTTTAAATGTCTCATTAATCTTGTGGGATAAATGCTTGGCAAATTCCAAAGACAGAATATGTTAAAACAGAGACAGTTGTAATATGACATTAATATAAAATGTAGTAAGAATTTATTTTTTTTAACATATATGCAAATGCCATATTGAAGAAAGCAAGTACTATTAGGCTCACAGAATCAGTGCAGAGAAACAGATAGGATAAGTAGTGGAACTGCCCAATTTTTTGCATGAGATTTTAAGGAACCCAACTAATTTTCCTCATTTTCCATGAAAAAGATGGCTTGATGCTTAACTAGCTCTGTCACACAATCACTGAATTTTTGAGGTGGGAAGGGACCTCTGGAGTTCAAATGTTCCATCCCCATGCTCAATCTGGGTCAGCTGCAGCAGTTTGCCCAAGAAGTTTAAACTCCCTAGCCATTCTTTGAGGCAAACTAGATCTTACTGTAGTTTGTATAATGCCACCTCTTCTTATCGTAGCTAGATATGGCTAGTTTTAATATTTCTTCTGTGTTTGTTATCTAGGAAAACTCAATGAGCACAGAGTAGCAATCAATTAAAAGTAAATAGGTATCTCTGACAGTTTAAAAGAGTCCCAAAGAGGATGACAAGAGATTGGTACAAGACAATAAATAATTTATAGCTGGAGAAAATTAATCAAGAACCCCCAATTCCCTCTGTCCCCACACGCAGGTGCTCAATTATAGTACCTCTAAGAAGAAGCAGGAGACCAATAACCAAACATCTGTGACATAAATGAATTTAACTATTAGGGAAGAAAGTCTTGAAGCATATAAACACACTAAAGTAACCAAACCAAATTACAGTACAATGTACGTTTGCTTTGTACAATGCCTTTCATTATACTATTTCCCAGAACTCTTCACATAATTAAATAACATAAATGTTATGGAGTGTAAGTGAAATACAGCAGCAATAGAGAGATTTTCTAATGGAGGCAGGGAACACAATTGTAAGCTATTGCAAAAAAAAAAAAATTAGAAAAAGAGTGGAATTCAGACAAAGATGATCATGAGACTCAGTTTCAGAAATTCAGAAATCTAGTGTAGTGGGGACAAATGGGTTCCATTTGTCAACAAACAGCATCTTCAGTCATAAATTTGTCAAGGTGGTGAAGATGACTTTAAACTAGAGTTGTTGAGGGATAGAAGTGTCAATATATGCCACTCATACCAGTTTGATTCCAGGGCCAGCAAGAGATGCCTAGAGCCAGGAGCGGGACCACAGGTCAGCAAGAGAGAGCATGAAAGGTCGCAAGTAGTAATTCCAGCCACTCCAGGCAGTGTGTTGTCTTCATCAGAATCCAATTTAAAAGTCTATAAAAGATTTCATGGAGCATGAGAAATAAACAAAAAGAGTCAGGGACGTGCACACTTCCACAGGGCACAATGGGATGGCTCCTATGACATCTGTGGAGTGGAAGGATACAGCCTCTTTAGGAAGGAAGGCAGGAGACACAACAAGGAAGGGGTGTTGTCCTCTGTATCAACAAGCAGCTGGAGTGCATGGAGCTCCACCTGGGGATGAGGAGCTGACTAAAAGCTTATGGATCAGGATTAAAGGAAAGGCAGGGACAGGTGACATTATTATGGGGATCTGCTACAGGCTGCCCTATAAGGAAGACTGAACAGATGAGACCCTTAATGGACAAATAGGACCAGCATCATGTTCACAATTCCTGGTCCCCATGGTGATCTTCATCCACCCTGATGTTTTTTGAAGGGACAACACAGTCAGGCAAAAGAAGTCCATGAGTGTTGGAACCCCGGAGGCTGAAAATTTCAGGCTTAATGTGTTAAAAGGTGCTGACCCTCAAGCAAGCATCACATTTGACTTGAGACCTTGGAACAGGCTCCCAAGATTGCACGGGGGTTGGGGGTGGGTAGTTTGAATAGTATTGTGTGATCTCACAGGGTGAAAAACTTAGATTTAAGATTTTAGTATATAGTAATGCATGTAAGTCAAGATGGAGGATTTTGGCCATTGTCTAAGTCCTTCTTCAGCTTCTTCTTCCTCCCTCTTCGTGGGTTTGGGTGGTTTTCTGTAATTGTGAAAATGGTCCACATTGCAGGCCTTGGGTGGTCATTACTGGGTCAAAAGTATAAGTAATATAGGTGTCACCTTGTTATTAGGTAAGAATTCCTTAAATAACCTTGGAAAGAGTTAGAAGCATTCCATTTAACCTTGTTTCTCTAACTTGCTAGTTAGAGCTCATGGCTCTGTAAATAGATAAGAAGTAATAAACGTACAAGTCTGAACTCGAAACCTATGTTTCCTGTGTATTAATCCTGACCTTGGCAAGGAAAAAGGAAGCAAGAACCTTCCCATATGAGGTTAGTGGAATGTGTTGATGATAACTTCCTTCTCCAAGTGACAGAGAATCCAGTGAGGGGAGGTGCTATGCTGGACCTTGCTCTATCAAAAAAGCAGGGGCTGGTGGGGAATGTGAAGGTCGAGGGCAAGCTGGGCTGCAATGATCATGAAGTAGTGGAGTTTAAGATCTCTTGGGTAGTGAAAAAGGTGTGCAACAAGTTAATTGCCCTGGAAAGCAAACTTTGGCCTCCTCAGTGATCTGCTTGATCTACCATGGGTTAAAGCCCTACAGGAAAGAAAAGTCAAAGAAAGCTGGTTAATATTGACAGGTCACCTCCTCCAAGTCCATGAGGGATGCATCCCAACAGTGAGGAAGTTGGGCTAAACTACCAGGAGGCTGGCATGAGTGAATGTGGTGGTGCAAAAGTTTCCTGTTATGTTGGGTGTATTACAGTTGTATGATGTACCCCAGTTTGTACTGTCCTAGTCTGGGCTCCCTTAGGTTGCAGTTGTTTCCCGCCCCCCCCCCCCCCCCCCCCCCCCCGCCTCTCCTTGTCCCCCCAGAGACAGTCCCTGATTGGTTACCCTTTCCCACCTTGTGTAGCTGTCTGTCATCCCTCAGGGAGAGTCCCCCTCCCTGACAGTCACCCAGGGCCTGTCCCCCAGGTCTGGAAGCTTCGATAGGAGCTTCCAGGTGACTGGCTGGTTAGAGGGTTCTCCCCTCCCTCTTTTTGCTTACTGGTCATTGTCACTGTCTGTTATGTTAATGAATCCCCTCCTCTCCTTCCTTATTGGTGTATGCTTATCCACCCCAAGTCTCCGCCTTATGTGTAAAACCCCCGGCCTCCCCAAGCCCTGGGTCTCTCTGAGGCTCTGGTTTTAGGGCGAGGGACTCCTCCCTTCAGTAAAGCCTAAGTTCCAGTTGCCTCCGAGAGTCCCGCCTTTCATTCCTCCACCATAGCAAAGCGGCAGGGTGGGTCGGCAGCAAAGATCCCACGAAGATCCTGTGGGGGCGTGTCGGGGCTAGCCAGGCGTGAGAAGGCACGCGCCGCCGCAAGTAAACATGGACCTGTTAGACCAGGTCCAGAGGAGACCCACTAAGTTGATCACAGGGCTGGAGCACCTCCCCTGTGTAGACAGGTTCAAAGAGTTGGAGTTCAGGGATGCCTTATAGCAGCCTTCCAAGTAACTAGAAGAATCCTACAGGAAATCTAAAGAGTGACTTTCTACAAAGGTATGTAGCAAAAGGATGACGTGTAACAGTTTTAAACTGACAGATGGTAGGTTTACATGAGGTATTAGAAAGAAAATTTTTGCTGTGAGGGTAATGAGGCATTGGAACTGTTGTAGATGTCACGTCCCTGGAATTTTTCAAGGCCAGGCTGGATGCGCATCTGGACAACCTGCTCTGAGGAAGGTGTGCCTGTCCATAGTGGGGGACTAGAACAAGACAATATTTAAGATTCCCTCCAAACCAAATCATTCCATGATTCTGTAAAGGGTTAGTACCTTAGACCATGTCACTGGACCATTAAAACGAGTGGAAATCATTCCATTCTCCTCAATGGAAGCAGTATAACTCCAGCAGGTAACAAGGAGTTTTCCAAAAGCTGTGAAGTATTAATTGGAGGAAAGTAAAGCCAAAGACAATGACAGCGACAGTTCAGTAGAGGGAACAGAAAGAGGAGTAAACAGATAGTGACATCCCTGAAGAATTTTGGAAAGAGTTGCCTGCCTCATTACTAGTTTTTTTCATTTTGATGTCTGCACAATGCAGATGAAATAAGTGAATTGAATTAACAAACCTACCCCAATTTAAAGCACAGGAGGGACTAAACAATGCAGTTCAAAATGGTTCCTAAAATGATTGTTGATTCCCATACATGTAGGAATAGTGCCTTCTATTCCATATTTACGTCTTCTGTTTTATAAAGCGGTAGTGCATGAATCCTTCTGGAGCATTTTTTTGTGAGTTTTGAGACTCCCAGGGCTAATTCAGTGGGTTGCTCATCTGATTGCTTCAACATTATATACACAGTTTGGCTGCTGCTACTGCTGTAGAAGACCATTTCTGATTATCTCCTGACAAATGAGATAGGTAATAGCTTATGTAATGTAGTTGGATTTACTCACCTATTGTGATTATTTTTTCAATTGACTAAGGAATAAGCTAGTCACAGCTATGTTCTTTGATGTAGCTTGACTTTAAATAGACATGCATACATATAATTAAAGTCAAAGCTTATTTCCTAATTTCTATAAACGGTGCCATTTATGATTCTATTTTGCCAAATAATAGTTTGGCAGGTTCTTCAGGAGCATTCCGTAAGACTCAGTGATCTGTCATTTTTCTTTGCATGGGTATTTCTCTGTCCAAAATACTTTTTCCTACTCTTCCCTCTTTTTATCTGGGAACTACATGGAGCTGGGAAACTCCCTTGTCTGGTGAGATATATTTTTTTTCATTTCTTTCTAAGGATGCCAGAATGAATTATCCCTCTTTCTTCTCATTATTGCTTATAAAACTATTACTTTATTTTTAGGCAAAATTGGGCTTTAGTTGTTATCAAAACCTTGTTATTGTACTGATGTAGTCAAAATATATGTTTTTATGTTATTCAGTTCCTGTATAGAACTAATAGATTCATTTGAATGAAAACATGATTATAACCTGTAGCTGAAGGTACAAGACCCAATTAATTATCTTTGACACAAATGATAGTCAAATAAAAATATACAGGAAAGGGATAAACTACTATCAGAACAGATTATTTCTGAGGAGTGCAAGTGACCACCAGGGATGAGATTCAGCAGACACAGGTCTCCTGTATTAACACATTTCATGTCCACAGGCAGAATCTAGAGGATTATTAAAAAAGTTTCATTAAATGCACTTTCACTATGTTTCTGATTATTTTGTAATGGTAATTTAAAATATATTTTATTTATAATAGAAATTCCAGAATGTAACTTAATAGCCTCCACATCTCTTTTACTTTTTCAGGCCAATTTATTTTTACCTATTTTAGTAATGTCAATAATTTTTATTTTTCTGAATTATGCATACCTCGTACCATTCAGAATGTGGACCTGTTTATATTGCATTTGTTTAACTTAAATGATATTTTATATTTTTTTAGTCCCTTCTGTTGCTCTGTGTAAATTTGTTACATGTTGAAGAGCATGTAATTTCATAATTTAGCCTTTTTAATCCAGTTACCAATAGATAAATTTTGCTGATTTCACTTAAATATAAGAAAATTCATATTTTAATTTCATTCGGCTTTTTCAAGCAATGTTTCAGTGCCATTTGTGTATGAACTTAAGAACCTATTGTATCTTATAGTTGGAGATTAGTTGGAGATTTTAAATGGCTGTTTAGCTATGGATTTTTTTTACATGTGAGAACCTTTCAAAATTAGTCCTCAAAATTTAGTTTCAAGGGGTACTAGTCACCAGTAAAAAGACTCAGGAAGTGTAAAAAAAAAAATGTATATAGTTTTAAGTGTGGGTCCAGGCACTTTTCCAAATGGCATGGTGCCGTTTTTGAGTGATTTTGAAATGCTCTAGAAGGTAATGTCATGGTTCTGAATTTGTCAGTTTCAAGTCTGTCACATACATATATTCCAAAAGGTCCTTGGGGTGATGGCATATAGAGTATGAAGAAGATAAGTTGGGCTATTTTGTGGAGCTGGATACCAGATGCTGAATGTCTCTGATACATATGGAACTGATCAATAGGTATTTTAGGACTCATTTTAAGTCATATAGAGTGTAGTAGGTTTAAACTGTATGGAGTGCTTGCCAAGGAACATGCATTCTCCTTCCTGGGAACCCTCTCTCTGCTGACTGTGCAAATGTACACTACAAGCCAGTATTACTATGTAATGAGATCATTGCTTAGTGTTCACTATATGTAAAAATGTTTAAAACTCAATCTTCATGTCCAGTCTTCAAAGTCCTTATTGTTATAATTTCTCCTTTTTGTGCATACCCAGATCTGCTCAGGCTAAGATCACCCACCTACACCTTCTTGGGATCTAGGACATAGGAACTGAACAAAGTTGAAGGCATGTTATAAAATGCTAAAGTTAGACATGTAATAAAATGCTGCTGAATCTTCTTTCTTTTTAAAATCTGACTGGAATAATTTTTTTTCTTCTCTCCTCACTTTTCTTTCCTGTGGTAGGAAGGGCAATCACTTACAGAAACAGAAGATCTTAGTCCTTCCAATTTTTTTAGTGCAAAGGAGATGAATTCTAGCATTGTCATGTGCCAGTAGTGTCACAATTTGTAGAGTGTGCAACAAAGGGTGAGTTAGGTGAAGTTGTGTGGAGACATAAATCCATGCTCCTGTTATTACTGTACCACTGTAACACTGCAGAACTGTAGGTGATGTCCAGGATCAAGAAGAGCATTCTAAGGAAGAGTAACTCCATAATACAGTTGTTGAAGTCATCCCCTATCAGGTGATCATAATATATTACTTTCTGACAGTTTTTGTTTATGTGTGAAGGTGGTATAACCCCGGTCAGCAGCCCAGTCCCATGCAGCCTCTTCCTCACTCCTTCACCAATGGTATAGGGGAGGGAATATGAAAAACAAAAGCCAGAAAACTCATGGGTTGAGATAAAGACAATATAATAGGGAAAGCAAGAGCTGCACACACAAGCAAAGTGAAAAGAGGAAATAAGTCACCTCTTCCCATGGGCAGGACGGTGTTCAACCATCTCCAGAAGAGGAGGGACCCATCACGTATAACTGTGACTTGGTCTCCTGGGTTGAAGTATATTCTATCACCATCTTCATGAACTGTTGAAACCAGGTGAGGCAGTGCTCCCTGCCTCCTCCACTCTGGCTTATCTTCTGTTAATGGGCCCATCAGCACCTTTGCTACACAGCTCAGAGATAACCCCCTCCTGGACTATCTCCTGTTAATGGGCCCATCAGGCCTTATCACATGACTCACCATCTCATTGTGAGATGCTCCGCCCAGAGGGAGAAACCAAGCATTCCAGCCTGGATATAAGCTGAGACTCTGAACACCAGAGTGGGTGCTTACCCACTGGATTCCCAGAGGACCCGAGCAACCAGAGCTTTCTACAGGATCACTGCTTCAGGAAGACCACCTCATCTGGACTGCTTCCATCACTCCGCTCAGGTTGTATTCTGATTCTGACAGTGGTCTTTTGTATTATTGCATCTATTTTCTTTTCTTTTTTTTTTTTTCTATTAAATTGTATCTCTGACTTGGAGCCTCTCATTTGTTTTGCTTTCAAACCACTACACTTGGGAAGACAAACACAATCACTCCAAATGTCCTCTATTTTCCTCCTTTTACCTCCTCCAGCTTTATGTAATGAGCATGTTGTCATATGGTCTGGACTATCCCTCTGGTCAGCTGGGGTCAGCTGTCACTTCCAACCTCCCTTGTACTCCCAGCTTCCTCACCAGTGTGGCAGAAAAGGCCTTGGCTCTGTGTAAGCCCTGCTCAGAAGCTCCATCCTGGTCAAAAGCTGCACAGTGGAATAGTCATTGGGAAAACATACAAAAAAAATAGGAATGAAAAAAAGAGAATTCCTTAGGGTAGAAGGGTTTAACATTTTGGGGTTTTTTTTCTCAACAATCATTGTTCATTCTTCCAAAGTGTAAATGTACCTTAAGCCCTGTCCAGGATATCTCATTTTTGAAAAAAGTAATAATTTCAGCCTAGATCCAGGAATGAATTCAGACATGAATCCAAAATGAAGAAGGATTCCTAGGTTTTTGAGTGTTAAGTTCCAGACACAGCATTTAATTCCAGTCAAGTTTAGTGAACAGCACTTCCTTGGTCTTATTTTTGGCTTCTTGTTTATCATATGAATTTATTTTCATTATCCTTCTGAGATGATCTTCATTCCTCCTATATAGGTTACGTGTGCTTACCTAGCTCTAAGATTAAAATTTCATTCTGAGAACCAGGTCTAAATTTACATGTTACAGTGTATCTAGGTTAGTTAAGCACTGTCATTGCATCTGGTCCTCAATGGCACAGCTTTTGAGACAAAAGAAGCAATTTAGAAAAGATCATCCTCACAATGTTTTGTGGAGGTGGACAATGCCCTCCTGTTTTGTAACGGTAATGCATAACATCTAACTTGTGTTTTTGAAGTTACTGAACTGCAGTTTGACTCATTTGCTTGATGGAATATGTGTTTCTCATCTGATTAGGACACAGGTTCTATTCTGAGAGATATTCTGCCACCTCTTCAACATTTCTCATCAGCTAATAAATTTTATTTCTTGATTAAATTGCATGATTCAAGAAGACATATACATATTTATGATCACCCCATCAAATTTCTAGAATTAGTACCAGCTACAGTTTGTTCCATTTACTTTGTACCTTTGAGTTGTCCCATATTATTGTCTTATTCTTTACATGCTTCTGAGACAGTACAAATTTTCTTTCTTTGGTGGATAAGTTCTGTATTTTTTAATATTTTTTAGTCTACAATCAAATTGCCTAGATTATGCCAAAATTTCTTTTGTACTTGCTTTAAGGATCTGGACAAAGAGCTTACAAGAATGAGAGTGCTACCCCCGGCAACCAAGGCCATGGACTGCAACTGGTCCATACTTTATTTAGAGGATACTAAACATAATGTAATCAATCCTTATATTTTTCAATTCTTCAAGCTGTGTTTTGTCAGAAGTATAACAAACTAAAACTGCCAAAAAGAAATCACACTAGATAAAATGATCTTGCCTTTCAGCCAGCAAAATTTAAATTGAGCAGTTTCTGTACAGTCTGGATCCCTATTTACCTCCACTGTAATTTCATTCCTTGCTTTTCTTGTAAGTTCCTTGGATCTATTTATATTTAAAATCATCAGATTTCTGTTTTTCTCTGTCTGTTTCACTGTTCTATTGGTCTTGCATGGCCAGGTTTTGATTGTGAGGGGTCTTATGGGTGTGTCTTCTGTGAGATGCTGCCAGAAGCTTCTCCCATGTCCAGCAGAGCCAATGCCAGCCGTGTCTAGGATGGACCCATCAAGGTCAAGCCAATCAGGAATGATGGTAATGTCTCTGTGAAAACATATTTAGGAAGTGAAATAAAGTTATTGCACAGATATAATTGCAGCCAGAGAAGAGTGGCCTGAGAACCTGTGAGAGGAACAACTCTGCAGGCACCAAGGTCAGTGGAGAAGGAGGGAGAGGAGGTCCTCCATGTGCTGGAGCTGAGATTCACTTGCAGGCCATGGTGAGGACCATGGTCAGTCAGGCTGTGCCCCTGGAGCTCATGGAGGTCAACAAGACAGCAGAATTTCATCTACAGCTCTAGAAGACATGAGGGGAAACTTCCTCCCCTAGCCTCCCCTGGCCTCCCCTGGCCTCCAACTACTTGAGTTTTCAAAATGAGTGGCTATTTGGATATCTTCTGCTTTCCTGCTTAAGAAAATAAAAACTCAAATATTTAAAACAGCTTCATTCCAGTGTTCTCAGAAATGGTATTTCTTTAAAATCATCATCTAAGAAACAATGTCACTTAGCAGAAATTCAAACCTTTGAAAGTCTTAACCATGTTGACCAAACCATGGAGTAAGAGACAAATTTAAAACTCAGGGGTTTTTTGTCTGTACTAGTTACAGAAGCAATTTTCTGCTTTCCCCTCCCTGTGCTTATATTTGCAAATATACCAGCCCAAGTGTAACACTAAGTGTTCTGGATATAGTCTGGCCACCCAGCTGTGACACAATGTTGATATTAAGCCAGTAGGCATTATCACCTTATTTTGAAGAAAAATGGCTGCCTTACAGATTTGTAGTGAAAAGGACTGAGTAGTGTGTTCTACTCTGTGATCTATCCAGGGAAAGCAGGGTATCTGCTAATCTGAGCATTGTAGTGCAAGTTCTGATCTATGCTTATTTAGAGACTCTTCCAGCATCAACAAGAAGAGCTAAATAGCATTTATAGACTTCTCATCTTGTTACTTCTCCTGGTTTTCATCAACTTCTATGTGTCCTGGTCTCTCTATAATGCAGATAAATAAATTATCGTTACCTATGGCAGATTGCAGCTGTTCAAGGAGATACATTTTCTGCCATCAAGACAGCATCTCCTTTAGATATAACATACAAACAGTAATCTTGAAGCATAAAACTACAGCTGGAAACTATTTGCAGAAACTATGGAGCTGGATTAATTTTTCCTCCCTCTAAATCAGATAGACCTCACCAGGGAGGTTATTATCTTTGACAGACTTCTCTAAAAGGAAGTTTTATTACCTCAGCTTGCTGATTCACTCCATCTCTGCCATAAAAATGGTGGATCAGTGATATTTTGTCCAGATTTTTTTTACTTCTGACCATATTGAATCTCTCAAAGTTTGTTTTGAGGAAAGGAAAAGGAAAGGAAAATTTTACCGAGTTTTGGGTAAGGCTAGATTCCAAAATGTTGCAGTTAAAACATATGGATAGACAAGATGTCAAAATGTGCTTCTGAGCATCCTACATTTATGCAAATAAAAATATGAGGATCTTGACATGAATTACGAAGTAGGGATTTTAGAATTGGAATACACTTACAGCTTCGCAGATGGACTTCAAACTATGATGGGGCTAGCTCAAATCCCCAGAATATCTTGTATGAGCTTTGTAAGGGGAACTACGCCCATATCAGGATTTTATTTTAGCAGGTGGAGCACATCTGCATTTTGAAATCACATTAGCATGAGTGTACAGGGTGTGTGTGAGAGTGGAATGCTTGATGAGAGTTGCCCTCACCCTGAAACATAATGCATTTTATAAACCTGAGTGCTCAAAGAAAAACTTGACAGGTGGCACCCTAATAGGAGTTTGAACCTGCACAATTTGCCACTTCTAACTTTCACACTGTTTGCAAAAACAAACTGACAGACATGGCTGACTTTTCTTGACACAGCTTTAAAGCAGGGCATTGTTTCAGTGTGGATTAGCATACACATGCAATGGCAAGACACAATTGATTTAAGTCTTTTATTCCTAGATTTTTGGGGTTTATTTTTGTGATATTTTTTCTCCTTTTATTTTGTCACCGATGGAGCAGAACATGCTCCTGCTCATCAGTCTTTTTTAATCTAGCCCAGCGATGAAGCACACAACTGGGGCAAGCTTGGCAGTTGAAGGATCCAGATGCTAAATTCCAGGATTAATTTCTCTAGTAGAGGCAACTGGGAGTCAGATCATCTCTCTGGCTTTCCTAGCAGCTTGGTTTAACCCCCAGAAATCCAAAAAGCTCATTTTTGTGTTAGACTAGGAGTTCAGTTTTCCTGGAAGGTAAAGAACTGCCAGATTAGCTTTGTCAAATGAAGGATTTTGTATTTAAGTATCAAAATACCTTGATTTTCCCAGCGATGGGAACTCAGTCATTGAAGACTTGTGTATGTGCTAATGATGCTTTCCTTTGGCATCTTCCTCAGAATGAGACAAAAGAAGGAAGTTGACATTAGCAAGTGAGAAAAATGTAGGGGAGGGGTAAAAATAAGTAGTGGTACAGTGACATTAAAACAAGGAATACAATTGTGATACATGAAGAGAAAAAAACAAAGTAGCTTAATTCATGCAGAAATGTGCAATCAGTTAAAATGTCATCAGATTATTATAATTTTACCTGCTTTTTTTCATTGGTTGCCTCTTTTGTTTGTTTGTTTTATTTTGTTTGCTTAGTTAGTTAGTTTTGTTTTAAAGTGACCTTCTTTTATACTTGATGCCAGGGAAATGAATTGTGACAGAACTGTAGAATGAAGAAATCTTGCATTCTTCCAGTAAATGTTTTACCCTTGTTGCAGTAGTACTTAATGAAAAGTAAACCCTAAATATTAAACTTAATTCAACCTCTAAATTGTGTATACTGTGGTTGCAGGGACTATTAGCTATCAGAAGTTAAAAAGCAATATTAACACGGTTTGGATTTCCAGTAATGAGTTACGTATTTTGTGTGTTTTTTAAATAACTTAATTCTGTATTTATCAAGAAATACATATTGAAGGTGCACTACATACTAAGTGACAAGCATGTCTTTTCAAAAAAATATTACCAGGGAAAAAAAAATTGGAAAGAGTTGAAAGAGAATTAAAGTGTAGCTACCACAGAAAAATACTTAACAGTACAATGAATGGTCAGTTTCACATTTGAAAATAAATCTTTTTATATGACCATATGTAAATTAATAACAGACACTTTTTAAATATCACACCAGAAAAAAAAAAAAAAGTTTAAAAAGTGCCTCAAATACAGCATCTCAAGACCAGATAGATTTATGTTTTCTTCTTCCTACTATTGGGTCTTTCAAACCCACTTTACAATAGGTATGAATGATTTTTAAAGAGGAAATTTGTCAGGCTTCATAGAACAGTGGGAAAAACTGGAAGTCAAAAATTAAAATAAAACTCCACAACCAACATTTTCAGCATGGAACCAGAAAATGGTCTTAAAGGTTACATTTATTTTAAACATTTATTCTTATTAGATTTATTCCTGCATCTAATAGCATTCTTGACCACACAAGCACCAGAAGTCCTCTGTGGGAGAGGACCTGGAACGCAGCTCTGCAGAGTAGGGAAAAGGCTACCTTTTGGGATTTCTCCTTTGCTTTCCTGGATGAACACATTCTACCCAGAGAACTGAGATAAATCCATTATCCTGAATGAGTTTATGCTTATTGCTTCCATGTTTGTGCTGTGTACACCCTTCTGGTAGCACAAAATCAAGGTCAGATGGATTTTATTTAACAGATGAAAAATAAATGTATGCAGTGTAAGTAGTGTGTCTGCTTATGTGTTGATCTGAAAAGTAATCTGAGAATTTTTTGGCTGCAATCAAGCTCTAATATGATGCCAAGATTCATGACCTATGGTTCATAGGTGGGAGCACAGGTCTTAGAGTTGTTTGTGAGCAATAAATTACAAGCTCCTGATTAGACAATTTTGGAGTATGGCTTTGGTCAGGGCCTTGTCAAGTGAAATAGACCCAAGAAATGATGGATCAGCACAGGGATTAAAGTTTGGTCTAAAGAAATACATTGGGAAATCTCTGGGGATAAGCAGACCTTTACTTGAATAAAGCAAAAGTCAGCAGTATTATATATGTGAAAAAAACATGCATAGTGTCTATAACCTGTGTTCATGTCACCGTGTAAAATTAGAGTTTTCTTGCCTGAAGGAGGATATTTTACAGCAAGTAGGCTGCAAAGTGCTATTAAGTCACCTGGCAGAATTTCTTATGCCTCCCCTACCAGCATTATTTATTATGGGTGAGATCCTGACACCTTTGAAAACAAAGATAAAATTCCCACTGAGTCTCTTGGGGCCATGATTATAGGAGGTTACTTTATAAAGAAATTATATTTGTTTTGCAGTAGATGATGTGAGACTTTTAAGATTGGGATGAGTAGAGAGGCAGGATGACCTCACTCATCCTTCTGGTAATTCTGTTCCTAATGCAGCCTGGGCTACCATTGGCCTTCTTGGCCAGAGAGCAATGCTGGCTCATGGACAGCTTGCTGTCCACCAGGAGCCCCAGGTCCTTTTCTGCAGAGCTACTTTCAAACAGGTCAGCTTGTACTGGTGGGTTATTCTTAGACAGGGGCAGGACTCTGCACTTGCCTCTGTTGAATTTTGTATGGTTCTTCTTTGTCCATCTCTCCAGCCTGTCAAGGTCCTTCTGAAGGGCCTCTTCAGAAGCACAGCCCTCTGGGATATTGGCTACTCTTCCCAGCTTTATGTCTTCAGCAAAATTGCTGAGGAGGCATTGCCCCTTCATCCAAGCCACTGATGAGTAAGTTCAACAATTCTGGGCCCAGTACTGAAGACTGGGGAACACCACTGCTGACAGGCATGCAACTAAACCTTGTGCCATTGATTGCAACCCTCTGGGATCTGCTGTTCATCCAGTTCTCAGTCCACTCACTCCACTCATCCAGTCCTTCCTGAGTTTGCCTACAAGGATATTATGAGAGCCAGTGTTAAAAGCTCTGCTGAAGTTGAGGTAGACAATATCCACTGCTCTGTCCCCTCATCCATCCAAGTAGTAGTTTCATCATACAAGGTTATTTAGCTAGTCAAGCATGATTTGCTTTTAGTTAATCCATGCTGACTACTCCTGATCACCTTCTTGCCATCCATCCATGTGAATAGAGACGACCTCCAGAATGAGGTGCTCCATCACTTTTCTGGCAATTGAGGTGAGGCTGACTGACTAGTAGTTCCCTGGGTCCTCCTTCTTGTCCTTTTAGAAATAGTGGGGTGATACTTGCTTTCTTCCAGTCCTCAAGCAGCTGAACTGATCACCGTCACCTTTCAGAGATGATCGCAAGTGGCCTGGCCATGGTGTTTGCTAGCTCTCTCAGCAGTCCTGGGTACATCCCATCAAGGCCCATGGACCTGAGGATGTCAAGATTGCCTGGGTGTTCTCTGACCCAGTCCATTGCTTAGTTTTGCATAAACTGTAGTTTTAGTCATTCACACCCAGACTTAGGTACAGGAAAAGCAGAGATAACCAGTTACAATGTTTTGGTAAGAAAGGAGCACCATGGTTTAAATTTTTAGGATATTCTTGGAAGTTCTTTCAAAAATGTTGCAACTCACATTGATTTTCACTTCAGAGCATTTTGTCAATAGTCTCAGAGAACTTGCAGAGAAGATAACATGTCAGAAAACATACTAATCTCAAGGAGTTCACTTCTGCCAAATAAAACAAGAAAAATCCTTGCCACTTAAGGTACTAGTTTTGGAGCTTGTAACAGGAGGTATGAAGGTACTGTGAATAGTTCATCATGTCAAAATAATGCTTTATTCCAGGATTTGAATCACCAAAACAACTATTTAACAGCAAAATTCATAAAAAAAGACATAGGTTAAGATAACACAAGAGAATTATTTAATTTACTCAGTTATTTTTAATATAAGAATTTGAAGGTATGTTCATTTATCATGTCATTAAGGCACATAATATCATTGTTCAATTTAGAGTTGGAAATAGCATGTTGTCTCTAAACAGTGATGATATTATGCTTTTATTCATTTATATGTGTATGGCTGATACCCTTGTTTGTCAAAGATACTACTGTGAGAGACTCTGTAGATCAGTTTAATTTTCAGTAAACCTTGCTACAAAAGAGAGTTAGAATGTAATTAATTCATGGAAGCCTATAAAAGCTGTAGGAACTCTTCTCGAGAGACATAAATTACTTCTTTAATTCAAATACATAAACACACTGTTTTGAATACAGGAACATGCAGAACAGCGGAAAACATATCAGTCATTTTTCATTGAAATACTGTAAAATTCCATATCAGACTGAAATTTATCATATCATACTCATGTCTCTTCTTAAAATATTTGGGGATGTAAAGCTTTGAATTAGATTGTTGCAAATATGAAGCTGTGTCTTGGTGATTGGAAAACAGCTGTTCATCTGACAAAGCAAGTATCCTAATTTGTGTTTAGGAAGAATTGGAAGGTATGGTAGCAAAACATCAGTAAGTAGTCCTGATTTTCCTGAAAGGAAACTTCAGACAACATTTCAGTGTTTTTCCAATTGTTTCTTCTAAGGTTTTGTAATAATCTGTGCAGAATACCAAATAACCTTTCCTTTTAAAAGTTTTACTAAAGTAAGTTATGTCTAGCCAATAAAATGATATATTCAAGTGTGCCCTTGGCATCAAGAAACTAGAGGCAACAGCCTAAGAGATGAAAAAATTTGGAAGCTTTATAACTTTTTTTTCAGCTTTGTATTCAGAAATTGAAAGGGATTTTGGGTATAAGTTTTAACAGAATATTCCTTATTGAGTTACACCTGAGAGGAATAGTCAGTGAAAAATGTTAACTTATGAATTATTTCTCAGCAGATAGTTACACTAGAACTCCCTCTGGAAAAATGGTTTTACTTGCATTTTGGTAGTCTGTCTCCCTTTTGGTCAGTCAAATGCTGTTGAACCTTGTTTTGAATTCTGTAAGCTCTAAAAATGAATTTCTTCCCTAGTCCTCTTTAAATATGGAATCAGATGTGAAAAGTGAAAGTAGAAGGGCATAAGATATTTATGGCATATTTTGTCTTAGGGAAGAAACTTAAGGCCAACAGATGTGACAGTAGTCAACATGTTTTCTTTGTATGTTCAGTCTTGACACCATCTCTCTGCACAACACACCTCTGTAAACTTTTTAATTGAATCTTGAGTTGCAAACTTTTCTGCAGAGGTTGCGTCTTCATGGCTGGATTTTGTTTTTTGTTTTCCAGAAATCAAATTTGAAGTGATGAGGCTAATCAAATTATTATTTCTATGTGTGTTGCTATGTTTCATAATCTATATAAATAATAATTTAGGTGAAATAGTGAATAAAATCTACTCAGAAGAGAAACTGACATCAATCCCAGATGCATATATGTTCAAACATTGCCAAAATATTATTTTGATTTCTGTGCATATGTTTATGTCATTATATCCTTTTGCTTCTGTGTCATTATTATGGTATCTGTAGTGCAATTTTGGAACAATAAATATGTACTTGAAAAATCTGTATTGTTATTCTTCTTTTTAACAAAGTGTATCTCTTATTCTACTTTTGGTTTTTCATTTGATAAAAAATACATAATTTTATTGTATGTTAGGAGTATCTGCCCTAAAAATCCAAAGGGAAACCTTTAAACTGACAGAGGCAGCCATGTCCCAGTGAAAGAATTCATATATGAATCTGTAAAAAAAAGGTGTCTTCCCCTCATCCCTGCATTTTACTATTACTATCCCTGCTATGCAACCATTTCTCTTCCATGGCCCATAGTTACCCTGCTGTCAAATGAATTGAGTTCTTTCTGGTTTTGTCCTTGAAGAATGATAGATTCCTAGTTGATAGCTAAAAGTATAGTTATTATTTCCAAACTGCAAGACCTTCTACTCCATACAATTTTTTTTTTTTTTTTAGTACGAATTATGATAACAAGTTCTTCATTGAGGTCTGCATTGGTCACTTCACCCTCATTTTATTTACCAGTGATCAATTTAAAATCATATGTGAAGAACATGTAGGCAGTCTATTTTCCTGGCCAACACAATTTTTATGGGCTCATAGGGTTTTTTGACTTCTTTTCTGACTACTTTTAAGTCTTATATAATTCTTTCCTTCAAATTACTTTAAAATCATTAGGTAACAATAGCTGCCCAAATAATACTTTTGTTTTCAAAACTGTAGTGGTACTATATGGACTAAATCCAGGACCTACACTCATCTGAAAGACAGAATTACCCAAAAGATCGTATAATCTTTCTGATAGGGATTATAATTTCCTCAGACCTGAATACATTGAATATCTATTGAGGTTTTTTTGTACCTTACTTATGGTAATTTACATTTGTTGACCCTGATTTCTATAAGGTGGCTTGCTTCTTCTAATATGCTTAATGCCATCAACTTTACTTAAAACTGAGGCAAAATATTAATTCAAGTTTTGGGGCCATAGCTAGATTATGTTTAATCTTTTTTCTTGTTCTATTTTTAATTATTTGGATAAGAAACTTTTCAGTATTTGTTTAATGTCCTTTGCAAGATCTAATTTATCTTGACTTTTGCAGTTCTCACTTCTTCTCCAAACATATTGACCTGTAACACATAACTTCCACTACTGATTAAACTCTTTTTTCCTTTCTTGCAGGTCTTCTGTTTTTCTCACTTTGGAAGATACTATTTTAATCTATTTAGATTTGAGGTCCTTTTCTCCAAGTTTCCTCCACTTTGAATTGAAAATTGAAGAAAAATCCTGTGCTTATGGCTTAGGGAAATTCTAAATATGTGGTACATTCGATTCAATTCCCACAACTTTTCTCTTCTGAATTTCAAACCTTCATTATGGAATTGCTTTTATTTAGTTCCCCTCCATCTTAGCTGAGTCACTCACAACCACTTGATTCAGCGTTAGACTATTAAAAGCATCTTGATAAAGAGTTCTTAATAGTAGTGCCTCATATGAGGCTCTAGTCTCATAGATTTTATATTAGGAAATAAAATTCTTTCAAATTCACATTAGTTTATCTGAAATAGTCAGTCAGTTCTTTTATATATAGCAAGAACTTTGACCAGGATGCATTCCTATCCATAATGCAAAACTGATCTATTTCCTGTTTGCAGAAATTACTGGGGAAAAAACCAAATAGCAAGCAAGAAAACACAATAAGAAACCCAAATGAACCCCCACAGGAAACAAGTAAAGTTTGGGAGAATACAGTAACTGAAGGAAAACAGACATGTAATAGTGAAGAGAATGGATTACTGCTTCTACATTACCTCAGTTGTCCAGGCAGACTGGCACAAAAAACCCCCATGTATTTTATTATGGCCCAATGTAATATTTGGAAGAAAATAACAGAATTATAAAAACAAAGAAAATGTCCGTGAAAGAAGAGACTGAATCAGTTAGTATCTAGGATCAGATTTTGAGTCCTCTTTTTCAGAACCGAAGAAGTGAAGGGTCATTCTGGGTGTTGCTACAACCCAATGAGAATTATTCCACAAAAAAGTGAAACAATTTCAACATGAAAGAGAGACATGAAATATACACAGGAGATGGATTTACAGGATGTAACTTTCATACATAATGAAAACTCAAAAAATAAACCTGTTATTAAAACTGTAGAGATATTTCCTTCTCCACTGGCTGAGTTTTCCAAGGTAAGAAGGAATTGGAAATGTAACAGGAGTATACAGAGTCAGGCTGCTGAATACCATACTTAGATGTATAATTTTTACTGAAGAAGTCTGTGAAAGCTCCTCTCAGATAGAAGTGAGAGGAGTAGTCTAAAGGTAATCTTCTTGTTTCAAATATAAATTATAGAAATCATATAGTCCACCATCCTTCCATCTTAAAGAGTCAGCCTTTTCAAGTCATGTAAAAATACCGTTCTCAGCAATACAATAGGAATCATTAGGAATAAGAAGCAGTAGAAGTTCAATTAATAAATTATACACAGACAAAGAATGTATTTCTGACACTGTTATCAAGTTTGAAAATATAAGCCCCAAAGAGTTTTGCTGTGGGAAATGATATTGTAGTGGTCCCAGTTGACTGGAAATTAGAAAATCTACAAGAAGAGGGAGAAGGAAGATCCAGGGAACTACAGGGCTGTCAGACTCACCTTGGTCTTAGGAAAGGTCGTGGAGCAGATCATCTTGAGTGTCATTATGCAATGTACTGGACAACCAGGGCATTTTTGCCCAGGCAGCATGGGTTTGTGAGAAACACATCCTGCTTGAGCAGCCTCAAGTCCTTTGATAGCAGAGTCGTCTGCCAGTGAATGAGGGAAAGGTTGTGGTTGTTTTCTATCTGGACTGTAGTAAAGCCTTCAGCACTGTTTCCCACAGCATTCTTCTGGCAGCTGGCTGGCTGGATGTCCAGTCCCAGAGAGTGGTGGTGAATGGAGTTGTATCCAGTAATGGCCAGTCACAGTGGGGCTCCCCAGGACTCAGTGCTGGGTCAGTCCTGTTTAATGTCTTGATCAATGATCTGGACAAGGTGATTTAAGTGCACCCTTAGTCAGTTTGCAGACAATACCAGGTTGGGTAGGAGTGTTGATCTGCTGGAGAGTAGCAAGGTGCTGCAAAGGGATCTGGACAGGCTAGAATAATGGACCAAGGCCAATAGTATGAAGTTCAACAAGGCCAGGTTGCGCTTGGGTCACAACAATCCCCTGCAGTGTTACAGGCTGGGGGAAGAGTGTCTAGAAAGTCCAGCAGAAAAGGACCTGGGGGTGCTGGTCAACAGCTGGCTGCACCCAAAGCAATGTGCCCAGGTGGTCAAGAAGGACAATGGCATCCTGGCCTGCATCAGCAGCAGTGTGACCAGCAGGACCAGGGAAGTGATTACCCCCCTCTACTCAACACAGGTGAGGTCACACCTCAAGCCCTGTGTTCAGTTTTGGGCCCCTCACTGCAAGAAGGACCTTGATCTGCTGGACCACATCCGGAAGAAGGATAGCAAAGCCGGTGAAGGGTCTGGAGCACAGGCCTGATGAGGACTGGCTGAGGGACATAGGGCTGTTTATCTTGGAGAAAAGCAGGCTCTGGGGAGACCTTATTTCTCTCTACAACCACCTGAAAAGAGGTTGTAGCAAAGTGGGGGTCAGTCTCTTCCCAGATAACAAGCAATAGGGCAAGAGGAATGGGGTCAAGTTGCTCCAATAGGTATTTAGACTGGTTATTAAGAAAAAGGTGAAAGGGTAGTTAAGCATTGGAGAAGGCTGCCTAGGGAAAGGTTGAGTAATTACCCTTGGAGGTATTTAAAAGATGTCTAGATGTGACACTTAGGGACATGATTTCGTGGTGGACTGGGCAGTGTTAGGTTCATGGCTGAACTTGATGATCCTAGAGCACTTTTTCAACCTAAACAATTCTATGATTCTATGATACTACTTAATCAAATATGTAAATAGGAAGTCTAGAAAAAGTGTCTTTTCCTGGGCTCCTATTGTGTGATACCAGATGCATGTGAGACTCTTGTCCCCATCTGCCTGTTTCATCTTAGATATGAAAACATCATATTAATTGTGACTATCATATTAATTACATCTGATTGTTTAGGACATGAGTTACTGAAGGCATCTCTCTTGGTGCAGGTGGCACAGTTTTCAATGTGATGAACTGTAGCAATCATGGAAAACTAGAGAATTTATTTCTAATTTACACTGAAAGAATGAAATTTAGTTTTTAGGAAAAATATGTAGATCTTTCAGTCATTAAAGAAATTACAGTAACTTTTGTTGTAGTAATTTCTCTTTTATAAAAATCTGTCTTTAAGAAGAAAAATTACTAGACTGTAATTGATTTCTACTATACTTTATTCTTTCATGCTACACCTGTCATCTTATCTACATGTCTCTCAGATTTAAGACTAAAGAAATGACAGTAGATAAAGGTAGTATTTGTGATGTGCTATGGATTGTATTGGAATCTTTTGAACTCATTTAGGCTATGGTATTCTATGGCAGATTAATTAAAATAATTTACAGTTAGTTCAGCCTGGGACAGAGAAAGGGAAACAAGCCTCAGATGTGAAATGCACTCATCAGGTTCACTCACTGCTTGATTACTTTCTTACTACTTCACATTTGTTCTGAAGTGAGTCATCAATATTTTGGCCATGAAAGAAACCTGGCAGATGAACACTCCTGTGGTAAAAAGTCAAGCCTTTTCCCATCGGAGACACAAATAATCTTTCTGTGTGCCTCCAGAAGTTATGTGAACAATAGAAAATACCTCTCTGCTTCAAATACTTTATCAAAAGCTCTGTGTGATTCCCCTCCATGACCTATCTGAGCCTTTGTTCAGTGAGGAAGCCAAAAACTTGAGTCTGACTCTCTGTCCCACACTCTCAGAGCACATGCTTCAGCCCATCTACAAGGCTGACCACAAACTGCTTAAGGTGATGACAAGAGTTTGATTTTTCTGGGTGTTTAAAATTCACCACAGGAGGTAAAAAGTCATTCAGCTATCTTACCTCACTTAATTGTGTTCTTCATAAAATGCCCAAATTAAAAGAGTTTTTTCCCACTTACCAACAGTTAGCAATCTTTAGTTTAGCCTGCCAACAGTCTCAGGAATTTTTGATTTGGTTTCAATTTTTTATCTTTTAGGGAGGGGCATTCTTATGTGCACAATGAAAAATTTAAAACTCATCTACTGAAGCTGATTTTGACTGTCTTGATATTAGGAAATAAAGATTTTCTCTGTGCTTAATAGTGTCACATGGCTCCGTTGGGACTTGAATTGATCTTCGTGCTCATTTTCTCATTTCCAGGTGAAATCTTGGGCTGGGACATGTTACTGTGTTTCCCTTCAGTGTTTCCTGCTGTTCTTCCAGGGGTCTGTGATAACATGTCTTCATCTTTTCATTCCTAGTTTGGCCTGTCGTATAGCCAGAATCAAAAAGTGTGTTATGTGCATTTCAGATCCTTGAATGTGATAAAGGCCTTCAGATTTAAAAAAAGTACTGAAATGTCAGAACCAAGATGTCATACCTTACATCTGCCATCTGATTCATGGGAATATATGGGTAAATCTCTTGGGGAAAAGAAAAAATTAAAAAACGAATGTTTTGCAAACACAAGTTGTCTGAGAAAGTCAAACTCGTGAACCTAGGATATGTTTAATTGAATACACCAGAGAAAGATGCTAGTGTGGCATCAATTTGCCCTGTTTGGCACCTTGTGCAATTTCTGTGAAGTATAAGCCCAAGAGCTGAATTGTGTTCAGAGGCTACAGTGAACCTCATAGATCCTTGAAAAAGTATTTTCTCTGCTTTACATTCTGATTCTGTTTCTTCAAATAAGTCTAATTTATGTTTTACATATCCATGATACTGTTAAAATGTGAATCACTCTAAGGAACTCTTCATGACAGCCTGGCTGTGGAGTGGGAAGACACCGTAGTAAAAAAAAAAAAAAAGAAAAAAAAGAGACAGACATAAAAGAACACTGTGCTAGAAATTGTGGTACAGTTCAGCTGATCTCAGATATTTTCTAAAGATGTGAGCCCACATTTGTTCTGAGAAGAAGAAGCTAATGGAGTTTTGGTATCCTAGCCCAGAGTACTCCAAAGTCCTTGAAAAGCATTATGGCCTTTTCTAAACTTTCACTGATGTTTTAATTCTCCATTTTAAAATGAAGATGAAAGAGGAAAAAAAAAAATATATATATAAATTTTTTTTTACTGTGACAGCACCTAAAGTCTGTAGTCAAAATGTTAGCTCTATTAGGTAATTCAGTGGAAATATACAACTAGGTGCTGCTGATTTCATTTGGCTCACTGAACTCTAATATAGCTGAGGTAGGGACAATAATTAGGTGTTCATGCCTTTTGGCACAAATATGTTGTTATGTAATTCCAACACATATAAACCTCCATATTTGGGATGATATGTGATCTTCCCATTAGCAGGAGAAGTTTCTGATAGACAGGTATTTACTTTTTGCCACCCTTATTTACAAAAGAGTTTGTTTTTCAATGAGAGTAGTCAGGAGCAACAACAGGCAGCTTCTTTGCTCAGTTGCTGGGAAACTTTTCCCCACTCTGTGCTCTCTCGCCAAACAGTGCTCACCACAGAACTGTTGAGATACTTGGTTTTTTTTGCAGGTATGTGTAAAAGAAATTTGGCATTATGAGGACTTCTGCTTTCAGTCTCTGTTAGCTGTGGCGTTTTGTGAGAAATAAAGCTCAGCCATTACAGTCCAGAACAGACTTAGGTGCTCCTTCTTTCCCCGGTGGCACAAATCAGTTTGTTCAAGCTGTGTAATTACCTAAGCTGTGTTACTAGGTGACTGTATTAGTGAAGGTATATATTTCTTACTCCGGGTGTGGAAATATTTTAAAGTTTCAACTCCTAAATATTTTTAAGCTTCAAAATGACCTTCTTAATCACATTATGGATATTTTACACACTGTGATATTTTTGTCCCAGAGTGTGACTGGATTGCTCTTTTAGGCCCTGATTCAGCAAAGCACTAGGGTATTTCCTGCTTTAAAAATCAGCAAAACACTAATATATTTCCTACTTTAAAAAAAGATTAAAGGTCTTAAAGTAATCCTTGGAAATTCTGCCCTAGTTTATTAGAAATTTTATTTAAAAATTCAAAGAGAGACTGTTATTCTTCAGAATGTATCATATTTTAAACACTTCTTATGAAGGGATACAAAACTTTTCTCACTCAGTTTTTTTTTTTTTTTTTTTTTTTTTTTTTTTTTTTTTTTTGTTTTGTTTTGTTTTGTTTTGTATGGGAAAGTTCATAAGGCTGTGATGGCTTATTTGTTTTAATTAAATTTTTTATTTCTAAGATACAGTAAGACCTTTACATCACAAGATGTTCTCCAATAAGTTTAATACACAAAACTATGTGGATGATGTTGAAGAAATGATTAATAATAGTTGCTTGTCCCTGGTAATTACTTTATTTCTCTGAATAACAAAGTGAAGATACTGGAAATACAAATCTCAGAAAGGAATCTAATTGTGTCATGGTTTTTCAGAAACTGTAGCTTTTGAGATATGTATTTCCCCAAGATATTAGTCACTGGAAAGGTTCTGTTCTGTAAAAGAGGTGTCCTATAGAATTGATGCCATCCTTGATCACAGTGCTCCCTATTGAAAAGCACATAGAAGTATTTCATGAAGCAAATTATTGAATCATGAGTTTTAATGCTGGCACAATAAAGTGGTTACCAAACCAGATGTATGAGAGTCCCTGCAGAAAATATTCCACTTCTGGGCAACATTCAATTGATGTGCATCTGGCACTGTAAATGCAAAAAAATCATGTGGACAGAAGTAAGCTTTAAGGGATTGTCCTTTGCTGTTCCCAGCTTGCTCTTTCTATCAAAGGGCTACTGCAATAACTGGTCAGATTTGAATAGCAAAACTCCACTTGGGTGCTTGATAGAAAAGCATCATGTTCAGGCACTGGAACAGCATCACAAGTATTACAGCAGCACAGTGGGGATCAAGAGCTGTATAATAAGGAGGATTCACATAGCCAAAGTAGCACACATCACAGAGAAATACAACTAGATAAAGTGGATCAGTGTTCTTCTTTCAGCCAAAACTCTTACTCTTCAGTAGAATTAGTTCACATTAAATGCTGCTTTAAATTAGAATCCTCCAGCTCTGTTTAACAAATGAATGTATAAAATGATTCTATGATTCTTTTATTTTGGATTATATGCTCCTGGCGTAACAGCAAAATGAACAGACCTGAGACTTCTGAAGACAAAATAAGCACTGAAACAATACTGTCATGATTCTTTCCTTTGTAAAGCCACAAATGAGACATTTGGGAATGGAAAACTGTTTTGAGCGGACATGAAATTGGCCAAGAACAAATTGCTACAGAAAATGACATCCTTTTCTGAACATCCATTAGTTTCTGATAATCAGGAATTCTCGGATGCTTGAACATTTCATTAGTATGAAGCAGTGAGTTAATTGTAATAATTATCAGCAGTTTTAATTGTTTTGTTATAATGTATTTTGCAGTTTGTTTGACGGTGTGAAATCAATATGCACCTCTAGGAAAATTATCTAGTATAATAAAAATAGGCTCCATTATGCCTCCCAACCTTGGAATTAAAATTTGTACATAAATATGTATTTCTGTTTGTGTACATAGAACAACTATACTGAATGAGTGGAGATGTATAAATAAATTGAAATTTATTTTTAAAGTGGAAGATGGAGTCTCCTCTTAAGAATTCTTTCTGACTTTCAAGCCTTTAGTTTTCAGGCATGCAATTTGAGTTCAGGTTCAGAATTCCAGAGAACAGTTTCAGAGAACTGTTATGTCTCTTCAACTTTACTGGTTATTCTTTTATAATACAGAGAAGTACTTTTTAGAGATTTTAGCAGTCATTTCTAGAATATCTGTATTTATGTCACATTAACAAAAATGTAGTCATGTATGTGAAAGTTAATTGTAATGATGATTTCCAGATGGGGATTCCAAAATGCATAGACCCAATAAAGAATTAAATGTTCCAAGATCTGAGAGAAGATCCTACTTGCAGCTATTACATCTGATCTAACAAAATCTTAAAATTCTGGAAAATAGTTATTCAAATTTACATAGCAGTCTTCAATATGATGAAAACTAAACCCCAGACATTTGAATTCCTGTATTGCACTTTAACAGCCAAATAACATTGACTCTTTCAATAAACTCTTGAAGTCATTACCTATAATCCCTCAATGTCCTATAGGCTTTACACTATTCCTCAGTATTGTAGTAGGGCATCTGATACTGGAGAAAAAAGATTCAGTTTATTGTGTTTTAAAGAATATGTTAAAAAATTAGAGTGGAGTAGAAAGAAGCTACCGGAAAAATTTAAGGAGTGTGGAGAGATGAACTTTATTAGGATATTCTCACGGTTTTATTTGTCAAAAGGAAGATCTACATGCAGTTTGATTACAGTGTTTAAATATTGTTTCTCAAGAACACCCTGTACACTCATTAAATGTCATTAAAAATTAAAAAAAAAAAAATTGTAGTTGTGACAAGAACCAGTAGCAAGATGCTGCAGTTAGGAAAAAACCCCAAAACAACCCTGGAAATAAACCTTTGGGTTTAGCAGTGATTTTAATGGGTGGTTAACTGGTGGAGCAAACTACGAAAAGAAATGAAAAATCCTACATTTCTATATTCCTTCCAGATACTTTTTGCAAATATTTGTTTTAATCAAATACAAGTTACTAACTTTTGTAAAGACATTAACAAGACAAAGTGTAATGGTCTAAGTTATAATGTTTTATGGTACATGAGATGTCAGAAAAAAATAACCCAATGGTTCCTTCTGGTTTTATGCTGTGATTACTACCTACACAATTTGCATCCTCCACATTGAAGACTCTTGAAAAGAGATAAAAGTTCCTGTCACTGTCTTGCAAGAGTCAAAACTTGATTATTGTTTGTTCTTTTTTTATTTGCCTGTGGAAGAAGACAGGAGATGCTGTGAGTCCTGGGGAGACTTGAGAGGGTCAGAAGCTTAGCTGAATTCCAAAGGAAGATAGGAACTCTTTGTTCTTTCCTCTAGGAAGACAGAAGTTGGGGAAGAGAAGATATTAATGAGGGGAAAAGATGACAGATGGGATAGGGGTGGGAAGCAGTGATACCAAACTGAAAAGATTTGTGATTGCTACACTAGGCAATAAATGAACTTTTGGAGCTAATTTCCTTCAATCTCATTTACATGCTGAAACTTGAGGTAAGGGTCAGTGCATAGTCTAGCAAGGAACAATATAAAAATGTTATCTGATAACCTAGACCAGACCTCTAAAAGAGAACCTTCAGAATAAACTTTGTTATGTAGTTATCATATTCTTATTGAAGAGGGATTTGTGTGTGTGTGATGTGTGTGTGTGCGTGTGCGTGTGCGTGTGTATTTTTTTGGATGAATTTGGATGGGGTTTTTTGTTTCTTTTTTGATTTTTTTGTCTCCGTGTGCTCTGTTTTGTTGTTGTTTAATTTGTTTGGTTTTTATTCTGTTGGTGGTGTTTTGTTTGTTTCATTTTTGCCTCCTGTAGGCAAGTCTGTTTCTGCTTTTGTAGATTTACAGGATTGCTCCTAAGCTGGTGGGAATGGTCCTCCCTCTTCTCTCCATGGGGCAAAGCAGCTGAGAACTCAGCACACCTTTGCAGAGTTCCCACAATGGGTGCATACTAACAACATCCTTGGCCAAATGCCTGTTTGACAGTTCAGGTTTTAGGGGCACAATTTCAACAAATGAATATGAATACTGCCTCTCACTGCTTCTGTGGTTTGTGATCTGTAAATAAAAAAGAACTTTAACCTTTTGTAAGCTCAATGATAAGTTATTTGTTGGAGCAGCAATGTGTCAGCCCCTAGCTGATTCAGAAATGACAACTAAGGAGCAAGCAGACTATGCTTCATGTAAAATCCAATTGTAGTGCCATCATTATAAGAAGGCTTGAGAGCTCTGCTGTCTTTTCAGTAGCTGTCACTGGCACTGTCAAGGGCTTCATCTGAATTCAGAACATATAACTTTATTTTCTTGTAATGACTAATGATGATTCATGGTTTTTGCTTTCTGCTGTCTTAGATTCCAACAATGCACGTTTTTATACCTGCTGTCTTAAATCCCTCTATTGACTGTTCAGGAAAACTTCTAAAGCAAGCACACTCAGCCTTCCAAAGGGTATTCAATAGCTCCTGAGGATCCTTCCTTTTTTTAATATTGCCCCATGCTGTTTCAGCTTTTTTGCCATCTTCAAGATTATAATTACTATTGTCATTGCTGGAGCTAGACATCTACTTGGGGAGTGCTCCAGAGAGAAGTGAGCAGCACCTCCTCCCTCCCCTGAGTCCAGAAGGACAGATCCTTCTCATCTCTGCTGGTCCCAAAGGCATGAGGATTCTGTCTGTTCTTTAACCATGACCTCTTGCTTTGCAGTAGATAAAGCTGAAGTCAAATCACTGAGCTGACAGTTTATAAAATGTATTACCTTCTATTACCAAATTTTAAGAGCCTGAAGCAACTTTTTGAATTTTAGCACTGATGTTAGTTTTTGTTGTAACTTTTTTTTTTTTTTTAACTGCAGCTACTGATGGTTATTTCAAGTGACTTAACACATTTTTTATTTTGGAAAGGCAGCTGGTACTATCTGCTTTTGCTGTCTCTCTCTTCCAGAGAACTGAGTTAGTGCTTACTTTTAACTGTGTTGACTTTTGCTGAAATTATTTAAGACCCTCTCCCCTTTTCAATTTTTGAAACCACTGGGATGACACATCTAATATACTCTCTTGACATTTCTGAAAATAAGTTTATTTATTCTAAGGCTGTGGCTTTGATTTTATTTCAAGGTGTTGCTGCTTTCCTCTGATAGGGATAAGCCACACTGAGATGCCACATTGTTTGGAGAAAATGGCAAAAATGCCTACAGAAGGATGCTCAGAAGAAGGAGAGCTATGTAAATGACACATCAGTGGTTGTACTCAGAGACTGGTTATGCCTCATGCACAAGGTGCACACTGATGGCTACAAAGAAGAAAAAGGAGGGTATTCTTTGGGGGAAAAAACAGTGTTTTTCCCTGAATGATTTTTGTTCCACTGATTTGTAGGGATGAATTGATTATATATTCCTTCACAAGGTAGGTCTTTGCAGTAATATCCTGTGCTGGCACCATGAGATGGCAGAACTGCTGCAGACTTGAAAGGACCTTCAATGCTTTTTATTGCATGGTTAATAAGAACAGACAAGTTTCCTCCCCATTCCCAGGAAATAGGCTACTACTTCAAAACCTTCCTCTGCAAGTACATGGGAGCAGAGCAGATCTTCTTTGGTCTAGACCTGACGAACTAGTGTAGCTCACCAAGGAGCAAGAATGAGCACCACAGGAGTTTAACAGTCTCACCAGGTTGCAGCATATCCATTTATTTTTAGACTTCCGTGGCACAGCTGGAGCTGACAACTCCAGGAGTAGTAGTTCTTTGCAAGAAAAGTAAAGAGAGTTGTGCTCACAACCCATCCTCTGAAAGCCATTAATAATAAAAATATAGAGCACAGTAGGAAAAATATTATTTAAGGGATTCTTTCAAGATGGCTTGTGTACTGTCAGACTGGGTGCAGAGTAAAATGTGCAAGTTTCACTAACAAGGATAAAGTGTTCAGAATGTCATGTGAGTAATATCCAACCCGCCATTTCCAAGGGTAGCTTAAGTAAGAGAAAAATAAAATGCAGATGTGCCTTTCCAATTTCTTTTTGCTGTATTAAGAGTCCCTGTGGTATTCTAAAGTGCATTTTCTGCATATTTTTGCATTAAAAATATTAGGTTATCACATCCTTGTGTATGCTTAAAGATGAACAATTTAGGAGACTTCACAGGAGACTGAAATCTTTGTATTCTTAATAAATCATCTGGGAGGGAAAAAGAACTCTTTCTGTATGAAAGAAAAAGATCTTTATACTTTCATAAAAGGGAGAGGCGGTTCTCAGTCTTCTTACCTAGGAGATCCTAAATAAAACTGTGACTGCTATATCTCAGAGTTAAAAAGATCATTCAAACCACTTCATCTTAATTGGGAAAATTACAGTTTTTTACTGCATCTCCACAATCAGGCACAATATTTCTTTTCCTGATTTTATCTTTTTAGCAGTTTTCCTTTTTAACCTTTCTCCCTTATACTACTATCAAGCATTCTACCAACACACTGGAACAGAACTTGAAAATGACCATAAACCTTTCTTACATGTGAATAAATAATAACAGAGATTCTAATTTAAATCACAGGTTAATTCTCCTTATCATGAATCTGATCATGCTTTGTAAAATCTGCTTCAGTAATGTTGTTAGAAAGTTAAAAGGCTTTTCTACAGGTTTTGCCTGCTGGATGCAATTCTGTCATACAAGGTAGTTAAGATGTGACCAATGTGGTAATGCATTAAAAAAATAGTCAGAATTTTAGTTTTCAAAGGACCTGTTGTGGAATAAAAGAAATGTGTGAAATCGGAAACTTCGGCTACTGATTTCATAATTTCTGACTAGTAACAGTTAAACTCCTACTTTTCTGAGGCATACAAAACACTGAAATATCATTCATTACACATGTGAAATTGATTTTTTTTCTTTCTATTCTCTGATAAGAAGATATAAGATGAAAAAATTCAGTTAGTTTTGTTTATTTATTTATAAAGGAACATATTGGTATCAAAGACATCTCAGAAATTAACTTAATATTTTCCTAAATCATATTTTTCAAGATAATTTCAACTCAAATAACTAAAACCCCCTTTTCTTTCAAACTATATATAGATTTTTAAACACTTCAAACTTTACGAACTAGAAAGTTTTATAATAATATAATTACATTGTAAAAGCAGTGTATTTATAAAGTGCCCAAAAGCTGTCTAATTTGTGCTTTGGTGTTCCTCCTCTTCTTGATTTGAAACCAACGAAGGAGGATTATGGGTGGATAAAAGAAAAGGGGAAGTATATGGAAGAAAATTTCATTGTGGTGAACTAATATCAAGAGTTATATTTTTCAGATACATTAATTATGTATTATATATGAAGTTTTTGCTGAAAGGTTAAGAATATGTTAGTATTCCTGATGTTTCATGTTTACATTGAGCTGCAGCTGTTTTCTTGCTGTGGCTTGTGCAATCTGTACTCCCGTAAGGTAAAAACAAGTGAAACATAATGTATTTTAATGTATATGTGACTAATTGTTTTTCTTTTATGGAGATTTTTCTAGCTCATTGCTGTTACTGTGATGTTTTACCACCTCTCAAGATTTAAAGGAAAAGTCTATTACAGCATTTGCTATCAGTATAGATTCTTCTCCCACTTTGCCAGGAAAGAGTATGCTAAATGCTAGTCTTTATGTGTTTGTTTTCCACAAATGTTGAATTTCTGTCCTTAAAACAAAACAAAACAAAAACCAAAAAACAAAAAAAAAAAACTCCAAAAAACCCCAAAAACCCAAACCAAAACAAAAAGAAAATAGTGGGGTTTTTCTCTGAACCTCACATTTGTAGGGTCTGTGATTTTTCTTGGCCGTTCTAGAAATTAATTCCAAAGACAGTATTATCTTGCTGAGTAAGCACAGCAGTCACCCTTGAGGTAAATTAGCTTCTACATCCACAGGAAGCAAGAGAGAAAACATAAGATTCTCAAGCAAACCAGTGAGACCATCAGAAGAAAACTACTTACATGGTGAGCTTAAACAAAGCCTGAAAAATCAAGTTTCAGCATTAGTACAAGGCAATGAAATCAATATTCTGGTAGCACAGTAGCGTTTTAATCAAGGTGTACATGGAAGCAGGTATTTCAGTCCAACAACAACCATCAAGGTTTTCAAATTCACAGGAGAGAAAGAGGGGGGAGGAAAGAAGTGACAGAGAAAGAGAGAGAGATATCCCTGCTGTTAGCAGATTGCTGACTTCTTCCAGATCATCCATGTGATGTGCAACACTTCATGCTGCTTTAAACCTGCAAATGTTGTTGTTGTTGTAAAATGAGAGGCTTCTTAGAGTTGAATCTTTCTGTGTTTAGTCTAAACTTGGTGAAATTGTAGCTTCCTTGGAAAAATCATGGTGTTTGCAAACATTTTGAAGCCGAGAGAGAGAACAGAGATAGTCTGAATTTGTTTCAACAGAGGCAAATTGAAGGACTTTGAGTAACAGGACCGTTGAAGGACCAAGAGCAGTAAGTAAATGGAGTCAGGGAGAGGTTTTTTAATTTTCTTTAGACTTCTGTCTTTCATATACTAGCTAAAGTGCAAACTGATCTGTATGGTTCTACTGCTGCAGGTATGATGATTTCTGAGGAAAAGGATGCTTAATCTATACGAGAATCCTAGAAAGTCACCACTGAATGGGGTAAAGAGAAATGGGACATTAAGAGATGTTCTTATATCCCACTTTTGTGAAGAAGAATGGCAAAAGAGATATGTTAAAGAATCATGACAAAAAATATGGAAAAAAATGAAGAATAAAAAAGAAAGCCTTAAAGGTTTTTGAATTCAATACAATAGTATCCAAAAGATAACAGAAATCTGGTGAAAATTCAGCATGGGGATATTATCTGGTCTGTGTAACAAAACACATGTATTAATAATCAATGATGGACATTCAAATTAAATGATCTAATAAGGTATTAGAGATATGAAATATCCCAATAAAATGAAAGTAAATTCTTAGCTTAATCATTCCTCTCTACAAGATTCAAAAGTAATTTTTTTATCTGACTGTAAGCATGAATATTTAAAAAGGGGTTGTATGGCAAACTGATTCTATATTTTACAGTGAATGTAATATATCATATCATATCACAAAACTAAGAGCTTTCAGTTTTTCAGTATGCTTGGTTAATCTTCTTTACAGCTAGCAGTAGTAGAGAAAGACAAGGTGGTGCTGGTTTTTGGAGTTGGTAAAGAAAAAAATTACACTCTCTCTTTTAATTTAATTACCATTTCAAAGCTGTTATGTTATGTCTGAACTTCCAAAACAGGCATAAATATGATTTGCTGAAGCCAGTGATGTCTACTTTTCTCAATAGGGTACTTGGCTGGAAAGATTGTCTCTGAAAAGATGACTCTACTTTCTCCCCCTACAAAAAACCCCATCAGTCAGATCAATTTCTCTTTATTTCCATTTGGTACATAATGCAGTTGTTGGCCAAAATTAGCCAAAATTATAATTTCAGAGCATAAGTCCATTAACATATTGAGAAGTAAGGAACTCAGACTGTAGATGAAACTGACTAATCTATAAAAAAATTCCCATGATCTCTTCAGCTTTTGAGATTGTACCAATACTGCAGATATTTTGATGGCAAACACATTGCTGAGATTTCTTTGTTTTTTGTTTTTTGGGAGGTCAGCATATTGTCAGTCAGAACTTCCATGTCAGCCACCTTGGGAAGAAAGCAGCAGCAACAGATACATTGAGAAAAACCTGTTTATTCTAGTAAGAAAACTTTATTTCTACTGCTATTCCCAGCCATAAATTTTCTTTCTGTCTCTGAAACTAGAGATAATGCTTGAGACCAACAGCAATTTTCAAAATGTGACTACTGGATAAACACATCAACTGCTGGCTCTTCAGAGCCAGCGCAGTTGGAATAAAAAGTATGCAGTTGCGTTTGTGGCAGCACTTGAGAAAGCATAGCCAGTAATAGGGAAATAAATAAATGAGTAAACAAACTTAAAAAAAAAAAAAAGGCACTTAGCAGAAGAGAAATACAAACAGAGTTTTAAAACTTCCATTAGAAGACACCAGATATATCTGACAAAATAAGATCTTGTATTAACAACCTCTCTTGGAGGCCGGTTGGTAGGAATAAATGGATCACTGTCTCATCTAGAGTAACACTTCCTCTGTTCCTTTTTTAAATGATATTTTTAAAACTAAGATAAACTGTATTTAAATACACGAAGTAGACTGTGGAGAAACAGTCTGTTTTAAGAGATTAACAATTTTTTTTTTAAATTTTTTTTTTTTTTTTGGTGAATATGCCTTTTCCTGTTCAAGAGGACTCCTTTTGGTGGTTGAAATGCATTTAATCCCTTCCAAGCTGAATATTGACTCTGCCCTAGTAAGATTGAAAAACTGTAATCTATTATCATTTGTTGATGTCATCAGGATATTTTCCATAGAGAAGGAATAATTTTGTCAAATAAATTAAATAAGAAATGTGTTTTCCCTCAAGGTGTAGGCTTGTGCTTGTAGTTCTGCTTACTTCAGATAGTCTGTGTTTTCTATTTCATTCTAAATGTAGTTTTACCACCACCGTGGCTGCACAGGTCTGTGGACAGGCCTAGCAATCAAATTCCTTTTAGTTCCTCTGCAGACAGTGTCAGAAGAAAAATACTGGGCACTGAAGGTGCTATAATTTGTTTGCATTTTGTTTGTGTTGAGAGACTTGTAATTGAATCATGGGTGACATTGACAATTATGCATCATGATATAGGATTCAGGGTATTGGTCAAATTACTGTTCTTTGAAAGGGGAGCTCTGTAATGAAGTCACAATTAAAATCCAACTTCTTTTGTAAGTCAGTGGGAATTACATACCCAAATGTCTTCTGTGCCTTTGAAAATCTCTGCATAAGTTTATAAATTTGATCACAACAGTCCCTTCTGGCCCTCTAATCTATGAATCTCTTAAACTTCCTATCATGGGAATTAAACTAATTTTCAGCTCATAGATTGGTTATGCTGAGATCCACTTCATTTACTTACTGATGGGATTTATTTTTCCCTTTTTAATGCTGAAGGAAATATAAAACCCTCTTATAATACATGGTAGCTGTTGCTGAATTTGTTTGTTTGCCAGGAGTTTATTTTGGGAGGTAGATGACCATTTCTGTATATGTTGTTTAAAGCAAAAAACACGGTTTAAAATAAACAGTTGAAGTTTTTTATTATGTGTTTTAAATATTATTTCGGCAGTAAAGAGAGCATGTAATCAGCAAAAAGAGAAAGTAAGCACACTGCAGGGCTGGAAGAGAAATCTTACTTTGATTTTTCCTTCCCCAGTGATGCATGGATGAGAAGACATTATGGATTCATACACGATTTCTATATCCCAGGAGGACTGCAAAGTGACTTTCTTCTTTCTCTGCAAGACTTTCTCACGAACAACAATGTGAAACAAAGAATGGTTAACTCAAAATTTTTATGTACATCTCTTCCTTTGTCCTTTAAAAGAACCTTGAAAAACATTATTTTTTCCTTAAAAGTTTAGGGTCCCCATGAAGAACGAATCTAACTTCTTAGTGTAACATAGAAAACTGTTTTCCAACAGTATAGGTTGGACTAACAAGACTAATCCCTCAAAACCCTGCACTACACATATGTTCAGCTCACCCCCAGTGTTGCAATATTACAAGACATGGTAATGAAAAAAGTTGGATGCATCTGAAATATAAGCAGTTGCTTATTTTAATTCCTTACTCTGCTTCCTTCTGACTACTCTTGCTTTGAACATTTGTACATCACGAGTATAATATATTCTGAGATACCTGTGAGTTGACTCATTTGGTGAGATTACCACGCTGTTATTGATGATCACCTCTTGCTCCAAATGAACTTTTGCAAGAATCCTTGCAATTCACAAGAATATATTTTTACTGATGAACGAAAAAGCTTTACTGTGTTTTGGAAACCTGCTTCCCTGTAAATATAAACATCAGTAAGTCCATTGCAAACATTTCACTGTTTTCAGAATTGTTATAAAAATTTCAGGGTAAACTCCTATGCATCTTCCTTGTCAACTTCATGCTTTTATAATATATTGAGAGCCAACTGGACTGACAAAAGGTAGACAGTTTTCTTTAGCATCAACTATAATAATCATGGGACAAAATTCTAGACTAGCCTTCATTCTGCTCTGCCTAGGAAGATCTGGCAACATGCTTAGTCCCAGCTTCTGGGAAAGGCACTATGGGCCCAATTTGGTTGCCTAAACACATCCATCTAGGGCCAGCTGAGACACCTTGTAGTGCCTTACCTGCACCTCGGAAGGCCCAGATTTCATGTTTACTGTCTTTGTATGAGCTCTCAGATATTCTGGTTGTTTCAGTGAAACAAAACACCTGCCTGTCAGCAGCTGAAAGAGGGATTATGTTCCAGGCTGTGTCTAAAACTGCTCAGGCTGCCTAATAGCTGTGTGTTAATCTCCCATTATGGGAATTGTTCAGTACAGGCAGTGGGGAACAAGTCATCTCATCTTAAATTCGTCACCTACAATTGCACTCATCCTGTTAAAGTCTGAGAAAGCAGGGAAATAAAGAAAGATGATTTAGAGGCAGATAGGAAGAAATTAAATTTCGTTTTTAGTAATCAAAGTTAGAGAAAATATTATAAATTAATTTGCATGAAAATTAAAATTGAGACCTGACAGTATCTCTTCTTTCAGATCTTCAATTTCCTGTTTTTCCAGCTGAGGCATTGCTACTTAAAAGAAAGCCTGTTTGAATGACAGAATCTTAGAATGCTTAAGTCATGTTAAAATAAATAAATAAATAAATAAATAAATAAATAAATAAATAAATAAATAACATTAAATTGTTTTTCATCTTCCCCATCACTTATATACAACTCCCAATTAAAGAAATGCTTTGGGTACAATTCAGTGGCCTAAACACACACATTTGGTGCTGTTTCAGGTCTTCTGTATCTCATACATTTGTGTGGGGCTGACAGATCTGACACAGTGATGTTCAGAGCCTTTCTTCTGGAGTGACAGATGATCTGGTGCATTATGAAAGCATGTCAAAAGGGATATTGTTTAACTCCAGTTAGACAACCAAATCACACCTTTTTAAGATGGAGATAATGTGTAAAGTCAGGAGCAAAAACTTTCCCTGATTTCCATGAAACAGGATTTTTTTGTTATAACCCTGTGGTTATGATATCTGCAAAGTATTAACCATAACCTCTTGTCAGAGGTCTGGAAGAATGTCATTGATATGGGACTTTTCCTCCTTCAAATATTAGTAACACAAGATATTTTGCTGACTTTTAAGGAAGTTGAAAACATACCAGTCTTAAGAGTATCTTTTACCTGAGAAAGACATAGCTGAGATTTATTAAGATCCTTGTGTACTCACAAAAGATGTGCTGTAAACTCTGCTTGTATGAAAAAAGCAACCAAATTTACCTGCAGAAAACTATAGTAGCATCTGGGTTTATTCAAGTTTGTTTAGTTGTCTTAGGAAGTTTTCTATTTCAATAATTTTCATGGTGGTAAAACAGTTGCTAGTAAAATCACATTATTATTTAAGCAGAACTATCTTTTTGATCATTTAAACACTAATTAAAGTAATTACTTGAATTATTCATAAAACTTTCTTAAGAAATGACACACTTAAGAATGACTGCCTATGAACATGATTGTTTTTGTGAATTTTTAAACTTTTTTTGTCTGACAGCTTGGCTAAAGGAATTCTTACTACCACACCGCAATTTATTTTTCTTTGATGTGACAGGAGTTTGAGCATGATTTTGCTGATATGAAATGACATTTGATTCAGTCTGCCCTGGCATGGTACATTAGAACTGTAGTGAAAAGTTAATGTATAAGACAATTTCAAGTGGCTTACTTTATACTAGTAAGTATTTTGTAGTACTAGAACTTATCGTGATGTAAAAGATGGGAAATGTGGCACAATATGAACAATGCTGAAGTAGATTGTTTGCTTCCTTAAAAGGTAAAGCCAGAGGCATGGCATAGCTGGCTGCCAATCAACTATGGATTTCTGTTAAGGATTTACTCTGCTAATAAAATGGCAATCAGTTCTGAGAACTAATCTCAACATAGGCATTAGGAAGTCCTAAAAACGTTTTAAAGTTCCTTAGAAAACATCACTGAGGCAAGTACCAAATAAGTGTACTGCAGTGGTTAGGATGGCATCAAATAAAAGAGTAGGGTGAAAAGAGGAAACACATGAACTCTCAGTACAGAGTTGTGATTCTGAGAACAAAATTAATCAAGACACCAAAGGACGAGGAGAGAAGAAATTCTTTAATCTTTAATTGCCTATACACCAATGATAGGAGCTTGGGTAATAAACAAGCATAATTGGAATTGCTTATTTATGAGCATAAACACAACCTCGCTGGTATAACAGAAACCTGAGGGGATGGTTCACATGACTGGAATTTTAAAATCACCATTTATGCATCTTTTAGGAAATATCATTTAGTCAAAATAGTAAGGGGAGGAGAACTTCTTCTTATAAAAACCCAAAAGGCAGTTCTATCTTTTCTTGAGTTAGAAATAACTTTGGGAGGGAAAAAAAAAAAAAAAACAACAACGGGAAGTGTGATAATCAGTGTTTATAAACTTGGGAAAGAATAGCATCTACAAATATACACTCCTCGGCAGTTATGCAGAGAAAAAAAATTACAAACACCAGATCATCAAATCACACTGTAAAATGTGTCCTCAACTATTTATAAAATTCAGGAAAAATTAAAAATCTGAAGTATTTTTCTGTAGTCTAGGGTAATTCACTCTTTATGGCGCAAAGTAGAAACCAGGACTACCATTGATAAAATATCTCTGCAATTTCTTGATATTATGTAAGTCAGTTCTCAAACGTCCTCTCAAAAAAGCCTCAAAGATAAACTGGAGGGGAGTCAGAGAAGTGTGACAGGACTGAATAAACACAGTGAGACCACTGTAAAGAGAAAAACTCCTGATATTAAGGTAATTTATCTTACCAAAGGGAAGATTAAGATTGACTCTATGATGGATTACTTAAAAAAAAAGAAAAAAGACAACATTAAATGGTAGTTTATAAGGAGAGTTTATGTTCCAGTGTTCAGTGCTTGTTTTGAGTGCCTGAAATATGTTTTTTCTACACTGTGTGTATGTAGTTCCTGGAAGACAACAGCACAGATCCCTCTGCTACCAACTAAGTAGTTGTGAATCTAGATTTTTTTTGTCAATGAAAGGAAGGCTATGACCCCAGAAGTAGAGCAGTTTGGAAACTACTGTGTTACATTTCATGCATTTGTCATGGTGCCATGACAACACTGGTCATTGCTCTCTCTTTGATTTGTAAATTTTTTCTGTCTTTGTCAGAAGTGTTTATCTTAGAAAAGCAAATCACACCAAATGTTATTGAGTGTTTGCTGTATAATGAATATAATCTCTGGATAATTTTAACTAGGTTACAAAGCAATGGGTATGGTATAGTTTGATAAGAAAGATAGTAAAATCTTAATTCAAATGCTTGAATATAAGGTTATTACAATTTTCACTAATCAGCATTATGTATGTTATACGAATTTCATATTTTTTGTATATGAGGCTCCTGCTGTAAATTTTAGAGTGATGGAAGGGTAATGAAACAAACTGCCAAACTGTTTGAAAATCAAATTGCTGTACATTGTGTAAAGAGCCTGTAAACAATTACTGCTCAAAAATTTTCATGAATTTAAACAAATTGTGTCCTGAAGCTGTAGTATTTAAATACCAGGACATCAGTTCAGGGTTAGTAAGCACATCTGGGCTGTACATCTATTAACACAAAAATTTTCTTCTAAGTTATATTATGGTTGGGAAAAAAAAATTCTGCAATCTTTCCTTTAAAAAGAAAACTCTTGAGCTAATTCTCATGATTTTTTTTCCCCTTCTCCTATGAATATAAAAGGCTACTGAGTATATAAAATGGTAATGGTAGTGTAGTAAAAGGGACTATAACTCCTGAGAACTGATCATATACATTATAAATAATATGAAATGTAATAAAGAATAATTAGCAACTAGGCAAGAAGGTTTTTTCTGATTGATCTGATAACCTAGCTGCAGACACAAGGAAATGTGACTCTGTATCTGAATATATGAGGGAGACATAAAACCTTCTAAACTTAATAAAGTTTAATTCTAAAATATTTTTAAATTTGGTACATAGTACAGATATTTAAAATCTTAATCATACAGCCTTTTTAACAAAAAATTTATTCTAGATTCTCAAGTATTCATTCATGTGACTCTTAAATTTGACCAGTAAAAAATTCCTTTTTTACCCAAATTATTTCATTGTGTCTAATTGAGGTTCCTTCCTGGGTGTGATGTCAGACTACAGACTACAGGAAAGCTGGTGCATCACACAATGAATACATTACTCTGGATTCCAAGCGATCTGTGCTGCATAGGCACGAAATAAATTAATTCATTTAAGTGAGGATGGTTCCCGTTACCCTTGTTATTTGGGAAATTCAGTGCATATGAAGCATTTTACTTGCTTAAAATAAACTGCAGGTTGCCTTTAACTCACGTCTTTGTTTCTTTTTGTAAAAGAATAGACTGCTTTTTACATGTAAAGCACTAAAAGGCACAAAATGATGCCTTCAAAAGTCTGATCACCACTCCCAGAACAAATACAAACATAATGCAGCCTTTGTCACATAAAACGAATGTAGCCTGCCTAATCACAGCTGTAAATCAAAAGGAAAAAAAAAAAAGGTGATTTGTTCTCCTTGGAATTCTGTCTCTTAAGTATTTGTTGTGCACTCTGCATCTGTTACATGACAGGTTGTTAATGCCATGTGTGTTCATTAAAGGTAAAGTGCCTCCTGTGTGTTATAGTCCTTAAATCTGTCTCTGAAATCCCTACCTGAGCACCCATGACACATTCTACCAGATTGGGAGATTTCAGTCTACCTCTGAGAGATTGAAAGAATGACTCATAGCAGTTCTCAATCAATTTTTCTATCAGTGGTAACCACTGTTCATTTATTTTAAGTCACATAAAAATGTTAATTGTAGAGTTATTTAAGCAAAAGACAGTAGAACAACCAGTTAGGATATAAGTAATTAAACATTATCCAATACAGCCTCATGGATTTCTGTCATCATCTTTGCTTTAAGAGGCCTTAGGCATATTCATAATGTAAAAGTACAATCTTTGTTTTATTTCCTATTGTATTGCTCTATCTGCCTACAGATGGAATTGCATTATCGTGGGAAAATAGTTGTGTGCAAAATATGAATAAACTAGCCTTTTCCTTCAACTTTTTTCTTCATCCTTTCCCAATGAATTTTACCTTCATCCATTCCATTGACTGAAGTCACTGGTAGCCTACTCTTTAGCTTGGTCAAGGAAGTGCCCAAAATTTTTTCTTCTTGCTTTTGATCTTGATGATTTTTATCATCTATGCTTTTGCACTTGTCTGTGCTCATCAGCCTTTTCATGGAGGGTTGCTGGTTTTGGCCTCCAAGGTGTCCAGTACTACTGCCAGGAAACTACACCCTTACTCTGGAATCACTATTTCTTAGTTTGAAATTTCTGCTAAATCTGTGGAATGTCAAAATCAAAAAGCCAATCAAAGTCTAGAGCAATGGGCATCCTTGAAATATAAAGGATGTACTTAGCTAGAAAACAAAATATGTTGCACAAAAATTGCTCAAAAGGTACGCAGTTAGCCGTGGCTTAATTGGATTTTAACAAAGCATCAGAATTACACTGCATTTGATCTTACTTGATAGAAATTGTTTGTTATAAGCTGAGGAAAAAGGAATTATATACAAGTGTTGCCTTTCTCCCAACCTGGAAATGAAACTCAAGATAATTTTAGTAAGGAGGTAATATTAAAGGGGATCTTTATTTGAAGGCCTTCATGAGCAGTAATGGAAAGATGCCCACGAAAGTCCATACTCCACAGGGGTGAGTACATTTTTATAGGTTTTAGGAAATTAGCATAATTGATAAAAAGGTACCAATTAGGAGGACAAGTGGTAATGCAGTTCCCCCCCAGGTCAAGCCCCTTCTCTGGAACGCTCCCTTCAGCACTGGCTATACTTTGTTCGTGAGAATGTATCTTGGAAGAGTTGTTCTTGGCCTTGGTTCGCAGGAAGAGTCAAGATAGTATGGAGTCTTGTACCTCCCAGGGCTTGGAGCTCTGGAATTGTTTTGTCTTTCTGCTTAAGGAAAGGCCATGGAAAAGTACTGGGAAAACTTGTCACTAATGCAAGAGACTGCAGAGCTGCAAATATATGTGTGAAGAATACAGAGAACATATAAAAGAAAAAAAGGCAAAACCTAAATGGAATCACAAGAGATAGTAAGGATGAACAGTTCAAGGATTTCCATTCTTTCCGCCACAGTTACAAATGCTGAAACAATGAGGGCATTGGTAAAACAGATGGGAAGTTTACGAGAAAGGAAGTTCCTAAGTACCCCCTTTGTATGGGAACTTTAAAATTGCTGAACAGGTTTGTTCTGACTAAGCCAAACCAAATGCCATGGATAAAAATAGTACTGAAGTTTCATCATGGGTGTTAGTGAGGTTAAGATATGACACCAAGGAGAGGAAATCTTTTTTTATACTCTTGTAAGGCATGTGTTTGTACTCAGAGCAGGTACCCAGGCATTGGAAGTGGGGTCTGCAGGGTGGCATTTTTGGGTAAGGGCCGGGTCTGCCCTGTACTGGACACAGCCAGTTCCAAACATCCCCAGCTGAGCCAGGACAGGGCATGGCTGGCTCTGCAGCCGAGGGGGTGGAGCCTCTCAAAAAGGCACTCTGAGGGGCAAGGCTGGATCAATTTCTACAAATAGTGGTTGGAATATTTCTTGATCTTTTCCACATCTAACTAGGATGATTCATAAGAATGTTTGTATTGGCTGCCTTTTGCTTTGTCATTGGCAGAGAGCAGTGGGAATGCAATAGGGACAGAATGTTCATGGTACTATCTGCTATAAACAGCTTAAATCAAACACACAGTTTCTTTCTGCTGGAGTGGAAAGAATATAGAGTTGTCACCTTGTAAGAAATGAATTTCCAACACTAAAGTCTTTTTCATGGAGATTGCTGAGGTGCACTTGTTACAGCTGCAGTGCTGTCAATATTCATTAATTGTCCCAGCCTCATGTAGAGCATAAAACAAACAAAGTGGAAATCATCTAAAAGCAGAATTACTTGGATTTTTTCTTGTATTGAACATACCCAGCAAATCCTGCCTCGATGAAGCCAAAATTTCTCTTTAAATCCCTTTGATTCTGGAAAAGTAAAAGCCACTTTTAAGTGACAAGTTTACAAAACTTGTTAAAAAGGTTTTCTTCCTCACAAAAATCAAAGTTTGCATACGTGTAGGTATATAACATTACTATAAAACTGCATCTTGATATATTACTATTATTCTATTTATTGTTTATCACTGATGGCTGGGGTCAAAATTATAGAAATTCTTGATATTTCAGGTTATAAAATTTATATGTAGAAATAAGTCAAGTCAACTGCTGCAGATACCAATACTTGAGCATATGCTTTAGATCAGCTTGTGTCTGAGTTATGATGTAATAGTCCAGCCTTAGAAGTGCAAATGTGAACACTAGCTATGTCCTAGGTTGCTAATCTCTCCAGTTCAAAGTGTTCAATAGGGAGAGAGGTTCCTCTGGAGGGCAAGGCAAAATCTAGAATTAGATTCAGTATTATTCCTCTTCTGAGGATTACAGAATCCTCTCCTGAATTGCCTGTAGAGATGCTTCCGTCTCTCCATTAGCTGTAGAAAGAGACTTGAAGGATTAGTTCTCCTGTGCTAAAGTTCATTCCTTGAAGCACTGCTCTTCTATGATTGGTTCAAGTCATCTCAACAGGAACTGCAAGTCTTCTGTCCATTTCTGTGGACTTTGGATACATCCATTTCTTGTCACAGAAAAAGGACATTAATCTAAAAATTTGGATGTTTCAATTTGTTCTAAGACAAAATTGTCCTAATATTTTAAACCTGAAAAACAGAATATGAAAGAAATAATATGCCATAGTGAACAATATTGCATTGCCCCTCTTGACCTATAACAGAATAATGTTCAAATGAAAAATAAGTGAACAGAAATGAAACACAAATTTTCTCTACATGAAAGGTTACATATTCATGTATAAATTAATATTTCACAAGAAATGCCAAATATTTTATCAATTTTTTTGTGAATTAATAGTTGAAAATAGATTTCCAAAAATTTTGCATCAGAAATCTCTCTTGAAACCAAGCTAATCACATTTGGCTTTTAATAAGAAAAAAGCTCATGCTGCTCAGCTGTAGTTGTCCAATTCTTCAAGAGACCTCTGGTGGATCTCTAAGATTTAATGATTATTTCTACATTGCTAAATACATGGTTGCCAGGGAATTAAATTTAGCTCTGGGACTAGATGTGAATATATTAAATCCATGCTATTAAGAGTAACTTTGTTAGTGTATAGAAGCATCTACCTTACATAGCACCAGTCAATCTTTTCTCTGTGTATGTGATTGTCCTTCAACAATTTTTATTTAATAATATATTATTTAGGGTACATGTAGCCTGCCAAGTTTCTATGGTGCCCTCCACTAGTCAGTTTGTTGAGGCAAGACTTACATGGGAAAATATTATGGAAGAATATTTATAAAAACCTGGAGACATGCATAACAGAGGACAGGTCACATTGTGGTTGGTCTAAGGAACTTAAGCTATCTAAAGCTTAGACGTACCGTGGCCTCAGCCTTACTCCTGGAATATTCATGAAACTATTATGCCTTTGTTTCTGTGAAGCTAGATTTTATTATGACACTAAGAGGCAAGTATGAGGCTGCTAATAGCAAAACTCAAGTCTGTTAGAAATGAGAAATTAAAACATAAATTGCAAACAAATCTCCTTCCTGACACTCGTCCTTGCAGGCTTGATTCTTTCCTTAAGGTTTACTTTTAATCCAGTTTCTGGTTTACAGCAAAGTGTACAGAATGCCTAATATTTTTTTGTTTCTATCACCCCTAAGCTTGGCTGCATGTCCACTCCCAGGTCATTCTGGTCCTTAACCCTACTGGTGGTTTGCAAGATTTTCTGCTGCCCCTCCACCTCTACAGTGAAAGGGTGCTGTGTCCCTCTCAGAGAGGTCCTGTTGATGCAGAATATGGAAGCCAAGAAAAAATAAACTGGCAGCTTCACTTGGCTGTTTTTGAAGAACAGGAAATACAACAGATGTTGAGAAGACAGAACAGGTATTTACACAAATTGTCACCCAAGGATACATAAATTATTTTGTGTGCAAAAGCTTTGAAATATTATTTTAAGGTTTCCTCATGGAGTAGAAAATTATGTTGTACTTCACATAAAGCACTAAGTTTATACAGGCTGTGCTGAGCTGGAGCAGACTGGGTCATCCCCAGAACCAGGGAAACAGCAGGGTGTATGAAGGGTGTGTGCATGTGTGAGGCAATAAGCATGTGTGTTAATAACTTAAGGATAGAAAACTTGATGAAAGGAAGGGAGAAGAGCAGTGAGGAGGGAAAGATCACAACTGAAAGGAATACTAGGATGATAAAGAATGGACTGAGCATAAAAACTTTCCCCAGGGTTGGGTGGGGTTTTTTTGTGTGAATTCAAACTCTAGATATAATGATCGCACAAACTTTTATTCACAAAATTGCATAAAATTCTGAATTTTTGCAGATGCTGTTAAAAACCCTACCAAGCTGTAAGGACTGGAACTTTTAAGTTCAGTTTGCTGTCATCTCTGAAGAAGAACAGGCTACTTTCATGTGCTGATGAACAGGACTGTCTAGAAAATCTCCCTGACTTTCAGTAAAATATCACTAATAGTAATTAGGTCCAAAAGAAGTCTATAGCACATAGTGCTTTAATTACTGTTTTTAATACTTAAAAATGGGCATTATATTATCTTTTTTTTCTATATATAAAACCCTGTAAGAACACTGCTTATAAAAATACAATAATTTTGTTTAACTACTGTTAGTAAATAACATAAAGAGTAAATTTGAAAAAGTATTTTTAGTTACTTTAGACATGGACAACATGCCATTGAGAACCCACACATATACATTGTTTCATTGTAACATTATCAGATATTGTGAGCTCTGCACATTGTTTCATTACAGTATCATCAGACATTGTGTTCTGCTCTTCCTGTAGTTCTGAAGTTAGTGTTAATTTTGTAGACTTGAGTTCAGTGATTCCAGCTATAGGCAATAGGAAGAAAGAGTTAATTTCACATTCCTTACATCCCATTCTGGAAAACTGATTCTGAAAATTCCTTTCAACAGAAAAATTGAATCACTTTTTTAAAAGCACAGAAAAAAAAAAATCTGTGAGGCAAAGTCAAGTCTTTTTCTTTGCTGAGGTCAAATAATACTAGCTTGTGAATAACTATTATTTCATGCAATTTTTTTTCAGGATGTTAAAAAAAGGAAAATGGTATCATTATAAGTAAAACCTGTGATAAATAATTGAATCTTACTTAGATATTCATTTTAATAACATTTGTTCTGACTGCCCATGAAAAGCATAATGACTTCCAATGAGCTAAGCCCTTTAAAACTTTCTTCAAGACCCGGGGTATAATTCAAACAGAATAAGTCTAGAGTATTTTTTGATACTTAAAACTTATATAGTTACTTTTATCATAAGTCTGCTTGAAGTCAAAATTAGCTCTAAGATGATTTCGAGAACAGCAGTGGATAATGCCTGTACTTTTTCAAATTTGGTTAGCACCCAAACATTCCCTGCGTGTTTAAAAATTAAACCAGATTGGGGGCAGACAACATATATTTGATGGTATTAGGAAATAACATAGTTAGATTAAAAAAGTGCTAAAATCTGAACTCAACTAGTACATGATAATTTTCAAAGGAATAGCTGTTTTCCTTTTGCCTAAGGAAAATTATAGTTTCACATTTTTTGAAAGGGAGACATTCACATAATAAGGTCAATATGAATACAGAACTCTCCATTTTCCCAGTTTTTATTGATTATAAACAAACCAAATAATAAAAAATAAAGTATCACCAGGCATTTTCACCTATTGGATTAATTTTATTAAGAAGACATGCTTAAAAAAGGGTAGTGATATTGAAACAGATTTTTCATGTTGCCAGAAAGCCTAAGGAAATAATGCTAGAATCCAAATATATAGAACTATACAAGCATAAACTGTTTCATTTATCTCTGCTATTAACAGGAGATATAGTGGCAGATCAGCTGCCAAAATGTCTAATTATTTAATTAACTAATATGGGTATTTATCAACAAAACAAGAGTATCTGAGGGAAGTTCTTTAGTGTTCACTGGTTTATAGTTATGTGTTGGATTAATTGTAGGTAGTCACACTCAATTAGTCTTGAAGAAAGGGTATTTCAAATAGCAGTCACTTGAACATTTGATATACTGATAAAACAATACTGATAAAACAAGCTTGATGTTTCAATAGCTGCTTTGCTGAATGTGTTTCTACACTGGTAAACAAGGCATATCAGCCTCATTTTCCCTGCTGTAGCATTCTGGTGTAATTAATTTTTTCTGTTAGCTCTGCTCAAGAAGATTATTTCATTTCTCTGTCAACTCTTATTTTTTGAAAATATAATTAGACCTAAACCTTTCTGAGATCATTTTATCAAATTTTATGATAGTTTAAATGAAAGACATTGTCCTTTGCAAATTCATATGTTTTCATTAGATTAAAAGGCCTCCCATTAGAACTTTTCATTTAAATTTATATGAGATTTCTGATGTGTAATTCCATGCTTCACAATATTTGATTTCTTCTGCAATATTATCCAAACACTGTTGCTTTTTCATTACATTTAGTGTTACATTTCCCTCCTTTGGTGCTCTTATGCTAGAGGAGATGATAATTAAAACTACCCAACTTTGGTTGTTTTTTTTCACAGAAGAAGATATTTTTACAGGCACCAGAAAAATGATCACTAATAGCTTCACTAAACCTTTAAATGCAGTTCTAATGAGACAAATTCTGTACTGAATTAGATGCTGGTTAGCATGATGCATTTTTTTTTCTTTAACCTTTGAAAGTTAGGGTACTGAATAATACTATTAACTATAACAAAAATAACAGCAGCAATTGTTTTAGTTTGTTTGCTTGTTTCTTTCTTTGGGGGTTTTGTTTGTTTGATTTGTTTTGTTTTTATCAAAGACGAGGAAAAATTTGGATTTGAATACAAATCTGAATGTATTAGGAAGGGATTTACTGGCTGCAGTTCTGTTCTGGTGAGACTGGTTATGGGAGAGACACATGTTAGGGGTTTGCTGCGCAGAGAAACCCACCCTTAGGCAAGGAAATGTCACTCTTGAAACACTGTCTCTGTTACAAGGAAATGAAACACCTTCACTGTACACCTAACTGGATATCCTTTTAAGTTTATCCTTGTGATTGAAGCATTCTGCTTGTTCTTTAAACTTGAAGTGAAGGAGTTGGCCATGGCCTCCCTGCTGTGCTCTTGGGAGAGGCAAGCCCCTCTTCTGAAACAGATTGCTGACTTCTGCCAAGTGTTAAAGTACTTTTCACTAATAACACTGAAATATGGCCTTGTGCTTTGAGAGTAAAATTGTCAGTCAGAAGGAACAAAATGTGAGCTATTTAGATTACCTGAATTTATTTTGGAAAATAAATGCTTATGATGGTTAAGTACAGAAGCATAGGTCCGCAGTTTCAATACATTCTTTTGAAAAATATGCTGCATCCTCCCCATTCCTGAAGCTCCCCAAGCATTTTCTGCCTACAATGACAAGAGATAATCTTAAAAAAAAATAGATAAGCAGGATTCAGCTGCTTGAGCAGACCAGTTATTTCAAGAATCTGAAAATAGAGAGGGAGCCTTAAACCCCGAGACTTGACCATGGAGTCAGACATCATATTCAAGAACACAGGGAGGCAGTGATTTTCCACTGGAAAGCCCTCTGATATCAGATTGTCAGCTATGAGGTTTCCAGAATTAGGTACTTATGGCGAGCTCTTTCTCCTGGGAGGCAGGCAAAGACTTCCCTGACATCTGTGGATAGTCAATACCGTGGTCATTGGTCCAAGGCTGTGCCTTATCTTGCAGTCCCAGTGGCATAGCTTAGAACAGAAACATAAATCCAGGCTTCCTACAGCCCAGTTTAAAAAAATCCAAAGTGCTAGAAAACAACTGTCTGAGGGAGTGAATAATTTCATTATTTTATGTCCAAAATATATAATTGCATATGCAAAAACCACTACCCCAAACGACCAAACCCCACAACCCACAAAAGAATCTGATTTCCCATATCCCATACGAGAGGTTGACACACCGAGTGAAACATTAATCATTTATTTTTCTCTTTTCTTCCCAACTGATTCATTAGGTTCAGTGCACTATTCCCTCAGGGAATTGATGAGAAGTCTTCCTAAGTGTAGGAGACACCAAGGGCTCTGGAGCACTCAGCAAGATCTGTGTCTGGTCAAATATATATGACAATTTATAGATGCCTGCATAGGTGTCCCTGTGACTGTATCATAAATCTAGATACTATAGAGATATGAGGCATTTCCAGCACAAGAGAGTATCAGAGTTTGGAACCTGTAGTTCAGTAACTCCAGGCACTCTGATTAGACACATTAAGTCACAGTTAGGCACTCAAATTTCCGTATGAATTTGTCTGGGAGGGCCAGGATTTTCAAATATGCCTAGGTGGAAAAGAAACATGGGTTTAATTGGTCTTTAATTCAACTCTGCTCTGAAGTCACTTTTTGAAACTTCATCTGATCAAACATGCCAACTGTCTGGAAAGGGAAAAATAGCCCCAGGTGCTCCTAAAGTGCTTGTGTACCTTACAAATGGGAAGCACACTCATTTCATACTTGGGCTACTACTTTGCAGCATAGTCAGTTTACAAATAGACTTAAGGGATGCATCTCCCTTCAGGATTCACTGAAGGTAGCTGATATGCTCAGGGACACTGAGATGATTGTACTTGCCTGGTATCTTTCTCATATAGATGGCTACAGTGAAGGGAAAAAGTATTTCTTGTCAGGATCATCTGGGGATATTTTTGGCATGTGGAGCGCTCTGTAGAGATGTAAATTATGGTACAATTTGCAGGGTTTTGTAAAGACATAAACTGTGTCTAAAAACCAAAGCAAATATTAAAGTGGCAGGATGTAGTGAGGAGTGGTACATGCTCAGTGGGGCAATCTGAGGACCTGAAATAACAAAATAGTTCTGATAAGGTCTGACACACTCATTACAGCCCTATACAGTAAAATCACAGTCAGTACTGGCTGTTCAGCTGCAGGTAAGGCTGAAATTTTCTGCATTTCTCATCTTCTTGTTCCAGAGAAATGTTTATAAGAATAGTGCTTTCTCTTCAAACCCATAGGATGAAAATTCTTGTCTCAAAAGTCTTTTATTTATCTTGCTATAGTATTACTCCAAGATTCTCTTCAGACCATTTCTTCCTTCCCTTTAAGAAGTTCTTATGTTGTATTTGCAGAGTAGAACCAGCTGCCTGGAAGTGAACTTTTATTTTCACGATCATGAACAGCAACAGCACACAACTGGCACTCTCCTGTGTCTTTTTGGCCGCTGCTGCAGGAGTGAAGGCAAGCAGGAACAGGACATGACATGAATTCTGCATGCACTAACCAGGACCATTATGCTGGCATGACATCTTAGGTGAATGTCTCTCCCCCAAAAGTGTACACTCTTGTGTGTTCACAGCAGACAGTTCAGGTCTACCTGGAAATGTATCTACAAAGTGGTCTATTACTTTGCCTTTTTTTCTTTTCAACCCACCCCTCCCTCTTAAGAACATGCCTATCAATTACTATCTCTTATTATCAAAACACATTTTCTATCTATATTTTACCTTATCAATTTACCATTGTTGTATCCATAACTTCTGGCTAACTAAATGTGATTTAAACTTATCTGTTATAATTGTCCTTGTGGAATTATGTCATTGATGAATTTGGGGCACATTTCTTAATTTGTATTAAATTTTTCAAGCTAAAAACTATTAAAAAACCAGCTGAATCTCTACTTTACATTAAAATTCCTTAGATTCTCTAGTTTCTCCATTTCCCTTCCTTATTCTTTTTAGATGTTCTTCCAGGATTCCTGGCTTTTTGTCTGTTTGTTTGCTTTTCTCATATTTATTGTCTTTTTTTTTTTTTGGCAGCATTTTATCTTCAGCTTTATTTTATGGTCTGCATAAAATTTCAACATACCAAAAACTTAGTTGCTTCCTTGCTTCTGCTTTGTTTTTTGAACCTCACAGAACTAGCAGGGCATCCACAAAATGCCCATAAAATGCTGCAGAAAACAATGTAGTTACAACATTTGAAACTGTAGTAAGTCAGGTGGCTTTATCTGAAGAATATATTTTTGAAACATGGAGCACTACATACTTACTGAAATCCAGTATCCAGAACAACTGTTGCAGTATTTCAAGATCTCAACTGTATCACTTAAAATAAGAAATAATAAATATTTTTATAAACATAGCAAAATCTCTGTCACATGAAAGAAGTGGCTTTTTATTATCAAGTTCTCTGGAGCTTCCAGGTGCCAACAGAGACTAAAACAGCAAAGGGTATGGAGGCAGATAAATATTCACCTTATTGAGATTGAAGAGAAATGGAAACCTTTTGTGGGAGAACTGTTCTGTGTATTGTCCAAACTATATTGGCAGAAATTCAGAGAAAGTTATTTACAACATCATATGCTCTTGGGTAAGTGAATGAGGCAGTTTTTCTGAGATGACCAGATTATTGGAAGCATGGTATGAAGAACTGCAGCCATAGAGGCCAGAAAATATCCAAAAAATGTGATTTCAGAAGTAAATAAGGTTTCTGAAAAACACATAGAAGACTCTGGCATGACAAATCATTACCCTGCTTGTCAAATAACCAAAGGGTTACCAAAGATTTAGAAGTGGGATTAAAATAGAGTTAGGCATTTAAGCTCTGAAAGTCTAATATCTTGTCCCCACGAGCAAGCAAAATACTCCAACAAGTTGCCTATTGATCTAAGCATTTCTGAAGAGCAGGTTTGTGCACAAGGGCAAACCTCTTGGGCCATACACACTCCAGGAGACTTTAACTTGATTTAACTAATTTGATTTTAACAGGTTGGCTATATCTAAACTGGTATCTACCTTCAGTGAAACATTTGCAGAATTCAGGCTGGTCCAGAAGTCTACAGGGAGTGACTTTTAGGCTGTCCAGGTGACTCAGGAGCACAGGTACTAGCAGGCTTGTAAGTTCCCTGAGACTTCCAAAAATTCCTGCAATGCAATGTATTTTCTGTGACTCGAGTGTATTGATTTAGTTTTTCCTTGTGAAGTGTTAAAGCCTATTTTCCAGTTTGTCTTTGCCCTGATTGCAGCACACCTCCCGGTGGTCGAAGTAGAAAAAAGTAGAAAAGCAGTCTGTTAGTGCTGTGAGAAGTGCTCATCACACTCGTTGTGTGCTCATCTTTTGATCTTTTCCTTAAAACCCTGCACAACTCATGAGAATGTTTATAGCTGAATAGCTCTGAAATGTTATGTCGCTGATGCAGATTGACCTCCATAAATAGCACAGGATCCTCTATACCAAGATCCATTTTTTCCTCTCTCTACTGCACCTTTGAGATGATTTTTACTGTCGCTCCTAGCTCTGGGGATTTTTGTTGAGACCCTGTTTGCAGAACACATACCACACATACCTTTCAAGGCTCTCTGACTCTTATTACTGATAGTACTTTTAAAAATGATTTAGTGAAGGCTGCAGATGTGTTAAATGGTTTGGCGAAAAAGCATGGAATGCCTCTGGAGAGGGGCACTCACCTGCTGACTCATGAGTCAGTGCTCCTTCAGTTTTACAGTGTTGTAAAATAAATAGCAGATGATGAGAAATTTTGTACACTACAATAAAACAGGGAGAATGCACAGTTCGTAACAGAAAAGTAAATCATTGCTGCACATTTTGTTACAAAGTACCTCTACTGTTCTGTTTCTCAAAAAGCTTCGGGTGAAAATGCGAAAACCTCCTGTTGCAAAGCATTTTGATTTCAGACCATTTTTGCAAGCCTCCAGCCTGTCTGTTTTCTCCCCCAGGAAGCCGCACCCTTTTTAAGTACTAAGTCACAAATGGCAAGTGCCTGACCTGAAGTATTTGGCTGCTATAAAGTTTCTTCAAAAACAAGAGAGAGGGAGAGACAGATTAAATATCACCATCATAAGCTGCTGTTTAGAAGGAAAGTGGCTAAACAAAATGCATTTAGCACAGACACAGTTCAGTGCCACAAACTGCACTACCGTGATGAGGTAAAGAACGAAAAGTAAAGGAGTGTTGTTTCAACCTCCCCTGGATTGTGGTTGTGCCCAGTAGTGGGTTTCTTAATGTTTCCATCACGTCCCCCTATTTTTGGAAGTTAAAAGCTCGACGATAACAATTTGCTTCAGGCTGAAGCTTGGCATACAAGGTCTCAGTCAGAGAGCACATTTAGTGAAAAAGAAGATTACCCATTTTAAAGCCATATTTTTTTTTCTGTCATAAAATTTAAAAATATTCTCCTTTTCAGAAATTACATTTGGCATCTGATTTATCTATAATGTAATCTGATATATTTTCTCACTGCATTTAACCAATGAAAATCACCATCAGAAAAAAAAAAGTGGTTTTTTTTGCATATTGATGTGAGCCTGGTGACCACTGTATTCACACTTTTGAGACTTTAAAAAAATCTGTAGACATTGAAAATTCAAGGAGATATAGAAGGAATAGATTATATGACGTTCGTCTTCTGTGTGACTTTTTTTGCTTTGGAGAAAGCCAAGAGAAAAGAGATAGGACTAGTTGAACTCTGAGTTTAATCTAATACTGCAGTTCTTATTATTTTGTGTGTTTTGGAGACCTTGATTGCTTAGGTACTTCAGCAACACCAACCTGAAAAGATACTTGCTAGAAAGACCAGGTGATTTGTCTGAACAAAACATGAAACTTACAGCACGATGCCTGTAAGTCTGTAAATTTATTTTTCTGTATTTTGAATTATGCTAAGTATAGCACAATAGATGGCTGAGAGTTTTAGAGAGGAGGCAAACAGAATTTTAGACAAATTAAGATTATTGTAGAAGTGATGCAGTGGTAATTTTAAAAGCAGATCACATTTTAATGACCTAAAATACTGCAAATAGCATTAGATATTTTGTGTTTGTTTAGAAGTTATTTCTAATTTTTGGAGGTGCATTTGTTTTTGTTTGTGTTGTGGCTAAATAAAAATTAATTTCCCAATTTTGCCTTGTTTTATGATATTTCTGGGACTTTTATGGACTGAAAAGCTATAGTAAAGCCTCTTTTTTCCCACATCTCAGTTAATTTTACTCACATAAAATTAAAATCCTTTAACTATTGTTTTTTTTTTTTTTGTTAAAGCACATATGACACAGTGAAATACCTGAAAATTTCATGGAAATAGTGAAAAAGAAAATATATCCTGTCTCTCAGACTTTCAGGGGTGTATCTGCGGCCCAGTGTTCTGGTCAATGACTTGCTCTGAAGTGGGACTATGACTCTGAGAAGTCTGTCCATTTGACATTATAATGATAATGTGCCTTTTCGCTGCAGCATCTACACCAATTGTTGTTATAACTCAGCTAAAAAGCATAGTATCAGGCACTTATTACACTCAGTGCTATAAAAATTACCCTGCACTTTTTCCATGCGATGGAATGCACTATGTTGTCATGAGTTTCTCTATCATCTTACTCCCTTATGTGGGAGATTTACACTTTAGCATCTTTATTTTTTTTTTCCCATTTTAGATGTGAATGACTCAGCAATGGGAATAGCCTTTGTAGGAAGGTGAGTCACCTTCAGGGTATTTTTTTTTTTTTTTGACAGGTATGGCAGTACATTACAGGTACCTGGAAATTAACCAATTGGTAATACTACTTGGCTGGGTGACTTTTCATACTCTCTCTCTCTCTCTCTCTCTCCAAAGCAGGGAATCCTGGCTGATCTTCTACCCTCAGTCTGCTACCAGACAGGGAGAGCTGCTCAGCTCCTCAAAGCAGTTCCACCAGGCTACAGACATGTAAGCATGTCACAAGTGAAGTGTTCTGGACAGGTGCTCTAGATGTTTCTGACAACACTCCAGAAAGTTATAATTATTGGTCCTTTGTTCAATGCTGACTGGGGAGTGTCTATGCATTCCTTACACATTATCACTTCTAGAATAAGTACAGTATTTTTGGCAATAATTTCGTAAAACAACTATCTTCAGTTTAATCAGGCAATGGAAAAATCTGTGTTTGAACAGCAGATGTCTTCTGTGGAATATTGAGGAAAGGAGCAAAAAAAGCCTCAGGCTGTCTTTCGAATGGGAATGTTTTGTCAAACAGCTTTTAACAGACTGACCAGTAAGTTTGGTTGGGTTTTTGCTTTGCATCCTTCCAACATCTACAGCATATCTAGTGTAGAATTAGCCTTTAAAGAAAGGCTGAAATTTATTTTTAATTCACTATGATTCTGTTAGGTAAACTAGATTTGCTGAAGAGTGATACATGTCAGATATCCTTCCTTCCTGCCTTCCTGCCTTTCTTCCTGTCTCCTTTCCTACCTTCTTTCTTTCTTTCCTGCCTTCCTTCCTTCCCTGCCTTCCCTTTCTTTCCTTTTAATTCTCTAAACGTGAACATTTATAATTTGAACTTGTTAGCTATTACATATCATACCCAGTTTAAAGGAACCTTCACTTTAAATTCCATGGGTTTTGTTGGCTAAGTCAGTATTTCAACAGCATTATTACAATTTTCTTTGTGCAAGTATTGTCAGACAGACACTTAGCACAGGTAAGTATATTGCAGTTCTACTTGGGGCTTAGTGGTGAATGTCACCTATTAGGCCTTTGCAAAATCTTCACAACTGCTCAGAAATTCCACTGTATGGAAAAATTGTCTATTGTTAAGCAGAGATTTAATTAAAGCCATACTTTGTTTTCAATCCAATTTAAGAACAAATACAAAAAAAGGAAGATGTAAATTTTACAATGCCTGGAAATGTATCCAATTCTGAGCTGAACAAAGAAGCTTATATGCTGAAAATCTTGTAGGAATAAAGCAAGTAAGATAAATAAAAAGCTTCCAGTGCTTAATTCCAATCGTCTCTACAACAACTGGAGCTGCTGATAAGACACCTACTCAGAGTAATGATGCATAATGTGAAAAAGCAATAACCCAGACTGCATAAGTATGAAGAAATGCCATTCTTTTAAAGAAAAGTGTGGCAAATGTGAAGCTCTGTTAATGTTCTGAGCAATTTTCAAAGATATTTTCATGAAGACAGCAAATTGCAAAGGTTTATTTTTTTTCCAAGTGTGAGAGAGAGAACAAGAAAGCTAACTAATATAAGGGTATCACACATTTGTCCATGTACTATCATGTAAATATTTATGTTCTGTCTGCTCATTATTAGTGGAGGTTCTAATAGGAATATAAATATTATAAAGTGTATTTACAGCAGATAAATCATAGGGGTGCTGAAGTAATTTGCAACGTTAAAGCTCATTTTGGATAATTACAGAGCCCCAGAAGATTGTATTTATGTATTACAAAGGAAGGGGATGTTCAGAGGAAAACTGTTCTGGGCTGCTGGTATTCTGAGGAGGCTGATCCTGCCTGGGACTGACTTAGGAACATATGCAAATTCTAGTGAAGGATTTTGTGAATAGAAGAAGGGTAAGAATCAGCATAGTTTTGATTGCAAGGCTAACCTTATTCATTTAAATTTCATGCTGATGAATTACTCTAACTATTGAAGTAATGTAAGAAAAGATTAGTTAAGATTAAGCTGGCAATAAAGATACTAATATTTTATTACACATAGAGTCCTATTTTGCATTTTATGTGGGGGTAAATTAGATTGCAATGCTGTTTATCCTTGTTTTATGAAGGCTATTTTCGTATCCTTATTAAAGCTTATTCTTGCTCTTGCCCTCCCTCCCCTCCTGATCCTCATACCCATTTTACGTAGGCAAACTAAATACAAAGTGCCTCTTTTTCTTCATGCCTTAAATATAGTTAAGAACAAAAGAAAGCAACCAATTCTCTCCTCCATCCCAAAAAGGACTATGCAGAAGAGACTTTGGAAGGTCATATAATAATGAGATTAAAATATAGCTCTCTGAGTTTAGCAGCAAATAAATGTAGTTCAGCTCTTTTCCATGAATGTTTTATTAATAAGATTAATTTAAAGTGAAACATACATTATTCCATTCTGTGACAGGGTAGTCAATGTCTATCTGGTAGATGATCACTCAAATAAAACTCTATGAGAAGGAACAAAATTATTTTCTGAACAACAATAAAAGAGCTTAAAATTAGAGTGAAATTTATCTGTCTCATGCTTTTTTTCTTCATGGTAGTAAAAGCCATCAAAACCTTTGTTGCTTATAGGTTTTCACTTTTTTTTTCTAGATTGGTTATTGGGCCTTGATTACTATTAGAGGACAATGTTACACCTAGAGAACTGGATATCATACCTTTTGGTCCTTTTCTCCCCTCCCCAAAAAGTAGCAAGAATGATGTGTTTTGTTTTGGGTTTTTTTAGCTTTATTTTTCATAATAGATTAATACATAAATAAAAAATACTAAATACAATAATAGGCAGCCAAGTGGTTCTGTCCAGACAAGGGATCAGGGTAACAGCTCTCTGAAGCAGAGTTACACAACTTATGGATTTCTTCATGCAGAGCACCCCTTTAGATAGAGACCACACATTCATAGCAGCATTCATCCTAAAGCCCTGTATGTTAGAAAAAGAAAAGATAGATGTCTCCACATAAGTAACACTAATTGTACTGCCTAGTCTGGCTCTCTCAACTCCTCCTTAAAAATCACCCACTCTTTCTCTTGATACAGCTGAGAACTTCACCTGCTTTCTTCTGTATCTTGCTCAGTGTGCTAAAGAACAAAGTTGCCATGCAAAACAAAACTGGCATTACTGCTGGGAAGGCCACAGTCCACTAGGCTGCCTCCAGTGATCTCTCACTTGCTCTCTTCCCAAATACAGCCTCATTTTCTTCATGTACTGCTTTTTGACTTGCCAATGCCAATGTTCATCTTTTCCCTTATGACAGTCTGATGTACCAAATATCCTGCTACGGGATAGGCCTGCAAAGAGAACTTCAGATAGTGAGAAACTGAATAGGAGTTGACTTGTTAACTAGATTCAAGAATTTTGTAAGTACTTTCTATTTCTAGTACTCTGTCTCCTGTGTGATTCAAAGAATTAATTTAGATAGCATTTAACCAGATGGAAGTTGAAATTTATTTCTGAGAATAGAGTAGGTTTAATAGATTTTCCATTGTTGTTTTTGTATAACCTTTTTGTCAGTGTCTTTCATTTCAGCTGTCATCTCCTTTCCTGTGTCCTATCTTTGCCTTCAGGTTTTCAGTGGACTTTGCCATCACACCAGTTTCAAAATTTAACCCTTTAACCCTTACCATTGTTTAGCCAATGTGATACTTTTATACTAACCTTTTGCCTACTAATACTTGTATACAGATATTTTTGCATGTTCAACTAATAAACACTTAATAAAATATAATCAAAGTGAATGCACTGAAAATCAGTTACAAAAATGGAGAAAGAGAGAAGGAATTTCAGCTTCTTCCCTTATAACGCTTTCATTGTACTAAGAGCTGTTAGTGTTAGGTAAACTAGAATACCTAATCTTCTCAAGCAGTGGTTCTATGCTTTTAAGAGGATTATATTATTAGTAGTTTAATTATTCATCATGCACTCTACACATGTTCCAAAGCTTTTGTCACTTTTTAAAAAAAAATATAACGCAGTGTTTTAATTTTTTCAATTGTCATGACCTGTTTTGGTTTCTCCCATACTTTTGTGGAAAGTTTCTTCAAGAAGGACACAAGGAGATGTCTGCAGTAGAAGCAGATAGATCCCCTGGCAGTGCAGGGACTCATGCTACAGGGAGACTATCACGAACTAGCTGTACAGAGTCTATGGTTTGATTACTGTCGCTACCAGTCAGATCATTAATCACAACAGTGCTAGTGACAGCAAATTTTGTGACCTCATCATGAAAGGCAGGGAGGACATCCAGTGGAGCAATTCATCCTCCAGGCATAAGAAAACTAGGGAGGATGTGTTTGATTATATAGTGTGTTTACTTTTATCCATTAATTCTGTCTATATTCTTTGCAAAAATATGATAGCTACAGGAAGGCAAGATCCTGTGTTTCATCTCCTCTTAGAGAAACATCTTTTGTTTCTGATGAGATGAAATACATGTTCATTTTCTCAAAATTCTGCATTCCTGAGGAAGAAGTAGCTTGGCATTGGAAACTGGAAATGTAAGTTTCTACAACTACAGAGTTTCTACTCTCTATAAAAGTAATGTGGCTCTCTTCTGTTGTATGGTGGTTGGCTACATGGAAAATTGCTATGGACCCCCTTCTAAACACCAAAGTATATATACCTTACAGAATAGTTATTCTCTAGTGGCTGAGGAGTATTTACAATCTCTTGCTGCCAAAGGATTTAAACCTGAAAACCCAGAGAGACTTATCCTAAAAGTTGAAGAATACAAGGCATAAAATATCCAGTTGCTGATGACACAGACAGCACTGCAACCCACCTTACTGTCCAAGAAACATGTGGCACTTTTTCTTAGTCTTCAATAGCTGTGCCATTTTCTTGACAACATCTGTTATTTGTTGTGCAGTTTCATTCCCTCATGGAAACTTCCCTTATTTTCCTAGTTATTTGAATACAACCAGTGTCGAGAGAAATGATCGTGATCAACCATGACAATAAAAACTAATTTGATACTCATTTTCCTATAAGATTATTTGCAAAAACCATTTATTTTGTCAACAGAGGATATAAAAGTATGTTTTAAATATTTTTTCAGTATAAGCAAAATGAAGTTGCCAGGAATTTCTGTTCTGAGACTGGGAAAATGGTTAGGAATGATAATATTTTTAATGGAAAGCTTCAAAGATATGATCAAATATAGTAACATTGTACTTGTAGGTTTTATGAAGAATTGCAAAGTATCTATGCAAATAAATACTCAGAAGGTAGGGTAATTAATATGGGTGTGTCAATGAGGTCTCTTTATGTCTTCCTTTTTTCTCTTCTTCACCTGCCACATAAAGTAGGCAATGCAATATCATTGCATGATTAACTAGAAACACACACTTTCCAAGACTATAGAGAACTCTTCACTGGGCTGTTTTCCGCAATTATCTAATTTATATACTGCACTGAGAGCTAATGGGTAATTAAATAGTTTTAGAAGCAGTTTTCAAAATGAAATTTTATCAGAAATAGCCATAATAAAATTCTAGTTATGAAACCTCCCCTTGCACAAAGAAATGTCCCTCATTTGGATGGCAATATGTGAAGTGAAAAGCAACTCGCATTCATACACATATAACTGTGGAGCAGGCACTGGTCATGACTGCCACTCATAGCACAGACCTTCAGAATATTAGCAAAAGGCAATGTGTAAAATAGCATTCCTATTTTGTTTACACAATTGGTGTTAAATTATGACTGAAAGTAATTAATCAAATGCTCATCAAGGTATACCAATTAGTTCGGTATTTCACATAAAGTATTTCAAGTACAGCCTTTCAAATGCCAACTCTAGGCAGTGCCATGAAAGTGGGCATGAAGCTGTGAGACCTAATTTTCATTGTGTTTACTTAAAACATTGACATTGCACTTCATAGTTTACAATTCAAACTTCCATGTTCCCTGTCTTTGTAAGAAGAAGTGCCAAAAATATTATTTTACTTTTTATTTCATCTATATAATTTATACTTAAACATCCAATTGTTGAAGTTTCCCCGGGAAATAATCACTTCACATTATATTTGTTTGGACTCTTGCTTAAAGCCTAAATCCTATCCTTTTGTTTTACGGCTGCTGAGACCCAGACATCTTAAATGCTGGCTTACTTAGGGCAGCAGGATTCTCACTTCTCCAGCTATCCACAATTCCAGTTAGAATATTCCTATTACAGGAAATTAGAATTTGCTGCTTTAATTTGACCTTACTTGTCTTTGACCTGTAGTTGGATGTTCAACTAGTGCTATATTTATCACTTTTCTTTCTGATTCTTCTCTTTCACTCCTTTTTTTTTTTTTTCATATATTTTCACACAAGCAGTTCACAACATTAACGTATGATTATGTAAAATTGTGTGGCAAATGCCAGTACTCATACAAGTAGGCCACAGTTAAATCTCAGCTAGTGCCAAGTGTTAGCACTGTGCAAACTTCGCATATAATTCACTAAAACACCTTAGCCTTAACCTCTGTCTCATCCACTTAAGTGATGTGGGCTTTACATTACAGACAGTTTGTAAAGTCTGCATAAGTGACAAGCAATTATTTATTTTGCTCTTTCTCTTAATATACAGAGAAGGCAACATGCCAGACTTTGAAATCAAGTCCAATGAAAAAATTTCAACAGCAACAACATAAATAGTAATAATTTTAGAAGGAAACATACACTCTATTTACCGACCCAGAGGAACCATATGAATTCATATTTTAGGGTCAATAGTTGACTATAGTCACCTATAGTTTGGGTGATTTGTCAGCAGTTGGAATGAATATTTTTGGAAAATTTAAAAAAATATGTCTACAAATCCTCATAAATTTTATGTAGAAAAGGAAAAGGAAATTTTAAAAAATCTAATGAATATAAATCCCTGAAATTTTCACAAACTTAGCATCTGTTCCAATAAAATTTACTGGTGAATTAATTTCATGTACTAATACAAAAATAATGAAAATGTAAATGTTTGTCAGGCTGGAAACACTACATCAACTTTCTTTTCTCTAGTTTCCAGTATGTTTTCAGGAGCATGTAGAGATATGGGGGATTATGGTGAAGGCATGTTGATGTTAAGTGTTAAAAACCAAAGAAAATAAAAGAAACCACTAAATGTAAATGGAGAAAAAAATAGTAAATTGAATTATCAGAGTTACCTTCTAGGGCAGAAATCTTGCTTTTATGCATTCAACTATTTTTTGATGATAATGTGGAGTTTGTGCTCCATGCTAAGTGGACTAACTGAAAATCATATTCCATAATATATTGCTTTGTTTTGTATGTAAAATCCTCCAATGCAACCTACTTTTGACATGGAACTTTCCTAGCAGTTATCCTCCAACAATTTAGGAATAGGTAACTAGATTGACATTTTGTTTAATTATCCCTATTAAAATGCAAGCTTGTGGTATATTGTTGTAGTAAGTTCTAGCAATAAATGAAACGTGCTGGTGTTACCACAAAGAAAAACCTTTCTTTTTGGGTGAAAATTTATATCACAAACATAAAAAAACCTATGTCATTTGGGCTAATAGTAATAATAATAATAATGGCAATATGAATTACGTGATTATCATCTTACTAAAAAAATTACTTGCTCATACCTGGAAAGGGTATAAATTAGCATAACCTAAAGTGTTATTTGCATCTTTGTTTCCACTGAGCACTTAGAATAGAAGGTTGAAGCTCTGTGATATATCAAGTTAAGCCACTGCTAGCTGCCAGAAGCAGATTGTTCTGCATTTATCTGTGGATCCTACTGTGCTTCTGTCTAAAAGTTACCCGTACAGATTGTGTTTTGCAACATGGTCATAGAGCCCTTTTCCAAACACCTTAAAACTTCAAGAGACAAATCAGCTCCTGTATTCATTTTACAATCTCAGTTGAGGATTTTGCTTGGTTTTGCATGTGTTCTGTTATAGGTGAAGTACTGCAAATTGAGATCTAGAAGCAGCATAATTTGTGAATGTTCTTAGGTGCCTTAGGAAATGAACCTGACATTATTCCTGAGAACTTTCCTCTTAAGATTATTTTTTACAAAGGGCTGTGTCTAAAATTGTGAATTTCTAGTGTATATAACTTTTTTTGCCTTGGCCTGGAGTGGCTTTATTCTGGAAAAAGGCACCTGGAAATTCTTTTTAAATAGTGCTAGACAAAGAGTGATTGCTTCTCTCTTTTATCCAACAGTCCCACAGATATCCAAGACACACTTCTAAATACAAGTCAATCAAATTCTGGCCATTCCCTGGCTAGGAGAGTCTGAGGATATCTCTTTTGCCTACTTTCATGACTGAGTTTCTGAGGGTGCTTTTTGGCAAGATTCTTCTGATGTCTTGTTTTTAGAGTTGTTCCACTTTGCATAAAGGAATTAAGGATTCACAGCACTAGAGCAAGCAAGAGGTAGTGATTGCATGGTACTACAGGTAAGATTAGTTTCACCTGCTTAGGTGAAACTCTAGTTTCTCCTCCAAATAATACTTCATCATGTGGTTAGGTCTTTTGGAGATTTTTAATCTTCAGGTTTCATAATAAATTACATGCTTCCAAAAGCTTTAGTCTTTGTGTAATATCTATTGCTCTAGATTAAAAGAACAAAAAAGAAAGGATTTAAACTATAAATTTTAGGTAGGCAAACATAAAAACTGTTTGGCTTAAGAGGGTTTCTGATGGATGCTTTTGCTTATATTTCAGAAAATACATAGATTTAGCAAAAAAATCACCTTTCCTACATTTCAATGCAAAACTTTTCTTGCCAGTCCTCAGTGTTGGCTGGATTCAGGTTATAACTTTTAGACTGAAAATCTTGATATCCAGCACTTCTAGTAACCCGGAGAAATCTTCATTTTCTGCCCACTTTCTTTAACTTACATTGATTTAAAAACTAAATCAGATACAACCTCTTCCCTCACACCTAGGCACAGAAAATCTCATGGTCTATTTCCTTCTACCTGTCAGGCAGATTATGCAACCTTTGTATTCTTTTCAAGCGGCTTTCCTTCCTTCTTTCCGTATTCCATTTCATCACACCCTGTCCTGTCTCATCCCATAAGTTTTTTTTCTTCAGATAAACACAAAACCATCTTTCACTTTTAGTCAATTTTCAATATATATTCCATGTTCGCTAATTAGTTTTTTTTACAGTCTCTAATTTGTAAGTATGCATACTGGAAGCCTTTTCAGCAAGGGTGAATGGAATATACCCAGGTATTTAATGATATAGTCTAAACCAGAAAATCTACCACTGGAAAATTCCCAAACTCTCATTTCCCTGATTCTTAATTCCAGTAAAGACAACTGTAAATCCTACTTTCCTTACAGCAGATGAGTGACACTTTAAGGATTGAAAACTCTTTATGAGTAAATAAGCAAATTTCTTTTTTAAAAAATCTCTGTTTTGTCCCGCTAATTACCATTCACTTTTTAATATTTAATAATTCAAAAGAATGTCCTGTCACAGGACATAAATGCTTAAGTTTTAATATATCCAGCATGAAAACTGCAGTAAAATAAAAAGTTTTCCTTATAGCATTCTCTTTTTGCTTCGGTATACTTTTTTGTATCCTTTGTTTTGAGGGATCAGCAAAATTAAAGTATTGCTAAAAAAAATCAGCATACTTCTCCATCTCCATTTCCATATCTTTTCGACTTTAAAGATGAGGCCCAGGGAGGGTGGTAGTGTCACTATGCTATCTACTTTGAAAAATCTGTATGGTGATATATGACATGCACGGAAGTAGGCAGTCAAAGATACAGAAAAAGATTGGGAAATTACTTTCTATATCGAACTATGCTATGCAGTGAACACTGATTTTCTGTTATATCCTGCAGCTATCCTGTCATAATAATTTTTTTTGTAAGTCCTTTCCTTTTGTTTCTAGATTTTCGAAGACTTAGCAGCCTGCCTGAAAGAAATAAACTGAAAGTCTGAAAATTTTTCGGTACAGTATGAATACCGATTAATTTTCTGATGTATTTTTAGTCATGTTCCATTAAATATGTAAAATGATGAGTCGCTAGTATTGGTGAGAGTATGAAGTCGAATATAATTAATAGATGAAAGAATGCCCCTTCAAAATGTAGCTGCTATAAGTACACTTCGCTGATCTCGAAATTTCTAATTCCAGCCCTCATATCTATATTTTAGATTGACTATGCCCCAGGGCCTCAGAAGTGAGCTCCATTTACTGAAAAGTCATGGGAAGTCATGTTTATTGTCTCAGCAGGTAGCTTCACTTCAGACTTTATGCTAAAAAACAAGGGAAAACAGAGGCTGGTTTATTTATTTGGTGCACGCTGAGGCTTCCTAAATGATGTGCATGGCAGAAAAAAGAAATAATTAAAAAACGCAAAAGAAAAAATAATAGCACATGCATCAGGTTCTATCAAGCTTTAAATATCTCTGTTTTAAATGTGTCAACCTAAGTTCTCCAGTCTTCGCAAATATATTTGCAAGTGAGAACAGTGTAAGCAATTTCTTCTGTGGAAGGAAATGTGACCACTTTAACACACAAGAAACTCTGAGCTTTTGTGTAGGCTGTAATCATTTCAGCAATATCCTTCAGACTCCTATCAGTTCTCTAAGCATACAAGTGGAAGGATTTGTGTGTGAAAATTGACTACAGTAATGAAATATTTGTTTATTCAGTTTCAGACAGGATACTTATCTCTCTGAGGTTGCAAAGCAAAACATTATGCTAACATATTTCATATATGTAGGCAGCAGCGAGGCGGTCCCAGACTGTCTGCTCTCTTTTTGTCACATAGTGTTCTTGGTGCCTAATAACATTGTGATGAAGGGGCTGCTCTGTATCTGTGTAGCCATGTTTATGGCCATATGGTGGTTCCCAAATTGCCATGCACTCAGATGTGTGGGGATTGGCCAGAATGGCCTGGCTGGCTCCCAGCACCCAGCACTTGCTGACAGGGCTGGTGCAACTCATGGTGCAATATGGTTGGTGAGGCTGCATTTTCACTGTGTTACCTTTCCTGCCAGCTAGTGTTTTCTGCAATTACAGAAGGACTTCTCTAGTTTACCTTTATTATTAATTATTAAATATCCCTAAAACACATCAACCATGCTTCTGTTAATAATGCTTCCCTGAGGTATAATATTAGCTAATTAATCCATTAACTAATTAATCCAGACCCTTGCAAAAGTTCATTTGAGGTGTCCCATTAAGAGTGTCAGTCATATTAGTTACTCTAACCCTATGACTTCTAGGCCTGTTGCTAGTATTTCTGGAAGAAATAGCATATTTAATTTCTTGAACATGCCCCTCACAATATTGAGTGGATTGAACCAGGAAAACCTGCTAAACTTGGACCAGCACTCCAAATGATGTATGTGTTTGTTATGATTCTTAACCTGCTGACCTGAAACAAACAATGAGTGGCACCACAGTTTTTCCAGTATTTTCACAGACTTTACTGAATCTTTTCTGACATAACAAAATTGCTGTATCTTCATCAAAATAGGTGTAATCCAATCCTGAGGTTATCTAACAATTTTAATCAGCCCAGCCAAACAGTCCCAGTATGTCAATATGTTCATACCGTATCTGCTACGTAACAGTATCTAAGCAAGCTCTAATAAATCATCTTATGTACTAGAAACTTGAAAGTTTCTTTATAGGCTAACCTGATTTCTTGGAAAATGAATGAGTTTACATTAATTTTTTGAAATGTAGATAGTTAAAGAATAGTGCAATCAGTGATGGTAGCATAATCTCTGTTATGGCACATGTCTGTGCTCATAATAAACACTAAATCTTTAAGGGTAAGAAATGTCTGTCTGTAAAAAAGAATAACTTGCATTTTGGAATTATTGAATTGTACACAGAAAACCATAATTGAATCTCTTCATATTTTATTATATACTGTTATCCCAGAGTGGATTAGCACTAATATAATTCACAAAGTGTTTCCAGAATTGAAACATACTTGGAAAGTCAGAAAGCTTGGATTAGTCTTGAATTCACGAGGGAATCTGCCTTCTATTTTACCCAGCACTTCATAAGCTTTTGTTTCTTAAGACTAGAACTGCAAATCATTTTGTGAAACAGAAAGACGTTAAGATTTTCTCGATATTGAAATTTATTTAATAGTGTTCATGAAATGTCTTTATGTCTTAACTTGATCTTTATGTATAACTGACTTTTAGTTGAACATAAAAGTCCAGACAAAAGCATGAGACAATCCTCTTTGTTCTTTGTAGCATTAAAAATCTGAAAAAAAAAGTCACTCTGAAAAGGGGATTTCTCTTGGCTTAAGTAAATTTTATTTTTTCTTTGAATTGTCTTTATACATAAACAGATATAATTAGCAGCGTTTCTAGATTACTACTTATAAGAAAAAATAGGAAAAATGTGACAGAATTTAAAGGTTTTCTTACATTTTCTTTGAGTAAAAGTATTAGTCAAATACAATTTAAATTCCCTAAAGATTTCAGAGTTCTTCCTGGATACATCTGCGTTCACACAAAACATCCACACAATTACATGTCGTTATAAATACTTATGATTACAACCAAATCTACTTATTTATTAAGTCATATTCATAAAATTAAGCCTGTAGCTTCATAAAGGTTTTCACTAGATGAATTACACAATTTCATTTCAGTAGAATCAATGAAAAACCACAAAAAGTCTTGTTTTGTCTGCAGTGATCAAAAATGAGCTGTCATGGACATTAGTCTACAATTCCTCTGCTTTGCTTTTATTTTCTCTAGCTCTGTGCATCCTCTTGAAACTCACTTTGATAAAAACACCTGTTTCCATCTTTAGGATCCCTTATAACATTCATTTGGTCCTAATCCATTGCATGTAAGTGTTAGAGAAAATGGGTATTTTTCCAAAAGATATTTAAAAGGAAGACTCCTAGCCTGGTGATCTGGTGCAGCTGTTACTTTGAGTCAGACTGCTGAGGAAAGAGCTGAGTCCTGACTTCTCTTTGCTCAGGAGAAGTGCTAAACTTCAATCGCTGCATGAGTTTTTGTGTTTTGTGCCTGCCATGCATATCACGGATCCTGGCTCTGACCTGGGGCCAGGAAGTTCGGCTTGAACCCTGCGTTCATCTTATCACCATGGACTTGCCTGGCTCCTGGATGCTGGCTAAACTGACTTTTGGTCATGGGACTTGCTCTTCTCACCTCATGTCCTTGCCATCCTTGCTGCAGCTCCGAGCTCCTGGCCCCCCATCCATGGTAGAGCACAGCCCCACTCCCGTCTCTCCCTGACAGTGGGTCTCACTTTACAAGAGCCTATTGCTGTATTGCTATCAATTAACATGACTGTAGCAAAAGACATATACTTCGCAGAAATAAGTAGGAAAATTACAAAGAAATTTCCGTTTAGGAGTGGAGCAGCAAAGAGAGCTCTAGACAGCTACTTTGTTGTGTTCAAATGGCTTACCCTGCCATGGTCAAGACGTCCTTGGCAGGAGTGAGAGATGGTTGCTGTAAAGAGCCTAGAGGTTATAACCCTCACAGATACATGTTGCTAAAGGGAATTGAAATACTGGTGGGAAATTACTTGGCATAATGAAAACATCACTTGATTATCATTCATTCAGTAATATTATTTTCATTAACTAAATGGAGATTTCAAGAGCTTTCATGCCTCAGTCTCTCAGAAAAGAACACTGAAAAGCTGACCCTCAGCATGAATGTGAGCTAATAAAAGCTTTCCCAAATTGGAGGTAGGCAGTGGTGCCTACGAAGGTGATGTTTGTCACTGTTTGAATCGACCTTTCTGTGAAGCTTGAAAACCAATTCACATGTAATTGCAAAAGCTGCCTTTTGGTAATATCCTATTTTATTGACAAAAGGGGATGAGGTCAACTCATTTTCATAACAATCTGCTTGAAGAAATCCTTAAGCACTCTATCATTTAGAGTTGTTTTGCAATACAGCCTATAAAAGTATTACTGAGCTTAGAATAGGCAATAAGAAGGGGAAATGACAAGTTTTGTATTAGTTTTGTTGTGTTTTTTTTTTTTTTATAACTCTTTTAAAAAGCTGCCTAAAAGCCTAACATTAATGAGCAAAAAAAGAGATAAGCAACATAATTTTTTTCTCTGTTCATTAATCTAGTCTAGCTTTGAAATATTGCTTCCTTTAAAATCAAATAGTTCTTCTTGAATCCTTTCACATATGCAACAATTGGAAAAAGAAAGAAAAATATACAGTGCAAAGGAAGGAAGTGGTTTTCAAAATCAGACACATTTGAAAAGTTCCTCTTTTTTGTAGCAGTAGCTACAAACATCAGCAGTGGCTAGTGACAATTGTGATAAGTGGTTGTCAGGAGACCTGGTTCTGGTTTTGGTTCACTACTTACAAATATGGTTTCAGTGAATTTATTATTTTATCTGACTATGGATTACCCTAGTTTGAGTCATTTGAGTTTTCACTGACTAGTTAATGCTTATGAATGAATAATTTTCTTGGACAAATTGCTGCTTATCAAATGTTCCTAAACAGTTCACTACAAGCAATTAGTAATTTTCTTCCTCAGTTGCATGGATGGCTACCTAGTCAGATAACGTTTTTGGTCCTTGTTGGGATGCAACAAGCTTTCTGAACTAATGTGCCTGAAAAGAGAACCCCACAGTTTCGATTCTTGTTATCGAGGCTGGTTACAGCAGATTGTTCTTTGAGCGTAGGAAATGACAGATAAAGGTAGTATAACAATGTTGGATATTTTAGGATATTTGAAATATTTTGGTGACTTCCCTTAGCTCAACAAAGGACATCTTTTTTTGTGGATCCCACATTTAGAAAATATATGATGAATTCATAAATAAATTTATCAGTGGCTGTATAATAATTCATTCTATTTTCTTTTGTCATATTCAAATTCACAGCAAGAATATTTCCAACATGAAAGCTGAACTAGATGTGTGTTTTCTTCACCTGCTTTATTCTGTAGCTGAACTAAAAAAAACCATACTATTTAGGAAGCTGCTGTGTCATTTCTCCCTCTTATAAACAGTAAATGATTTTGTATAGCAGCTGAAGAAGGATATGGATTGAAAATTCTGCTATTTACTTAGTCCCATGCTGCCACCAGTTACTTTCTATTCTTAGTAGCATAAATGTGCACAGTGGCCTTTGTCTCTTCTTTAGGCTTTTAGAGAATCACATCTCACTGTGCGGTTAAGTATTCCAAGTTAAATATAACCAAAAAGTCACCTATTCTGCCTGTACTTAGCTGTGTTCAGGCAGTCTGCAGAACTGCCAGATGCATTGTTGGTCCTTAGAGACTTCTAGGATATTGGACTCTCTTGAAATCTTGTGGTGGAATCACTTCAATCCACAGCTTGTGTCTTCTACTACTGCTGCTCATTGTTTACTTTGTCCTCCTTTTCTCAGACAGGAGCCTTTCCTTTTCCTTTCCCTTTCCTTTCCCTTTCCTTTCCCTTTCCTTTCCCTTGCCTTTCCCTTTCCTTTCCCTTTCCTCAGTTTTTGAAAGCACAGTACCTATTTTCACATACTCACTTGCAGATTTGTGCCTGCACAAATCTTGTCTACATTTTTGGGTTTTGAATTTTGAATAAAACCTTACTCTCTTCTGTGCATCCAAGAACAAGTGCAGCAACTATAAGCAAAATCAACTGTCAAAGTGTTGTTATTTGCAAACATGATTTGCAAGTTTTCTTCTGCTGTATGTCCCTGGTCCAGTGTAACTCCCTCAATAAACAGGTCATGAGGACTCCAGGGACAGTGCTGCAGAAAAGGTAACTGGCTCTGCTCCAAAGTTGAAAAGAGCTTTATTCCTGTTGAGCATCTAGGCATCTATTTTTAATTACCAGTTTTGTGATTACTCCTTCAATACTGCTACTACCAAAGAGAGTTGTTTCATTAAAACAGTGTTAGCCAATTCAGCTATTTAAATAACTAACACCCCCCAAAATGTTTGTTTCAATTAACTATAAAAGGCAAAACTCAGAAAACAAGTAAATATTAATAAAAGATGGCAGTCTTGAAAAGGGCAAAAGGGAGATGAATACGTCTGTACTATTGTATAGGGAGGAGCACTTGAAATAGAACTGTTTGCAGAGTCAGACACAACAGAATGCCCATTATTGTAAATTGTTCTTATTAAATCTATCTAATCTATTTATTTATCCTCAGATCATGCACATTTAGATCTGAGTTCTGCCAGCTGAGTTAATAATTCTTATCTGAAAGTAATTACGTTGGTCCATAAGTTTTCACCACTGTATTGTTCCACATCATATCAAACTGCATGACATCTCATCACATTAGCATAGAATGCATTGTGGTGGTGCACAGCATGGTGCAGTGGCAGACTAGAAATGATGCAGCATTCCTAGTGCTAGTGAATGAGGAAGTGTCACTGGTGTTTAGGAACTTGAACCTACTGCAGTTTGATTACTCACTAGGGGATTTGGGTTTTTCTTCTTTCCTTTATATTTGAAGGGCTCGAACCAGATATTAACTTTTATGACCCAGATTTGGGGCTCAGGGAGACACTGTTAGAACCTCAAAAGACTTAAAACTTACCTTTTAGTTACAAAAATGTGCCAGTTTTGAATTTATTGACCATCTGTCAGACTTCACTCACTATGAGCTAGCTGTCATTGTTTGTTATTTGATGCACTTCTAGAATGACTCACTGCAGGGAGCTACCAGCATCTCCATCACAGCAATTAATGAGGTCACTGTCTATCTGCAAACATCTCAGTCTGTAATAATTTTCAGTCCCCATTAGCTAGTGTGCCAGATAAGATGAAAGTAATATGTCTATAAATACTATTTGGCACTATTAGTAATATTTACCTGTTGTGGAGATATTTGGCTGATTGTTTCTACTATGATTTTTCCTTCACTTTATGTGAGATGCCTCTTAATCTATCCCCATTTAAAATCATGAGCAGTAAAAACAACTGCCACAACTGAGTTCCAGTCCTCTATTCTATTCCTCTATCTCAAAATATCTACTATATTTTATATGCATATTTGGCATGAATATTTCTTTTGTGCTTGTGGTATTTTTTGTAGATAAATATAAGCTTGAAATTCTTTCATTATTGCTACTGCTACTGTTGTAGTTTTAAGATAGTGGTCCTAGCCACAATTCAGAACAGGGATACAACAAGCCTGCACATGTGTAGGTTTTCATGTCTTGAAAAATACTGTGAAATTTTCCTAATATTGTTTTTAGAACAGTAGTTCCCCAGGAACACCACGAACATTTCCACTCCATTGTGCAATGGATTTACTAGTGTAGAAGAAAGTATAATTCCCATCCTGAGGAATTTAAAATCAAAAGAGGCAAACTTTATTGTGTATGGGGCTGAAAAGAAGGATAAAACTTTCAGCACAATTGAAGAAGAAGGATTTTCCTGTCATTCAAGTATCATAGTAAGAGGAACCTATTTCAGGGTTTATCTTAAGAAAATTATTTCAGACTGTGAAAAATGTCCCTTCTGAACTTATAGATGTATTTTGGATCCCTTTTTTTTGTGGAAGCTAAGACAAAAAATGGTCTAGATTCAGAAAGGAGAAACGACAGTATGGATTCCTGGGTTTTTCCCTACCTACTGCACTTTTCCTGTGGTGATATTGCAAGGAGGGTATTTATCTGACACATAAGAGCTGTGAGGTTCAACTCTTTTCTATTCCAAAGTGATTTAACATAACCCTACAAAAGTAGAATGACAAAAAGCGTATGTAAGAAATATCAGACCACCTTTTTGTCACAATAGATTTGTGTAAATTATTGGAAAAAGTTGAGTGAAGATGCAAATAATTTTGCCTGCCTTAATTTCCACACTTGTTGGGCTCACACACGATTTGCCAATTTGCACTTTTAATTGAATCGTTGAACCTGTATTCAGTATTCAGAAAAAAATTCTGAAGATAAATGTGGCAACATTATGACACAGTAAAATACTATAATGGCATAGATGATGTAAATAAAAGGAGGCAATAATAATCTTATAGATGGCATGCAACAATTTTTTGTGTCAAATTTTTTTCTTGAATACTCTGATTATTGATGAGTTAGCAGAAAATGCTACCAAACAGAAGTAAACATATGCAAAATACATGTTTTGCCACATTTTTTTACACCTTGAAAATAAAATTCCTCTTCAACAGTTCCCTTTTATGATAGCCGTTATCTTCTGCTCTAATTTAATCTTTTTTACCAGAATACCTTGCTGTAACTATTATTCATTATTAAACTAATTGGTTTTTCTATGAAGATATGATAATCAAATTCCTTTCTTTTCTAAAGCCCAATGCACTATAATCCAGGCCATTTTACTGAGGTTGTAATTTCTTTACTCACCACTAGTTCTGTTAATTTACTCTTTCTGCAGTGAAAAACTTCACTGCACTGAATAAACTGCTCAAGGAGGCCAATGAAGCCTGGAGTGAAATCCTTGCTAGGATACAGGTTACAGCAATATTTCTGGGCAGAACTGGAAATACGAGCAGAGGTGCTTGCCTATAGACAATGCAGAGATAAAGATGTTGAAAGTTGGGCCAACAGCACACTTCCCATGATATGTGGTAGAAAAAGGGTTAGGGATAGGAAAGCAGCAGAAACCTTCATCACTTAATCAGAAGAAAAGGAGTGAAGGCTAAGACAACAGTCTTATGTGCTGGTTACTTAGTGCTGGACAGCCAAGGGTGGAGGCCCCAAAAGATATGTCAAAGTTTTTCAAGTGGCAAGAAAGTGAGGGGGTACTGGCAGTTAGCAAGTCTGATGTAGGAGGAGATGATGACTGGAAAGCATCTGAGGAAGTTTTGCTCAAAAGTCTCCATAGAAAGGCCTGAGGAGTTGGTTTAGTTAATCAAAGATTAACTATATTGTCTGGGTAACATTGTTTCTGGGACTTCTAAAATCTGATTCCTCAGTTGGCAGAAGGTTTTTATGGTGATATTTTGAAGGGCATTTCTTGTACTGCTAGATGAAATACTTCCTATAGAAGTTATTCTAAGGTTGCAAAGAGCAGTTTATAGTCAGGATTTGCTATTTTTAGGTAAGTACAGTGCTTCTTGGTTGCTTCCACACCTTGATGGGAAGAGTAGTCAGGATTTTCCTTTCTTCCTTAGCTTTTGAGATGTAACTTTGGAAAATGGAAGGAAGAGGTAAATTGTTTTTCCTTCAAAAAGGAAAAAAAGGAGCAGAGAAAACCTGATGGAGATAATGTGTTCTCTTCCTCCTCTTTCTCTTAAATCCTACTTTGGGAGAGATAGATTAATAACTTCCAGAGGAAAAGTTAAAAAAGAAAGAAGTTAAAATGGAAAAAAATGAATGTACATATTTAATTAGTCAAGTGGGTAAAGCTGACAATTTGAATGGATATTGGTGCTTCAGGATTATAATTTATATGGGTAGGCTGGGCAGGATATAATCTTGTGGTTCCTTTTGATGGTTAGGTTGATTCTTCAAAATACAATGCAATGAAGCACACCTTGTCTAGGGGATGCTTATCTCTCCTTAATATATAAATTTGGGAGAGTGAGCAAGACTGTTGTCCAGGTGCTTTGAAGGTGGTTCAGTCTTATTTTGAAAAAGCTAGTCAGAGAAATGTGTACTTAAGAAAAGTCTTAAGGAAAACCTATTAACTGGGAGGGTGGCAGCACATTTTACTCCATCTTTTTATACTTAGAATATCTCCAAACATTTCTAGTAGATTGCACATTCTCACTTAGCTAAAATAATTTTAGAAGGTAGCACATATAATACTGAACCAGTCAAGGGTACATTCCAATCTCAAATGGTACTCCTTTTCTTAATTCTTTTTATTTATCAGTCTATTTGCTAGCTAAATGCCATTTATTTAGGCTCACAATACCATAGAATTAGTATTTTTGTTGTAAAGAATAAAATTCTTGTTTCATCAAAAACTTTACTATGTAGAACTGTGGGAAAATCGTGCAGTCTTTTTTCCACATTTGCTATTTTTATTTTTCTTTCAGTTTGTTATTGCTTTCCACCACACAGCTTTGTCTCCTGATGATTGTCAATTTTGTCAGGATTCCTTATTTATTGGAAACTTTTTAAGCAGAAGGGTTATTCTTTTACTAGCAGCTCTAAAAATATATCCCCGGAAGGTATGACTTCTATGATGATAACCTAGGCTGCAAGAAGGGACACAACTGCATAACAGAATACTAAATAAATAAAACTGACTTTTCTTTCATCTGCACAATTCAGCTGGGAGTACTTCCTATACATGAGCTGTTGAATTTGAGTGGATCCAGTCATGTATTATGACAGGTTGCAATTAGTCAGCATGCTGCTTATGTTTGCTTAAGATTCTGCTTGCTGGAATACTGAAAATGTTTGAACTAAAGAAAGACATAGTACCTTTGACTAACTTAACCACCGGTCTGGCTGGAGATATTAGTTGGCTCAATGTTTACATGAACAACAATTTTCAGGAAAAATGCCCTAAAATGCCCTAATGCTCAATGTTTACATGAACAACAATTTTCAGGAAAAATGCCTCTGAGTACTGTCCCTTTCATTGCTTTTTTAATGTAATTTATTGAAATCTAATTTTATAAGGTTATTTGGGGTGGGATTTTTTTTTTAATTATTATATAGCCTGCAATTTCTAGCATAAGGGGAGTCTGAAATGGAAACTTGTTTCTATCTCTACTACTACACAAATAATAACAACATTTAACGGTCTTTTGTCTCTGAGGTATTAAGACAGCAAACTGAGCTGAGTTAATACTAATTAGTGTTTTCAGCATCTTCCCTGTGCATGACTGAAGAAAAAGGTAGTTTTCTTGACTTTTAAAAATATATCCCCCATAAATATGGATATTTTCTTAAATCAAATTTCTTTATATTCTTGATGGGAAAATATAAAATTTTATTTTAAAATTTGACAAGAGATCACATTTAACTTGAGAAATTTCCAGCTATGTGAAGTTGTGATTTCTTTTCTCTGTATTGTTGATAATACATTTTTATGACAGATATGTTAATGTAAAGCATACAATAAAGAGGGGTAAACATTTTTATGTCATTGTCCATAGATGGAAACAGGAGACATTGCATTACTTATATCTAGTCATTATAGGGTCCATGCAGTTTTAAACACATAGCTTTTCAAGTGAATGTTCTGAACTCCAGCAGTCTAGCTTTTGAGGTTTGTAGCAAGAAGAAAAAAATGAAAAAGAAGTTTGATTCAATTTGGTGAAGAAAATATAAAAGCATAAAGGGGTCTGGAGGATATAATGATGCTATCTGAATTGTATGGAAGAGATGGGTGAAGAACTTCTAGAATAAAAAAAAGATCCCCATTACATCATGGGTATTTTTGCATGCTTGAATTTCTTAAAAATCATTTCAGTCCACTGTCTTCTTGACCACAATGTGAAGGTTTTACCCTCAAATTTTAATCATATTCTTGAACTTAGAATTAACAAACTACAGAATGCTCTTAATAGTATTTTTTAATTATTAAACCAAAAGGGTTATTATGAAGTGAAAGAACCCTTTTTCTTCCTCAGATTCATTGCAGATTTCTACCTCTACCCCGCCTGCTCTGGAAATTTGTTCTCAAAGCTTTGTTGCTCATCTTAAGAGCTATGGATCACATACAGTCACCTAGAGTTTTAAAGATCAAAGTTAGATTAAATTTTTCTCAAAAGAAAGAGGAGGCACCTATGGAGTTTTTTAAAACAGATGGATAGCTATGGTTAACAGATGGGAAATCTTCTAAAGAGTAGCAATACTTTTAATAATGTTTCCAGAGAAAGAATACATTGCTTTTGCTTCCCTGTGTTCCAGATAAACTTAAGCCATTCATGTAAAAAAAAATGCACAACAATGGATATAAAAATATTTTTAAATTTAAGCACTAATTTTTTCTTAAACCTCAAACTCCTGACAGGAGAAAATTGAACTCTCTCTGGGCTGCAGTTCTGCTGTCATCTTAAAAGAACAATTTTTTTTTTTTTTGCCACTTATTTCCTTCATGCCTTTTTAAATCTTGTATAAAGTCTGAATTTTTCTATCTTCCTGAGGTCTTGCTATCACTGTTCCCCAAATAAATAGATATGATAGTTAAAATTACCTTTTAAAAACATTCAGTACTCAATCAAATATCAGTGGTCAAACTCTCAATTTCAGTGGATAGAGGTTCTAACAAAATTTTAAGTGTGAGCCTCTGCTTTTTATTCTTTTATTACATAATGTTTAATTTTTCCTGAGTTCCACAGATTCTTCTGTTCTTGCTCTGAGGAGACCACCAATTATTAGAGTTTATATTAATAACATAATTCTGATGTGTCTGTCTGTAACATGGATTCAAGAAGAATGTGAGATAAAACATCTGGTATAGCTCTTCTCCTGTTGATCAGGACACTTTGTACAGATCCTGGTGACATCCCGTCTGAATTGCCTAATGCTGAGCAGGATGATGAACCTGAATTTTCCACCTACTACAGTGTTTCATCTCCTAGGCTATAAAAGAAAATGTAGATACAACTTGATCTTTCTCTCTAAATAACACCGGCAACATTTCATGAGCTCTTTCTACAAATATTTGCGTATTATGGGAATACAGATTGGTTTTGTTCTCTACTTGAAATGAAGCATTTGTAATGGGACTGAAGGGCAGAAAGGGGCAGTGCTGAGCAGAAGCAAAACCATGAGTCCAGATAGCTTTTTATTCAAACTGAAGTACATTTAATTTAACATTCTGCAGTAGCAGAATAGGGATGTTGTACTGAAGTGTTATACTTCCCACAGTCTTGCTTATGTTCCACCTTGTGATATTCTCTCTCCTCTTTTTCTCTGCTTCTAAATCCATTGAGATAATAGTGATTTACTGCTGCTCTGACTCATAAAGATGCACTAAGAGTCTAATCCAGGAAGTCAGTAGAATTTTTGCCACAATGAATCAGTATAACCTATGTTGCATAAAATGAGCTGATATAAAGTGCATTTCAGGACATGATATGGCCTTGTACTGTCTCCTGTGATGGTGCATAGAATTCCTCTGAAGAATGCAGCTACAGTCTTGTTTTAACACTATACAGAAGAAATATTCCATCTGGAAAGGGTAATTTCTCCTATTATTTCTACTGTTGATTCTTCATATCTTTTGGTCTCTCTGAGGTCAGTATAAGCCACATCATTGCCAGAGTTGGTGGTTTTGAAGCCATACCAACTAAGTCTGTAAATCTGTCTGACTTTTGAATGTCTGTCTTGGAGAACTACCAAATCCCACATAACTTGAAGATTTTTAGATTGCTCATTTCTCAGGGGTATCACTCTAGGTAACTGCACCCCAAAAGACATAAAGAAAGGAAAAAGGAAGAGACAACTCAAAACAATATAAGGACAGATAATCAGTCAGAACTTGCAAGATCAGGAGCAGATGTAGCCCAATTAAATGCAACAGTTTCACAGGTGTTCATAGGAATGACTTTAACATAAAACACACTTCTCTTCAGTGCTCCTTAATTTTTTTTCCTAGAGTTCTTTAAATTTTATATACTTCACCGACTAAACTAGAAAATGCATACGGAAAAGGCAATTGGAGCTTAGTCGGATATAATTGACTTAAAATTCAACACGCTGTTTGATTTTGGAATCATGATGAATCACATTTATTGAGGGGATGAAGGTTAAGAGATATCATATATTCATTTGGTTTTGAATCCCTAGAAAAAGGCATCCACAATTGTCATACACAAGATCTGAAGGTTGCTAGAAAATGCTGGAATTCTAGCCCTAATTGGCTTCAATATGTATAATTCTTTCTCAGCAGCACGTGCTAGAATTTGTCATTGTCTCACTACCTGAACATAGTGCTATCAGCCAGAAACACAGTATATATACCATTCATTCTTTTTAAGCTGGTGCTTTCCTGACTGCAGTTTTAGGAGTTTATTGAAGGGAATGGGCACAGTGATAATACACACATTTTTAATGCATATCTGTTGTTATGATATTAACATTAATCCTTTGACTTCCTATCATATTGCAGAATGAAAAGGTTTTCTTCTGCTCAGGTGCTGTAACATCTGGAAGACAGAAACCATCTAGTTTTTTGTATTTTATATGATATTTGGATTAATTTCTTTTTCCTGCGAATTATATAACACATAATATTCCACTGCATAGCTCATTAGATGATGTGTACTTTCTTGGTAAGTTACATCTTACTAAATTCCTTCCTTGCAACCACAGGGAGCTGCACCTACAAGTTCAAAGAACAGACTGGAAAGTATGCATGACATTGCTATCTTGAACTACCTGTACAAGGCAAACCTTATATTATTTGGCTTTACTTAACCTGTCTTCAGTGCTGTATTTTTTTCTTTTACCAGTCCACAATTTACTTCTTAAGCACATGAGTTCTACATGTCTGGATTTATTAAAATCTTCATGAGAGTTTTCTGGCTTGACTGTGGCCAGCAGCCAAACACCTGCCCAGTTGCCTTCTCACTCCCCTTCTTCAATGAGGCAGGGGAGAAAATAGGATGAAAGAGGTCATAGGGGTGGTGTGGGCTCCTCCATGGGCTGCAAGTGGATCTCTGCTCACCCATGGACCTCTATGGGCTGCAGAGGGACATCTGCTTCATCAGAGTCTGAACAGGCAGCAGAGGAATCACTGCTCGGATTTCTGGAACACCTTCTCCTTCTTATCACCAGCCTGGGCAACTGCAAGGCTGAAGCTCTCCTATATTCTCACTTCCAAGAATCACAGGATCAATTAGGTTAGAAAAAATCCCTGAGGTCACCAAGTCCAACCCATGACCCAACATCACCCTGTCAACTAGACCATGGCATATCTGCCATGTTCAATCTTTTCTTAAATACCTCCAAGGATTCCGCCATCTCCCCGAGTAGCCCATTTTAACGTGTAATTACACTTCTTTTGAAAAAATTCCTCCTAATGTCCAACTTAAACCTTCCTTGGCATAGCTTAAGATTGTATCTATTTGTCCTGTTACCATGCTAAAACCTTTTTTCAGGTCTCTGAGTCTCCTTCTCTCTGGGCTAAACAACCCCAGCTCCCTCAGCTGTTACTCACAGGACTTACTCTCAAACTTCTTTCTCTCACTCTGCCGGAGTTTCCACCATTTTATGTTTAACCCAAGGCTCCAGCCCTTGGTTGTGGGACCCTGATGTGGGTCAGTTGGAGACAGCTGGAACCAGCTGTGCCCAGCATGGGACAGCCCAAACTGTGCTTCTCACAGAGGTCCCTGCAGCTCTGCCTACCCCTTCAGCATTCATATCCTCTGTGGCGTCCATGATTGTATCCCTCATTAACATTTATATCCCTCCCAATTAATCCGTCTTCCAAGATGAAGAAATCTGTTTACCTCATTTTGGCCCAAGAAGAAAGAGGATGACATTGATCATCCTTGTTTCCTTTCACTGTAGGTTTCCTGGGACCCTGCATTTGCAGTGGGAGCTCGGCAGTGTGCATGGAGAGGGTGGCTGAATGAAGGCCGGGGCCGGCATGTTCTCCAAATGGCATTCAAGCCACCAAGCTTTGCCATGGAAAGAAGATAAAGTTTCTAGCTTTTTACTTTGTTCTTGCCAGTAGGCAACATTCAGTCCTGGGTGTTCTCAGGGCTGATGCTCTCACATATCCTTTTTTCACAGAATCACAGAATCAATTATCTTGGAAAAGATCTCTGAGATCATTGAGTTCAACCTATAAAAAGTTGGGTTGAATACAAAGTTAAGAGTCCTACTCTCTGTTTTTCCAAGATATGGATATAACTTAACATCTCCATGTTAGTTTTTACCATCTGTAGTAAATAACCTGTAACTTAAATATTAGGATACTATACAAAATAATATTTAATGCTTGAACAATGATTAAAACTTGAGGTTTCTGGAGTAATATGTATTTTTATATGTATGTTCTCATTCTGCTTTGAGGAATTCATGACAGCTGACTTTAAGATTTAACATTTAACATTTAAACATTTCAGTACAATGGGTGTTTTTTAAAAAAAGTTAAAAGCTATTTCACAGTGTGAAACAACTGAGTTTCTTATACTTTTTGAAATGTAAAGTAAAACAATTACTCAGTTAAGGAATTAAATTATTTAAGTAGCAAGTTGAATTTCTTACTCTTTCAAGTAATTTTTTAAAATTAATAAAACATTACTTAAGTAAATTTAGTGCTTATATCTCAAATACAATGTAATAAATTTCACATAAATGAATAAGTCATTATTTAATTTAAGTGTTAATGCTAGATCTTTTGAGAATGAGATAATTTTTGTCTTGAGAGTTTGTGGCTCCTCATGCAGCAGACATTGAATATAGGATGAAACCAGCCTTATCTGTTGGCTTCCTGAAGTAGCCTGGGTGACAAGAGAGCAAGGGCAGGTACCATTAATACCTGAAGGGCTTAGTGAAGAAGGAAGAGTTGATGGAACTGATAGATCTCAACAGTCTGCTTCACTGTACTTCCTGTTTTAGGCACAGCACTGACCTTGTTGGAGCTATGCATCTTGCAGAATTTTCTGTGGGCTATGTTGTTTAAAACAAGTTCTGTTAGAACAGTGGTCACACTGCAGTGTAGAAACACTCTGCAGATCACATCAGGAAACCATTATGCTGTTTGACAGGCTCCTGCAATCCATCCACATCCCAGCTGAAAACCTGGCAGATCCCAGAAACCTGACCTTGGGCCAGCCTGGGAGGACGTAGGTGAGATTCCAGAACTGAAAAGGGACATGCTTCTGAGGTTAGCAGCCTCTCTAATGTGTGAGCTGCCTGATGCAAGCCTGAATTTTGACTACGTGCTTTTTAAAAAATTCCCTTTCATGCTTTTCATACATGAACTTCCACTTCCAACCAGGTGATTTTCCAAATTGCTTTTCTACCCCATGGTCCCTCTGTGTTCTTCTTCCCTAAAGTACTGGCTTGATGCATGGTTACAATACTATCTGCTTTTCTCCTACTCTGTAGCTCTAGACATTTCCTCTGGAAGCTCCAGCTTGAGCTGTCAATCTTGGCTCTTTAGCTGTTGCACAGCAGACAAGGAGTCTAATCATTATAGGATTTTTCAAATTCAAAGTCTTCTGTAGATGGAGACTGAAGAACAACTACCTTAATTCTAAATACTCCTAATCAAAGCTCTGCAATTAATGTAAAAATCTTTTTTTTTTCCTAGTGCCCAGTGTGTAGTTAGTTAATAACTCAGTTTTACAAGGGATGTTTAAATTATATTTAATACAGTAGGTTTTAAAATTACATTAATAAATACTATTTAGTAGGATATGATGTACTAATAATTTCTATGAAAAGCAATTGAGAATTTCCAAAAGTTGGTAATTAAACTCAAATTCATTCTGTCTGCTGACATACAAACTGCCTATCACAAACCATAGGCACCTCCACCCTGGTTTTGTGTTCCTGTCTACATTTAATTACATAAATGATTGCATTTTATTTCACCTTTCAAAACTCCATATGTAACAAGGCTATGGTGTATTATGCATGACAAGTGATACAGGGTATTTTCATCTAATCCAACAATACCCACTCATAATTACTTTCTAATCGTGTAAATGACTTAATAGCGTTAGATGACAATAACTTTACATCTTCCTGCTGAAAAATACATTATGGGTAAGAAACTGTTCAAGTGAGTGAGAACTTAAGGAGCTCTTGACTATTACTTCTCCTAGGGCTCAGAGTTTTGCAATTCTGGTAAAGGGAGTACTGTCAAAGCTCATCAGTTCCTTGGAGACAGAAAGCCAGAAGGAAATTAAATTATTAATCTGTGACTAGTACACTAGGTCTAACAAAAGCCTTCAGCTGTGCTGCTTGCTCTTTTCCGTCTATCTCTAAGTAAGTCAAGTCGTGACTGATTCTCACCTTCAGGTGAGAAATTGACACTATTTGGTCAGCTAACCAGCAATACTTCCTTTATATGGATTTTTTTATTAGGACTGGGCAGTCCACCAAATCTGGAATATTTACTAAAACTCTTTTACCTTTCACTACCAAAACAGTCACACTTCCATTGGAAGCTTTAACTCTAGGGTTTCTTTGGAGACATCACGCCATGAATGATCCCTTGCTGCAGGCCAGTGTTGCTGTGTGCCCTACAGCATAGAAGCTGCAGAACTTGGGGACCTACAGCTTGACATATCTCTTTGTGCTTTCATTTTCAAGCTCCTTTGATTAGAAACTTTTCTTGACTTTTATAGTCTAGGTACATAAGGAGGCCTTCATCCAGACCTCAGGAGGAGATTTGTTGTTATACTAGGGAAATGGAATAGCTAATTCATCTTACAACCAAAATTTTTTACAGAACTATTCTATTTTTCCTTGCTTGTGTTTAATAGTGTTTTATCTGTGCAAGATGATGATGTTCATAATTAACCTTTGAAATCAAGAAATCTTCTTCCCAATTTTTCAATTTCATCCAGCAGAAATGTCCAGGATTTTTTTATTTTTTTTTTGTTTTGTTTTGTTTTGTTTTGTTTTGTTTTAGATGATCACAGAGTTGGAAGACCTCTTCTATGAAGACAGGCTGGGAGAATTGGGGTTGTACAGCCTGGAGAAGAGAAGGCTCCCAGGAGACCTTGCAGCAAGCAACTTCCTGTTCCTAAAGAGGCTACAAAAGAACAGGGAAAGGACCTTTGACAAGGTCACATAGTGCCAAGACAAAGGGGAATGGCTTTAAACTGAAAGAGGGTAGGTTTACGTTAGAAATTAGGAAGAAATTCTTTACTGTGAGGGTGATGAGGTGCTGGAACAGGTTGCCTGGAGAAGCTGTGGATGCTCCACCCCTGTGTTCAAGACCAGGCTGGATGTGGCTTTGAGTAACCTGCTCTAGTAGAGCGTGTCCCTGACTGTTGGAAATAGATGATCTCTAAAATTCCTCCAACACAAGCCATTCTATGATTCTATGATTGTCTGCCAATGTCTTTGCTCAAGGTAGTAGTGTACAGAGGTCTTGATCTAGTGTGCATTTCTTGAATTACTTGACTGAAAAAATCAACAATTCATGTGAACACATTCTGATTTTTGAAAGAATTTCATTAAGGTGTCAAAGTGCTTTATTTCAATTAAATTAAGAATTATATTTCAAAGAGACAAATAATATTTTTTCTAAAACTGACTTTATTTTGATTTCACTTTTTTTTCTGGCTATGTCATATATCAATAAATCCCACTTTGAGAATATTATGAATTATGACTAGGGAAAAGACCCCCAAAAATAAACACTTCTGAGTTAACAACCTCTAGTTCCAGTGAGTGTTTCTGCATTGAATTTTCTGAAGCAGAAAAATTACGAAAAGTACCAAAAAAGTGAGCAGCTATGGTAATAGAACAGTGCAGTATTGCTGGAAATTCCGGCAGAGCTCGTGGACAAAAGGAGTCACTTCAAAGGTCAGTTGCTGGGCAATGAATGATGTCAGCTTTTTTCATAATGCAGACTTCACATTACCTGAAAAAAATAAAAGATAGAATTAAAATGAAAGTTTTAAAAAATAAATATATTTGACCCACTAACTCCCAAGACATTTCAATGTTTTGTCCTCATTTTGGCTATGAATTTATTTCAGAATCTCAACATTTGTTACTGAATATAAGTTCCATTTTTGAAAAGGAAATTTTTATTTGTCACTTCTTTTCCTGGTCTGCTGTGTCTTAGATCTGTGACTTGAATGCCCTTTAAATCAGCACAGCATATTGTGGCCAAACACTCACTGTTTTATTATGAATGTATAGCAATCCCTTGTACAAGTATATTGGTAAAGATACACACATAATATTTTTCTACTCTCTCACTTCCTGAATATGAAATAAAGGATGAAATAGGAATGCTCAACACTCCTTCCTTGAAAACAGCTACTTAATCTTCTGTCAGATGAAGCTTTGGGAAGAAATCCTACCTAGCAGAGACAAAATCATGGATTCTCTTCCACCTTACTGGGAATCATAATAAATATTCATTATTCTATGGGGCAAAAAGAAACATTAAACAATAGGGTGGGTTAATGTTATTCATTAAATTGAGTCTGGATGGAAAACAGGTAAAAGAAAATGGAAGAACATATGAAGAAAAAATCAGGAAGAGAAAACAGAATGGACAGAGGTGAAGTGGAAGTAATCTTACAATAAGTTGCCATGAATAATTGTACTTCTTACTTCTTCATTCATAGAATCATAAAATGGCTTGGGTTGGAAGGGACCTTGAAGACCATCAAGTTCCATCCACCTCAACTTGACAGCAACATCTAGGGCCAGAATAAAAGACTGACTTGTCACCAGCTAAGCAGTATGGCACAGGACATTACACTCAATCTAATTCTAATGGTGTCTCAGGAGATAAAGAATGTAGGTTAGCATCAAACATGTAAAGGGGTGTTTGGAGACTGGAATTCTTTCATGGTTTAGAGACAGTATCTCTAAGTAAAGTCCTAAAGTAGCTTCTTTTCTTGGATAGTAATTAGCGTTAAATCTGTGCTATCAGAAAGCCAGTGCTGTGTGGAAAGCGTTATTATTAACCTTTTTAAAACAAGCCAGAAGAGCAACTAATCATGGTTTCACTTTTGTTAAGTGCATGCTTATTTTTGTCCCTGTGAGAAGTTACTGTGGACACACTAGTCATGACATTTTGTCCACTTCTGCAGATAATATAAGGATTTTCTCTACTGTTCTTTGCCATCATGAGAAACTCTAAAACTTAGCTGTATGAGACACGTTAAATAATCTTTTTTTTTAAAATAATATTTTTTTTTGTACCACTTAGTGAGATCATTTCCAGAATGAATTGAATCTCTTTCTGGCTTTATTTTCCTTGCCTTTTCTTCCTGGGTTTAGAAAAGCTGTGCTTACTCAAAACCACTCATGCTCTGCTGTCCATTGGTTTGGGTCCAATGCCTGAGGCACAAATGTTGCCCATTTCTGAGGCTTGGAAAATACTTGAGGTGAGCACCTTTGGCAGTACATCTTTTTTAGGAATAACCTCCATTGCACTACAAAAATAAATTTCCAATTTATTTTTAGCACACTGATTTTGCAGCTACCAATTCTTTCTCTGGATAGACAAGATATTACTTATTATGTAACAAATTGTGGGAAAATTTTATTTTCTCTCCTGTGGTAGTGGATAAATACCAGCGCCCTTTTTGACTGAAATTTTGAAGGACATTTGCTCTTTTCAAATTGACCATGGTACCAGAGGCATCACAGAAGATTAGCCAGGACTCCATCACTGATCCCATCTCCAGGCAGTTTTGCACATGTCAGTGTTAAAGCTACAGAAAATATTTGTGAGTAATATTGTTTTACAGAAGGGTTTTGCCTTTTGCTTTGCTGAAGATCTGTACCTGTTGGGAAGTCTCAGAAGATCATAAGAAGAACAATGGGATTTTTTTGCTTACTAGTGAATAATCATTTATGGTTGGTGGAACCCCAAATTTCTGAGATACTGTATTCTTTGTCCTGCTTCTATGTTTAAATATCAAATGCAAAAACTATTTTAAAGAAGAAAATGCATGTTCAAAACATAGGGTAGAACTACAAAATACCAAGAAGGAATATGATTTACATACCAGTAAGACCTATTTTATGCTCCTGTACTCCAGATGTCACATGGAATATGGATTTTGCTACATCATCATCTAGTAATGTCAAGGTATTTTGTTAAATATTCAGACACATTGAAAAAGTCATTTTATAACTCTCCTTTTCCCATATTACATGATGTCATGCAAGTAAAATATGCACTCATAATAGGTAAGACAACAGTCTGACATAAAACTTTCTGAACTGTAGTTTGATTTAGAAGTCTTATTTTATATTTTGGTTTTTAAACATTCACTGCTATAATTTACCTTTAAAATGCTCTAAAATGAGGAGTCACAACTTTAATATTACATTTTTGAAGTTCTTTATTCTGGCAGAAATCATGTGAAAGGAAGATCAGCTCAGATATTTGGCTTACATTTTTTTTGTTTGACATGTAAGGCTGAAATCTTCTTCTCACATGACTGTATATTTTCCTGTTGATTCCTGCTTTTATAAAAATTAATCTAATCATTAACTCTACATAATTTCAATTAAATATTGGTCACTGGTCCTACAATAAATTCTCACATTTTCCTTGTAAAAATACTTAGATTTAAGAGATTCCAACAGCAGTATAACCATTACCTAAAAATTAACTTCTTTCATAAGCATACAAATTTATACTTTAAGACAAGTCATGCTGACATGAAAAAGTCAGGCAGATGTTAGTTTTCTAGTGTAAATCACCTTAAAATGTATGTTCCTTGATTTGAAATGTAAGGTATTTCAAAAGTATTGTGAAGGTGGAGAAATAATGCATTAGCTCAAATCTGGAAGCTTAAGATTTGTTATTCTTTACCCCACTGACCTTTGTGTAATAAGTAATGGAAAATGTCTTTTCATTTGTGGAGTTGATAAAGTTTCTTGATTAATACGCTTTTTCAGAAATCAGGTACTGCTATGAATGTGTCTTGGTGTTTGTAATTTCTTTTGCAATAATGATACAGCTGATAAGGATTTCATTTAATAAAGGTAATTGCAGTTGAAGACTTTGAGTGTTTAATATTCCTTGGGTATCTGCACTGACAAATCTAAAAAATGTGAGAGTCTCTGATACTTGACAATGACCTTCAGTGTCAGAATTTATGTAAGCCTTATTCAGGTAATGGTGCAAGGAATATGGTTATTCATTGTTCTCCTGTTGATATAACATATAAGAATAAGGCTGGTAAGTGGTAGGTTTAGTGGGCACCTGAATCTAAGTTTTCTTTTTGACTCTGCTAATGATTAAGACAGTTTTGAAATGGCACCCCTTAAAATCCATATAAATCTTACTTCAAAGTACACAGGAAGCATTTCAATAATCTGATTTCATCCCAAGTCAATTTGGAATAATCAGTTAATTGTCCTACCATTTAAAATTAATGTAACAGTAACAAACACTGCATGTGCATCAGCTGCAGGATTTACTTATCATATCAATACAAGTTCAACATAACTGGGAACTTCCCTGGGCAGAGATCAGCTGGTAAGAAATGGCACCACCAGTCTTAGCTTGCAGAAGGGAGAATAAATGCAGCCTGTCTGCTGGGAACAGTCCTCAGATCATGTTAAATGTCAATCCATGTTCAGGATTTATTTGGGAGAGTGATAGCAGGATCCCAGCTTAGAATTGTGCCAGGGTCTTAAAAAAACCAAAAAAACCAAAAAACCAAAAAAACCAAAAAACCCCAACTCCCAGTACCAGGAGATGTTCTACAACACTGTCTATAATTTTTCAAACTATGTTGCCTTGCTTTGCCAATTACTCTTGGACAGATTGCTGTGTGCAGTGGGACTTCTATGATTACTAGTGAGAGAAGAATGCATGCAAGGTGTTCTAAAAAGGAAAAGAAAACATGTATGAAGAGGGAGTTGGTCTCTTCTCCCAGGTGACAAGCCTGAGGACAAGAGGAAATGGCCACAGGTTGTTCCAGGAGAGATTTAGATTTTATTAGGAAAAAATTGTTACCCAGAAGGGTTGTCTAGCACTGGAACAGGCTACCCAGGGAAGAGGTGGAGTTGCTATCACTGGAGGGATTCATTTTAAAGACATATAGATTTAGGGGACATGGCCTTGTCATAGACTTGGCAGTGTTAGTTTTAAGGTAGGACTTGATGTTAGAGGTCTTTTCCAACCTAAAAAATCTGTTCTTCTATGATTCATGAAAGTCAGGAGGAGAGAATAGAGTGACAATGGAGGAAAAGGTCAGTCAGAGGATATATCTGTGCACTTACACTTGTATAAAAATACTTGTGTATGTTAACACACTGTTTCTGAGTACAGGACAACAGTGGTTCTGCTGATGCAAAGGGAGATATTCAACCTGCTAACTCCTTTCTCTTTACTCATTTCTGCAGCTTCATTAGCTTCAGAATGTGGGATCTGAAGACCAGCTCTCTTCTCTGTTGGTGGCTGACTCCTTCACTGGAGGAGGTGACAAATTATTCTCAAGTGCATGGAATATTTAAAAAATATGAAGACCTTTTCATGCTCACAGAGACCGTATGCATTCAGTTGAGTTTGCATACTACATAAAAAGCCAGCTGTCTCCCTAAAAAAGAGCAGGAAGAAGAAATCCTTGTGCATGAACCATCAGTGACAAAGTTAATGGAAAATACACATTTTCTCTGAAAATTTTACTTAGCTATTTTCTCAAATGGCCATCAAATATCCACTGGGCATTCTTGCCCAGCTACAGTAACATGTTGAAAGACAATTGAAACAAAGGGGAGATTTAAATCCTGAAGAACTTGCTGAAGATCTATGTGCTATTTCCACTAATACTTTGTAGCAAGTGTAAGACACTCACAGGACCTTAAAGGTTGGCGCTTAACACTATTCATATTCATTAGATTTTTTTTGTTCCTCTCCCCTGTCTCCACCCTCCTCATTGTCTTTCTCATGGGTATCTGAAATCTTTAGGTACTGTTTTGTATTCAAAAACTCTAATTCTGTTTTAATTCCACAGTGGTCGTGTCCTCCACTAAGTTTACATTTAGCTTTTATCTCTCCAAGTGTCATTTCACTGGTGAGTAAAATTCAGTTAATGGTATCAGTGAGATGCCTTAGCTGATTCAGGGACATATTTCTATTTTTCTAACTTTTTTTTTTTTTTTTTTTTTTTTTTTTTAAGAATTTCTTTGCAATATTTAAGACAGAGTAATCCATTGTGGGCTGATCAGAACTTTGATCCTGGTCTCATCCCTGATCAGTTTGGCATTGATTTAACATTATTTTTTCTTTACTAGGCCAACTAGGATAAAACCTGTCATGTGCATTCATCTTTGTTAAAAGATGAATGAAGAAGACAGGCTTTAAAAGCATTTTAAAGAGCAAGGTGCTGGAACTGCATTCTTAATCTGCATTCCTTCCTGCTGTCTTATGGGTTGTTCTGAAAATGTGCTTTTTAGAGGTCAGATCACTTTTCCTCAGGTTTGTAAATGGGATGAAAGCCATAAATTAAATGGCTTACGGGATAAATTCAAGAGCTAGTCCATTTCAGCTAGAAACGCCCTATTCCCTTGAAAATTATGACTCATCAAAACCAAGAATTATATCTCATTTCCAGAACTCCAGCTAGTTTAACTTTTATCCATTTGTGGATTGAACTTTGCCATTTATAAAAAAATTTAAAAAAAGAACAAAACAACAACAAAAAAAAGAACCAACCAACCAACCAACCAACCAAACAAAAAACCAAAAAAACCCCAACCAACCAACCAAACAAAAACACCAAAAAACCCCACCAAACCCAAAAAACAACAAAAACATCAACCCAACAGAAAGTTTAAACCCTCCCCATCACAACTCTTTTTTGTCCCTTAGTTCAGGACAGAGAAGTACAGTCTGCTGAAATAGAAACTTCTTAAAGAGGTCTTGATTGCGTTATCCACAGGGCCTTTGTGATGTACCGTCATCTGTTATTCCACTTTAAATTAGAAGTCAAAGGATTGTTGACATAGTGTGACATATTGTAATTAGCTGTCCAGAGTCATCTCTAAGTGAGAAAAAAAAGCGGTAAGTAATGAATTCCTTTGAAATGTTGTGAAAAATACACAATAACAGGGAAGAATTCTCAACATGGTCAAGCAAGCTTGTCAAAAAAAAGAGAAGTGCTCATTGAAATACTAGGCCTGAAAATTGCCTGGCTTTGTGGAGAAACTACCTCTTTGTCAGTGTTCTTGTTCTCAGGTGAAGAAAAGAGATCCAAGAATATGTGCTTCACACTCCATTTTCTTTATCAGAGTCAGTCAGAGCATATTTTTCTAAATACATTAAAAATGATTCTGAGTTTTGTTTTTAAAATTAAATTAACAGAAACAGATAGGCTAAGTTTAAAATCACTTCTTTGTGGACATTGAGTAATGCTAGACAAACAGTGAGATTACGCTAAATAACATTGTCTAAGTAGCCCGTCAATGCCTTTTCCTTCTGCTACACAAGCTGTTTTTCCAGCAGACAGTCTTGTCACCAGATATAGAATGGAGATTTGAGATACAGTGTAATGTAAGATTATATTTGGCACTTGGATTAGGGCCCTTACTTCCTATTCTCCTCTGGTTTGCTGTAAAAAAGCTAGTAAGTATGTGTCAGATCCTTTTCTCTTTTGCAGAGGCTTGTGAAAGGGATAAACCGTAGTCTCCTGTGATTCTTGTTAGCTGAAGGCTCAGCAATCAGGTGCTCTACTGTTTCACTCATTTATTCAGTGCTGCATTACCTTCTGTTGTGAGTTGATTTAAAGTTACTTTAACATTTGTACTCCACAGAGAAGATTAGAACATTTCCATCCTTTGAAGACTTTCTCTTAGGATTTTGAGTATGGCAGGACAGTCATGGCATTCCAGATCTGGAAGAAAAGTCAGTGACTGACTCTTTAAATAGAACTGCATCAGAAAATAGAACCCAGAAACCAGAATCGGGAAACTTGTGGTCAGCTACTGCATGGGACGTGTGACATGTAAATTATATGTATACATGTTTTTTTTTATGTTTGATACTGAGGAGACACAGAGTCCATGCCTCTGCATGTGCCTAACAGTACACAGTACCACCTGAATGGGATTTAGAAAACATAAAAGAGTTTGGGTTCAATTAGCTTTAGTTGTGCCTAGTGCAGAGTCAACTAGATTCTCTAGATGATCAGTAGAATAAAGTCGGCATTTCTAGGGTGGGATTCATCTCATCCTAACCTAAACTGAACCAAAATAGAACACATGAGAATGAACACATGAATCATGCCACAGAACTATTTTTTTCCCTCTTCATTAACTGTAGAGGGAATTTAAACAAATGTCAGATAATGACATCAAAAGTTTATTGTTCTTTCTTCTAGCTCTCTGGGGGATTAAACATTGGGTGCCCTTTCAGAACATGTATAACAGACTGAAAAAATTGGCCATTGCATAAATGTAACTAAGGCTGCCTCCTTATTTAGAAGAAAAGCCTTGTTAGTATCTTGTCTTTATGTCACATTTCATAACAACCTAATTAGCCATGGTAACCAGCAGTGGACAGTCAGTTGGTTGACATGACGCCAGTGATGCCTGGGTGGTCAGTGATGCCAGCATGCCTCCTCCTATTGTGCTTCTGTGCAGCATCATGAAGCAAGAAAGAAATGGACAGAGAAGACAGCAAGACTGTCTCATATCAGTGAAAGAGGGATACTTGCAGTACGTCTGTGGTATTAGACCTCTCTTTGCCTCTGCTGACATCTGATATATGATATGCTCAGTTGTGAATGATTTACGATTTTCATGGCTGAAGAATTTAATTTGAAATCCATCACTGATTATTTTAATGAATGTTTGCAATTCATCACCTCCAGATATGCTGATACAATTCTTTTGCACTACTGAAAACTGTAATTGTTCTATTCCTATTATTTCTACTAAGCTTAAAAAGGTATTTTGAACTACTTATGGCATATGGTGAATCAAATTTTCTCTTTGTTGTATTACGAAAAACTATTATTTCCTACAAGAAGCTAAAGCAGGTGACATTTTTAGACTGAACATGTGAATAATTAAGGTTTGAATGACATGATGCTAACTGCTTTGGGCTGTCCCACTTGCAGTTAAGAAAGAATGGTTGAGCTAGTTTAACTTCATGGCTTGTGCTATTATCACACTTCTCTTTGTTTGCTCTTCTGCTACTATATGTCACTGGAATGTAGCTCTGTTCTCTTCTCTAAGTAACTACACACTGAAAGTGGGATAGCATATAATGGTTAGTTTCATGATGCCAATATAGCCTCCTGAAGTATATTTTATTGTCTTATTATTTTTAAAAAAGTTAAAAGTTTTGTTAAAAAGGGTCAAAGAAGTCCCTTATGATATTATTCTTTCTGTACTGAGTTTTTTAATCAACAGATTTTCAGAGACAATGGAGAGGATTGCTGATCCATGGTTTTACCTGAAGAAAGCACATTCGAAATAAAGGAAGAAGCATCAGAGATGTTTTAGGGAAAAATAAAGGACAGAAATGCCTTTCTTCCATTGGTTTTGATTTGCTGTTTTGTGTGTAAGCAGTTTGATTCCAAGAGGAAGCAGCAGTTTGCAGTGACACACTCAGAAGTATAAGGTACCTATCAGTAGGTCACCGCTGATGGGTATGACCTGGTGTCATTCTTTACGTCTCCCAGATTGCAAAGTGACATCTCCTGCTTTATGGCCTGTCTTTGAATATTCAGTTCCTGGTAATGTTTTCTGCTTTTTTAGCCCTGATTTTGGGTTTGGCTAAAATCAGCTGTGCTGACAAGTAGATTGATATCACTAACTGTTACTCATTCTCAGCAGAAATATTAATGTAAGACTGCTCTTACTTAATTTTAGATATCTAAGTCACAGACCTTTGAGCCTATCACTACTTCTTGATGACATCAAGTTCTGTTGCGGGGTCAACACAGGCTTGAGAGATGGGCTTGTGCAAACCTCAAAAAATTCAGGGAGTCCAAGTGCAGAGTCCTGCACCTGCATCAGGGAAATCCCAATTACAGATATAGGGAGGGTGGAGAATGGATTGGGAGCAACCTTGAGAAGGACTTATGAGTGTTGGCTGAAGAGATCAACATGGGATGGCAATGCTCACTTTCATCCCAGAAAGCCAGCTGCCTCCCAGGTTGCATCAAAAAGAAGTGTGGCCAACAGGCCATGCTATGATTCTATGATTCTGAAGCTGTATGGAAATTTAACTTCAACTTTTCTGTACTGTAGTAGCATTCTGTATTCATTGAAATTTAAATGATTTGATTATTCTTTGTATTTGTCGGTCCCTTGGCTGTTACCCAAACTGCTAACAGCTTTTCCTGTGCACAGTGAGGGGAAAAACAAATATGTATCAAAATTAACACTTATTTTAATGAATACACTCTTTGCTAATAGGAAAAGCTGCATGAACAGAAAGCAGTTGTGTTGCTCTGGCTACAGGGGGTTTCTCACATCTCGTAGCATGAGCTACTGTTTCTGGCACTCCCAAACACTGTTTTGCACAGGTTGATTTCTGAGCTCCTCATGCCTTAGAGTCTCCCTCTAACAAAAAAAGAATCTGAGTTCCTTGCCTTAACAAATCTGTCAAAATTCATTACCACTGAACCTATGAAACTGCAGCCTCTGGGACAATATTTCAACAAAAAATTGAGAAAGAAGTTTCATAACAGTTGGAAATATCCAATCATAAATAAGATTCAATGTTGCATGTTTACATAACAGAAATCTCTCAGGTGACCCTCATTCGTGAGAAGTTTGGCTTCTATGAGCAATTATTGGCGACCCTTTCTTGAATTACCATTCGGATTAGCCTTTCTCAAGACAAAAGTACAGTTTTTAAACATTAAAAAGAAAGTAGTCTCAGAATAGAAAACAATAATGAGTGTCAGTAGTTCTTCCAGTGGGAATTATTCATGATTATGTCAACATTTCTTAGACAAATTCTAGTTCTGAGAGAGAAGAATGAGACCCACATAGCTAGGATTCTAATTCTCATTCTAATTCTAATTCTGTGTGTGAGAGAGAGAGAATGAGAGCTACAGAAGTAGGAGCAGAAATTTTCCAGTCCATTTCTTAAAAATAAATGTATAGTATTGGTCTGACAATAAAGTTTCATGATTTGACCCAGGAGTGGTTGACAGCTCTTTCTAATGTCTAATTATATCCAATGATAGATCTGCCAGGACAAAACTGCAAAGGAGGTGGGTGAAGCATTAAACATCTAGTATTGAAAATTATGAGCCTATTACCTCTCTGAAGTACATAATTTTTATTCTGCTTCAGAATTTAGTGGATGCTTATAGTTTTTATACTCTTTCTTTGTTAGTCTTCACCCAGTTAAATGACAGAGCAAGAAGAACAGAACATAATCCTTGTTGGGAATCTCCCTGTAATTCAGAAATCTTCTTATACTTAGAGATGGGCTTTTTTGAGATTTCATACTATTGCTGTGAATGCTACAAATCCCAGCACTGGCTGCAGCTGTGGCTTCTGCATTAAATACACAAAGGTTAATATACATACCCAGTTCAGGGAGCAAGGGTTAGAACCCATAACTCTCCTCCCAGCTTAGTGCACTAATAATAGGCTGAAGTCTATTACTCCCTCTTTGTAGAACAGCTTCAATAATCAGAGCATAAAATTAATTTCCTCATTGCAAGCAATCTGTGAACTTGTGGAAAGGCAAAAGATACCAGTGTGTACTCTACCAAGCCAAAAAGGGTACATAACCAGTCTCACATTTTTGAAAAGTCTTTTATGTAGAAAAGAGGAATTACTGTGACTGCCTCTTTTATCTGTGTTTTGTTTGTCTTCTGCTTCCATCTGTCTACTTGGTTTTAAATAGCATGACCAAAGCAAGTATTCGAAAATGCAAATTGTGAGCAGACAGGGGTGTTCTCCAGACCCTTTCTTGGTAACTGACACTCCAGAAAATGGATTTGATTTGAATATATGCTTCTCATGTTGTTTAAACCAGTAAGTTTGGGTTTTTTTGTTTGTTTGTTTACAGGTAATGGTTTTCATAGAATCATAAAATGGTTTGGGTAGGAAGGGATCTTAAAGGTCATCTATCCCAACCCTCCTGTCATAGGCAGGGACATCTTCCTCTGGACCAGGTTGCTCATAGCTCCATCCAGCCTGTCCCTAAACACTTCCAGGAATGGGCCATCCCCAAGTTCTCTTGGCAACCTGTTCCAGTGACTCATCATCCTCACAGTAAAGAATTTCTTCCTAACATCTAAATCTCCTTTAAGTTTAAAACTCTTTTGCCTTGTTATATAACTTCATGCTCTTGTAAAAAGATGCCCTCCCTCTTTTCTGTAAACTCATTTTAAGTACAAAAATGTCTCAATGCGGTCTCTCTCCGAGCCTTCTCCAGGCTGCACAACTCCAGCTCAGTGTGTCTTCACAGGAGACATCCTCTGATCACCTTTGGCATTCTCAGCACAAGAAAGATGTGGACCTATTTAACTGGGTTCAGAAAAGGGCCACAGATCTGGAGAGGGTACTCTAGGTAGGGTCCCATGAGGGTCTACTATTTCAGAGTAGAGGGGCACAATCACCTCCCTCACCCTGCTGGCCATGATTTCATGTTCTCGGGGCTGCAAATGCACACTCATTCCCAGCTTTTCATTCATGAGAATGCTTAAGTTCTTCCCTGCAGGACTGCTATCAATGACTTCTCAATCTGTACTCATGTCTGGGATTGCTCTGACCCATGTGCACTTGTTGAACCTCATGAGATTCCCATGGGTGTCCTCCTCATCCAGCTCCTCATGGATGGCATTCCTTCCTTCTGTTGTGTCAAGTGCCCTGCTCAGCTTGGTGTCAGCAGCAAACCTGCCAAGGGTGCACTAGATCCCACTGTCTGTGCCATTGATGAAGATATTGAGGGGCACCAGTCTGAAGACAGAACCCTGAGGAACATCACTGCCTCCACCTGAACACAGAAGCATTGACCACAGCTGTCTGGATCCATCCATCCATCCATCCATCCATCCATCCATCCATCCATCCATCCATCCATCCAATCTCTTATCCACTTAGTAGTCTACCCATCTGTGACTGTGTTTAAGGCCTTAAAGAAGTCTATGTGGATGACACCAGTTGATCTTCCCTTGTCACTCTGTCATAAAAGGCCACCTGCTTGGTCAGGCACAATTTTCCCTTAGCAAACCCACACTGGCTTTCTTGGATCATCTTCTTGCATCTTGCAAGCCTTAACCTTGCTTCCATAGGGATTTGCTCCAGGATCTTCCCAGGCACAGAGGTGAGGCTCACCAGTTTGTAGTTCGCTGGATCTTCATTTCTCCTATTTTTTAAGAAAGAGAAATGTTTCAGTTTTTCAAGTTAATGGCTTCACATGACCACTATGACTTTTCAAATACAATAGAGTACGGCTTGGCAACTACATCAGTCAGCTCCTTCAGGACCCTGGGGTGTGTGTCATCAGGCCCCATAGACCTGTGCTTGTTCAGTTTAATCAGTTTGTCTCAAATCTGCCCTTTGCTGACACTGGGTGGGAATTTTCTCTCCCAGCGCCCATCTGCAGTTTCAGGAAATTGAGAGATGTGGGAAGCCTGACTGCCAGTGCAGACTGAGGCAAAGAACGTGATGAGTACCTCAGCATTCTCCATATATGTCACAGTTTCTTCCTTCTTGTTTATTAGAGGGCTACGCTCTTCTTGGCCTTTCTTTTCTGACCTAGGTATTTATAGGCAATTTATAGGTTTATAGGAACAGATTCTTGTTTCTATTTTGTTCATTCCAGTATAAGGTGCCTAATTTGTCTTTTGAATCTGTCTTTTGAATTTTATTAGAAGACAACATGTGGCAATGTTCATTATCATGTTGCCTGCCACTTGCTTTGTATCACTACGAACCCTTTTTCTCTAATAAGAACAATCCTAGAGGTAGTAGACTTAGACTCTTAATGTTTGAATATGATTCTATGTTTGTTTTGAACACTTAAAAAGTAGTCCTCATTTTGATTATATTAAGTGCACATGAATTTAAATTTTCATTGACTGAAGTTGTTAGAATGTTGAAGTTTATTACATTAATCAGCATCATTTTGATCCTTTTTCTGTTAGCAAGAATTGAAAGTTGTGAGATATAATCCCTCTTTCTTCTTATTTCTGTAGGCAAAGGAGGTCTTGCACTTAGAAGAGAACCAATGTAACAGTTCTGAGCTTTGTCTCAGTATGGAGTCACTGCTGACATAGTGAAGATAATAAGATTACAGGATGTGATCACCAGTGTGACAGCAGCTCATACAGACAAGATCAGCCTTTTTGCAGCCTAGCTCTCACCCATGCTGCCAGTGGGATAACTGTGATAATGCAGAACTCAGAAAAGGGATGCAGAACACAGATGGTGCATGGGACAAGTGGTTGTGCGTCCCTTGAACTGTCTGCCCACACTGAGACATTAATATTGAATGTAGAAAGTGTAAACACAAATTAAATGCATCTATGTAATGTACAGCCACATTTGTACTTGTAGACAGTTTCTAATACAGATATGAATACTTACCACAGTACATTCAGTTCTCAGTCTTAACACCCAGCACTACAATATGACTTCCTACCTCCATCATTAGTTTTTCCAAGTTTATGACAACCTCATTGCCCTAAGTCTGGTCCCCAGTCTTAAAGAAATCAAATAACATGGTAACGTGATGATGTTGATTAGGATCATTCAAGAAAGAGAGAGAAGAAATGTGTGGCTATCAGAAACCTGAAGGAGAAGGAAAACAGTGTTCTGTGCTGTGTCTTACCTCTGCCTCTCTAGGTCTGCAATAGTACTTCACAGAGATGATGTGTGATATAGTTTGATAATGCCTTTAGTATTTAGTACAGCGTTCCCAAGGAAGAGTCTTATAAACAGACATGAGGTCAAGACAGGTACCATAATTCTTAGCATAAACTTTGTCAAAGTGTCTAGATAAAACTTTTTTGTTTATATTAATGATTTTTATTATTTTTTCCTCATGTACTCTTATCAGTAGTGCTAAAGCTGATTTTTGCTTTGCAAGTAGTTTACCACTCTATGAATTGTATTGATTTTGTCACTCTCTTCTTGCTCTTCACTTGTCTCAGTTCTTTTAATCTCACTTTTCCAAAACTGGCAAAAGTACCTACATCTATTAATGGAGCCTGAAGGGACTGTCCAAGGGACTAAGTACTTAGTGGACAAATTTATTTAACACACTTGAAGTGCGGTATTATGGTCTGAAAGCAAAGGGATTCCTTTCTCTCAGTTTGCTGATATTTCTTTTTCTCTTGGTGGGCAGAACAAAATACCACTGAATGATGTGTCAATTAAAAAAACAAAAACAAACAACCTAAGCGGAGATCGCAGATACTCAGTTCCCCATCAGTTTGAGTAAAGCCTTTTTCTTTGTTCTGACCTGTTTCTCAGGAGAATTGAACAGATGGATGTCACAAAACAGGGACAAGTATAGAAAGCTCCTATGCAAAGAAAATGATGCAAAGCACATTCTAAGAATTTAAAATATCTGATAGTGCTGAGAATGGACAGTGAAGAGTGCAAAGATAGGCAGAGAAGAAATTAAAAACGTAATACAGAAAGATAAAATATAGACAATTCACCAATGAAGAGGGTGAAAAGGGATGTGTAAAAAGGTAGGGAAAAAAAGCGCAAAAATATTGAGGGACAGCAACCCTTTTTGATGTGAAAGAAAATGTTTTTCTGAAAACTCATAAAGTCTCTGAAAGGCAGAAATTACATAGGTGGTACACACTGAACAAGAAATGTGAATGGGGGAGTGCAAAGCATTGTTGAATGCAATGACTTGGGGCAATGGACACAAGGCAAGTAATACTTGTTGATATATATATCACAGAGGTGCATGGATTTTCATAGCCTTGAAGAGGACTGCTCACCAGTGGGACTAGTTGTAGCACAGAGACCAATGAGTGATTAGCTTAATTAATTTCTTTTCTAGTTTAAATATAATTTAAATTTCTGTTTAATGTCTGTTTCTCTTTAAATGTCTGTTCTTTCATTGTTTTAACTTCTGTTCTAGGACAGTTTTTAGAAGCAAACACATGGATGTAAAGAACAGTGACTGGCCTATAAGATGAAATTTAGGTAGGATACAGATCCAAATGTATTGACTGTGTGTCTTTTCCTAATCCATATTAGCATTTCAGCTAAAGTAGAGAGGTTGCTTTAATCCTCCACAGCCTTCCTTCCACCACAATATCAGATTTTTCCCAAGGTTATGTTTTCATCTCTAAGTTTCTTTGTGAACAGTGGAACTGCACCAAGAGCTTTCAAGGGTCTGGATTCTCATGTTCATGTCTGAGCATCCAAGCATGTTTGTACTCTCCCTTAACATATTTAAATTTTGAATATACAAATATGTATATATGCATACATACATACACACATACAAATACATTTTGTGGTCTTACAAAAGGCTGGATAAATGCTTTTGTATTACCTTGGGTACCTTAATATTATCTTGGATATCATGGTTAAGACATTTACTATTTTCTGAGGTGTCTAACACAGTCTATAAATGCTATTCATACTTCTTTTTTCTTGAAAATCTTTCTTGGATTCGTGAGATAGAAAAGAATGAGAAGATTTTTTTTTATTATTATTATTATTTCCTAACTGAACCTTGTGGGATCAATCTCTTTGCATGGGGGAAGGGGGAGGAATGGAGAGACAGGACAAGAGAGTAGTGTCCATATTGTTCTAAAAGCTTAAGAGTCTCTTGGCCTGTTTTGAACAGATTTTAGAAGAAAAAAAGGCAACTTTTTCACAAACAACTGAATTCAGGAATGAGGCTCTAATTAGGCTATTCCTAATGGAAGCAATAAAAGATTTCACCTTCCCTGAAAACACATTTAGCCCAAGGAGAGAGACACTCTAAGTGTCCTAATCTACAGAAACTAGTTAATCAAAGATTGTGCATTAATAAGCATCAAAAATTCCACTTTTTGGTCAAAGTTTCTCTACTGAAGAAGTCTGATAAGACAAACAAAGATCAGGTTTAGGCCCTATAGCTGTAGAGGAAGCTAAAAAGTTAAAAGGAAATCAAGACACAAATTCATTAAAGGCCAGAGTTCCTTAGTTCTTCAGTTTAGGAGACTTCTTGTTGCCTCAATAAAGCAGCTGGTGATGGATTAGATCATATCACATCACATCACATTCCACTCTATATTAGGAAAGCTGTGAGAAGTTCAATTCTCAAAACTTTGATAATGGGTCACAATCTTCCTCACAGTATTTTAAAAATATCCAACACTGGTCTAACTCTCTGCTTACTGAAAAAAAAATACTATCAGTTTCATGAACTTGTTTATTCTTGGTGCTTATCACTTAGCAATTCATGGTAGGACCATGGTTTGAATTTGGACTAGTAGTGAATTAGACTAATTTCCATCTGACACACAATTTTTAGATTTCTTTGATAAACTAAGATTTATTCTCAGAATAAAAAAAAAAAAAAAAAGCATAAGTCCGCCTGCTGCCAGGAATCCTTGCCTGCTGTGACAGCAGGAGGTCCAAGAAGGGACATGGCCTACAATGACAATATTAAATCCAGTAGTCTCAGGGAATGATTCCCTACTCCTCTACCAAATAGTGTTCAGTGATGCATCCACTCTGCCCACACCTCACCTTTTCTTGAGCAGACTGATGTGCCCTTTCTATGAAGCACTTGGTCCTTGGCTTCTTTGAACCTCAGATAAAAATTTCTTGCGTATATGCATGTGTGTGCACACAGGTAAGTAGGGGGCATAGTGGTGATGCTTCTGCTTGCAGAATGTGTTTTTATGTCATGAAACTGATGCAAGTTATGCACACCATATCATATGGCACATGAAAGATGAGATTATTTGAGGGGATAAACCTTCTGGCATAGTGACAGATGACTCTTTGGTGGGGAGCAATTCAAAGCTTTCAGGAAGATGTTCCTGGAAGTCTCCCAGATCCTATCCCAATCCTGCTCCAAAGGGAGCTAAATGATTTGGTAAGTGGTTACTGGATGAATTAACATATGTGTAGTGAAGATGACAGGAGAGTAGGGAACCAGTATCTGCTTTTGGCAGCACAGGAACATTTATTGTTGCCCCTTTGTAAGTAAAGCAGGGACTGAATGACAAGGCACTGCTTATGCTAATTGGATCCACAAGGCAAAACAGAGATCCCATCCAGATCTACAAAGAAAACCACAATTGACATGAGCTGCTTTTTTTTTTTTTTTTTTTTTTTTTTTTTTTTTTTTTTTTTTTTTTTTTTTTTTTTTTTTGTCTGAACAGTGCCTAGGAAAGTCAGCATAGCCAGGAGGATGCTTAGAGTTGAAGAATAAAAAGACCTGAAGGCCCCTATTTGATCTAATGCACTGACAGTTTTTCTTACTAAAATGGATACAACCAAGAGTCACATGCCTTTTACAGCTGCTTATTCAGCATTTCTAGTAAGGGAGAAGTTTTTCTGCTTGTTTTTTTAAGGAATAAAGATTTTTATATATATATATTTATTTATATATAAAATACATAATTTTAATCTAAATAAATAGATGCATTAATATCAATTACATGGGTATACTTACCTCTTCTCTTAGTTGCTTTAAACTGTAGCTATTGAACATTTATTTTTGGTAATGATTTCAAAATTAAAGTAAATTCAATTTCCTTTCAAATGCCTTTCCATTTAATTTTTCTTATTAAAAACAGTAAGTAGACTGCTCATACCAACTCATTTTTTGGGGGTAAAAAGTGTAAAGCTGTACTTCAAAGGCCAAGAGTAGGATGCAGAGAACAGATACAAGAGCATATTTGAAAACCCCTTTAAATTTAGGTTAATTAAATTAAAGGGAAGGAGAAAAAGAATGGAGAGGAAGGTCTCTCACATTCAATTCATCATGAAGATTCTGGATACACAGTTTCTGGATATACAAATATTTTCTGTTAAAGCCACTTTTCTTGTGGTTATTTCCAGCAGGTTTGTATGTATCCAGGTATTTAAGGAGTTAATCTCTTTCAGCATGTCAACATGTTACTTTCACATTCACTGTTTGAACAGAAAAATTTCTGATCTCTGATGAGATTGGCTTAAGTTATGCTAGATGCTCTCTGAACACAGAGTAGTGTCTTTAGTCTTGCTGGTATAGGATATGGCAGGAATTAATGCTGCCTGGAATAAAAGTTGTTAGTTTCATATGTCAAGACAGTTGTTCAAAAAAACCAAAAAAGTGTATCAGAAAGGGGATGTTATGGAACAATCCCAACTCTAATGTCAAGCCATAGCCTCATTCAAAAATACATGACCAACAAGTTGCCTCAGGTTAAATATACAGCTGAATGGAATTTAGTAAATCTTTAGATTCATTTTATTATTTTTCTCCCTGAAGTTACTGTTAGTACTTGTGAGAGACAAAGAAAAAAAAGCCAAAAACAAACAAACAAAAACCAAACAACCCCCCAACAAACAAACAAACAAACAAAGGAAGAAAGCTCTGTATTTTTCTGCCTTGTTGGTGGCTTGCTGATTTTTCATACTAGGCTGTGCTCCCTAGGTTATCTTCTATCCTACTTCAGCAGTTTTGACAGGTGTATGTGGATCATAGGGTTAACTGCTTTCCATGTATTTTGGTCCTGCTTAAGAGGCTGCTGTGCTATCAACAACATTTTGTTTTCTACCACAGAAATAAAATTATACTTTCGATTAAAATTCTTTGGCTTTAGAAAGATTCACCTAGAAAGCAACATCAAAAGAATTCTACTGGCCAGCCTTCAATTACCAAAGTATGAAAATTCACAATTAAGGTAAAAGCTGTGAAACCTCACTTCATCGGTACTCTCTGTGGGTAGTCTTAAGGCAATGTCAAAGCATAAGTAGGCAACAGGACTTTGATTTTTAGCTGTGCTGTCTAGTTTGTTTCAGTCAGCAAAGTAATATTCTTTTCGTTAAATATTTAATTTGAATTTTCCATGTTTAACTACAATTTTTTTCAACTTGATAAAAAATCTTGTCCGCTTGGGGCCATTATAGTTGCACTATCATTTTGTGCTAAGTCTGACTGTTCTTTTTCTTCTTCTTTCTCTCTCTTTCTCTCCCTCTCTCTATTTTTTTCTTCTTTGTTTTTTTCTTCTGTCTTCCTTTATCTGTGTTTCTTTTCCTTTCCCTTCCTCCCTTATTTCTTGCCTTCTTCTTTGACTCAGCACTCCTTGTCTCTTTTTCATTCTCTCCCTCATCCTTCATTTTCTGCCCATGCCTCTTAATAGGCCACTGTATGCCCAAACACGGTTTGAAATGAAGTATTAAAGAAGTACATTTCTTAGGAAGGCATGCTCCCCTTTTTTTTTTTCCTCTATTTTATTTTTTCTTACCTCCAGTGAAGTTACTTGACACATGGCTCACACCTTATTGATAAAGGCTGTTTGAAGAGAAAAAGGGTAAGGAGAAAATACTCAAGAAAACACTTGATGTCAAGTCTGTTGATGCCCACAGTTCTTTGTTACACAAGAAAAATAAGCAAGACTGGAGCCCAGCAGGATATTAGGACTAACCTAATCTATTTCTCAGAGCTTGACTCTTTCCTCATAATCTGCTAATTTGTTCTTTCTCCAGCAACATCAGCAATTCACATAAGAAAGATAAAAAAGTGATTTTTATTAGTCATTTGGTAAATATGTGAATGACTGTCAAACGCTTCTTTTCTTTAAGACCACCAGTAATTTCTTCTGCATTAAGTAGTCCATTTGTACAAGTGGAGGTCATTAAAGTTCCTATGAGAGCTCCGTGGAGTAGATTTGGATGAGTTTCACATGGATATGTTGCTATTCCCCATGTCAGATGTGTAATATTATTTCTGAAGAATGTTTACAGCACTGAAGATAAGGGAAGAAGGATGGTATTGTCATACTTTCTCCAAGGTTTTACGTAACTCTGATAAGGATTTACTTTATACACTGTATTTCATATGATTAAAAAAAAATCCCCCTATATTATTTATCTTCACACAATTTTCAGATAAAATTCAGTGCAATATTTGTACAAAGTTCCTTAAAATACTCAGCCTAAGGCTGAAAGGAAAAACAAAGGTATTTGAGGTTATTGCTATTTTTTTGTACTTCAGGTCTGAAAAGACCTCCAGTACAATTTATTTATTTTTGAAGAATTTGCGATAAATGAGGTACTTCAGTTTTTGAGAGACGATATCTCAGATTTTTGGAGATCCTTCCCAGATGGATATAGAGAATTCTGCATGGAAAAATTCATCCTAGATATCTCTCCTGGCATAAGGAGGCTTTGAAGCAATGCCAGCCATGATAATCCATTTTATGTGTGTAAATGACAGTAAATTTAACTGACTTGTAACTGGGAACTATTTTTTTTTTTAATCTGTCTGAAAGTGTCCCAGGAAATTATGGATGGGAAATCTAAAATAAAAACATGTTTTCAGATTACTTTAAACAAAAAGTCTTCTGTCTTTAATCATACCAATGCCATTTCATTATCCTAGAAAGGTCATATATGAAAACATTGTTCATGTCTTTCATAGTTTTGCCTAAAGACAATGTCAGTTCCAAAAGGCTTGCCATCTAAGTAAATAAGAGAGATACACAGAATGGGGAATAATGAATAGTACCCCAGCCATCTCATACTCCTATAAAACTGTGCTTTATGAGCTGCTGCAGATGACTTGCTAATTAAGGCTCTCTACACTTCACAGATAAACTCTAGCACGATACGAAACCTTCTAATCTCATCGTTTCATTCATCTTCATCTACACCCACTGATTTCTTCTTCCTTTTACTACATTCTCTTCCTCAAAAAGGTGTGGGGATAAAATCCACTTTTATCTGTTCTATTGCAAATTGAATGACTTAGCATGAATGACTAAGACCAATTGATTTTCAGTATATATTAAGCTCATAAACATATTTTAACAAGTCTTTCTTGGCTATTCTTCTCTCTCATTCTGCCTGATAAGTGTGCCTTAATATCCTCTTTGGGGCTGAGTCAAACAATTTCAGAAATCTAGGTTTACTGGTGAAACCTGGAGATATTTTTCAAATTACAGAAGAAACAGTTTGCTGTCCAGGAAAGTGATTCAAACGATCCACTTTTAACTGCAAAAGAGCAGCTCATAAAACTGCTTTTAGGAACTGAATAACACAAAGGCCCATGTTTCTTCATTGTACAACAAAATTTCCTTTGGGTTGTGTTGATAATAGCATCTGAGCACAATATATTTGTTTAAATTACTTAGTAATATTTAATTATTACTGTTTAAAAGCAATGGTACCTCAATTATATTAAAATATCACTGTCCTACGCTTGTTTAGGAGTTAAGAGAGGCTGGGTACTGTAGGAGAGAGGAATACAGGTGACCTTGACCCCGATAAGTAACAGCTGTGTTAATTACCCAATGCAGCCTCGCCCCCGATGAGTCACAGGAATATCCAATGAAGATAAGTGTGATAAAAGGAACTGGGTTAGCTGGTGAGGGTGACTCATGAAGGACCTTCAGGGAGACAGAGCCATACAGAAGAAGGATCCTGGGGAAAGAATTGCTGCTGTGAGGTCTGTCTGGATCTGCAGTTAGAGCCTGTTGTTGGGACCTGCAGTCAGTTTGCAAACTTATACCTGCAGTCGTAGTTTAAGAGGAAGTACACAGCAGTCAGAGGCTGCAAGAGAAACCTACAGTAGGAGCTTGTTTCAGCCAGAGTCAGTGAATGGTTGGAGTCAGGATGGCTAAGCCGTAAAGAGGAATAAACCAGGACCCTTTTCATGCTGTAATAAACCAGAAGTCAGTGTCTGGGCTCATTTCTACCCTCTAACAAGAGGGCTGCTGCGACAGTGTACCTTTCACAAAAGTAGGCCTGTAGTCAAGCATCCTCTTTCAGAAGAGTAAGATTATTCCTATGTTTGTTGGACCCAGTGTCAGAGAATAGTTCTGCCCTCATTTAGTTGGCTAGTATAGGTGTGACCCATTTGAGCTAACCGGTGGTTTCCATGCATACAGAGGTGCACTGTTAGATGGAACTACATGTTTGGCTTCCTTCTGAGGTCTGCTGTTATACATTCTTTCTGTTAAAGAAGATACCTAAACTTGTTAAGTTCCTAGAAAGGTCATGATACCTAAACTTGCTAAGTTCCAGCACTGGGTCTTCTGGACACACAAGACTTGCATACAAGGACATCACAGTCATTCAGTTTCTCAAAACAAAGCTGGCAGTGGAGCAATTTCTTACTTCTGCCTAATTTCTGCATATCAGACAATTATCTGGGGCAGTCACCACTGAGCAAGAAACAAGACTTCTGGATCACCTCAAGAGGCTATTTCTACTCCATCAAAGATTTCTGATTCTGTGTATGGGAAATCTCTGAATGAATCTGCTGAGGATGAGCTATTGTGAATATAGAAATGTTTGAGTCTGGAAAAAATCCTAAAATCTATAGCTTGAAGGAAAGTATAATCCAAGTCTAATAGAAGTTGTTAGAATGAGGTTTTTGTATCCTTCAAAGGGCAGGTGTTCAAATGTGACTGGTTCGTAAATGATTGCTCCTGGCAGTTTTCCTGATCAGCATGACTGTGAGATCTATCTTTCTCTTAGCGTGCACTACAAGCCTAAGTGCCTAATTCTAACATTTCTTATGATCCTGGGGAGATGAAGCTTTTAGTTTTCAGTGCATTGTGGTATTCACCTCACCTTGGCCAGTCTGCTTAGGATATCTGTAGTCAATGGACAGAACTAGTTTTAAGAGGCGTTTATCTCAGTTTGCCTGCTTCTGGTAAGAAGATTCACACTTCTGGATTTACAATTATATTTACCACTTCTAAGGAAAATCTAGCTTAGATTTAACCATTTATATTCTGCATATTTTTAGTAATTCCAGTCCCTTTTTCTGAATATGGCTACAGGTATCAAAAAATCTGATCTTGATATGTAAAGATTAAAATCTATTTCCTGAATCTTTTGTCACTCCTTGGAAGATACAGGCTCTGACCATGCTGGATGAGCTGACACGTTTTTTTTCTGCAACTATAGGTATTTCTTCAGCCTTCAAGAATGTTTCAGATTCTTATTTGCTCATAATCAAACAGCTAAAAAGTAGGAATTCCTGACAGATTTAATGGCTAAAGTTTAGAAGGTCGGAGGTTACTTTGTGATATGAAAGTTGATTTCCTAAAACTGTGCAGCACTGTACCTTAATTCAGTAATAGCTTGTTGGCAAACACCTGTGATTCTATAATTTTCATCACATTCATTAATAGAGCTTCTGTTGCTTAAATGCATCCTTAATTCACAAAAAGCAGCTTCTTGTATTTTCTTGACTACCGGATGAGAGACAAAAAATTTTTAACCTCCCAATTCCTATTGCCATGTACTTTCATGGCATTAAATGCTGCAGATCATGGCAACAAAGTAATTTTTAAAGGAGAAGGAAGAAAAAAAAAAAAAGGACAACATCAATTTACTTGCAAAGGAGGCTCTTAAAAGCCATCAGTTTCATATATTGCAGTTTAGGACTGTAAACACAGATGTCCTGGTTCTGGCCAGGAAAGGGTTGTTTTTTGCAGTACGTGGAATGGGGCAAGGCTCTGGCCCAGAGGTTTTTCTCTACCATCATATATTGTTGCTGGGGATGGGGAAAAAGGACACTCTTCCAGGGAAAAGGGTTTCTTTCTGGTTTAGTAAGCATGGCATGGGTCCTGAGCCTGAGGAAGTGGTTGGGCATGGTGTGGCAACATTTGGGTCGTGGGCTCTTCAGTGAGAATTTTTTGCACGTGAATCACTTTCTTTTTTTTGTACAATTCTGTTTTTAATGTCATTGCTGTTACTGTTTATTGTCTTGTCCCCACCTGTGATCTCTGCCTTTTGTGCCTCCAGTTCTCCTGCCACCCACAGTGGGGAGAGGGGAGTGAGGATGTGGAAGTGTGGTTTTAGCAGGAGCACTAAACTGGAGAATATCGTTCCTAAAGCTGGACAATGATGCTTACTTAAAAATATTTTAATATGAATATTTAGTATAATAATCAAGAGAGGACAACAATAGCATTAATTAAATGATTAACTGAAGTTTCTTATCATTGGTTTTGCCTTCTACTTGTTGAGCTATAGAAAATTGCCTGTAAGAGTATGGAAAAATGACAGAAACGCAGCAGGAGTCCCGAAGGTGGAGGCTTTTCCTCTCATTACCACTTTGCCCTGTTCTTTACAATTACACTTTGTCCAAAGAGTTGGCACGTAAGCCTATCTGCTTTGATAGCCTTATTTCAAACTTGAGTTACTGGTGATTTTACTAGCCAATTCTCTCAAGCCTTGAAGAGTGATAAGACTAATAGGAGAGAATGATGAACGAGTGTAGAGCCAAGACTCTAGACTAATTAAAATTTTTTAAGGAAGACTGAAAGGAAAGTAGTTCTTTGCCATTAGGGAAGGAAAGAAATATGAACACATTTGGATCATGCAGTTCAGATGACTTAAGGCAATTCATAACCAACTACTAAAATAGAATATACTGTCAGCAAACAGAAGAAGTACAAGGTATGGTAACTAAAAAACAGGTTTGTCAATGTATCATCCACAGTTTAGCAGAATAATAAAATGAATGTGTTAAACTGTATAGTATTAAGAAATATGGGTAAAGCAAAGTTGAGAGCATGCTACTACTATAAAGTAATCCTGCAAAGAAATTTGGGTCTCTCAAGTGAAGCTGTGTTTACCGGGTTAACTCCCTGTACTTTTGCTCTTTAAAGAAAGAGACCCAAGAGCAAATGCATCTGGGCTTGACACTGAATGCCACAAAGGAAGGGCCTGACATGTCTCAGTGTTTCATCTTTATGGAATCACAGCATTTTCACTGCCTACTGTTCTTCCAGTCCTGTCATAATGTTCAATCATCATGTTCACCAATGTCCATGGACCAAATCATCCCTTCTGAATTAGTTAGTTTTGGTGTAGGTTTTCCATACACGTTTGTTTGTACAGTGAGGAACTTCATAAGTTTGACTGTATCAGTGGTTTTTCAGGAGTCGTCCAGAAAATAAACTGATCCTGTTTACCAAAAAGAGACTGTATTCCAATTCAGTTTTGATTAAAACTCTTGGTGCCAGGAAACACTGTGTAGTCAGTTGTCTTCTAAATACAATGAAGCACAAATGAAATCTGGTGTTGAACCAAGTACAAAGACGTAAAATATGGGGAGATGTAAGGTCAAATCACACTTTATAAGAGAAGAGGTATTACATTAAAAGAATCGCTTTATTTCTAGCACTAAAAGTAATATTTTTCCACTTAAAAATGCTTCATAATACCGTTTGGGCAAAGAGTACTCAATCTCTCTTCCAAATCTCAGTTTGCAGCATTGCTGTGAGCTTGGCAAGAGTTCCCTTTTTTTTTTTTTTTTTTTTTTTTTTTTTTTTTTTTTTTTCTTCCCCCCCCAGTGTAAGAAGTCACTCACTAGCACAAGAGATTAGTTCTATATAGGTTTTTCAAAATACTTGTAACATGAAATAACTAGTCCTGCCTTGGTGATAGACTTAAGGAAACCTAATTTAAGGCTAACAGGTTTACAGCTGCAATACCTAAGGATAGAAAAAAGTTGTGTAAATGTGGGATGCGCATACACTAGGAAGGCATCTACCTTGAGTACAGTGTCATTGTAGGTTTTGAATATTAAAAGTATGATGTATATGTCAGCAGTTTATACTTAGTCTGTATTTGATATTAGCCCTTTATGGTCTGTGTTCAGAGAAAGCAAGAGTCCTTGGTAAGTTGCCATGGTAACAGGTAGGATAGACTTGACTCAGGTAGAGAAATGAAAGCAGAGCCAGGGTGTGATTCGCCTGACTTGCTACAGCAATCTAGAGCCATCCTAGATGTATAGGATACTCCTCCTAATCTCCAGCTATTGCATCAGAAAGGTATGGGATTCTCTCTCGTGTTCTGGCTCTCAGCTCCACATTTAGACCTCTGGTACATTAGAGTAACTCAGATAGTATTAAATAACCCATGTTTAGGCAAATTAATCATTCTATCAGACTCCTTCACTACTTTTGTCCTACAGATTTAAGTGTGCCTATTTCCGTATAGCTCAACTTCTCTTTTCGCTGTGAATGCCTTTTAAAAATGTTGCGCTTCCTCCAGCATTTCCCACTGATTTTCAATTGAAACACTTCAATTTCTGTGCAGACTGTGAAGAGTCTGAACTTTTATGCACCCACCCTAATATGCTGTGGACATTACTACCAGACAATGTCTCAGAACTCTGCTATCTTTGTAGAAATCAGTCCACCAATTTGGTGCCATTAGGGTAAATACAGAAGATAAAATAGCATTCCAAATAAATATGACATAACAATGCTTTTGTACAGCTGGTGAACTTTAAATATCTTTTGTGTATCTTTTTTTGGGGATCTAACTTTGGATTTAAGTTTAATGTACATTTATTCTTTTTCTCCTCCTTTCAACTCTTGCTACCATCCCTCCTATTCTGTCATCTGTCAGTGTAATTTGTAGAATGTGTGATTGGTTAAGCACACTAAGGTGAATACCACACATTTTCATGTCTTTGATAGGAGGAAAGTAAAACATGAGCATTACTATACTGAAGAGACCATAGGGGAGAAGAAAGCCCCACAATGTTTTCATAATTGTGAATCAAAAAACACATAGTTATGGATTCTTGTCTTTAATTGAACCTGTAATTTTATTGAGTTTTTCTCATGATTTGCAGATGAAATTCAGGCTCTGATGTAGTTACTTTACACATGAGATCTCAGAGAGCCTCTCTAACTGTTTTGATGGTGTATGAATGACAGGATTCTATCACTGGCAGCTGTTCTACATGGGCCTTGTTATACATGGATGTGGCATTACATCTGTGTCTAACAATTTGTCCTGACGGTCAAAAGTCTTGTCAGATATTGATCTGACATCAGATTCATGTGTAACAAGATTTTTGATTGACAGATGAGCAAATGTCCAGAATGAAACCAAAACCCCACTGTTTTTAAAAGCCAACACTGTCAGTCAGTAATCTAGCTTTTCTGTAGTACTTACCTACATCTACAGTGTCTTGTCTATTTAATTTTATTTATAAACCCCCCTTCAAATTGGTAATATTACAAAGGTTGGATTTAGCTTTTTAATGAAATTTTAAAGATAAGAACTGATATAACCATGTTAACAAATGCTATAGAAAACCATCCTTGGCAGCTTCAATTTCAGCACAGACATATGCAATATTGAAACAGCAGAGAGAAAGTCAAAAGGCTGAAGGTAATTAAGGTGATGTGTATGAGAGAAACATGTTAGTCATGAGGTTTTAGAGCCTGGGTATTAGCAATAAAAATCCCTAGCAGAAACCACCATTGGGATTTTTGAAGTTTATGGAAACTTGACCAGAATGACTGTCTCTCAACTTCTGCTTGCTTATCTCTTACAATATTTATGCTATTCTGAAGAAGCTTTCTGGATTCTATCAATTGGTAAGAGGAAAAGGAGAGAAGAGCAGTGTCAGATTCATTAAGCTTTTGGCAGGCCCATGTGAAGGACGTTGTTGCAGCCACAAGACAGAGAGGGAGTAAGAAAGAACATAAACTAGAGTGAAGAGATTAGGCATTCATCACTGAAACTACCACAACACCCAAATCATTCAAGGTGTATCATCAGTAACAGAGAATTGTTCAGGCATTGAAAGCAACCAAAAATATGACTCAGAATTTTATTGCAGAAATGCTATCTACAGCACAACCATAGTTTTGTATTCGCCTTAAAAAATCACTCCAGCTAATGCTGTGTGTTTTAAGCCACACTGAAATCCCTGGTTGCTATTTTGAAAAAAGGGCTAACAGTTTTTCAGGTCAATACTGGAGTGCAGGGGAAATGGGTGATGCAATCCATTAAGTTAGACTAATTATGATCAGCAGTTTAAGACAAATGGCAATCTTACTACTGATGACAATTGGCTGGGGATCTAGCTTTAAGGGATCTCATCTACTTCAAAGGTTGCCTTCCCTCCTTTGCATCCTTGCAGTGGATGCCTTGGGTCATGAGATTAATTCAAAGCAGTTGGAGTAAAGTACCCGTTAATGTAGCTTAACTGGCTGGTTAAGTCAGTTTTATGGCTCCTTTGTGTTACTCAACTAGTGCAACTGCATACAGAACATATACAGCCTAAAAGCTATAGAGACCGATTTTAAACACATATAAACACGTATGCACCATTTCTCCTGTGCTTATCTTCGTTTTATTCAGCGTCCTAAGCAACTTAAAACACCATTAATCGAACCTTACAGATAGCTCTTCATGCATTTCACTTGGAAGGGCTTTGTGTCTGCTTTTTGCTTCAATGAGCAGTTGTACAAGGACCAAGGCAGCTTGTTTGGTTAATTCTGTATTTGCATTTATAGTTCTGTGACGTTGGTTTCCAATTACTGTCACTACTCAAATAAGCAGCTAAGTAGACAGAATGACTGGTAAAGACAGATGTCCACAAACACAGGCAAATAGAAATGGATGTGTTTATCTATGTGCACATTTCCCTTTAAAAGTATGAGATTCAGTGTTGGAATCTGAGGAAGTCCAAAGTCAGAAAATTATAGAACTACAGAGCTTGGAGCAAAATCCAGTTTAAACTACTGAAAGACAGCTTTCAGCTTTACTGAAAGGGTTTGATGCTGTTATGAAACGCTAATTCATTTGTAGTAATATGCATTACAGTTGTGTGTCTTAGATCCATGTGCCCCAGGACAGGCAAAAAGTAGGAAAAACCCCTTTGTCAGTGTGAGGATTTTTATGTGCTGTTTGTGTTTTTATTCAGTGCAATCTATTACTAATTTCTATGTTCCTAAAACCTCTAGCAAAGCTGAAACATACACTTTCAACTGCAACTTGAGTCGTGGTATCTATTAAGTGAGATCCTTGAAATTGCTACATTTGAAACAACTCAAATCAGAATCAGGTAAATCTCCAGCCTGTGCATATATATATCTGTGAAAAGGAATATTTTCAAATAAATGCTGCTCTTTTTTTTTTTTTTTTTTTTTTTTTTTTCCCCACTAGGTTGAGAATGGCTTCAGCTTGAGATCTGATACTTCAGCTCTCCAACTATAGTTTTCCAACTACAGATATGACTGAGGCTGAATTTCAGATCATAGTTTCAACAAAGAATGAAGTTTTCAGTGTCTGGTAATTTTAGTTACTTGAAATTATTAATTTTAATTAATTATCAATTGCTAATTTATGTCACAATATGTTCTCAATACAGTATGTGGAGAAGTCTACATTTTTATTTTGGATGTTGAGTGTAACTAAAACACATACTAAGCTATTTCAAAAATCAAAATCAGATTTTTTTTTTAAAAAAAGAAACCAAAATCTAAGTCACATTAGAATGAACAGATTTGTACAGACCTGTTGTATTAAAAAGTGAAAGAAACTTATATTGTTCATCCTAAACAAGTGTTTTGGGATCTTTCTGCTGCTCTTTGCAGTACCCTGATCTAGCAGGGACAGCAATTGCAGTATTTTTTCTTTTGCATACTTTTTAATCTTTCCAAATCTTGAAATACAAGTAGGTGTATTCCAGAAGGTTGTCACAGTCTTACTTTATTTAGAATTTCTTTAGTTCTTCCATATTGTGGGTTTTTCTCTTTCAATTTCTTGGGTTATAACATCTGTCAGTTCTGTTTTATGGGTTTGTTTGTCTACAGATAATGGAAAAAGTAATGATTGTGCCAAGAGACCTCTGTATCATTTTATATAACCATGAAGAATGGCCATTCATGACTTGCTTAAAATGGATACAGTGGGTCGGATGCTCATATCTGTCACACTCATGTAAACCAAAAGAAGTTCCTTTGTATTTCACCAGTGTAAAATTAAAATGAAATTTGAGGAAAGAGCTTTTCAAAGTCAGATATGAGGGAAAAGAAATGTTTGTGAAAGCTCAAACATTGTTTTTAATAAATAATTTTAACTTAGTTCTAAATCTCTATTTTCTCCCCTTAAAATGTTCTAGTTGGCCATAAGGGGAATAACACACTCTAGGCCTTTCAGTTTCTTTGGCAATACCAGATTTCTCATGCCTCACTATCTATCCAAGCTGTGTAGTTTTCTCACAACAGCTGCACATGCTGTCTCAAGTTATTAACCCCAGTAGGAAGCCTGAGGAGCTGCTGAGTAGCTTCCTCTCCTACAGGGTTTCTACACTGGTTTGTTGGGCTCCTGCATGGAAAGTGGATGGTTTAAAAGAAGTCATCCTCTTAATAAGGACTCTTGAGAAGCTTGGTTCAGATACCAAGAAGCGTCTATGCTTCTCATGTTGTTCCAAGCTGTGTTTGAGGAACAGAAAGAAAATAAAGTTGAGGGGGAAAAAAAAAAAAGTTCATCAAAATGTCTTCTGTTTTGGCCACTCCAGCACAGAATGGGTTTTCTGTGAAATTTCTGTCTGTATACTGTATGTCAGTATAACAGTGGCAGTATTACTTCTATAGATTGGGTTGATAACTTCAGAGAATAAATAATTACCTTTAGGGTATTTAGATCCCATAGTGACGGGTGTTTACATGAACTGATATGCATGTTCAGTATACAAAATTTGTTAATTGAGCTGTATATCTGGCTAGCACGTTCTGCAGTGTATTATCTGCTTTTCAGTAGCTTGAAGCAGCGTACAATGAAAACATCAGAGTGATAAAATGTCTTATGAGACAATGAAAAATCTTTAAATTGATAATGAAGCCAATGAGGTGACCTATAAGGTAGCTTAATTTCTTCACTACCTCTACATGAGAAAATTTACATCCAGTCACTTTTGAAAAGGATCTAGGTTCTTTCTAGCTGATGGAAAAGAAAAAAAAAATACAATACATATTATGGCTTCCTTGAGTATTTTGCAAGCAGCTGGTGGATGCCAAATTGCTGAAATTTGTTACATCTATTGCCAGAGCACTTTATTTTTAACTTTTTAGTCTAGGTACAGGCCAAATGGGCACACAATCACTCCATAGCCAGGTATGTGGGCAAAATCATAGGTATTTTCCAGCATGAATTATATTTTACATTCCAATGGGATATATTGTTAACATCTTCCTCCAAAGTGTGTGAACCATGTATTTCGTAAATACCTATTTTTCTTAGTGAAAGAACCTACATTCTTGGATTCTAAGATGCCCTTCCATCTCCTTCACTTAGTATTGCTCATGCAAGGTGCTCAGTTAATGGAATTTATATGCAAAATTAAAAAAAAAAAGTAATATTATGTCTCAATTCTCTTTTGTCTTTCTATGTTGAATAACTTCTGATATATGGATCTTTTTGGAGATGCAAACAAAGTGGCTGAGTGAACACTTGAAGAGAACGAAATCTTGCGATTTCAATGAGGATTCTTTGGGCAAGCTTCAGTGCCTTTCCCTGCACTTCTGCTCATCCCGGTCACTTTCAAGGTTCTTACTGCCTTTCAAAATTTTTTTTTTTTTTCATTTTGTCCAATTCTTCCCCTCTCTTTTTATTTACGCCTCTTCCCTGATTGTAAGATTTGAATTGGAGTCATTAGCCATTATCTTCATCCATATTAAAAAAAACCCCAACACCTTTTCTCAAAAATATTTGTGCTGGAAGTACTGCTCTTGGCAATGTAATTCTGGAAAGTTAAATATAAGGGTCCTGGAATAAACTATATGCAGGTATACACTTGTGTCTTAGAGTGAGATATGATAAATTTATAAAATAGAGAATAATCAAGTCTCTGAAAAAATTTGACCTGAATATTTAATAAATTTTCATTATTCTTTACTGTTAAACTGATGTCAAAATGTAAATGATAAAATTATGGTCTCATGAAATTCAGTGACTTTCCCATCATTGATTTCAGTGAGTTAAAATTGTAAAACTGCATGCATGTAGTGACTCTGTTCATTGGAGTTTTTGAAGATCGTTTGCTATCTGCTTAGTGTTATAATATCTAAATTGGAAAATTCCATTATTAAAAATAAGAAGCAAAAGTACCTCCTCTATTTTGTTCTTCTCTAAAGTAATGGAGAGATGTCTGGCTTTATTGACTTTTTGATTCCTTTTCATGGATTGGTAAGAACAACAGAAAGAGCCTCTACCTGTCTATTCAGCACTAAAAACTCCTTACTAACTGCCTTGGCTTGTGATGTGTGAAGAATTAGAGAGCCCATGGAAATGACTGGAACTCAAAGATGAAAGACTGCAAAAGTCAGCAACTACTACAGATGCTGATGAATCTACTTTTAGCTCCTGAGAAGGGAAGATTCTTTTATATATGCAATTATCACAAATTAATTTTATGTAGCCATCCCTATACTGTTTGGTCCTTCCTTCTCAAATTCTTACAATTGAAAAAAAATTGTACAGGAGTGAAGTTTTGCAATATAACACAGGTGCTGTACTAATGGAATCTGAGTAAGCATTTGGTAAAAAACTATAATGGCTGAAAGTGATGAGGAATATCTTATGATAAGTAAATATAGTGAACTTTTTGACAAAGCATATGTATCTAAACTCCAGTTACATATTATGTAATGTCCTGAGCAATCCTTTTCAGGCTTTTAAAATTCTTTTAACTCACTTCTGAGATATAAATGTTGCTGACATTAATATATCAATCAGGCTCTGTACAAAATTGAATTATGTTACTTAATAAAATTATGTCAATTATTATAACTTCTGCTATTTCATGTAAGTCCACTTTAAAAACTGTAGAGAAAAGTCAGCAATAACAGAGGCAGAAAGTAGCATTAAATTTATCAGATTTCTAAAGGAAAATTAGAAAGTTTTGATTGTATACTTTAAGGATTATTACAAATCAATTATTCCTTTGTCTGGAAGGAAATAATGCCTGTAATGTGATTGCTGTGTCAATACTAGTCATAAATTAGGTTTGGAAGCACGGAGAAATGCAAATTGCCACTACATGCTGAGTATTCATCCTGTAACTAATGAATATTCACTTGGCTCTTGTAACCTAACCTAATTACCCATAAAGCCACAGATAGATTTCACTTGACCCTAAACTTTAAACTGTTAGCTGATCCTTTGCCTGATAACAAAGTGATAATACAATTATTTGTGTACCAAAGTGGAAAGAGGTTGACCCCCAGCAAGATGTCTGCAAAGTACATAGCATGGAAAAAAGTCAGAGTTTTGGAAAAAATCTATTGCATTTTTAAATTATGTGCCTAATAGTTGTAGAAGTCCTTTAAGAATAAAATGAGAGTATCAATTTTAAGAGAAAGGAGGGGGAAATTAGATAAAATATCCATAAGGGAAATAGACTAAAAGAACACATTTCCTTAGGCTTAAATCAAGATATTGAAGCTTTACTTTCATTCTTTGAGTAAAACAAAATCCTCAAATCAGTGGATACAGGCCTGCATAACAAAGGAGTCAAAGTCTATGAAAGGAAGTCTCTTAATTTGATTTTCTGTTTTAACAGTGAGGCAAAAGTCTGACAAGTAAAATGACCAAACACTCCAGCTCTAGCTAAGAGATATGCATGATAAATAGGGCCTGTATTATAGGAATCCTTAGGAAAACTGGAAATTGCATCAGTACTTTTTTGTATTTTCATATTATATCTGTATTTTCTAAGGAAGGATTTTTTTTTCATCTCACTTGAAAAACTAGACTTTGTTTTGATATTAATTCAAGTTCTCTATCTGGCCATATTCGTAATTACAGTGGACAACAATAAAGTTGCTTCAGTCTAGTGTTCTTCAAGTTGGTCTTGCAGATATACAGTTATTCACCTGGGTTTTTTTACTTTGTGGACTTGATTGGAAGAAGTTTTGGGTTTTTTAAAGTTGCAACTTAAACGTTTAAAAAACTTTTAAAAAACTTTTTTGAGTTTTAAAAAACTTAAAACTTTTTAAAGTGCACTTTGATACCATGGTAACATTGAAAATCTCTCTGTTTTTATCCATATACCATAAATCTTTGTCTTGTTTTTATAAATTATCCTTGTTTCTTTTGATCTAATGACAGTGACGTGTAATGCAAAGAGTACAAGGCACCTGAAATACATTTGTGGATTCTTACCCCAGTGAACAAGCCTGCTATTTTGTGAGGAGTAAAGAATCCTTTTCTGGCTATTTGTACTGGGAGGAATTGAAACAGTAAAGCTGGGGCTTGATAAAAACTAGGATGACACTGTCAACTTCTCTATCGTGATTAGGAGTGCTGGAACAGCGGGTTGCTACTTGTTCCCTGGGGAAAGCTAAGGATTGCTGTCTTTTCCCACTTTTCAAATTTGGAGATGGAGACAAGTTTTATAAAGCAAGTATTTATGCTTTCTCTTTTAAAGCTGTGGCTCACAAATTTCATGATTCCAGGCACTGTGATGAAACTACAGTACAGATTGCATGCAGCATCAGAAAGTAAAACCTAGTAAAACTTCTGGATTTGTACCAGAAGCTTCACATGAAGAGTAAGAGGAAGAGATTTATAAAAAAATCCCACACTTGTCAAGCAGAGAGAATAGTCATCCATGTTTGGGAGGCATGTATCTGTTCGTACCTCATAGAAAGACCAGCTTGTCCAGGAAATCCTTGATTTCACAACATCTGTGTACAAACCTTGCCTATAGACCAGGGTTAATTAGAACTGACAGGAGATGACTTCATTACTAAATAGAGTATTCCCCTTTCTGCCCAATTTAAGACCTCTTCTACACATGAAAAAGGATCTAATTTTGAATTTTTTTTTCTGAAAGCACATATGAATATCCATGTTGAAAAACATAAAACATAAGAGAGTTTGCTTAAAGCAATAAATTTAAATAATACTGCATCTGTTCCTTAAAACAACAACAACAACAACAACAAAACCAAATATAGAGGTATAAGAGGAACTCCAGTTGCTGATGGGAATATTTTAAGAAACAGTGGTACTAAATACTATGAGTCACTTTCAATGTCCACTGCCTTCAAGGAAAATTGTGCTAATGTAAAAGTAATTGTTACCATGTATGTCACTTTCCTTTAAAACTGAGCATCTGGGAAATTATTTTAAAAGCAGAAAAGTTTTAAGATTAACTGCTGCTGGTGTTGAAGAGATGCATATAGAGAAAGGTACTTTTGTGTTTAGTAGATTAGTGGTTTCAAAAAAGACACTGTGACCCTAAAACATCTGTGAATCCTTCTTCTTGTAGATGACAAGATGACTCCTGAAATTACTTCTTTTGTAGTGTCTTCACAAAGTGATACTATACTCTCCACAGACAAACAAGAAAAAGGAAAGAAAAAAGCAAAAATCCAAGTAATATTTCAAGGCCAAAGAATTCACCTCTTTCCCAAAGTAGCAAAATCCCCTCTGCTTGATCTGTGTAGACTTATGAGCTTAAAGACAGAATTTGTAGGGAAGGATACTTTTTTTTTGTATATGGTTGACTTTTTTTTTGTATATTTCTTCTTCCAAAGAAATTAAGGCTCCAAATAGAGGAGAAAAGATCTTTTTCACGATTGATGATGCCAACAGGCTGTTTGATATTCAATTTGGAGCACATAACCTATCAAAGATGACAGAGGACCCTCTGTCTCTCCGGATTGCTTTGCACACCATGTGAATAAATACCAGTGGTTACTTTTGGACTCTGTTTTAAGACAGAAGAAAGATAAGGATTCTATGATTTCACCAGCCTCTCTTTAATCAGAATTCTATAGGATTACCCTAATAAAACCCACAACATGAGTTAGGAATTAAAATAGAAATTAGCTAATATAACCTGCTATCATGCTGCAGTAATTTCCTAGGATATGTGACCTCAGTCTGGATGGGACATTATAAAAAAGAAAAATGGTGAGAGTGGGAATAAAAATGATTTACATTGACTCTATTCCACTCTTATGCAAGTCTGCTTAGAATTATTTCAGGATTGGAGAGCATCAGGATAGGTCAACATTCTGCATGGCCAATTTGTATGGGTAGGAAATACTAAAAGCAGCATATATTGTGCCATTTTGTGCCCTTTAGCACATTTGCAAAACATTAGACTTACTAATTCCTGTAATTTCCTTCTTTTTGTGAAAGCCAAAGTAACTTAAATATATCAAATTAAAATAGCAGATAAATTTTAAAATTAGAAGGCAATTCTATGTTTTGGCCAAGAACATTGTCTAGGTGTACTATAAAAGCTTTCTTCCTTAGTTGATCTATTATGTTGTTATTCCTACTCTGATGATCCACCACTGTTTGATGAACAAATCAATTAAGACACAATTTCACCAAAATGTCATAAATATCATGTCACATATAAAACATATGTAGCTCAAGATTTTTTGCTGAAATAAAAGAAAAATTTGCCGAAAATATTGTGATTTGCTAATTCTTTTTCCTGTTTGAAAAAAATAAAAGTGAAACATATAATTTCATGTTGTATTCATACTATTTTGTTTATGTCTAAGATCATAGGGACATGGATGTGTTTTAGGTAAATAAAACTTAATTTACTTCTAGGTTGAGTTGTCAATGAAATTCATCTACTTGAAATATACAAAGCACAAGGTGGTCTGTGTTTCACTTCCTTGTCTTTCCATATATTCAGTCCTAAATCTCTTGTTCTGTCAAAAGTCAGTTTTAAACGTTTTGCTTAGGTTTTCATCTGTTCTCATTAGGAAGAATTCTTTCTACCTTAATAAATATTTGGCAGAAGTTACTGGATTAAATGACTAGTTGATTTTTGGGGGAGTGGGGGGGCATAGCAGCTGCTATTAGTAAAATGTAAATTCTTTTTTTTTAAGTTCAAGTGAGGACACAGATTTAACAATGAAGAACATCTAGGTAGGTTTCTTTTTATTTCTGTAAGCACATTAAATGTTTTAATATTGACTATATTTTTTTTTTTTTAATACCCATGAGAATGGTTAGATCTAAATGTGAGTTCTGTAGGCACAGGGATGGCATCCAGAGAGACCTTTCAGGTTGACAAATGGGTCCATGAGAACCTCATGAAAGTCGACAAGGCCAAGTGCAAGGTCCTGCACATGAGCTGGGGCAATCCCTACTACCTGTAAAGAGTGAGTGATGCAGGTATGGAAAGCAGCCCTGAAGAAAAGAACATGATGATACTGGTGCATGAAAAGCCTTCCATGACCTGGCCGTGTGTCCTTGCAGCCCAGAAAGCCAAAACATATCTTGGCCTGTATCAAAAGAGTGACAAGTAGGTGATTCTGCCCCTTTAACTCCATGTTCATGGGACCCTGCCTGGAGCACTGCTTCTAGTTCAGGGAGTCCTCAGTGCAGGAAAGATATGGATCTGTTGCAACCAGTCAAGAGAGGGAGCATGTAAATGATAGCGGGCTTGATCAGCTCTTCTGTGAAGACATGCTGAGAGAGTTGGGGTTGTTCAGTTTGGAGAAGAGCAAGTTCCAGGGAGACCTTTCAGCACCTTCCAGTACTTAAAGGGCCTTACAATAAAGCTTGAGAGAGACATTTGTACCAGGACCTGTAGTGACAGAACAGTGGTCAATGGTTTCAACTGAAAGAGAGCAGAGTGGATGTAAGAAAGAAACATGATTAATGTGGTGAGATACTGGAATAGGTCTTGGAGAAGTTGTAGATGTCCAATCCCTGGAAGTGTTCAAGGTCAGGTTGATACAAGAGAAATTTCATAAAGATTGTTGCTGCCATTGTTTTTGCTCCCTATACAGTATAGATATATCTGTGATGCTCTATTGAGTATCCTTCTGGAACTCAGAATCTAGCTCCTGATCTTTAATTTCTGAGGTCACCAAAAGTACTTGTGAAATACCCAATCACATTGTTACCTCAAGTCAAATGACTACCCTTTTCTTTCCAGAGTTTCTTTTGAGGAAAAAAGCAGTTTTATTCAGTGAATGCACATATACTTCTCTCTGAAATGCCTCTTCCCCTACCTGTAGTGGTTTCCTTAGGAGTAGTACTTTCTGCATTTTATCTATAGTATAGTTTCATTTTTTATTTACTTCTGCAGCCTTTCACATCTTTTACCAAAAATCTAAAGAAAAAGTCTATCCTCATCTACTTCTAACTGCTGTCTTTTGGCCTAGCTATCTGACTTTTGTTGGTGCACTAAAAATAGTTGATAAAATTTGGCAATTCTAAAACCCCATACTTCATCTCCCTCCACACAAAGTCTTCAATGGATATTCACTGTATTATCCAATTTTAAGAAGACCTGACTAAACAGGATTAGAGGAAGTTTCTTACTGAACTGCCAGATCTGCCAGATATTCTCACATAATGAAAGTAAGTGTTTACATGGCTCAGCCACTGTTGCAAATAATTATCTTTAGTTGAGGCTGTTGGAGGGAATAATTTACAGTGTATTGAGCCACAGAAAGAGAAAGAGTGAGCTAGATCAAAAATAAGGATTTGATAAATTTCCACTTTAACTTGTCTTCCTTGGGACAAATTGAGATTCAGAGTTTAGAGTTAGATATATGTATTCTTCCCTCATAGGATCTAGAGTGAGATGAGTAACTCAGCATTGAATCCAGGAAACCTCTGGGCTGCCTGAGGAGCTACCTTGATATAAGCATAAGAATCAGTGATGACAGGTGTATCTCTAACAACCTGGCCATCTCTGAAGTTTGCTGACTGACTGAAAGCCCATTGGGAGATGCCTCCAGCCGCTTATGATCCCTGACACTGTACCCTGCCTAGAAGGTAAGTTGCTTACTTACAGCTCCTCTTCAAAGAATGAAACAAGATTCTCTCTGGTAGCAATGAAAAGGGTGCTACAATTGCCTAATTTGGTGGGATTGTCTAACAGACATTTATAAACTGGGAATTCTCTAGGTACGTAGAGGGTTTTTTTGAGACTGAAAGAAGACAGATTCACATGTCTCCTCCTTCCCTAAAGACCTTTATGTAGAGTTAATGTAACAAGATTCCCTCCCTGTCATATTAAACTGATTTCAAGATGTATGGAGGCAGAAATAGAAATGTATGACGAAAAATCCCAACCTGCTGGCTTCTTGTCTGGCAGGTTAAAACGTTTACTAGTTATGCCAAGTAAATATATATAGAGAGACTACATTTGGGGTGGCCAAAACCAAAACCAAGTTATTACAAACTTCTAAAATTCTCAGTAAACAAAATACTCTAAGCCTAGTCATATCTGTTTCACCTAACCATTAGATTGATGCTGAGAAAATTATGGGCAAATTGCATGCTACTGTACTATGTGGGAAAAGGATGGCTATTCTGGGAATGTCTGCCTTACAGTTAATGGCTGCTTTGCTTTGGAGACACTGCTTGAGGAATGTCTGGCAGTGAAATTCTGATTACATGCAGAAATGTGCAACATACAGTGAATCATCCAGGAGAAGTAAGTGTTTCTAAGGAGAAGTTCAAAGAGCTCTCTTGAGTTAGATGTCTAAACCATGTCTGTTGTACTGTATGCTAAATGACTGTCTCTGTCTCATCAGCTTTAAAAGGAAATAGGTGTAGATACCTTAACTGCAGCATGCTTAATGTAATACAAAAATCCAGGTCATCACATTTATTCAAACAGCTATTAATTTATCATATCACTGTTCAGTCAAGATACCTATATTTTTCTGGCTTAATAACTGTAATTACAATATACTATCCATGTTACATAACTGGTCACTTGAATTTGATTGAGGGGACAAAATGTACATTTCAAATTGAACAAAAAGATACATAGTATAAAAAAAATAAAAAATATTAATTGAAAAATAATGGGTTAAAATTCACGAGATAACTGGAATTTGCAAAGATATTTACTAAGTGCTGTTAACCATGCTCTTAAGCAAGAGATAATGTGCACTGAGAGAGAAAGCAAAAATAATTTTATACTTTTTTCTTTCTATTCCAAAACAACTTTCTGATAGTACAAGATATGCTTGTTGACTTTGATATAAACTTTGAAACTCCTAAATAACTGCAACATCAGTAGCAGATTAGTGAAAAGTCCAAAACCAGTCTTTTAAATTTTTTTTTCTGTTTATTTACATTTACATCCAACATCTACTGAGAAAACAACCTTATCTAACACGGAACAGGCCATAAAAGGGACAGAAGCTATTCCTAGAACAGTATCTCCTCTTTTTGCTATAGTTTTAATATTCTCCTCAACATATCACAGAGACAATACGGTTCCTGAATTTGTATTTACAGAGGGAGGCAATCTGAATTTGACACAACTAAGAAGAATATCCGAAGGTGAATGTCAGCAATAATTAAATACTCTTTGCTTCTAGGACTTCTAAGCTGTTCGTTTTGGGTAATAGAAAAGAGACCAAGGGATGTTTTACAAGTGACAACTTGCTTGTAGCCTCAGTTGGGTTTAATCAGCAGAGCTGACTACAGTGCAAGGACACTACTGTTAATCTGAACCCAGGAACTGGAGTGCATTGGGATGCAAGGCCCCACATCATGCACCTGTTCAGATACTGACACAGGTCCCATTTCTCCACTCACTTATTTTTCATGTCCTGTGAAAATTAGAATTTGAGGTTCTCAGGCCAGTGAAAGGTATTATATTGAAAGTGGGGATCTGTAGGATTTTCAAGCCACCAGAGTACTGGGAAGAGTTCAGATGAATATCCAGACCTGGGAATTCAGAACTGTCATATTCCCAAGTATACACATAGACTGCACCTTAGCCTGAGCCACATCATAAGCATGGTTTATGGTCCATTTTGCTCACAAAAACAGGTCATCCTAAGCCTAGAGTGTGAATTTTTCCAGACAGGTTTTCAAAGCCTTGGTTGTACAGGCTGACTTAGACCTTCATTACTTATTTGATTTTATGGTGAAAGGGAATCTTCTACAGCTTGGTCAAGCCTGTGAGATTGTAACTCTTGGGGCTGCAAGTCCAGGCCTACAAGCACTCACTCATCTGAGGGTGATGCTGCTCAGAAGGGTCCCCAGGTCAAAATCCATGGCACATTTGGAAAAGTAGCACCCACACAGTGTAGTCCCAATGAACATGGTATGCATTCTTTAGTATTTTCATTGAAAGATCCCAGTGTATCACTTATAGACCAGATGTTGAAATATATAAAATATTCTATAAAATATATCTGTATCTCCTTGTAATAAATTTAATTAATATTATCATAATTACACTCTGTAAAACAGAGTAGCTGTGGAAATAAAAGCATGTCTCTGAAAATATCCAGTACAATTACCTTTGCACAATAGTTTTTTCAGGGAAGTACACTAATTACCAAACAGAAACATGTACTCATTATTCTAATCCAAATATCTTTCAACAGTTGTAACAATTATTCTTTCTCTACTGATTCCCAGATTTTGACTTTATTTTAAATTTGGTAAAAGCCATAAGACTTCCTTCATCACAGGTGCTTTTGGTTTTCGGACAGATGACAACACAAAATAATAATAGAAGGTTTTGAAAGTCTTACAGGATATGTAACAGGGTTGTCTGTGTCATTGGTCAAATATTGAGATATACTTTCCTCTTCTAAAGCAGCAAAATGCCTCTAACCTATACCAATGTTACAAAAAATTACCTGCAGCAGGCTAGTTTTTCCTAACAAGAAAAAAATAACCCTTTTCCATTTTGAATACTCTTTTTAATGTTATACACTTTCCCCAGGAGGGACTTATATAAGTGGTTGTGTAAATGCACATATATTTAAATTAAACATCACAATAAAAAGTCACATCATTACTGTAGCAGAAAAACAATTCAGATATGTAATACTAAAATTGCATTATGCAGCTATAAAACAGAATATATATATGTTGATATATATAACAAATACAAGACAATATATTATAATACAACCACAGGTATGTACTGTAATGGTTTCTATAAAATATCACTTGAGTTCTTTTGAATCTCAAAACTGTTGAGAATTACAAACTTTAATGAATGTTACTTCAACTCAACTCTTCATAGCAAGCAGAAGACCCTGATTGATTAAATAATTTATGCATCTTGCTTTCTAATATCTCTCAATGCATTTTGTGGCATGAGGGATATTTTTGAATAGCTACCTTTCTTGACTTAAAAATACCTCCTGTTCTAGCATTTTTTACTTCAGCCATAACTAGAAAGTCATCAGCCAAATAAACAATACAGTCAACCTCTATGCTTTTACAAATAGCTTCAGAAATTCTGCTTCACTCTGAGTGGGAGAAAATGTTTGTTGTCTCAGGACATGAAAATGGAATTACTCAGTGTGTATTACTGTGTATATCGAATTACATGTATTGAATTATAGCCTAAAATCTGTGTACTGAAGGTGTGCAGCTCTTTAGAGGGTTATTCCTTGGGGAGGAATGTATCCCTAGGGAATCAGATATACATTTATCATAAACATAAATATTTATCTTTAGATGCAGACTCAAAATTTTTCTCAATATCTCGAACAGCCTGCCTATTGGTATGATGCTGTCACTGAGTTTATTTCTTGGATTTTCTCCTCTCTTTACATATTCATTGTTTTGTTCTACATTTTTTTTCCTGGAAATGCAAAATAAAGGGTTTATTTAAACAAAGCAAGCATCCTTCACCACTACAAAGAATCCTTAACATAGAAACTAGAAAGAAAAAGATTTTTTTCCATATTACCCAAAAAAATTTAATCAAGTATAAAAAATTATGTACCTTGCAAGTGAAAGTGGAATGTTTCCTGTACATTGTGTGTTGACTGAACAGTGCAGTAGACAAAAGAAAACATCACTAATTGCAGCGGTGATTATAAAGTTATTCTATTGCATGGAGTTATCTGGCAGATAATGACGTAAGTTAAGGTCCAAGGTTAATGTATTAACGCTTTTGTTTTATTTTGAGGAAACTGTGCAGAGAATCTCTTATTTCAGTTTGGCACTTCTGGGGTGAAGTTCAGAAAAGAGTTGCTCTGCTTGAAGCCGAAGTGCTAACGAAGTGCTCAAAGAATAGGGTTTTTGTAGGCTTGTGCAGGTCATCAGTAGAAAAGGAGAATTTTAGCCCAAATGCTATTGATCTAGAGAGCCACAGTCTAGAAACGCCACTAAATGATGTAGCTGGTTGCTGTTATGATAAAGTTTTTGGTACTATGAAGTCAGTGGAGTGCTAAAATTTCACAAACTACTTCAGTAGTTAATATTCATTATTTGTTAGTTATTTCTTATTAAACGAGTGATTGCCAAATAGTACAATGGTTTGTTGTTCCAAACACATTCTAGAAGATCCTTGCAGGATATAGAGCCTATATTTCATTTTTTCTTTACTTTGAAAAATGTGTTCCTATGTTCTCCAGACATTTTAGGAGACTTTTATGTGTAACTTCTTCCCTAGTCCAGACAGGTCTACTTGTTTTATTACTAGTTACAATTTACAGCAATAGGACTGTAGTATTTTTCTACTTGAACTCAGCAGACCATATCATGTCCTGGTTACATTCTTCTGACCCTGAGAATGTTGTTTCTTTGACTCAGTGGGAGATGTGAAAACCTGCAGAGCCACATGCAATTTGCTTCTATTTGTTATGACTTATAGTGTCATCTTTATTGTAATGATATCTTGGCTTCTTCATCAAGAAACACAATTTTCTTCATTGACTTCATGTCCTTCATTCAGATTTATATCTGTTACGTTTTTCTTCTGGTTGTCTGCATGTGATTCAGCAGGTTGGAAATTCTACTTGGTTTGCTTTATACCATGGCCTGCCATTTGATTCATTCAAAAATTCTGCAGAGCATTAGTTGGGTTTTTGTCTTCTATTTTTACACAAGAAAAATCCTTACATTGGAAGAATCTATAAATCATCAAACATTTGAGAACGAAGGCAAGCTGGTTCATTAGGAAAAGTTCATTTAAAAAAAAACATTGTTTTTTTAAGTCTCAGGTGTTTTGAGGAGAGTGAATAGCCTAGAAATATTTGCTTTAAAATAATATTTGACACCGTAGGTAATTTTTAACTTCTCAGCTTTTAACCACGGTCTTTTCACATCTTGGATTGGACATGAATGATTCACTGTAAGCCATTGCTGACTTCCAACTCTGATGTTCTGTAAATAATTACTCTTGTGATCAGTATTATGCTACGAACGATCTGAAAGGCATTCAGGACCTTTGTATACATAGTGCTTCAAGTACATATGGAAATATGTAAGCAGCCAAACTGTGCTTAGTAATATGAAGAGGATTTACATTTGGGGCATTATTCTTCTCAAATCACAAGCTATTCTAGCTCTCTGTTTTGTGCTCAGTTTCTGTCTGTGACCAGAGGATAATGTTTGCTGTGTGCTACACACAGTTTAGTAACCTGTTCTCACAAATAATTATGTTCACATATATAGAGCTTTACTAAAAGAATGGCTCACACAGAGTTACTCACATGTAAGTGTTTGTAGGAATAATTTTTAGGAGAGTCTGGGGCAGTGTAAAAGTGGTCTTTCTGTAATGAAAACAAAACTAAAAGAAACTATAAACTGGCTTTAGCATTTTGGATTCAACTGTCTAAAAATTCATCATGGGGAAGACCACTTCTTAGCATTTGACATGTATCTGCACTCCTGAGACAGTTAGTAGGTGTTATTTTGCTTCTTTGTGCTCACTGGCAAATCTAACTTCTAACTGCTGCTGATTATTCTTTTTCTAGTATGTGGCGTTAACTGTATTTCTATACAGTTTTCAGAGGTACCGAAAATGATGTTGTGTACCTTTTGCCAGTTACACCATGCTAGAAAACAAGTCTTCACTTGGAAGCAGAACGAGATGTTGTGTGGTAACTTTGGCATATATTTTTCCCCTTTGTCAATTTTTTTCTTTTTTTCTGCTATTTAATTAAAATTCAGATGAAAGTCTTTTCAACTAAAAATATAACCTTTTGAAGTCATTCATTATTCCCTAGCAAAGTAGGAAAGTGTGAACATGATAAAAGCTCTCAAAAATGAAAGATAAAAAAAGTTCAGTTTGAAATTATAGAGAAGAATGTCTCTTTTGCACAGAGAATGTAGTTTCCCCATACACTGTATATTTGTTACGTATAACAATGATGATATATTTACTTTCCTTATATGGTCTAGTCTGGTAATAGCTTTCTCTTTTGTAGAAGTCAGTGAGGATCAAGGTTAAGCAGTCATATTTCTTTAAATGCTGCTTCTTTCTCAAAATGTTACAGTGAAAGAATAGGCTTGAAAAATGAAATGGGGCTCATAGCAAATAACATTAAATTTATATCAAAGTATACCAACAATATCAGAGACAAACACATTGACTATGTGAGTTTATTCAGCTTAAGAATATTTATAATGCTGTGTGTGTCTTTTATAGGCCTTTTTAATGGATCTGTTTTAACTTCTCACTTGAGAATGCCTCATTTGCTACATGATACTCCTCACCATACCGTATAAATGTTGAGAGATCTCAAGCTTCAAGAAAGCATACACACTTGAAGGAAAGTCTTTAAAACTTAAAAGTTTAAGTTTACTTAGGTACCTATTTCATTTCAAAGGTACTTTCTGATGATGTCTTTTAAAGCCTACTTAGAGAACTCAGTTGTGGAAAAAAGAAGAAAATGCATGCTCTGAAGATATGGCCTTTTCAACCATCAAAGACATCCTTCACCAAATTACTTCTTAAAAAAAGTATTCTTCTTTTGAAATGAGGAATGGACACAGTTCTCCTGCACTATCTAAAGGAATTTTTGCCAGTGTGTGTGTTGCCTGTTCTTTACACAACTTATCTGGTGTCTGTCAAGCTCTTTTGCAGATCAAAGTACCCCTTAACGCTCAGATGCTGATATCTGTGAGTATTATACACTCAATCTGTAGCTGTATTATCTCCTGATGCATGCCCACATTCCACCTTTCTTCACAGACCTTAGCTTAACCAAAAAGTACAGGTCTCAGAAACAAATGAAAATGTCTGGAACAATATCTTAAAGATGGAATTTTCCTCAGATTGTGAGTACTAGTTTAATCTAGTCATCTGTATCTGTAGTAATCTAACTGAACAGGGCCAGTGTGTGTGTCAACTACTACCTCTCAGAGCTAGGCAGTTAAAACTGGATCTGTCAGTGTGTAAACTGTAACTGCTTAACGTTTTATACATTTAGATTGTATTTACATCTAGTTTTAAATAGCTTGTATCAGAGTTACATAAAGACATGTTCTTACCTTTCCTTTGTTTCTAGCTGAACTTACCAACAGTAGCTCAGTAGTAAACATATAATGTAGCATAATCCAAAATTTAAAATCTTCATGACCCAATTGCTAATTACAACTAAGTAGAAATGTGTGATTTAATCTTAGATATGCCCTGCATGCAGTCCTAGGACAATGTAGGAGTGGGGACAGAGTTTCCTGGGAGAAATAAGGATGACTACTGTCAGAGAGCAGTAGGTCTATTAGTTCTGGTTTTGCCATATCCTGGGGCTCAGTTGTTTCAGCTGACTCCAGCTGTTTACCCCAGCATGTGGAACATCATGTTCTGGCTTCAATAGATTCATACTTTGACCTCTGAATGCATTTCTGCCTCAGGTGCTCTTTCTTGCAGTATTCTGGATTCTCTATCATGTCTGCAAGTCTCAGAGGACTGTCTGCAGACCATGACTTTGTCAGGTCTTTGTAGCTCCCTTTGCTAGAAAAATTCTTAGAACCGATCAATAGTTAAATCTGAGTCTTGCATTAATTTCTCCTTTAGGCTGTTTTATTCCAGATTCCAATCATGATCTAATGTTATCAAGGATTCAGTTTATCCCTGGATTGCTACATTAGCTCTTCACACATGAGCACTTCTATGTTTTCAGGTTTTTTGTGCACTCTGCTTAGAAATGCATTGCTGATGTGTTTCATCTTTATATAATGAGCAGCACTTCTCAAATATCTGTATTAAATCTCTGCAGTTAGTCTACTCTGCCTGAGCCTCATTTACCTGAATTAACTGCAAAATACTACAAACATTAAGAGATTCAAGACCAGCTGTTACCAGCAGTTTCCTCTGTCTTCTTTTCTCAGAGTGACCACGGCTTGCAGAAACCAAAAAATTCATTAACTTTTAAACCTTTCTGTTTTCATCTTCCTTTTCAGGAATGTCAGTTTTATCCCAGCTTTTAACTACTTCATCAGAGACCAAGTGATCTTAGAGAGATCTGTTGGGTCTATGTCATATGTAAATTGATCTTTGTAGCACTAGTGTCTTATCATTGCAGGGTCCTGGTCCCCTAACAATCCAAAACTGAAACTTTGTTCTGCTGCAATGTTTCACAAGCACAACCGCTTTTATTCTGAACATCTAAATTTATTTTTGTATGAAAAATGGATGGGGAGAGAGGTGGACATGTTAGGATATTTCAGTGGTTCTCAGCCAAATGCTCTCTCAGGGCAGGGTTGGATGACATCATCAGTCCTGGGCATAACTGATACTCAGGGTCTTTCCGTGAGCCTCTGTGAAACATAACAACAGCACTTTCTAGTGGTTCTGGCCATGTCATGGCTTTGAACGTCAGAAATACACTATTAAAATGCAAGAACAGTGCTTCTTTTATAATACTGTGTTTGTGACAGACCTATAACTTCTACAACATTCAGCTCCCTGCATTCTCTATAATTTCCTCCTTTTCATATGAGATTTATCTTTCATAAGATTTTTTTCTCAGGGGATGGTTTTATGACTGACTAATTTGGGCAGGGTCATGCTGCAGCAACCTTTCAGCGATCCTTTTAAACAGTTGGCAGTGATTTGCTTTGTTCTTTTTTATCCCATGAGGTAAATACCTGTTTCATTTAAGTCTCTTCTTTCTTAGAATAATGACAGATTCATATATGTTTCATCTGCTAATTTTATATATCTGCTTTATATAACTCTTTTCCTTCTCTGGACATGAGACTTGCCTAGTATGAAGCAAAATATTTTTTGACCCGAGTCTTATTTTTCTCCATTCTCAAACCCTCCCACGCTGTCAGTGAACTGCAGATGGAAGAGGTCATCCTTTCAAACTTGAGTTTGTATTCTGTGTTTTATGAAGCTGTCTTCCAGACAATGAAGTTCTTTTCCCTCCTCTATTTCACATTACCTAAGTAATTAAACTTATCTGTTACTCTAACATTCAACAGTCTCAAGAGTTCTTCTGGTAATGGCATGTACTTGTCAAATTCTGCTTTAAGTGGCAGATAGCCGTTGCTGTTCCAGGATTAGATGATCTTGGGAAAGTTTTTCTTCCTCAATGATTTTGAATTTAAAAGTTTTCAGAAGTCTCAGGTAATAGGTTTTTAGGTGGCAATCATAATAACTATTCTGTTCAGATATGTGGGCTAGGGAATAGGGCAAAAGCTGATGAATTTCTTACTCAGACTCCATTCTAATGTCCATGAGACACCAGCTTCTGCTGGCACAACCGTGTTGTTCACTGGGACCGACATATGAAGGAAAACTGTTCATGGGAATGACATACAAAGGAAAACTGAACACAGTCTTTCCATTCAGAATTTGTTTCCAATTGAAAAAACATTACTTCTAAAAAACATCCCTGAATGTCTCAATTGTTTTTTCTTCTGGAAAGAGAGTTAAAAATGAATATGTTTTGTCTACATTTTGCATGCAGCTTTTGTCACTGTCCCATTGTAACACAAGGTTGTATCCTTTTATTGTTGTTATGCAGGGATTCCTATGAATTAACCAGTCTTGAAGAATACTTACTGAATTGGGCTGTGGAGGTAAGAGAGATAGGAAAATGCCTAATCTGTGCATGGGTACTAGTATCTGAACTAACTGCTGCTTCACACATGGTGCTGTATCTAGAACAGTATTAAACTCATTCTTTTCTGTTTTTGATGTCCCTGGAATCCATTTGTGTTAGATGGCTTAAGGGTGACCAAGGGGTGAATACTGACAGAGATTTGGCCACTGGTGGGCCTGCACACTACTGTTGAGTCTCACACTTTGTTGTGGAATGTTTTGAATCAAGGTTTTGGACATAGATGCCTAAAATGGTTCTGAAATTATTATCAACATCATAAATGAGGAGGCCACAAAGGTTTTTAAAAGACAACCAGCCAATTTTTATGTCCAGCAACACCTAATAATGTTAGGTAATTCTGATACTTCTCTTCTTTTGTTTTTTTAAATGTTGAACTTGATAGTGTTATTTTGGATTGAAAACCAACATGTGGATCAAAAGATGAGAAAACATACTTGGTGTAGCTGTGTCATTGAAGCAGTGATTATTTGATAATCAGATAAACAATATATAAAGAAAGATTTCTGTTCATTGGGTTAACAAAATCTACACAGCCTGTCTTACTGCAGGAGGATGACATGGAAATAATTGCATCTGACATTTATAATGTGGGAGACCAGCAGCTATGTGTCATTCCTACAGTGATAGTAACTTAAATGATGTTGAGTACATAAATAAGATAATCAGCTGAGTAAAAAAGCATGATAGATACATGAAAATGAATTGTTAAGTAATTGGAAACCATTATTTTGATTTAAGCCACCACAGAAATGACTGTACTTTCTGAGGCTTGTCACTACCATAAAGAGTTATATATATATGATGTACCATGCCATGGACTTAATATTAAATGAAGTTCATGGTTTAAACTTTTTGAGTGTGTTGGGATATTTTATCTTAGAAGAGGGAGTATTTAAAACAGTCAACATAAATAATGGCTGAGCAGTCTACCTGAAACAGTAGAGAAGGTTTGAGTCCCAGAAGCAAGAACCAATAGACAGACCTTGTCTGAAATATCCAGCCATCTCCTATGAATATTAGGCTGGTAGATTTGTAAATAACTTTATAAACCACTAACTGTGAATGCGAGATCCACCTGTACACTCTATTTCTGTGCTAGATACCCTAACTAGACTGTTTCTGCAGGATATGCAAAGAAAGATTCAATTTATCTCATTCTAATATAGAGGTATAAATTAGTTGTGATGAACTGCCTCCTAAAAGCATTAGTTTTCACAATATCCCAAGGAAGAGTGTAAATAGGTGTCTTGTGCAGGGAGAAACCATTCTGCCACATTCATGATTAATAAACAAAGACAAGATATTTGTCATCATTTTCCAGTAGCTGGAATTTATTTCAGAAATAACCAAAGAGAGCAGTCATCCCTGTTACTGTAAGCCAGTGCGGGATAGGCAGAGCTATGACTTCCTTCATTGAAGAAGCCAGTTGGTATGCCATGAAGAAAGGCAGAAGAAAGGAAGAAATGGTCCTGTGATTAAATCACTGAAAACATCCTCAATAAATATCTGTTTGGCTCCAAAATGTGACCTGCATAAATGTCTTATGTCTTTCAGCAACACTCTCAGACACATTTTCCTGTTTGTAGACTTTTACTTTCCTTTTCATAAGTTTAGCCTGTCTTCTCTCCCATGACTTTTAACTTGTTAAGGATGGTGTTGGTGATCCTAAGAGTGTGTGTTCCGACAGAGTCTTGCACCACAGAGCCTCAAGCTACAGGTGTAATGCAAATGTAAATGAATAACTAATGGTACACAAATACCTCTTGTGAGCATGGAAATCCAGGAAGAACAGGCTCAGCTGTGGGGCTGTGCAAAAACTGCATAACTCAGACCTTAATAAAAATAATAAGGGACAAGTAATGCTGCGTTTTGTAGATCCTCATGCTATTTTTAAACTTAACTGATGAAGCTGGAGAAAAGCTTCAGTCTAGATCTGGAGAAGTTTGGCAGCATTGACGTGCATTGTGAAAAAAAATGGAGAGCTGTGCAGCTGAATTATTAGGTAATGCAGCTGAAGATGAATACATTTTGATGGGAATGCTAGCAAAATTACCATTTGGGGTGTTCAGAATGTTGGTCGTCACATTTCATGGAAGTACAGTACATTTTATGTTGGAAGGGACCTTTGTAGATCCTCTAGTCCAGCTTCCCTCACAAAGTGGTGCTGGCTTTGTAATTATATTGGTTGTTGTTGTTGTTCCAGGTTGTTCAGGACCTGGAACTCTAGATGGACATTAAAAAAGCATCCCACAGCAACTAGTTTCATTCCTATGTTTAAGTATTCTTAAAATGAAATTTGTTTCTCTTGAATTTAGTGAGAACTCTTTTGCTTCAACTTAGGATCATGGTCTCTTTTAGCTTCATGATGCATCTCTGTGAAGGGTGTGCCACAACCTCTTCTGTAGCTCATTATTATGTAGTTAAAGACAGCAATTAGATCTTCCCTAAGCCTTTTCTATTTTAGTCTAGACAAATTCAGGTTTCTCGACTTTTGCTGACATATCATATGCTCCACATCCCTATGCATTCCAGTGCTGCTTTGTTGTATTATCTTCATTTGGTCAATACCTCTTTTAAATCAAATCAAACAATAGATAAAACCAGATGTGGACTACAGGTGTTAAATAGATGGCAATAATTACTTCCCTTGACCTGACAGCTCAACCCACTATTAGATGACATTTCATTACTATAAAGATATTTTTCATCACTTGTCTAATGCTAAATAATAATCTTCATTTATTTAGATTATTATTAAGCATAAATATTCATGATAATGAAAAACAGAAGAGGAAGAATATGTGTAACAAAAGTCCTTTGTCTGAGGTTTCAGAAATCATAATATTCTTCGATGGTTAGAGCATAACTCTTCATGAGGTGAAGAGTAGGACATTCTTGCTGGTGTAGACCTAATCTTTTGTTCTTCCTTGCCTTCCAGGAAAGAAGGGGTTCCTGATTTCTTACTGTAATGTTTCCTTGATAATTATAATTTCCTGAGGAAATCATACTGATTCATGGAAAGGTCAAACTAGAAAATTCCCTTTCCCTGCAAAGGTCAAAAATTTTGCAGAGCCACATGGTAGACTTTGCCCTGAAAGAAGAGTAGTATATCAGAAAGATTCATGCCTTCCAGCAAAAGTGGTTGTAAATATGCCATAATTCTTTGCAGAATAATAAAAATGTGGGGTCTAAGACCATTATAAATAACCAATTAGACATTACTTTATACCTTCTTTCTCTTTTTCCTTAGTATTGTGTAGAGGGACACAGATCATGTCCTCCAAAATAACTATTCATTCTTCAAAGAGTGTAAGTTTAATTTAAAACATTTTTTCCTTATATTTCACCTTAATACATAACTTATGTAGTTTGGTGCTTTTGACTGGCACAATTTCTTACAAAAATATATAAAAGTGAGAAATCTTATGTGTCACAAAACACTATTTGAAAGAATACAATGAAGACCTGAATATCCAGTGAGAACACCTTACTGTGGAGGATTTCTCAAGGTATCTCTTGATGATACAAGTGATCAGGTAGAAGAAGGATGCTTACTGAACATTTGTCTGATCATTTCCTCATCCTCTGAGATATTTTGTATGTGTCTGCTGCTTAGTTATGTTTTTCTGAGATCTTCTTGATGCACTGCCCTCTTCCTTTTGGAAACCTATGAAACACAGATTGAAAAAAGATTTCACAGAGGAGGAAAGACATGGCTGACAAGGGTTCAAAGCCATAAAAAAAAATAAAAAGAAGGTTGAGGAAACATTGCTTTGTAGACCTAAATTTTCATCCAGTATGGTTGGATTTAAAAGGATTTGCCAAAAAAAAAAATACACCTGTAGTGAAACCTGCTCATTTTCAGCAGAAATGGAAATACTGTGATAAAAGTTTCTTATTTTTAGATCAAAAGTATAGCTTGTTTTATAATCCTGGTCATTGTGGTCCTTTTAAATAGGCTTCCAGAGAAATAATTCCTTGGTTATTTTCAAAGAAGTTCCAGATGATATCTTTGGTCAAATATGGATTAAAGAAGAACAAAGCTGAACTATTTGGATATTATGCATCTACACACCATTCAGTTTTTGCATTTGTTACAAAGAAATAACGACACCTTATGTGGTGAAGGGAGTTACAATAATATGCAAAATTACCATGGGGTTAATAGATTTACTACATAATAAGTGTGCATCACAGAGACAATGATTAGTCAACAGAATGTGATTACATTTCACTTAACTAAGAAAAAGAGCCACAGACAGAATTAGAGGAGCTCTGAGGTCAAGAAAAAACCCTTTTAATCCAACAAGTGTCTCAGAGTAAAAGTGACAGTTGGGTATTGAGGAAAACAAAAGGGCCAAATTCATCCCTGGAATTATTGTCATGTAAAATATCTTGTGAAGGATCAAAATATGATGAAAAAATATCAACAGTACATGTAATTTTAAAGCAATATTTTATAAAGGAAGTTTCTTTGAGTCTATCACCTACATGCAGATATTACTCATTTTTCTTTTTGCTGCACACAGAGCTGATGACAGAAAAAAAATTGTCAAAATTAAAAAAAAAAATCCTTTGCCAAATGAGATCAGAGCAGAGAATTAGTGAAGTAACACGATAAACTTAGCCTGGTATGTTATATAAATTGGGCTATTAATGTAAATGGTACTTCATTAATTACTCCATTTTCATCATGACATCTCTATTTGTCTGGGCAGTGTGAGGCTGGATTTTTCATGGTAGTCAGTAGACTTCACCTAATATAATGACTTGTCTGAATAGAACATAGCAGAATATAAATTAAATTGTCTTTTTAATTCTGGGTTATCCATCTAAGACCAGTGCCAATTACCAAATTCTGGGCTGACCTGCAGACCTGTGGGTTAAGAAACATAATGCAGTCATATGTGATAGAAAACAGAAATATGATTGCTGTATAAATGGTGCACAGTTGGGCAGATTTCGCTATAATTCTGGTCCCTCAGATTCTATAGCAGGAAAAGGTTGCGGGAGTAAAATATATATTTTGAAAACTAGCCTTTCTTTGCCCAGTGTTGTTAATAAAATCATAATCCTTTGTCTGTCAGAGAATAGACATCAGCACTATGATTATGGCAATAGTGTAGTAGATATCTTCTTCAGCTTTCCAACAAATATTACTGTTTTAAAACAATCTTGGAAATTTCATCTGTAAGAATTTTAGTAACAGCATTAAGCAAACCTGAGCACTTCTCACAAGTAAGATAATCAGAAAATAATTTTTTCCACTTAAAACATCACCCCTCTGAACTGGGTTATTTCTTCTAAATTGGATCATGAAAACAATATTATGGGTATTGTTACCATGTTTCATATCTCATCAATAAGTGAACCTATCCATTTAGGGGTGCCTTTTTCCAAGGCAACCAGCATTGTAGAATACCACAGTGAGAAGATTCAACATCTCTGCCTTTTAGTGGGAAAATGTTGCCTTTTGTATTCTCAGGTGTTGAAGGTTTTTTGGACTCTGTTTCCTTCCTCCAGATTTAGTCTTAAATCCTGATAACCTGATAATTCATACTTTGCTCCTATGCCTCCAAACTCACACAAAATTAGCATCTGTGACAATAATTTCATCACCCTTTATATACCAAGGCTGTGAGATATGATTAAACCCTCGATAATTTTTTAAAGTAAAAGAATGAAAAATAGGAATAAGTGAGAACATTGACACAAGTCAACCAATATTACCTGCTCTGCCAGATTCCTGTCTAACAGGTTTTAAACAAAAACTTACAATTGGAACACTAGGAACTGTTGGCTACATAGCATTTCTTTGTGAAATAGATGAAACCTTGGGCATTTGCAGACATTTTTGTAGGTACCTATCATTTGTCTGAATAATTACTAAGATCCTACAAATCACGGTGAACCAAGCATAGTACTTCTTTAAATCATGTTCTGTTGTTATTGTCCTTGATTTACCTTTTCTATTCCTTTCAGTGGTAATGTAGGCAATGCAAAATGGACTGTGTAGTCTTTATTTTTCAGAAATAATAAATAACGTGAAGCAGATGGTTATATGTTCATGGTATTAGGCCTCTTTGTGGATTTCTTTGTTTGTATTTTCTTTTAAAAGAAGAAAATTGTAGTCCTGAATTCAGACTTCAATTCACATATCTTTGTTAATGAACTGAAATATAGCAGTTTTGTCCTTTTCTATGTTTTCCTCAGGAATTTTGTACAAGAAACTATCCAAGAGTAAACATAAGACAAAGCAGGTCTTTTCCATGAGGAAATGAGTTCACTGGGATGAATGTTCTGGGATCTTGTTCATCATCCCCTTTCTTACATTCTTCCCTAGACATAAACAGGCATTCAACGAGCAACAGACCTATCTCAGCGACAAGATACCGGCCAAGATGAAATTTGCAGTCACTTAAACTGACTGCTTCTCTTTTCCTTACATTTTGGGATGTCATAAATTTTGCATATGGCCACTCCAACAATTTTTGGCCAGTGTAACAATTTTTTTCTTTTTTTTTAATGGCTGGGTTGACAAAGTAGTAGATTGTAATACAACACAGCAAAATGGTGGCTACCTTTCCAATATGGAAGGATAGTATATGGGTGAAGTGCCATGGAGAAGCTTGTTAAATTGAGAAACAAACTCTTTAATCTCTTATACATGATGTAATTTTGGTCATTTTAAGAAGTTTCTTAACACTTTTAAGAATCTAACCACTGAAGTTTGCCATGTGGCCTGTGCCTTCTGATGACAAGATCTATCAGTGTGTAATCAGTATTGAAGTACTGCTATTGTCTTGGAAGGCCAGTGTGCCATGTTGTACAAATGAATGGAAGAACACAGCCTCTCCCTCCTTCCTAAGGCAAGAACAAATTTTAGATTTTTTTTCAAGAATAATTAAGAAATAGCTTCATTTGCGCTTCATAAACTACCTATTGCACGTTTTCCTGTCATTTACAGTCTGTGATGTTTGCTACAGCACTCACATCACATCCTGACACTGCTTTGGAAGGAGTACAGCCGCTTTGAAGTAGTTCTTGGGAAATTAAAGCCTCACAGCTGAAATTGTCCATTCTGTGCTAGGTCTAGTTGGAAAATGTCATCTTTTTTTGTGATCTCTGTAATCACTTGAGATTGGTGAAGTCTTTGAAATATTTTGATGGATTCATAACTTAAATGGTCTGAGTTGTTTCCAGGAATTGTCAGTTTCTTCACTGACTGATGAGGACGGTGGAGTAAGTACACTTTATACCTACTGCACACAGAAAATTTGGCTTTCTAGCTGGAAATTAGCAAGATGTTTGTACCTCAAATATAGAGGGAAACATCTACTTCATTCTATTTAACTGATTATTTTTATGTAATAACTTGTTAATGAATAAGCATTAATAAACTTCCACAATATTAGTCAAGACCAGGTTGGATGGGGCTCTGAACAACCTAATCCAGTGGAAGGTGCCCCTGGCCATGCCAGGGGACCTGGAGCTACATTATCTTTAAGGTTCCTCCTATCTGAAATCATTCTATGATTCTATGACAGAAATAATGACCCTTTTTTGATTCAGTTCAAAACACTTGTACAAGCAGAGATTTCTCCTTGTCTGGGTGAACTTCAATTCTGTTGAAATCTTCATTTAAATCTATTTTATTTGAACTCTATAATCAAATATGTATATTATTCCTAAATCAGCTGTATTTTCCTAAAAAGTAGGACATCCTGGGGCAACTGTGGCAAGCATAAAAGCATATTTGAAACAGGAAAAAAAGGAGGAACACTTATTTCTGATACACTCTTGCCAAAACATTGTTTGGAATATCTTGTTGAAATATAGCTTTGATTATGCGTGTATGTGTATCTTTTGGTTGCACTTGTTATTTTTCTAATAAGAAGAAAATATCTCTCGGTCCCTCTATCTAATTTTCTCAAATCTCATAAGGACTAGTCATCTTTAAACCTGGGATTCTCTAAAGTCATACTTAAAAACAAATATTCCTTCTTCACAGAGTTCCAATTTAGACAGAAGATGGCAGCTCTCCCTTTTCAGTCTTTTATGCCTGAGTATTTTTTCCAGAAACAAATCAGACTTCCTGACTGTGTTTCTTGTTTACAAAGTTCTGTATACATTGACATTTCAGAATTTCTGTGTACTTTATGACTGACTATCATACATCACATCATAAAATTAAGGGCATTTATGTTCCACAGAATCCTGGGCAAGACCTAAATTGTTGTGTCCTCTACTGGATGTTGTACAGTACTTCAAAATAGGCATCCTCTAAAAACTTACCTGCCTGATTCCCTCCCTGCTTTGCTTCCTGTACTTCTGGTAATAATGATGGACTTTCTTGACTTTGGAGCAGGAATCCTGATTAAAATATAATTTAGCCATTTTACTTTTACATTTTTATGTTTCTGTAACCTTAAGTAAAGGGTGATCTAATGTGCTTTGAAGGTGAACTCTACATTCCATAGATTAGATATCTTTTGGGAGATACATTCTAAAATCCTGTTCAACAATGTTAAAAAAAATAAATAACCAATAATGAAGAACTCAAAAATAGATAAGTAAATAAAAAACGACTTTGTAACCAGAAGTACTGAATATATAAGACAGATGAAATCTTTGAAGATAAACTGAAAGAAAATATGATTAACACTGATGAATCAGAATAGTGCCAAGTATATGCCATTTCTGAGCCAAATACATTATACAAGGTGGAAATTGAACATTCAAGAGTCAAGTTAACGTTTTACTCTTATGCTTTATCAAGGTAAATGAGAAAATAAAAAAAAAAGGCAAAAAACTGCATATTGGTAAATCTATCTTAAATTGGTAAGTCTATTTTAAATATGGTCAGGTCTACACTGATGAATGACATCTTCAGGTAAAGTGATTACAGGGCTACATCATGACTCATTTCTAAAGGCTGGCAAATACTAATGTGAGACGCCTTTCGTGGTTTCAAGCCCTAGAAGTTTTAAAGTATATTTTTAACCTCCATTTTTTTTGTAACTTTTGGAGATCTGTACTTTACATTTGTAGAGATATTTTATGTTCTTGCACAATGCAAATCCTTTTCATTATGCACTGCTAACTGAAAAAAATTCTCCATGGAGCCGTCCTTGATCTTACTTCAAAATGATAAATCTGTTTTCTTGTCATTGTTCTTTGTTGCAAGAGTAACAAATTTCCCTACAGTCCATATGGTATAACCTCTTCACAGAATTTCTACAGCTGTTTCTGCTAAAGATTATTGTTCTTGCTTGAGATATAAGCTATCATAAAATAAAGATTTGACTCTTTTTGTTTAAGTTCTGTCCAGCACATGATAATAAAGGATCAGTGGTTTGTGCTGTATATAGCAAAAATCAACAATGTAAATTGTGTAGATAAATTGTCAATAAAGAAGTGATATTATCAAACAGGTGCGATTCTCACTGACCTTTGAAAATTTATGCAAAAGTAGCTGATCAGGTCAACTTGGATTATGCATATGTATAATAATTAAAAGTCCGACTATTTTAACTGCTGTATAAACGTCTCCCTCGCTCATGAGTTCACAGCTCGTACGATTAAAAAAGAGAGAACGGATTTAATGTTTAAACTTGCTGAAATGCTTTGAGTCTTCTGAGTTTGCACATTTGAAATACTCACCCTAAATTCAATGACGTGCTTGTCGGCTGATGAAATATAAACTCTCTGTTAAAATATCCATAAGTTGTGCAAAATATACCTGTAATCAGTTATTATAAATTAAGGATATAACTGATAATAAAAACAGCAATATTAGTTATGTGTTTGATAAAGTGTAAATTACAGCAGTAAATAAAGACCTAAGTCTTTCCCTAAGAAAGAAAAAGCCAGTAGCTGACAATGGGGTTTTTGAAAAATTTCTAAGTCACTTTTGCTATTTAACCTAGGTCACCTACCCCTAGTGTAGAACAGGCAGAATACTGAAGAATAAATGTCTGTATCTCCTAAGAATCTGGAATTTCTTCATTCCAGAATAATCTAATTTGATTGTCATACAAAAATATTGCAAGATCTATTTTTCTAACTTTTTCTTGGGAAAATGATGAAATTTTGTCCAGTGGTGAGATGGATAAGAAGTGGAAACATTCTCTGAACAATTCCTTTCTTTTCCATTTGGTAAGATGAGGAAAACTGTTGTGTGCATTTGATCATTGCTATTGATCAGCAAGGTTATTGTATTCTGAACAGTAATGTTCTGAACATGTGTACTCTTACTTATAAGAGCATAGTTGTCAAACACTCAAAAATTTTTATGGGTGTTTTTTAGTGCTAACTCTGAAGAAAAATACAATTAAAATATTTCAACTTTATAAATATATATGTGCATATGGCTGTTGCTCTTTTGCTTACTTGTTTTTGTTTTGGGTGTATTTAATGTGATTTCCAAAACAGAATAATTATGGTGCTGATATATATGTGATCTATAAGTCAGGGATTTATTGGAGATATATGGTTTATTAATTTAAAGGATGAGAATTTTGCTCAGAAGAGAGGGCTTTTTTTCCTTAGAAAAGCACATAGGCAAAAAACTATAGACAGTATCTCCCCTGTTCTGTTCCCTTACTCCCTCTGTGTGCTGTTATGCCCAAAAAAGGCAAAAAGAAAATATCCTGAAGATAGTCAAATATACAGATTCCCCTGCTGCCTCTGGAATTTGGCTCCACTGCCAAATATCTTCAGCAGAGACTGCTTTGTTACCTAAATTCTGTCACTGATATTTTTCTGGAGAGATTTGATTGTTTGATGGTTTATTTTTCCTATACAAAATCTAAGCCTTTACTGGGGCAGAGACTGAAACCTAAGTGCCTCATTACCTAATATCTTACCAACTCTCTTACTACGTGGGTGGCAAGGACCACATCTGTCATCCTTGAGAATTTAAAATATTTATATTTTTCTCTTACTCTTTAATTAGAAAATATTTAAAGATTGTGATCAATAAAATATTAAAAAAAATCCCTACATTCCTCATATATAAATGTTTTAAAATATTTAAGTATTCCTTGTTGAATGCCATACCTTTTGGTCTGTAGGATATTTAAAGCAAGGCTATTTTCAGCTCAGTGCTTGGAGTTCTTGTTCCTCACTTAAAATCACTCAGTGATCTTTGAAATACTAAGTGAGAGGACCAGTCTTTATGCAAGTAGCTAAGACGTTCACATAAATTCTTGCCCCTTCTCTTGACTTTGCTTATCAGAATTGAACTGTATCAAGAAGACACTCTGAAAGTTTTTTCAACATTTCCAAATTTTCCATAACTTTCTGACTGTGACTCTGATCTTAGAGGTGACTGTCAGGTCTTCAAATACCTCCTTAAGAAAAGTGGAAACCAAGTCTTGGTCTCCTATCACTTGTGTAAATCTGTAGTACCAAAGATAAGGAACCAAAGACAGCTTAGTGAAAGTTTTTTTCTGGATTTCTCATTTACAGAACATATTCCATTCTCTATCTGAAATGATGAATGAGCTTGTGTAAAAATATTATCTCATCACATAGTTATGAACTGCACCATGAAGTACAGTGTGAAGATAGATGAATGAAGATTCCAACATTTTGTAACTTCTGAATGCCTCATTCTGCTGCTTGGCTGGTGTGTTTCTCTGCTAGTTTTTATGTTTGCAACATTGCAAATACCAAGATAGGTGGGGATAATTGTTTGCTGGGCCACAACCTGCTTCTCCAGGTAGAGATTAGATACAATACAATATAGTACAGTACAGATAGAGTATTAGATACACTGCATGTTAGGGAGTTACAGCATGTCAAGAATTCCCCACATTCTGAGTAAATCCTATCACTGAACTGAAATCCAGAGAGTTTTCATTTGTGATAACCAGTATCAGACTCTGATGGGGAAAATTCCCAAGCATAACCTCCTGTTGATCGCTGTTGTGGTATTTAAAATCCCTAAAACCCAAAACTAATAAGGACCACTTATTTTTCTAGTTTCTTGTCAAAAAGGCTCTCTTGCTGCGTCTTTTTATAGAAATATATCAACAGGCCAATATGGTTTCCAAAAAGATTCTAGGGGTATATCTTTTTATATTCAAGTGAATTATGAATTATTAACTATAAAGACCATTTCCTCCCTGCCTTTACTCAGGCAATGTTATTAGGAATATGCCATAGCCCCTGAAAAATCAACCATTACTTGATGTAATAATTGCCTCAGTAAATGACACTGCTAAAATGAGCACTTAATAGTTTATAACAAATCAAGTTAAAATCAATGATTTTGTTTGTTGCAAGATGTGAAGCATCATAATCTTTTGAAAATCTCAGGTATATCTTCAGGATCAGGAGTCTTGAAAGCATTTTCTAATTGCAATGCTTTTTTATTTTATTATCATTTTTTCCTTACTTTATTTAATTTTGTTTTAGATTTTAACTAACAAACCTTTGATAAGAGCTAAAGACAAAACTGCTACTTGTAGTTTGAAGAGTATGAATCCAGAAAAAAAATTTAGAAATTAGATTGATGATATGGACAGATGACAAGAACAATTGTAAGGACTTGAGACTTATGTTTACAAGCCTGTGACACTCCATCACTATAAAAAATGCAGATTATCCTTTTTTATTTTATTTTATTTTCTTCATAAAACCACAGTGATATAATAAATTATTATGTTTAACAAGTATTTAATTAACTTCCCTAAAAAGCTACAAGTCACATTTTGTTAAAAGTTCTTTCATATTCTTAAATGCAATTATCTAAAAACTATCAATCATTTTTATTAGTTAATACTTGAAACTGCATGCATATCCAATATAATTATTAACGCCAATCCATTTACTGGTTCATTTGAGTCTGGCTATGCACAATTACGTGTGACATTTTGAAAGGAAGCACCATTTTCATAATGATACAATCATTATATTTTTTTCTGAAGATCAACAAAAGATTTATTCATTTTAATTCTATTGCTTGTCTGTCTGGTATATAACTTTAAAGAATAAAAGAATCCAGAAGGTAACAGAAAATATAGCTGTTGCTATTTAAGTAATTGCCACTCATAAATTGTCTTTCCTTTTGTACTTTTTCTACAGTACAAAATTAGGACAAAATAAAACCACCTAAGGAAAGATATGAATGAGAACTACTTCTCAGAGGTGAGAAAGTTGATTTCCTGAGGCCTAGAGCATATAGACTGGAGTTTGCAATATATCTATTGGTCAAAGAACAATGTTGGTTACTCTTTTACAAAAAATCATGTTGTAGAACAGAAGTTCACTAAAGAAATAGTTCCACAAGTATTTGGAACTTGGAAGAGGGTTTGATGACTCAATTGCTTACCCAGAACTTTGGGCAGAAGAAATTTTTTCTCTATTTAGCGTCAGATTTGGTTTAGATGATGAAAGGTCACTTAGGCTGGATTTGAAAAACCATTTTAATTAGGTTCCTAGTGTGCTGTAGAAGTCCTCATATGGCTTAGATCTATTAAGACATATAGACAAAAAAATAGTCCACATAAATGTCAAAAATTATCTTCTGTCTAGTGCTAGTGAGATGTATGTGTTCTAAGGTGCTGTAGATCTTGTTAGATACATTGAACACGCTTTATAATCCAAAATGCAGAGAAACAGACATTATAGTCTCCATTCCAGTTCAAAAAATATTTATGACATATGGTAAAAATTAATCTAGCTTATTTTGTTTTCTGTTTGTCACTTCATCACTGCTCGATATATTGGACATCCTTCCTTCTCTTTATTAACGTGAATGAACAGGACTGGAAAGGAACAAGTATCTCAGAAAGGATTAAGCTGACATATGAGCATGATGAGGGCTAGACTTTTAGGAAGAGATTTATGAGTTAGAACTTTCATTTATCCTACACTCTCCTCATGGTAAATAGAAAGCAAAATGGTTTCTTCTTTTGAAGTGTACTTTTAGAAAAGAGCACATACATTCTGAAGTTTGCTTTTAATGTTTTTCATAGAATCATGGAATGATTTGGGTTGGAAGGCACCTTAAAGATCATGTTATACCAATCCCTCTGCCATGGGAAGGGAAGCAACTCACTAGATGAAGTTACTCAGGGCCTGACCCAACCTGGCCTTGAATGCTCCCACAAATGGGGCAACCTGTTCTAGAGCCTCACTACCCTCACTGTAATGAATTTCTCCTTACCATTTAATCTAAGTTTCTACTCTTTGAATTTAAAACCATTGCCCTTGTATTATCACTATCTGCCTACTCTTCATCATTTTTATAAGCTCCCTTTAAGTGCTGAAAGGCTGCAATAAGGTCTCCCCAAAGGTTTCTCTTCTCTAGACTGAACAACCCGAGCTGTCCTCAGCCTGAGTTCATAGGAGATATGCTCCAGCTGTTTGATCATCTTTGTGACCCTCCTCTGGACCCAAGCCAACAGGCACTTGTCTTTCTTGTGCTGAGGACACCAGAGCTGGATGCAGCACTCTGGGTAGGGTCTAACGAGGCCAGAACCTCGTTAGACTCCATCCAGAAGGTCAAGAACCTTCTCTTGCCCTGCTGGCCATGCTCCTTTAAAATAGCCCAGATGATGGCTGAAAAGGCCAACCTTCTGGGCTGTGAGTACCTACTATTGGCTCATGTCCAGCTTTTCCTCCTCTAGAACCTTCAAGTCTTTCTCTGCGGGGCTGGTCTCAGTGAATTCTTTCTTCTCCCATACTCATGCCCTGACCCAGGTGCAGGACTTTGCACTCAGACTTGTTAAACTTTATGAGGTTCTTGGGGCCTAACTTCTTAAGCTTGTCTAGGTCCTACTGGGTAGCAATCCATCCTTCTCTTCTGTCACTGCTCTGCTTTATGTCGTCTGCAAACCGCTGAGGGTTCACTCAATCCCACAGTCTCTGTAATTGATTAAGATATTAAAAAGAGCACCTATCCCAAGACAGAGCTCTGAGGGACACAACTTGTCGCCAGTACTAACATGGACATATAAGCATTGACCAAAACTCTCTCTCTCTCTCTGTCTATCAGCCAAATTCTTATCCACCAAATAGCCCACCTGTCAAGTCCATGTCTCTCCAATTTAGAGATAAGAATGTTATGTGGAGTTATGTCAATGGTATTACAGAAGTCTAGGTAGATGAGAATATTCAGCTTTCCATTGTCAGCAATTACAGCCACTTTGTCAAAGAAGCTCCAGATTGGTCAGGCACTATATGTTCTTGGTGAAGCCATGCCGTGAATCCACTCCTTGACTTGTATATTCCTCAACAACACTTTTGTGAGGATCTGCTCTACAATCTTCCTATTGAAGCACATAGGCAAACCTTGCTGGTCTGTACTTCCCTGCATTTTCCTTTCTCCTCTTCAAAAATAGGAAAGGTATTTCCAGATAATGGTGGCTTTGCCTGAACATCATGTCATTTCAAATCTGACAGAAAGTAGCTTGGCAACAGCATCAGCCAGTTCTCTCAGGACCCTGGGATGAATTTCATCAGGCCCCATAGATTTGTGCCAGTTCAGTTTCATCAGGTGGTCTTGAACTAGCTCTTTGCTTAGAGGGGGAGGGCTACCCTCCTCAACTGGAGGTTTGGAGACTTGAGAGATGTGGGAAGCCTGACTACCAATGACAACTGAGGTGGAGAACTTGTTTGGTACCTCAGCCTTCTACACATCCGTTATCACCTGCTTTCACTTCTTGTTTATTGGGAGTGCACTCTCCTTGGCCTTCCTTTTCTGACCAAGGTACTTACAGAGTCCTTTCTTCTTATTCTTTATATCTTTTATTTATTTTTGGTTGCCTTTTATTTTTGGTTGAGCTAAAGACATATTTGGGCAAGTAGTTCAGATACTGATGCCAAACATTTCCCTTCAGGGAAGTGAGATCAGTACTACCTTTGGGATCTGAGAGAGTCTTCACTGCGTACAAGTCTATTTGCTTCAGGGGGTCATCTATAAGGAGTTGGGTGGGATGGTGCATTTACAGCACTTCTTTACATGTGTGATGGTTTAAGTTCAAAACCAGGCAGAAACACCAAATCATGTATGCTTAAAAACAACCATGCTTCTCTTACATGGCTTTCTCTTTGTAGAAATAAAAAAAAAAAAAAAACCCAAAAAAAAAAAACCAAAAACCAAAAAGCAACAAAAAAACCCCAAAATAAAAACACCCAAACAAACAAACAAGCAAGCAACAACAAAAACGCACAAAAATCCCCACCAAAACCCAAAACATAACCTTCATAGGATTATCAAGATTTACAGAATAAATATGAATTTCAGTGCTTTTAAAGTGCCATCTGTATTAAATTTCCTTTCTTTATAAAATATCTGTATGATTTTTCCCAAAAGCATTTTTCCCAATATCTGTATGATTTTTTCCCAAAAGCATTTAAATTTAGCTGCTATTTGTTTATTTCAAATTTCTGTCATATCACATATTTTTTGCCTTTCAAAATAACTGTTCTCTGTGTTCAACTAAGTAATCCACAGGCAACAATAATTGAGAAAAAAGACATTTTGAGTAGGTTCTTTGTTTCTTTTCCATTTCAGATTTTAGCAAGGGTTTTTGGTTTGCTAGCTTGCTTGCTTGCTTTTGTATAATATCCTGTTAAGGATTTTAAAAAGTACTATAAATATGCAGTAAATGTACTAGGAAGAGAAACATCAGAGTGCAGTGAGCTCCACAATGTCAGATCAGAGACTTGGACAGATTACTTCTATTTTATATTGCTAACTGCAGGTACAGTAATAAATCTTACTATGCCTATGAACATTTATTATGCCTTTTCAAATTTTTTTTATTATTCAGTTATAAACTAGTAAAACACTGTATGTGTATTTAGCTAGAATGCTGCAGAAATTAACTAAGTCATTCTGTTTTTCCACACCTGTAAAAAGGATAAATTTGTACTATTTCAGGTCAAAGACAGAGAAGAAAATTAAAGAGAGCTCTTAAGGACCTCTGTTTTTCAATCGCTGTGAATCGAAAATGCAGAGGGTTCAGGGGCTGTGTTTAATGGCAGCTAGAGGTTTTTCCATGTCTTGTCTTTCTTCTCCCACATGTCATGCCTTTGGAATAAAGGTTTGTTCTGGCTCATTTTGAGGGCAAACAAGTGATGTATGCGACATCCATAAGAACTGTACTGCTCCTGTTTTGCCTTGGGGTTCAGTGCTTGCCTTCGTCTTGTGTTTAAATATTTCATTTTGAATTTAATGCTTCCATGCTGCACCAGATGGAAGCTCACTTTTTAAATTATAGAAGTACACAGGTAGAGAATGAACAATCGCCAACAACCTTCCCTTCGGTAGCCTTTCCTACATGCTGATACAAAGGGGCAGTTTAGTAAGGTGATATTTCTGTATTCATATTCCTTCCATCCTTGGCTTTTGTGGTAAATGTGCCAAAATGACAAGAGATTAGCTTGTTCAGGGAATGTCAGTCCTGCTGGGACTGGTTTGGGAACTGCAACTAGAGGAAAGAACTTAAAGTAACTCTAATAGTTTTCCATCTATTCTTCCTGGAATTAATTTTTTTTCTCTTTTCTTTTTTTTTTTTTTTGCCATACTCTGATATCCTATTTGCATTTGACATCCACTTGGGATCTTATTCTTAGTAGTATGATGCAATGATTACTGAAATCTATCATCATATGATAAATTTCTGAACTAGTAACTGCTCTGTTCTGCACCATGTTCAAAGTTGGAAACTGAAAATATTATGTAGCAATGTCACTGAGAGTTTATTAGAGGCTAATGAGTCTTTTATCAATACTACCTTGAATTATCTGGCCTTGTAATGAAATATTCAGTTTCCTGTTCCCAGACACCTCAGACATCCAACCCCAATTTACCAAGATATTAACCCAACAATTCCCGTAATTTTCACCGAACAGTTATTACTTTACAAGGGATCCTGACCAGGTTAGCCTCTGACTTAATGAGGAAATTATTCTGAAGCTGTTAACAAGCAAACAGGGCTCCCCTAGGGAGAAGCCATGCATTCTTTCCTTAAGAAGAGATTGAGGAACCAGATGGACACCTTCAAGGCATACACAGCTTCAAGGGGGATGCTTCAAGTGCCTCAGCTTGCCAGCAGCAGTGGTGCTTGTTTACCATGAAAGGATTATCTATGCTAGCTTGTTTAAATTTTTAATTTGGGAATCATCAAATAGCAGGATAAAAACATTCTAATAGAGGTGAATTGTGTTAAACTCTTTAGCACATATAGACATGAATATTTGACTGAAAAGAAATCAGTGAAAAAAGCCAAAACAAATTCAGGGCTGTGGGTCTCCTTTTGCCTGTTACTGTAGCATTTGTTTCTAAAAACAACACAAATAAAAAACAACAATGTTCCAGCAGTATTTGTGTATACAGATAGAATTTTTCACTGCTATTGTTGTATTAAACTGCTGAATTCACCCCAAAATATGTATTTTTAAATGTTGGAATTTCCTAATAGTAGAGATAGATGTGACTAATGAACACGTTAGATTTCTAATCAGAATGCAAATAGAAGAAGATAACCCTCCTGCTAAAATTTTTTATTTTTAAATATTTGACTGTCAGCACTATCTAAGAATTATTCAGCTTTGATATTGCTGCATCAGTCATGTAAAATTGTGTCCTATTTTAGAGCCAGTACCCAGGAAACTAATATTCACACTGCTTTAATATGTTGATATTTTAATTATAAGTCTCAGAACATTAACTAGTTTTGTGTGTGTATCCTACTGTGCTTTAGGAGAATGCTGCATAACCTGCACTTTAACTCCTTACAAATAATAACTCAATCTCTTCCCTGTGCAGTTTGTCTCAGTGATAACCTTTTTGGCGATAACCCTTACATAGAAGAACTTTTTTTTTCTCATATCCTATCTTTTGCTCCCTTGGCACAACTGGAGGGCATTTCTTTTTTGTCCTATCACTTTTTTTTTTGCTTCAGAGAAGGGACCATATATGTCCTCCTTTTAAGTAGCTGTGGAGAGCAGTGAGGTCTTCCCTCAGCCTCTTTTTATGCAAGCTAAAAAACTTCAGGTCCCTCAGCCATTCCTCATAAAACATGCATTATAAATCCTTCACTAGCTTCACAGCTTTTCTTTGGATGCAGCCAAAACTTTGACCATTTCTCTTCAGGGATTTCATGGTTTCCATGTAGGGTACCACCGGAAGAAAAAGGCCTAAGAATGTCACCAGAAAATGCCATGTAAGGTTTATATGGATCTAAGAAATTCATTATGTAAAGCATTTAAGGTGAGGCAATGTCCATAAGCAGTCCTAAACAAGGTGATGCAGTCAGCATCACATCTGGTTCTCAGGATAAAACGAGGTATCACACAACTTAGTTATGCTCACAGCAACCTTAGATGTAAGTTCTGTACAGTCCTGAGAAGCTCTGCTAACTGCTGCTACTTTTCTCCCATTTCTGAAAGGAAATGGTTTTTAGGAAGTCCAGACTTGATCCTCACTGCTTGAAAGGTCTGAACAAGTTCTAAACCCTGTTAGCATTTCATAACAACTACTCTTATTACTTCTACAACTGGGCTGTAAATTCAATATGCTGGAAGACAGGTGCTTATAATACTATATGCTACAGGAGTTAGAAAATTCTAGGAAATTCTAGGTGAAGGACATAACTTTATTGTTTATGAATTGATTGTATTTTTTTACCTAGTGCATCTATCTTAGGTTTATTTCATCAAGTTCAAAGCCAATTGTTGGGAAACCATTATTGACTAGTGTCACCCTCCATAGTGAAGGCCATTGAATTTCAACATTAAAGTTTTTAATACAAATCCAGAGAAGCTGGTTTCCTCATTCTTTAAGCCTTTAAATGAACAAAGAATGTAAAAGAAGATCTGTGCAGATTATCTGCATTTTAATTATTTAACCTTTCGTAGTTATAATGTTCAAGATGTTCATCAACCTAGTATTTTTCTGAATTGACAATGAAATGCGTATTTGCTTTTGAGGTAAGATTTTTTTTTGTCAAAAAAATAGTTTCTTTTTGTTTATCATACTAGGGACCACAAAATATTAATTTGATTTTCTTAACTTGGCCTAGTTTAGATTTTCCTTCTGGAAAAGTCAGTTTGTTGCTTTAAAGAATCACTGTTTAAATTAATCTCCACAAATTTTTTAAATTGTGGAGTTCCTGTTCTTCCCCCCAGCTCTCATCATCTCCTCAGCATTTTCTTTTGCTTTATATTTGCTTGTTCTGCTTCCATTCACTGTCATGGCCTGGTGTGTCACATGTGTGCTGTTTGCTCACTGGAATATTCATTCCAGTCTTCACAGCCTTGGGAGGCTGCTTGATGACTTGTTTAATTTTTTGTGCTATTCAAGCACACGTGCCAACAAAATTTCTTGTATTTAGGAAAGATAAAACTGAGTTGCTATTGACTGGTTCTTAAACACAGATATCTCAGGTATAATCCATGCTCATATCAGCAAGAGGCAGATCTTTTAATTTCCACATCAAATGACTATGACCTTGGTTTTATTGAACTTCTATTAGAAGTCTTGATTGTACAATTTTAGAACATGTTTTTACTGTCTCAGAGGTTTAAAAAAATTCCAACCAACCAACCAACCAACCAAAAAAACCAAACCAAACCAAACCAAACCAAACCAAACAAACAAACAAAAAAAACCCCAAACCAAAAACCCCCAGTATTAAATTAAGGCTGGTTTTGTTTTTCTGATCAGGTCTAAGGCAAGAAATTTTAAATTTTAAAATGTAATCTGATAAATTGTTTTCATGTTCCTTTCCTGTTTGATATAAATGCTAAGTGCACCTGTCTAACAGTCCACCCACCCAATTTAGAGAGAAGGATGTAATGAGATATACTGTCAAAGATTTTACAGAAGTCCAGATAAATGACAATTGTAGCCACTCCCTTGTCCACTGAGGCTGTCACACCATAGTAGAAGGTCACTGGGTTGGTCAGGCAGGACTTGCCCTTGGTAAAGCTGTTCTGGCTATTTTGAATCACCTCCTTCTCCTCCATGTGCCTTAGCAAAGCTTCTAGGAGGATCTGTTCCATGATCTTCCCAGGCACAGAGGTAAAGCTGACAGGTTGATAGTTCCCAGGGTCCTCATGTCTGACTCTTTTGAGGATGGTATAATGTTTTCCTTTTATAAGTCAACAGGAATGTATCCTGTCTGTCATGACTTTTCAAATATCATGGGGAGTGACTTGGTAACTACATCAACCAATTTCCTCAGGACTCTGGGATGTATCTCATCTAGTCCCATCCAGAGAGTCAATGGCTCAGAGTCTCAGTAGACATCAGTGACTGGTGTACCTCAGGGGTCTATACTGGGACAAACTCAAGAAGTGGGTGCATGGGAATTTCATGAAGGGTGACAAGACCAAGTGCAAGGTTCTGAAGATAGATTGGGTGTCAATAAGGGCTGGGGGATAAATAGAACAAGAGCAGCCCTGCCAAGAAGGACTTGGGGGTGCTTCTGGATGAGGGTCTGGACATAACCCAGCCATGGACACACACAGCTCAGAAAGCCAAATGTGTCCTGGAGCAAAAGCAGCATGGGCAGCAGGGCAAGGGAGGGATTCTGCCTCTCTGGTCCCCTCTGGAGATGCCACCTGGAACACTGCATCCAGCTCTGGGGTCTGCAGAACAGGAAGGACATGGACCTTTTGGACTGAGTCCAGATGATGGACACCAAGATGATCAGAGGGATGGAACAGCTGTCCTGTGAGGAAAGGCTGAGACAACTGGAATTATTCAGCCTGGAAAAGAAAAGGTTTCAGGGTGAGATAAGTGGCCTTATAGGCTCCCTTCAGTACCTGGAGGAAGCCTATAAGAAAGATGGAGAGAGAATACTTACAACAGCATGCAGTTAAAGGACAATGGGGAATGGCTTCAGATTGAAAAAAGGGTAGATTAGATTAGATTAGATTACATTACATTATATTAGATAAGATTAGGCATTAAGAAGAAATTCTTCACTGTAAAGGTGGTGAAGCACTGCAACATGTTGCCCAGAAAAGTTGTGGATGTTCAATACCTAGAGGGCAGATTGGATGGTCTACTGAAAGGTGTTCCTGCCCCTGGCAAGGGGGTTGCAACTAGATGATTTTTAGGGCTCCTCCATGCCCAAGCCATTCTATGAGTGTATAGTTTTTGTTTCTATGAAAATCATTATCCAGTTGTAAGGCACATTTAATACTTTGTTTTATTTATCCTTTTATATATTTACTGCATTTGGTTTTATTTGTATTGTGCTTCGGATTTTCCCATGAAGGATGCTTTATAAAAGTAAGTTGCATTTTTTGGTAGACTGTGTGAAATATTTTCAGGAAGTATTATTTAAGTCATAAAAGGATATTTGGGAAGCCTGTGTGTTTCTGAGTTCTGAATAACTGTGCAGATGTTGTACCAGGCTAAAAAACAGCGCAGATTTTTTGAAAGAATGTTTATTAATTGGAGAAGAACAAAACTGTTTAGAAAACTGCATGGTTTGAAAGATAAATATTAGAACTAATTACCTTCTGAAAAAAAAATTAGGCAAGTAGCTTGTATTGTAAAATAACAATTCCTTATAAAATGTGAAAAGGTTTAGTCTGGTATTCTCAGCATAGATAAATGTACTTTATTGGTTACATAACTTGCATGATTCTGACAAGGGGAGCTTAGAAAATCTCATATGTTTTGATGGCAAGCGGCAACAAAATTCTGTTTATTAAAAGTTAAAGAATTACAAATAGTAAAGGATAACTGAAAATCATAATAAAAAGAAGACCAGATTACTTGCATGCTTTTTATAGATTTAAATACTGAGATACATTTTTGGTTGATTTTTTTTTTGGAACATGTTACATATAACTGTCAATTGTTTTTATATACATTTTAAAATGTAATTGAAAACAAATTAAACTGCTTTCTTTGGCATAGCAGTACAATGTTGCATCAGGACAATGTACAATCATGTTATTTTGAATTGAAGGATTTTATATTTTTCTTTTTTTTCATTTGGATACCCAGGGGGATGCAGAATTATACAATATTGAGCTATAAGCAGCCATAGACAAAAATGTTGATCTAATCATGCTGTACCTGTATAGACTTATCAGTGTATTACATCACAACAGCTTTATTTTTTATATATACTTTAAAAAGAAATATTATGTAATGAAACTTTATCTTTTCGATGTTTCTGAGTCTATCATGGTCAAGCTCTTCAACTTGATTTGTCAGAAAGGGAAGTTTGCTACTAAGGGACATGTTAGAACCAATTCCTTAATACCTTCCATCTACATGACTAAAAAGTCTGTACCACTAGGCAAAACACTTAGTCTGAAGACCTGATGGTTATTCAACACACATTTTACAGTGTTTCTAACTCAGACCAGCCTAATGCATGAATATTTGAAGGCTCATTTGTACCTGGAGTCCATTGAAAGCCTCAGTTTATTTTCAGTCTAAAAGAAACTTGGTTTTTGTGTGCTGAGACTGCTGTATGCTATGATACAAAGTGTGATTAATTAGTGAGAACAATAGGAAGATTTGTTTAAAAATTACATTTGACTCAGACTGAAACACCAATAGAGGATCATGAATGTTTACTGTAGGATTGACTATAGATTAATTCTAGCATTTAGCTTTCTGGAGAGTGGCAGTTTTAAAAGCCAGGAAAGACTTTTGCATAGTTTGTTTTTAAAATTGGTGGAAAAGAAGATATGCATCAAAAAGATGCAGGGCTAAACATCAGAGCGATGACTGGAAGGCGAACTGAGGCCATTTCACTTCATTGACACTGCTTGCCATGGGAAAGTAAACTACAGCTTTTTGTTCTAGAGATGTCCCTGTCTCTAATTTTATATTTGGGTTAAAACTGGGGTCTGTCCTGTGCTTACAGAACTTCTGTTGCATGTTGAGGTTTAATGCTGCTCAGTCTGTACCCTGTCCATGGTGGGATGGGGAGAGATTTGGAAACGCAACAGTGGGAAAACTTGTGGGTTGAGGGAAAGCCTGTTTATTAGGTAAAGAAAAACCTGTCCACAGAAGAAAAGCAAAACAAGGAGTTAATTCACTGCTTCCCAAGGCAGGCAGATGTTCAGACATCTCCTGGAAAGCAGGACTCCATCATCAAGCAGGGAGCCTAACAGTGACCTGAGAAGACAAAAGCCATCACTCTGGCTCCCTTTTTCTCATTCTTTCCCCAAACTTATATTGATTAACATAAGGTCATATAGTATTAAATATCCATTTTGACTTTTGGGATCAGCTGTCCCAGCTGTGCCCCTTCTCAGCTCCTTGTGCACCTCCAGCCTTCTTGATGGTGGGGTGCTGTGAGAGGCAGAAAAAGCCTCAAGGCTGTGTAAGCCCTGCTCAACAACAGCTAAAACATTCCTGTGTTATCAACAGTGTTTTAGTCACAAATCCAAAACACAGTAGGATACAAACTTCTGTGAAGAATATTATCCTAGACAAAACAAATGCACTCAGAAATGTGAGTTTTGAGTGAAGTCCCAGTCTCCATCTCAGTTAAGTCTCTCTACCGGAAATCAATGATAATTGTCCCAGACTTTTGTGAAATACAGAGGTAATGGTCACCTTGCTAAGTCATTCGGACATGTAGAAAATAGAAGGCTAGGAAGACAGCCCTGCCCTCCCCTGGATGAGGACAGACTGAGGTCCTAGATCCTGCTTCTGTCAGGTATCAGCATTTAATATTAGATCATCATAGGAGAAAAGCAAAGCACTTCTCAAATAAGAGATCAGAATCTCACTTTCTACCCGTTCTGCTCAGCTAGGTTCAAGCCCCTCTTGTCTGTTTGGTTCCTAGTCCTGTGACTCTTGGATTCTTCACTGCCAATGGTTTTGTTTTAAGAAGGCTGAAGAAGTCATTAAAATTGAAAAGCAGAAACTGTGTCTGAAAGATGAAAAAAAGCAGTCTAGATTTGGCAACCTAAACTTATGTACCCAATAAAACAGGCCCAAAAAGATCTTGTGGAGCAATTTCGTAGCAGAATAAAAATGAATAATATATTTTATTTTTTAATATATCAGAAGCAGAAACTGTACCAACAAAATTTGTATAACCAACATAAAATTGATTTTTACAAAGAATATCAGAAAATCATAAGGTCCTGCATAAAAGATAAAAGAATTCTTTGCACTGGTATTAACAATGATGGCCATTAAAGAAGTTTTTTTTTCATATGGCTGTCAAGTCTAAGGAACTGTCCCAAAAATGTTCTGTAACAAATTATTAGCTATGTATGTTCGTGATGAAATGCCTTTAGCCCTAGAGCTTTAAAGAAAATAAAAGATGAGATCGCTGATGTTGTTTGTAATTGATAGTTTACTGCTTAAATTTGCTTTAGTATCAGATGAATGAATTAATGTAATGACTATTTTCAAAAGCATCTGGGAAATTAAAGATTTTTATGTCTGACTGCTATTTCAGGCAAATGTTGAAGAAAATGTTAAATAATATCATCCATAGACACATAACATATTTACTCTAAAGGATTAGTCTATGACTAAACATAGGACATTTGTGATTCACAAATGGAGTAGATGCATGGTTTCTCTTTAAATGTTAACAAACATGTAGTGTTATCTACTTGAAACCCCCTACATGTATTTTCAAGAAGCTACCAACTAGATCGTTCACCACTGGCTCATAAAGAAACAAAATTATCAATCAGTAAGATGTAATTTCGTGACCAATAATAGGTAAAAGGATGGAAATTAAAAGGTAGACTTAAGTGGTTGCTAAAATAGGAAAGTTATTAATGTAAATGAAAATATCTCACAAGTTTTGGTTTTTGAAGTTGCTTAAATGTTCTTATATTACTCAGGATTGGGGGTGAATAGCAAGATCCTAAAATTTGGTGCTGTTGTATAGCTCTTCAGCTTGAACAAAACTGAAATTGACTGAATCTGCAGTAAGATTTCACAGTGTAGAGTATCCAGTAAGAAGGTAGATGAAATTCAAGATTCAGAAATGCCAAATGATGCACATGAAGGGAAAAGTCAACTCTGAGTTTAGAAATAAGAGTAGATACTAAATCAAGCATAAAGTCCCAGAAATTAAGCTCTTAAAGCAGATTATTTTATGTATCTGATTGTCAAATGCAGAACAAAAATAAAATTGGAAATTGCAAAAAGAAGGTAAACAGTGAGATAGAAAATCAAATTATAACACTGATTAATTCAACAGTACACTTCTCTTTTGAATGCTTCCACAGTCCTGATTTGTTCTTCCTAGAAAAAATGTCAAAAATGGCAGCAAAAGATGATCTTAAGTGTTCAGAGTACAAAATGTTTGACTGGAGTTAGGAATGATATATACACAGGGGTTCAGTAAAATCATAATTAAATCAAAGGTTTTCATACAACTTAAATTCAAACCATAAATTTAATTTTCCTAGGATTTTGGCTTTCCAGAATATAAGTTAGTAAAAAAAAAAAAAAAGCTGGCGAAAATTCTGCAGGAGGAATTAGATTTGCAAAGCAGATGCAAACTTTTGCTTAGGAACTTCCTAAACGTCAGGCTACTGACATTTTGACAATTTGTGGGGGAGAAGTATTGCCTTATTCTTGCCCCATTTTCTTATAGTTTCCTATAGGTATCTTTCCTGGCCAAAGGACAGATTAGAGGGATCATTGTTACAACCTCAAGAAGACTGTTCTTTCATTCTTATGCAGCCCATTTATATATAGTTACTTTTTTCTCCCTTCTATCTAACCAGAAAATCAGTTCTGGTAGTATAATTTTTTTTCTGTGCATTTTCTAATAGCTGGGCTATATTTGACAACAGCCATCATAAAAATCACTGAAGACACAAATGTATAGAAATTTTTGTGTCAATAATCAAGAACCTAATCCTGCATTAGGTGGAGAATTACGAGAAATACCATTAATATCTATACTATAATTTAAATTCAAATGTCTGTTAGAGACATGAAGAATTGGACTAATCATCTTTGAGACAATTACCTTTGCATGTAAAACATGTAACCTATATATGTTATTTTTTACATCCTATATAGATAATTTTTCCTCACATATTGAATACTATAGGCAGTCACTTTGAACTGGCAAGTGTCTGAAGTTACTACAATACAATACTTGAAGTATTTTGACTAAGGGTTTATATCTTAAAGTACTCATCAGTGTTTTAAAATCAAGAAGAATTTGCACTGCAGGTAACGGAGTTCTGAGCTATTTTCTATTTGGGAGCAGATACAGAAAAAAAAAGGTGTCTAAAATGGAATGAACATAAATCCAAAAGCCCACATTTGGAGTCCGTAAATCTGCTTCTCAACCTTTGGCCTAGAACTACAGGTACCTTAACTACTCTGGGTCAGATCTTTTAGTTAGCATGTCTGATTTGGGAGACCCTATTTACAAACTTTTACATACCTCAGCTCTATATGTGGGTTTAACTTTGGGAACATTTTCTATCGGCTCTTGATTTAATTAATTGATTTTCCATTTTTAAAAAGTTTTAAAACATTACTTTTAATGTACATGACACAGATTTTTTACTTTTTATGAAGAAAAGCAGATTATTTCTTTAACTTTGTAAATAGCAAAGCTGTTATTTGATGTAAGTAGTGGTTGAAAGAAAGAATCATCTCTGGCTCCACACTTGGATGCTGTGAGCAAAATGAAGAGATTCTCAAAGCAAGCACATGCTGGTAGATTTACAGCTCTGCTGTAATTGGCAAAGCAGTTGACAAAACATGTTTATACAAAACTCATGAAAAAAGACATTTTTTAGTCATGTACTCAGTCTTCACAGGATTTCTTTTCCTCTTTCATTTTCACTATGGCAAGAGAGAAATTGACAAGTTTTACAAACACATTTTGACAAAGAAACAAAATTGTTTACCTTATTGATAGTAAGTAGACACTACTCAGTTTTAGTGAGATCTTTTCAACACCCTTTTGTGAAATTAGGTACTATCCAATGGGCTAAATGAGTTACATTGGAATATACAGTCTCTGTACCAAAAGTTTTTTAATCAATATAATTATCATTGGAACCATGGAGTTACTGTAAAAACATATTTTCAAAATATTTCCCAAACTCTTCACTAGGGTCCATAAAAAGTTTTGTTTTTTCGAAGTGTTTTTATGAAAGTTAATTTTACACAGGTCTAGTTTGTCTCTTCTTGTTTTCTTTTCTTCTGTGTTTCGCATGGTAGAAAAATTTCATCAGAAATGTTTTATTCTTCTGACCCAGCTCCCTTTGAAAACTATTTTGATATCCTTCAGCTCCTTAAAGGAAAAGATGAAAGCAAAAATATGGATGTGTTTCTAATGAGGATAATGAAAGTTGAAAGGCACGTAGAAGCATTGGAGGAAGAGTGAAATGTGGATACTGATAGATGCTCAGCAGAGAGAGATGGAAATGATGAGTCTGTAATGTGACTTAATGACACTTTAGCGAAGAGCAAAGATTGTGATGAACAATGCTGAAAGCAGACATTTGAGACTTCAGTTAGAATCTGAAGTCCATATGAAGGGATTGGATTGATTACAGGCAATACTATATAAATGTCTTGAGACTTTGTTATGACATAGTCTTTACTACTGAGAGCTGAATAAAAATATTTTGGTACAAAAATATTTCTGACACCAGCCTCAGAATATAAGACTAATGGGTGACAGAGGTCAGGACAGAACTTTCCCAACAGTTTAAGTCGATTACATTCTTACTGGAACTGGCCAAAAGTAATTGTTTTAATGGAGTTTTGTTTTTCTTAATATAGCATGGGTTACATAGGTGTTTCTTATTTCTAATTTTTTTAATCTCATTTGGTTATTTTGCAGTGTGTTTATTCAAAGAAAGATATTTATATGGTAAATGATGATGAAACAAAGCTATTCCTGAAGCTAATTCCTCAGCTTCTCAGACTGAGTTTGATAAAGAAGCTGACAGTTTATTGGCTGGAGATGATTTGTATGATTGTTGCTTCCTGCTTTGCTTTTGTTTTGTTTTGTTTCCCTCTCCTCTCTTCATGTGCTTAATCTTTAGAGCTTCATCTGCCATCTATATTGATATTTTATTTTAATCTGGCATAAATCTTTTGATGGATGATCATACTGAATGTTAAATATTTGGACTATGTCATGAAATCTTTTGATTATAAGAGACTTTTTACTGTCCTGAGTGTAACCTAAACTATTAATTATGTACTGTCTTTCTTATTTTATCAAGCTTTGGACACAGTATATATAGTAAAATTATCTCTTGTTGTCTTACACTAGAAAATGTACAATGAGCTTGATGAAAGAAAACACATTTTATAACCATGGTAACTGTCAGTAACATCTGTAGATTCCTCTCTCTCTTATTTCTCTACAAAGATTGAAAAAGTCATTAATTTTTGTTGATTTTTATTTTTCTACAAAAGAAGAAAAGGGAAAATCAATGATGGGCATAATTTTAAATCACATATGGCAAAGTATTTAGGAATCACCGGCACAATCAGTATGACAGGCAATAAAAAAATATTTAGATTCAAATAAAATTGTCAGAGATAGAATTAGCCTTTCCATAAAATTGGTTTGTCTCTGTAATATCTCTGCAAACATTTAAATGATACCTCTAATGATATTTTTGTGAAAAATGTTGATGTATATTATTATTTTCAAAGGTTTTTTTAAGAGATTCTGATACTTTGTCAAACTTCATCCATCTGCCCAAAAATCTTAGAGGATTTATACAAGAAAAAGGTCTTTGTGAGATGATTCTGACAGATTATTCTGGAATTTAGCAAGAGTGTTTTTCGAGAAAAGGAAGGCTCCTGCTTGATACTGTAAGACTGCCAAATCAGTGATATTTTAGAATAACCAGTCATTAACATGGAATTCAGTAAATGACAGTCTTGTGCTACTGTGTTTAGGGTTGTAATAGTCTCCTCAACTCAAATTCAGACACAGGCAGAGTGTCTCAGATCAAAAGCCATGAATGTGCAAAAGACAATTCTTTCAGATACCCTACATCTCTTTTATAGGTTGCCTGGAGTTATTATCCTGTTGCAAATCTGTTGCTAGGGCATGTTCTCCTGACTTTCTGCCTGCAGTGGAGAACTCCAGGAGGAAGGCAGGCATACTGCCTGAATTGTGTCACTGCCCAGAAGTCAGAGGGGTGGTCCCACCCCTCCACTCCTTTTCTTGGAATGAGAACTAATAGATAGATGGTTTATGTTAACTGACTACAGATTCTGTGTGCCTATTTTCCCTTTCTTCTAGATGATTTAAATCACTGTGTACAGCAGCTCCCCTGTGATCTTTTGTAGGGAGTTACATAGGCTTCTCCTATTCTTCTTGGAAATACTGCAGAAACTCTTCTTGCCACTCAAAGGAATTTTCAAAAACAGCCCATGGAAAACAATCCCACAGAGTATAAAGAGGCAGTCAGTTGAGGAGGGGGCAGAAGAAGCTAAATTCTTTGTGTTTGTGCTTCCAGAACATTACAGAAAATTAAAAAAAAAATGTAGAATATCCCACTAAAAGGCTGTTTTAAAGCCTTTTAAATTAATACTTTCATTTTGAAAGAAACAGAGGCAACAGAGACAATATGTAGCTGCCTTTGTTCATCTGGATTTGACTATGCATCTAAATTGGCAATTTTAGATTCTTAGGAGTGACTCAAATTTCCATAGATACTGTGTTTTGTGAGAAAGTTCTTCAAAAAGATTGAGTGTGTCAAAGTGTAAATTAGTAAATTTATAAAACAATAGATTAAATGTTACTATCTCTGGACATTCAAAGATATGATGCAAAACCAAAAGACCCAGGATTTTAAAATGAGTTCAAAATAGCATTAATTTGAGGATGATCCTTTTTTGCTGTTTTGATTTTAAACTTAAAATCTATACACCTACTGTCTTTTCTTTACAAACCCAAACATGAAAAACTTTTCAAGACATTTAAGATTCCTTTATAAACTATTGTCTGACAAAAAGTCTTTAAGCTTAAAAAACAACAACATATTCTATTATGAGAGTTACAAAAACTCCATGAGTTGAAAATCCTGAGACAGTGTATATTAAAGCATTCTTCATAGGTTTTGTTGGATCAACAGAAGATGCCCTCATGCACTGTTAGCAATTCTCTCTGTACAGCTCTTTACATGAAGGTCTTCGTGATGCATTTAGATGTCCCTGGCCCAGTTAATCTGTGTGCTGGTAACAAAATGCATTTCATATTTTAACTGCCATGGTCCTTTTTTTCCTTCCTGTTTTCTTATACATATTTCTTCTGTATATCTTTAAAATATCTGAGCTTATTCTTTCTATAAAACATTAACTTTAAAATAAAATAACTTTTTCAAATGTAGCAATGGTCTTATGTTGATTTTAATGTGTACTGCCTTCTCACATTTTTTTAATCCATGGGTATTTTCTGATTTAAAGTGGCATTTTTTCCACATTGGTATGAAGGTTATTATTAAGGAAAAAAAAATAGAAAATAGTCAGTCTTTTATGACTTCTTCACGTTACAGTTAAAAAATACTTCAGATACTATAAAGAATACCTGTCTGGGAAAGTCTGAAAAATCTTAGTATTATCAGAGGATTGAGTCATTTGAAGAATAGAAAAACAGTATGCTTAAACCTAGGATAATTGGATGCAAATAAGTTTCTTAAGTATGTGAAGAAATTAAAAAAAAGAAAAGTATAAATGCAATCCAGTCTAAGCTTTTAAAATTAATATATATACATATAATTATCAAAAAAATGTTTGTAAAGTAGACTGTTACATATCCACATTAGATTTACTTTGAGAATGATCATTTTCAAAAAAAGGAGAAAAATCTGGACAGAACATTTTAAATTCTTGACCATTTGAGTATTGAGCATTTCCATTTGGAAATGTATCATATTACATTTCTACAGTTTAGTTATGCACAGTCACCCCAAATTACTCAAGCACATTCTTGATATTTTTCAGGAAAAAAAATCAAAATCAGGCATTGCTGTTTGGTTATAGCCTGCATAGTTTAAAGCCAGAAGACTGGCTTCAAACATCTAATTAAAGTAGAAAACATCTAATAGAAAACTGGAAAACACTTAATACAAGAAAGAAATGCACAACATCACAGGAAAAGACAGAGGAATAAAGTGCTTTTTACAGTAGATTTCATAAAGCTGACAATGTAATACAATTAGACACATCAGGGAGTCACAATGCATAATAGAACATTTTAGTAGTGACAGTAAAGTCCATACAAATTATGTGGTGTATTGAAGCACATCTTCACTTGAATGAAAGTGAAGCAGCTGACTGCTGGGATTAGGCATTTTAGAATTTGTCTTGTAGACTGTGGTTTGCTTTGGGGAAAATTTTACTGAAACTAGAGACATTAACACTAATTTTTCATTATTTTAAAAAACAGTGGGAGACCCTAAAGAAAGGACCTGTGTATAATGATGCCCAAAAGAAAACTATGCCTGAAATTTCTCAGGATTTAAAACTGTTTTTTAAGAAGGATGTGCTGAGAACTTGTTTTAGGAAGGAGTGCTGTTGTGATTTAACCCCAGCTGGCAACAAAGCACCACACAGACACTTGCTCTTTCCCCCCCCAGCAGGATCTGGGAGAGAACTGGAAAGGTAAAATCTGGAAAACTTGTGGGTTGCACTACAGGCAGTTTAATAGGCAAAGAAAAAGCCACACACACAGGCAAAGCTAAACAAGACAAGGAATTAATTCAACACTTCCCATGGGCTGGCAGATGTTCAACCATCTCCAAGAGAGCAGGCCCCCACCACAGGTGAAAGTTACTTGGGAAGACAAATGTAATCACTACAGAAGCCTCCCTTTCTTCTTTCTTCCCTCCCACTTTATATATTGTCCATGATGACATATGGTCTGGAATATCCCTTTGGTCATTTTGGGTCACCTGTCCAGGTTGTGTCTCTTCCCATGCTCCTGTACACCCTTGACTTTCTTGCCAGCATGGCAGTATGAAAAGCAGAAACGGGCTTAGCTCTGTGTAAGCCCTGCTCAACAATAACAAAAACCTGTGGATATTGTCACCCCTGAGTTCAACACAAATCCAAAACTCAGTCCCATAACAGCCGCTGTGAAGATAATTCACTACAGCCAATCAGGAATTAAGATGAGTGCAATCTTGTTCTTAAGTTCAAGCATTTCCAAAACTTCAAGAGGAGGTGTTTGAGACAAGTGCTGCTTGATAGAATTCTGGCTGTAATACCCAGAATATTAAAATTAAGTTATTTAAAGGTTTCCTTTTCATTGGCCCACCCTGTGATTAGAAAACAAGATTCTAAAATGATTTCTCAGAAATAAGCAAGGCCATGTGATTGATACTGATTTCCATTATCAGCTTTCCGTCTGAAAGAATACGCAACCTGCTGAATACTGTACTAACAGTTTGATTTAAACCAGAGAATTCTGTTACTGCTTAAGTGACTTTATTCATAACCATCTTTTTTTATTATACACCCACTCACAGGCTCACAAATATTCAGCAAAGTCAGCTGTAGTACTTCACAGTTGGATGTTTTATGGCCATTGTTATTAAAACCAGAAATCTCACAGTTTTTTTCCATAAGCTGAAATGAACTATGTTGTAGATACTACCAAAGAACACTGCCTTCGAGCACATATACGAGGCAGAAATGATACAGATAAAGTATGATGCAGTATATGTCTATTCCAACCATTGTGGGTACTGGTGGAAGATGCTCCTAAGTCATGGAAAAAGTGGGCATAAAATATCTAAAAGTTTTAAGTATGCACTTCCAAGATATGGCCTGATCTATAAGCCACAGTCTTCTGGTTCATTTAAAAACTCAGTTCAAGTATGAATATTCCTGATCTGTCTCTTCCTTGGTGCCTGATTGCAATTAAATATTCTGCTCCCACCAGAATAGAGCTACGGTTACTGCAGTAATGTATTCAGGTTTTTATGTCACATTCATCTTGAGAGTTTCCAATAAGAAATGTGATGATGAATTCAAATGTGGTCTAAGCTTCCCCTCATCTTTTCCCAGAGGAAAGAATCATATGTGTAGTGAAGTGGTTTTTGCTGATTTATTTATGTTTAATACATGTACTGTGCTACTTGGGTTTATAGTAGAGAAGAAGTGTACTTTACCTTTCATCTGAAAGAGGTTACGTGGTGATATTATCTAAGTATTTCTGAGTTATCTTAGAATTGTTATTGCGAATAGGAAATTGTCTCTGGAAAAAACAAAATCTTGCAAGTTCTCTTCTTCTTTTTAATTTTTTTTTTTTTAGCAGAGGAATGTATAGTGTTGAATTATATACAAGTTCTTAAAAATACATTTCTAGTTTAAAATAACTGAATGCTTGAGTGATTAAGTCATGCCTATGGAACAAGGGTTTTGAAAATCTTTCTTCTGAAATATATTAAGTATCGTACCATGGAAGACACTTCCAGGAACAAACTAATGCAGTGCCAGAAAATCAGCTTTTATAGCATTGTCAAAGTATTTCCAGCTATAACACAGTTTTACAAGCAGATGCTGGCATGAACATGAAGTTCTGAACTTTAACATTTTCTTATTATTATCTATTTTTTTCTGTCTATGAGAAGAGGAAAAATTCAATAGATATGTAGCAGTTAACATTATTTTTAATAAGGCAAAGCTTCCAGGATCCTGTCATAAAATTGGTTTCTGCTAATAAATGTAAGCTTTAAGCTGTGCTTCTTTTGAACCCTCTTGTAAGATGTAACTAATGGAGAGACCCTGGAACTGGCCAAAATGATGGAAAGATCCAGCTGTATTGGCACAGTGGTGTTTCTGAGGTTGCTTTTGTTAACTGGCAGGTCCCACAACATCACAATTGCTGCACCACTCTCAGACACGTTGCTGGTAGCTCTTTCTAGTACTTTCTGGTGCATTCCTGTCCATTTGACTGGCTGACAGGTGGTTTGGGCACTTCTGTGTTATAATTCCTTTCTATAATATCAGGAGATGAAGGCCCAGAATCTAGAAGCATATGTGAACCTCTCCTCCATTGAAATCAATGTGGATAGGTCTATATGCTCTGTGCTTCTTACACTAAGCCACTTGATCAACACAAATAAAAAACTTGTGGAAGCATGGGAAAACTGATATTGGAAAGACTATGCAAGGATAATATTTTAAAGCCTTATTTATTCTAACCTAAAAAATATTAAAATAGATTTTTTTAATGATCATCACACCTTTATATACATAATTTCTTTCAAAGATACTTTCAAACTCTTAAGCACAGCAATGCCAGTCATTTTGGGAGCAGACATTAACCATTTACTTAGTACAGATTCTTCCTCAGTACTTTTTGAACTGCACCCACAGGCACTTGAACATTCATTAGGGAATCTTCTTTACCTCGTTCTGCAAGGAAAAGAATTTTAGTTTCTTTTACCTCAGTCTTAAATGACTTCTTTTGGCTCAGTCATTGAAGGGTAGCTTCTGTTGAACAAATTTTAAGGTGACAAATAGTGCTGATGGGATAAATATGCTAATTTGAAAACCACTGATGTTATTAACATCAGTATGATGATGATGTAACAGAGATTTTTCTAAAAGCCTGATGCAAGATCCAAGATGTTAGAAAATACTAGTGCAGTTATTGGAAAAGCAATAATCTTCAAAACCTACTTTTCCCTCATCTGCACAGTGAGGAGTTACATGTCACCATGTGAATGCTAACTGATGTTCTCTAAATTCTGGAACACTGTTCAAATATATGGATTAGAATTCCACTTAGTTGTAGCACAAAAATTGGAAACTCAATCAAGCTGTTCTGTTGCAGCAACACACTGAGGCTGTGAGGTTTAACTAGCTGGGTGGAAAGAAGGAGTTATGCAAAATAAACATAAAGAGTGCCAAACTATTACTTTATGAGCTTTGTGAGCTGCTCTTCTGGGAAACAGGCTTAGTGGTCATGACACTTCTTTCAGGGAAAGGAGTGTGTAGAGGGTTAATGATAAAACTGGATGCAGATGGATGCTATTGCCAGTAACACCAAACACCTCTGCATTATATAGTGTTCTGACAGAGAAGTGCTCTATTTTCTGATTGTTTGTGTTTATTGTTGGGTTTTTTTTGGGGGGGAAGGAGGGTTTTTATTTTTATTATTATTATTATTTGGCTGTTGGCAAAAAACAGCCACAGCACACACAGAAATGAGCCATACACCACAGGGAGTCCTCTACACAGTAAGTTACCCAAATAATTCTTCATGAGTTTTTTTAAACCTCACTTTGTTTAGGAATAAATGTCAGCTTTCTTACCAACCTGAAGCTGACACTAAGAGAACTTGTGTTACTACTGTCATTGAGTTATTTCTGCTTATATTTCTGCTTATATAACAGAGGAAAATAAATCTAGCATGTCAAATAAACAACAGACTCAGTACAACAGATTTAATTAAAACGATCTATTTTGTGATAACTATTAATAGCTGACCTTCAACAACTTCTCAACAGAAAGCGCAAAGAAGATTCTTTTACCTGATATAACTGTTCTCTTGAGAAATTTTTAAGTCCTTTATAAATCAAAAATGAATATTTATTTAACCTTTTTAACCATATTTTTTGTATCATACATTTATATGAATTCATTTGTGTAAATTTATGTGCCTGATGTTTTTTAGAACTCCTCCTTGTCTTAGAATTAACTCTATAACAGCTTGTCCATGCAGATTTTCTCCAAAGGATTCCTATTGTAACCATGCAGAAGCTCTTTGGACCAGAGTTTTACACTTCCATAATGATTCTTATTATTTATTAAAAATAAAAGTAATTTGGCATGTATTTTCTCATTGTATCAAACCCAAGTTGATCTATACATAGAAAAGCCAGTCTCAAAAAAGACAAAGTGGAACAAACAGTGTAATGTATAAAGAATGGTCCTTAATCTACCTAAATGTGACTACTATCTGTTTATGATTCGAAATCCAATTAATATTAGATATGTAAGAAAAAGGCAGAGTCTGGGTTTCTAATGTACTTCTGAAAATTTATAGAAATTAACCTATAAACTTGGAAGATAGAGCTGCAAGCTTTTGCAAGCTTTTAAGAAACGTGTAGAGAACCCATTTTTATGCATCTGGCCTTGCAATCATTATGTGCATGTTATTTTGGATTGCTTTTGCAGGCTCAATTGTTTAGAAGATTTAAAAAAAAACAAACAAACAAAACAAAACAAAAAAACCCAAACCAACAGAAGAATCCTAAAGCTAAACTAGCACTTTCTTTTAGGTGTATTTGGTCATCTTTGCATCTCTTCTGGAATGTTTGATATATCGCAGCAATTTTCAGGTATACTGATCCACAGAATCACAGAATACTCTGAGTTGGAAGAGACCCACAAGGGTCGTCAATTTTAACTCTTAAGTGAATGGGATAAAATTCACAACCATGGCATTACAAGCACCATTGTTTAACCGGCTATGACAATTTCAAGGTTTATTCATAATGTGAAAAGGAAATGGATTTCCTATCTTGAAAGATGTTTGGAATTGTAAAAGTCCACTTACAGAAATGCAAAAGTCAAAATCCCTTAGAAATATATACAGTGAATTGCTTCCAAGGAGGAAAAATATAATCGTATTAAAACATTGATGCTTAAATACTGTTATGGCAGCTGATATCTAGTCTTGTCCTTATGACACCATCCATGTAATTCTGGGTAATTTAACTACACATGCCCAAGGATTGGAATCCTGTAATGTTCCACTGTGGATGAGTTTTGAAGACTGAAGGACACTAATGCTTTGTACTCGGAATTTTGTCACCAGCTAGTGCATGGATTTGACTTCTGCACCTCAGTTTCCTGTCCTCAAAGCGGTGGTAATATCACTATATACCCCACTAGAATAGTTGTAGTGAGTGCTTGCACATTAATGAAGCACTGGGATACCCTCATCATGAACTTAGAGAATCCTCTAAGAGAGTAATCATGGCTCCTATCCAGAAATAAGGTTTGAATTGTATGAAGTAAGTAAAGCCTTGGGTCACACACTGAATAACGAGGGTAAAGGAAAATATTGATCATCATATTGATCACTAAGTAAGTATCATACATCCATGGCCTGTAGAGAGGCTGAGGTCCTGTGGAAAATATGTTGTATAATGGTGTAACTAAAGATTATAACATACTGCATATGTATGAGGGATAAAATTAGCGTTGCAATAGGAATCTCAAATCCAACATCTTTGAGCGATTGAGCACTCAAACTAACAAGGTCTTTTAACGTATATTTGTGGGTATGTACAAAATATGCATAGGCAGTACTTAATTGTGCATATAAATTTTGGACATCAGAAAAGGAAATTTTTTTAAAAAAAGCCTTTTTAAATAGTATTTTCTTTGTTACATGTGTAGCCATAAATAGGTCCTTTCCAACAGAACAACACAATGGGGTTGAAATCAATGGAACTAAAGTATTATATCATTGAATCAGAGTGATGAAACAGGTTAAAAGTGATGAATTATTGAATCAGAGTGATGAAACAGTGATGAAACTAGTTGCCAAAAAAACCCTAGGGTTTTTTTGGCAACTAGTGGTCTGACTGTGGTGTCAATATTGAAAAGAATCATGTCTTGTCACCAAATAATTTTTTCTCACCTTCAAACTATAGATTTGGTCAAAAAGAAAGAGTAGATGTGAATGACATGCAAATTCTGCAGCCTGCACATCAGAATTTTCCTCCATCTATCTCATGTGGCCACAAAGATTGACATCACAAGAGTCCTTCAGGGACAAAGGCTATTGCAATAAACAGGATGAAGAAAATTTTAATGAGATCTACTCAAAATACCCTTTTTGACTTCCATACCATTAATAAATATGCAGGACTTGAATCAACACTTTGATACTGCAAGAAAATTCATAATTTCAGACAACCAGATACAGTCCCTTAGCTCCTAACTATTTTGTTGTATCACTATGGAGGAAAAGAAAGAAAGAACACATGCTAATTATTGGCAGCTGTTGTTATTTTTTTACTAATTGTATAAAATCACAGTAACACAAAAGTGAGCAGAGGGAGTGAAAATGAAAGTTTTAGAAGTCTTGCTTACCTTTGGTTTTGCAAAACCTGGATGGATTTTCTTTTTACTTTTTAATTTGTTTCCATGAAAAAAAAAAAGAAAAATTAAATGTAGATCTAGATTTTTAAAATATCCTTTCCCCTCATCTCCTTCTAGACATATCTATGTATGTTCCTCTATATACTCTTTCGTTTCTGTAGAGATTTTTATACATTATATAGTGTATTTTTATGCTTGCTGGATGTAAGTGCCTAAAGTTGCAATTGCATCAGATTATCTTGGCAGAACATGTGGTTGCTCTCATGGAATGCCACACTTCTCCCACAGACATAATTGAGTTCCAGAAGTGGGTGGATTGTTCTTGTTCCTATGCATAATATATAAAGCACCTTGGGATCATCTGTGGGAGACAAAAGCTGCTTCTAGTGTAACTGACTTTTAATCTAAGGTGGTCAAAACTCTTTACGTACTTTTGTCACATCCATTTGACCAGTATTACTTTCAAACATGGCACCAGTTCTTGGGTGGCCCTCTGTGCTTTTCAAATCATTCCGTGTTAAGGAAACTTCCCAGTCTGATATTCACCAGACTCCCTGGCAGTCACATCCCAAGGCCAGAGCCTGCCAATGCAGGGTCAAAGCCCCTTTGCTGTGGGTGGCTCCTGTGACCAACGTGTCCCCCTTGGCTCCCCACACACCCACTCCACAGTCAGACCAGGTTTTCTCAGCGGTTCAACCCTGGGTTTCCCATGACAGAGTCCCAGGTGTCTCGTTCCATAAAGCCATTTATTCAGGGCACAGTAACACAGAAACAGCCCGAGCTGGTGCCTCCAAGGAGGACCCCAACCAAGGAACCCCTGGGTTTTTATAACCTAAAAGTCCATCTGTGGGCAGGTCTCCCTCTTCCTCTCCATGTCTATCGACCTCAATGGCAGACAATGGTCTTTGTTATGCAAAATGTTAGCTATTCCTGGTTCCTTTCTCCCAGTGTCCTGACTGATGTCACCCACAGCTCTCCTGTTTTTTGTATCAAAGTTTGGCAGCTCTCAGCCTCTTATCTTGGGCTCAATCTGCTTCTCAATCCACACCTTGCAAGCTAAGCTACCTGGAGCAGATTCCTCAACATCAGTTGCACTAGCCCATATGTAAAATGTATTTTTCTAGACAGAAAAAAACATATTTAAAAGATTTTGTTAAAGAAATCCATAGACAGATGTAACCCCCTTTCCAGATGATTATAAAAAGGATTTGAACACTGCAAAGATTTCAATATTGTAGATAATTGTTATCCAAGTTTAAAATCATAAAGTAATGCAGTAACTCTATAGGAAGTTACTGTATATGGTCATATTGTGTATAACTATGTTTTAAAGTACAACATTTGACTAAGGATTTATTTTCTCATTAGTAAGTTCCCTTAGGTCCCAATTGAGTTAAGAAACTCCTTGGTTAATTATCAAAATTTTAAGCATATACTTAAGTCACATTGACTTGAATAGAATATAGGTATGTGCTCATAATCAAACATTTCTGGACATGTTTCCTTAAATGAATGCAATTACTTGTTTGGGGATCTCCAACACTAAGAATCTGATTCAACTCAAAAAACTCATCATGAAGCCTTAATATAGGCAGAACGTCAATAAAAAATGTGTTACTCCTGTATTGCTCTTTAAACCAGGAATATTCAAAAATCTGTTTGTTTGCTTTATGGAAAACTCAATCTTTTTAACTTAGCTTGGTCTATTATATTAAATCAAAGTGGGTGTACCTTGCCAAAATGTATTGAAATGGATGACAAAGCTCAAAGCAAATAGAAACTGAAATAGAGATTAAATAACTAGGGAGACCCTTCATTTTAGCTGTGCCACATGGTGGAGAATGAATGTAAAGTCTGTGAAAATTAAACATGATAAATAGTATCTTTGTAAAGAAGTGTACCATTAACCTCATTTTATTGACAATTAACCAATGGACCATGGAGAACCTTGGACTTCATCAGCTGGTATGAAAAGAAAACTTCCTACTGCAAATGTCTTTTCCACTGTCCTTACCTATTCTGCTAAGTATTGAACTGGCACCAAATTGCAAGTAGTGTCGCTGACAAACACTGCATTTAGAAGGGCTGATTTAACAAAGTATCAGAGCAGCAGGCTGGTTGTGGCAGTGGCAGCAGCACTAAGAGGATTTCAAAGCATTGTTAGACTTTCTAAATCTTTCCCTTATCATTTTTCCAATTTCTAATTTGCTCACTCATTCAATCTCTTTTCAGAAGTCATTCTGTTTCCCTTTCTGGAAGTCAAGTTGTAAACTGGAGTTATTTCCTGCTGCGCTACCTTAGTTCCTTATTTTTTTGGCACATATATATTAATGACTTAGTCAAGCAATTTCAGCACTTAACTTTCTGTATCCTGGGCAGAGTGAAAAGCTGCAATGGGCTGTAGAAATATGTAATTGGCCTTTATATGCTGTCAGTCCTCCTGCCAGGTATGGCTATGCCAAATACAAAGATGGAAGTGGAAGTGAGGAAAACTAATCTGCAGCAAGCATCCCAAATTCAATTAGAAATGCTTGGTATGATAGAAATTAGCATTGAACTGAATAAATCCAAAGCTTTGGCAGGCTGAAAATATGAATGCCAGATGCACAGCGATAATGTGCTCAAAGTTTGATTCATTGTAGGAAGTAGCAGCCAAGATATTGGTGAGATAACCAAGATACCAGAGAGGTGGTTTAATGTACTGAAATATGAAAAGCACTTGGGAAGGTGGTTGCAGAAGACATCAGCAAAGACATCATTGGTGGAATGCAGGAGGGTCTGGAGAGAAACAGCTGCTGGAGTAAGATTGGAAACTGGTGAAAGGGCAACAACAAATGTATCCCTCATTGATAAGATTGTATATCCCATTCCATTTCATTGGGAACATAGAACAGCAGGGAGAGAGGTCTGCTTACATAATACACTATGCTGAATTGGAAAGGAGTCTGCTGAAAAGCCCAAACAAAACAGTGATTGGCTTTGCATGGCAGAAGTCTGTAGAAATGACAATTGAGAAAACAACTTATGTGAATACACAATTGCACTAGCAGCAGCAATTTTTGCAAAAGATATTGAAGACCCACTCAATCTCAAACTAATTTAATCATGTAAACCTGATTAAACTAGTTTCTTGAAAGTCAGTGAATTATTCTGGTATAAGAACCTTTGAGTAATCTATGTAATACCTACAAACTTTGTAGCAGAATTCAGTCTGGGAAGGCTGGCAGACAAATTTCAGAGGTCAAAAATGAGGATTTGAGAAGAGATGTTCCTTGAATTTCATGTGGGTGATTTTAGACACGTGCAAAGCATTGAACCTAGAAAGAAGAAATAAGATACATACATTTGAAATAGGTATTAACTGTGAAGCTGGATGAAAAAGATAAAAGGCTTAACATAGACTTCAAAATGAATAGAAGCTACTACTGTGATTCCATTGCAAAACAGTAAAATCTCATTCTTGAGTGAATTAAGATGACTGTTGGATGTAAGACATAGGAAGAATTTTTAAATTTTTTTTAGCTTTTCCTGACTTTATTGGATCCTTGACCAGGACAGAGTCCAACAAGAGAAGGTTGCTATAAGTTGCAGTAGTAAGACTATTAAAGCATCTAGAAAAAGTGAATATTAAGAAAAAGAAAGGCTGAAATAATTGCATTTATGCAGTCTATCAGATAAACAATAACAATTTTTATCTTGTCTAGGTGCAGGCAGGACTAGGTGAAGCCTTCAACTCTGATTTCTAAGATCCTGTGCTTAAATGACTGAGAAATTCACCAAATGGGTACAACAGAATTTTTCTACTCATCCAAAAACCAGAGGCTATTAATCAGGATGTTTTGTGGAGAACTCCATTGACTAATGAATTCTTGGTAAAGATGAATGAAAATAACCTGCCAATGTGAATGACATTCATTGATTATGAGCAAGTTACTGACTAGTGTCAGAGAAAGAAAAATGCTGTTCTGAAAGCAACCCAAGCATAACAAACCACTATCTGCAGTTTCTGAGAAACAAGTGGGCTGGACTGTGGCTGACAGAGATGGGAAAGAAGAAAAAGAGAGCCCAGAGCAGTGCTTTTTTTGTCTGCAGTGTAGTAGTGGTACATTTATATAAAAGACCCCAAAGGGTCCAGCACAGTCTGAGCTGTGTTCAATGTATGAACTTGGATGAGTCAAAATATCACTCATCCCATGCGTGCCGCAAAGATGGGTTGCAACATCCCACATACAGGGTAATGGAAGTCCAGGTTCAAACAGACTGAAAAGGGAGTTTGGGAGGGAAGTTGGTTGCGGAGGGGGAAGGAAGAATGCTGGTGTTCTGAAAAAACATATTTAGTTCTGACTTAAAAAAACAAACCCCCTGCCACACTGAATGCTTATTGCAAATTAAATGAATTTGTACTCCCTTAACCTAGGCTATAACTTTGGCCAAATTCCTTTGAAAAGGTGGAGAGTGAAGACCTACCAAGACACCTTTATTTCAAAACACAACTTCTTTTCTTATTGGAAAAACTTTTTGTTTCTTGAGGACAACAAGAAAAAGGTTAGGCACTTTTTTTTGGTGCAAACACCATTTTTTAATGGGTTTTTATAACGCTTACCACTAAGATACATGTTTTGTCTTGGTCTGTGGATGTTTCTGCTTCATAAATCAGTACATCTACAGCTGCAATGAGCATGACAAAAATTAAGATAAAACCAAAAAAGTAGAATTTTTTGAATAGAAGAAAAAAAAGAAAAAAACTATGTGGAAAATGGTAAGTCTGAATTGTTCCAAAAATCACAAGAAGGAAGTCAACAAACTACCCCCACCTGCTGCATTACTCTGTATTATCATCTCTACTTTTCTATTAGAGTACATTAGGAACGACATTGCAAGAGAACAGGGATTACTTACATGGAAAATGCAATTAAGTGTGGTCAAACAAACTGTATGGTGGGCTCATTGTGACTGCAGCCGTCAGAGATGAAACCTAAGAAATGGGAAGAATATTACTATGTGTCAATAAATGTAATTAAGACTGAGATGATAATTTTATTCAGAATCTGCATTTCCTGCTTGCTAATGTCTCTCTCAGAAATTTACCTTTCCAAATGATGCATCTCATATTAGTTCTCTTCTCGTTCATTCTGTACATTTCCATTAGAGACAAGAAGAAAAAAGAAACCATGTTACAAACAACATCAATTCCTAGCATTAAGAATGAATTAATTGAAAGAAAAATGTGTTATGAATGCTTTGTCCTGGTTATTCTAAACTCAAATTGAATTTTCACAAAATCTTTACCTGTGTGGAAGGAAAACATCTGCTTGCTTGTTTGATTTTGTTATAGGTCTATTTTTACTTGGTTATTTTTCGCTAGCTCAAAAATTTCTGTATAAAACATTACCTGTGGAGGCAGGATGGAGAGGAACATGTGTTGCCCAGAAACAACTGTGGGTCCTGTGGATCTGCTGTTTTGAGCCTTGGCTGTTGCAGCCAGGGACAGTGGAGTGCAGCCCCTTCAGGCCTGAGGTCAGGCTCCTGGGCACACAGTAACAACCTGTGCTCCCATCCTGGGAGATGTTGCCAGCTGCATTTCAGCACAGCTTCAACCCTGCTTCCTCACAGCCCTGCCTTCACTTGCCCTGCAGGTCCAGATCCTGTCCCCATGTTCCTATCCATCCATCCATCCATCCATCCATCCATCCATCCATCCATCCATCCATCCATCCATCCATCCAAGGGCTGTGTCTGGCCCTTGCTCCCTTCAATGGGCCTGATCCCGTCTGTAACCCAAGAACATCCTGACCCATTTCTGAGCAGCAGAGACTGTTCAGTGCCGCTGAGTGCCTCAGGTTCTACCAAACAGCAGTGCAGGGTTTAATGTCAAGAGGCCTGTTGAGGGTAGGGGGGCTGTGACTGCTCCTGAGGTTTAGATCCAGGACTACACCCTCAACACACCTCAGCTTCCCACCAGGCAGGATTTGAGCATGTCTGTTGTCCCAGTCATCCTTATGGGTATAAGTTCCCTCCTGCACACTTGGCTGTGTGAAAGCTTCTGTGACCACTGATGGCAGCTGTACCAGGCATGCTCATGCTGCAGGCATGGGACCAGGCGAAGACCTGCAATAGGCATGAGGCTAGGGGGAGACCTTCACACAGGAATATGTCCTGGTGCTGGGCACAACACGTTCGCAGAAAGTTGAACTTGTGTGGTCACAGTAGTGGAATAGCTGGGAGACCTGACACATGGAAAGAACTTGGCAAAAGCCGCAAGGATGCCTTGGGTAACTCGAAAGATTTAAAGGGCAATGCATCCATTTCCCTTAATTCAGCGGTAATTTCTCCATCAACAACAAATATTGCAGCCACTGAGGAGGAGGTGTCAGAGAAGACAAATGGGCAGCAAAAGTGTGCAGAACTGTGGTGAAATATACACAATCATAAGGAATTGTTGTGCAGGGTCTAGTTGTCTTCAAAGGACGATTTGTATTGCAGTGGCTTGGAGAAAAACTGAGTATGATAAATATGAATGCATAACTTAAACCTAGTTAATTTCTTAATTCATTACAATACTTCTTTACTATAAGCAGCTTGGAAAATTATTGATTAAACAAACAAACAAATCCTTAGTTGATTTTTGCCTGGCAACTACTCCAGCCCTAAATCAAATGTTGAATCTGAGGCAACAGTGTGCTTTTTAGCCTCAGGTCATGTCCTTAATGCTCAATGAAAGGGAAACCTGTTTCTCATTCAGTGATTGCTCAGCTATAATAAACTGCTAACATTTTTTAATTTGATACTTTACATACTCATTATACTCTGATATCACATAACAGTACAGAAGGTTTGACTTTTTCCCCAGGAGCCATTTTCTCCTGAAGTCTGAACATTTCATTGCTGCAATGTAATTTAAAGGGTTATAAAGACTTGCTGGAATGAATCACAATATTTATGAAAATAGCCAAAGCCAAAAACAAACTAAAAAAAAAGACCCACCCAGTTTCAGCACACGTACTTTTCAGTGGCCTCAAACCACACACAGGGGCATAAGTTTTGGACAGGGTACTTTAAACTCTTCCAGTCTTTATCTCCACAGGAGGGGAAAGTAAATTTACAGCATAACTATCTTTAAAAAATAAATCTGATTTATTATGATACTTTTCCTCCCCCATATTTTTATCTATATTAAAAAAAAGCAGACAAAAAACAACCCACACAAGCATGTTGAATTTATTTACCTAGTTAGAGACTAGAGAGAAAATACTCATCAAAGTTCCTTACATAACAGAACGACTAATCTAGTATCAGAAAATAAAACAGGCTTCCAGGCATCAAAGCTTAAGCTTTCAGCTTTCCTTCAGACTATATTTCTACATGAGTCAGAGGGGGTGGGAATGGGCATGAAAGCTTTGTTCAATCATCCATTGCAAAGGGAAAATAATAAAGAAATCAGGTTAATAATTAGAAAGAACTTTAAAATTAATTAAACAAAGCAACAGAACACAAGAGGTTATACTTTACTGAGCCAGGAATGCACATTGTGAAGCATAATGCTGTACGTCAAAGCATATTCAGTCACCTGGGGTACCTATTAACAGATGAGTTAGACATGGGCTGATATTTAAAACAATTCTTAGTCACAAAAGTGACTTTAGGATTTGTGGAAAATCTGTACATACTAATTCATGGTGTCAAGCAGTTTTTAGTGGGAATATAGGGACAATACACTACCAAAAATAATTTTGTTTCCTCATTGTAATCTCCTCCTAATTTCAGCCTCTGCAGTAGCTCCTTAAGGATTTCTACATTAGATGAAGGTCCATTCTCCACTATTTTGTGGATTGTTTTTGCACTCTAATATTTCTTTGAATACTCTCCATCTGTGTCCTTTTTGCTATTGTGTTCAAAACCTGAGCCTAAACTCTGACTTCGTTCAATTTACGAACATTTTATTTAATTTCCTCTATCAAAAGTGAGCAAACTGATTTTCCAGGAAGGAAAGCACAGGCAAAATGATGGGGTTTTTTGGTAGGAAAAAAAGAATTCAAAATTGTGATCCCTTCAAACACAGCATGGAAAGTAGCCCATCTTTTTCTGTTAAAAACAATCATGGAACTTGAACACCGTTACAACAGACAGTATGCTTGTGCCTGTTTAGATATAAAGGTTGAGTGGTTTTAGAAATTAACTGAAAAAAAATGTGCCTCTAAAATGGCAGACCACTAAAACTACAGATAAGTAAATACTGCCTCATGGCTTCAAAAATAAGTGAGCATTCTAGGCATGTGTCTCTTCTTCTTTATAAAATGTCATTGCATAAACCACAGAGTAGTCATAGATTGACATTGTTTCTCGAGATAAGGAAAGGGTAGAAAGGAAATCTAGAATGAGGGAGGAAGGAAACTAGAGATAAGTGACAGAAAAAATAGAGGCCTCAATAGGTGCTTATATAAATATGGGGCTGTAGAAGGAAAGAGAGGATTTTGGAGACCGTAAGAATGTAAAAGCCAATGAAGCCAAACCACCAGAATAGAGACAGAAAGAAACAAAAGGGATGGGAGAGGTTTTCTTTTTTGTTTTTGGTTTTTTTTTTTTTTTTTTTGTTTTTTGTTTTTTGTTTTTTTTTTTTTTGTTTTTTGTTTTTTTTTTCTGAAGGCAGGTTTTGATGCATAGCTGTGGTTGACATTTAGGCTGAGAATAATCTTCTACCTGTGAAGGGAAATAAATGACACAAATAGATTAGAATTTTGCTATGAGATCAGATTAGTGATTTCTTTATTCCAGAACCATCTTCAGCACTGGATATATATTTTTGACACAAAAATTCAAGAATCTTGTAGCAGCCAATCGTTGTATAAGCTCTCCCATATAAGTCCCATCTCTTTCCCAAAAGTTAGAGATTGTTTCAAGATAAAAGCTTGTCTTGCTTTATGCCACACATATGCTCCAGATATTCATGTTGTTCTTATAAACCTCTAATACTTTAAAATTTTTAAGTTCTTTGCATCAAATAGTACCAATTTTTAGCATGCTCTACTGAGTCTTGTACTGATTTCTCCTCTGGAAAACTGTTTCTTTCAGCTGAGAAAAGATAAGGATTTCTGAAAACTACACCTACAATATTCTGATATTTCAGTTGGTGCCTGAATTTAGCTGTGATGATTTGAGTAAGAAAATACCATGTTTGATACATGTACATCTAAACTGCCATTTACGTCAGGTGAGGAAGACCTTTGCAGCAAATTTTCCGACTGTAACCACTTTGATTTGCAGTTTGAGTTATTTAAGGGTACACAAACTGTATTACTTTGGGATGAAATTAATCAAAATAAATCCAATCTCTATGTGGAAGCCAGAAATGTGCAAGAGTGGAGGTAATCTGAAGCAAATCTTCAACTCACTGCGTATATTATGGACATCAGTTTTCATCAACAGCTGTTTCACTCAATAGATATGCTCCTATTGCCTAAAAGAAACTGTTAATGCAAACATAACCATAACCATAACCATCTTTAATCAGTTTTACAACAATAACATTTTTCATGGAAACTTCTTTCTGGTTTTGTTGTGTGCACTTCCCCAATATATGTCCTATTCTTTAAACATCAGAAGAAACAAATCAGTAAATTGAGGTGAAGGAAGTTACGCACAAGTGAGTGCTATCTAAATTTGTAGGAAGCTCAAATTTGTGGTGGAAGAGAGGTGATGAAATTCAGTAACTGATTGAAAGGAGGGAGCATCTGTAAGTACACATTTGGAAAGATTGAATCTCCCTTGAGAAGATGAAAGAACAGTTCAGTAATTGGGGACAGCAAGGACCCATTTGGAGGGCAGAGAGGATAAAAGAAGTAGTTAAGATAGCATAGTTGTTTTAAGATCTTCAGTTCAGCTCGAATTCACTGAAGGAGTAATCTGAAAATAAAAGAAAATGGGGTGGAAAAAAAATAATGTTTTATTTTCTTGAAACACACACCAGTTTTTTTATCATAAATGCACTTTTGTGATTGCTAATTTTTTTAATAAAGAGAGTTTATAAAACAATCATATCTGGCCCTCTGGTTATACTCTAAAAGTTACTAATGTTTTGGCGAAAAACCTGGACTTTTCCTACTCATATCAGGTATACTCAGACCTATTGTGCATGCATGGCATAGTACTAGGATTATACACTGTAGTATTATTCAAATATGCAAAGTCCCATTGACATAATAGTCAGGGGAGAGTATGGCTTAATGTATCTGTAATCCACATATTAAACCTCTCTAAGTATGATTTGACATGACAGTCCATAATGCTTTTAAGCTTTAACTCTCTATTGTACCTGTGACATAAACTCCACAAATTACAGTATAGGACTGTCTTGTGAAACTCCATTCCTGTTCCATATTTTCTGTTACATTTATTATTTTTTATTTATTTATTTGCATGTCTCTAGATACACATATATGTCTATAGCTTCTGCATATCCACCCTGACAGGATGGGAATTCAGAGATGATTTCTGGTCTTTAGTTCCCCCTGCTGTGCCTATGTGTTGAAGTTAAGTAACCTTGAAAGGCTTTAGAATGTGTCTATGCCATCAGCAGGAGAGCAAAAAGGGAGGTGTGTATGGGAGCACTAAAACTGCAAGCTGTCAACTCCACTGGTATATCATAATCACTCAGGGAGCAACTGAATTCTCATCAAGCACTCACTAATTATGGTAAGTTTCTACTTCCTAGCCCACTGTTGCAGGAAGGATCCTGGAGGGTTTGAAAGCTGAACCTTTCCCAAAGACCATGGATATCAGTGCCATGGAATTAATGGAGCTAGTCCTGGTGGCAATTGTGTTCTCCCTTGTGCAGTTCCCTTGCTTTTATGAAAAGGTGAGATGGCAGCTGCTGGGGAGGGGAAGCTGCATGTTTCTTCTAAGGACTGAAGAGCAGCTGAAATGGGTGGCAGTGACCATAACATGACAGACCTGCTGCCAGTAGCATCTATGATGAACTTATGTGACTGCCCTGATAATTAGGTTTGAGACAAAAATGCACAATTGAGACTGTCTGGTATCATCTGTGGGTGCTAGAATCTATCTGCTTGCATGATGGAGCAGGCTACTTAGTGTTGTGTGCTTTGTTGTTTAACTAAGCGTGTGATGATTTTTCACCACTGTTAACAAAAAAGCTGTATATGTCAGAATTAGAAGGCAGCTCTAAAACCAGCCCCAGCTAGGTGATGATTGTATCCCCAAGGAACTGCTCTTTGAGATTTCTTGATGGGGAAAGCAGTGTATCATGGCAGGAAGCATATGTGAAGGAAGAAGAACCCTAAGTAACAAAATCCCTTTTGAATCATATTGAAAATAATCTCATAATCTGAATTTGTCATATATATATTTATATCTATATCTATCATCCATATCTATATCTAAACACATACACACATAAGTACTCATGCAGAGCGAGCTTTTAAAATAGTTTGAGTTTAGAGATTTCAAAATTTTTTGCAGCCCTAGTCACTACTTCAGAGTAGGAAAAGAGAAAACTCAGGCAAATGTTATTTTAATTACCTTAGCAGCCCATACATTTATATCTCTAAGCCCTTCTCTGTTCACACAGACATCCTATCATTAGCTCCATCTAATGCTCCAAATTTAATATTCTTTGTCTTTTCCTTAAAGAATGAGAATGGCTCTCTATATGATTAAATCACGATAAAAAAAGTCTGCCGCTGTTCTTCCTATACAGCAGATCATGTTGAGAAATATGATAGTCCTCATTATGCAGCATTCTTTTCACCGGGCCTGATTGGGTTCCACAAATAGGAAATGTTCAAATTGCCAATACTCATTTGCATAGCTTGCCTGTTTGCCTGCTGCTTTTCCACTGGGACCTGTCCCAGGCTGCTTCAAAACCTTCCAGTGAACATTTATATTAGTCTGTTTTTTTCCACTCTTGTACTCGTGAACCGACTGATGGTTTTTTATGGTATCTTTTAAACATTTATCTCCCTGTTTACTACCACCAAAGCAACATGTTTCCTGAGTCTTGTCTATAGAAAAATGCACACCAGAGACTCTTCCTTTCAACAACTTCTAATTAGGCAGCTGAGGTCTGAGCAAAGCAACTTTAAGGGTAACTTCCTTGAGCTGGCTCCAGTGCTTCCTGCTTACCAGAGCTCACTGCCTAAGAAGCTTATCAGCTAACTTCCTGCTGGTGAGACACTTGCCAATCATCTGACATTGCTCCTTCACTGTATCAATGAGCTGGACTGCTGTTTGGAGAATAATAAGAAGTAGAAGGAGGAACTGACCTTGTACAAAGGAGTGTTATGATTTGCATGCAGAACACAGCTGCTGTTGCGAGCAATGATTTCCTTTCTAGGGCACACACAGTATTAGGTGGAAATATTGCTGTTTCTGCCGGAAATCCATGCAAATCTGGCCTTTGCGCAAACTGTCTCTTTTGGCTCTTGACATTGGTTGCCTCGAAATTTTTAAGGGATTTTTCACTTTTGCCATAATGAAGGGATGGTTCCCTTCTGTTGTTTTCCCTCCCCTAACTTCACTGCCTGAAAATGTTATTCTAAAAGTAAACAAGTTTTCTGTTATGTTGTTCTTAATTCTGCTTTATCACAAAATGACAGCTCAGTCAGTACAAGGAGCCTTAAATTCAGAGAGGTATGCAGCATCTAGCATCAAAGTTGTTTCTGAGAACTTTGGATTGGACATTGGCCCATTTGTCTCGTAGGTAAAAGTATAAAATGTCCCTCTTTTTATTGCAACTTGGATAACAAATAGAGTTTTTTGTTGTGGTTTCTTTTTTTTTTTTTTTTTCTTTTTTCTTTCTACTCTATTTAAGCAAAACTCTACACATAGAAAGTATAAGTTTTGGCGGGATTTTTTTGCTGTTCCATCCTAAACTTCTCCCTCCTTATTAAACAGTGACATCATTATTCCTACTAAACCTAGTATATTTCGTCCATTAGTCAGTAAAGCAATTGGGAGGGGAAACCTCAAAAAAGGTACATTTGAAGTTATATTTGTTATTGAATAAAAATATTCATCTGTCCAGACTGAGATTTTGTAATAAGGATGTGGGGATGGGGGAAGAAGCCAACAAATCAAACAGATAAGAAATTATGGCTTCATAGTATTGTCTCATTACAGAGCTGTTTCTGAATGAGTGCTTGTATTTATGCAATCTATGAAAAATTCTGTAGGTTTTGTACATAATTTTTAACCTTTTCTTTTTACAGTGTCTATTTGAAACTATAGAATTTGTTGAAGAATTAACCAGCATCTGATGTCTTGAAGTTCTAAAACAAGGAAATGCCTCTACGAAATTTAAATAGCTACTATGAACACAGAGAGGATGTTTACCACCAAATCATTTCTTCCATACATCTTGTATGATGATATATCTAAACCAGCTACCTTGTCACTACAAGCATTAACTGACTTTATGGAGCTCTGTGCTCTCAGGGTTACTCCAATGGAGAGATGAAAGATTTCTGTGATAAGTATATTCTAAATAACCAGGCACTTAGAGAAAGATATGAATAGGACATAACTTTATGCTTTGTGTAAGACTTTGAGACAGGGAAGGAGTTTCTTCTGATTTTTCTTCATCCCATATGTTAGGCCATGACACAACTCATTTCTGACCACGCTGCCTTATGCTTTATTGGCTGCTTGCCTATTCCTTGGGGCAATTTCACAACATGTCTTGAGCTCTATTTGATTCACTCCTCTGAGGTTGATTTTGTCCCTTGGTGCCAATGTCTGTAATATAATTGCCTGTGTACAGGCTGCTTGCAGACAGAATTCTTCTGCTGGGTACATTTTGACACACCGCATGTGGTCCTCAGGGCTTGCCAAAGCACTTGCTGCATTGCAACCTGTTTTCTTAGCAGCAACAAGTGCCTTCCATGATTTTTTTTCTCCCCTCTGTTTTCCAGGCATTATTTTCATAAACATACCTGTATTTGGGGGGATACTTCTTCGCACAAAAATTAGTTAATAGATAAGGATAATAAAAGCAATCACAGATTTGTTGGATCTTTATTGTTACTGAATCACAATTAAAAATTGAAAGAAAGAGTAGTTTAATTACATTGAATAGATCCAGAAAAAAAATCCAGGCACAACAGCTCCCCATTTTTTTGCAACCAAGTTATTCACTCAGAGAGAACACAACTAGCTTAGTTTCCCACTTTGATACTACTAACTCCACAATATCCTTTAACTAAACCAACAAGTTATTCTAGGCAAGGGCACATCTTAACCTTTTTCATTGAAACTGTGAGAATGCTCAACGCAAAGCTGAAGAATAGTGCATTAAAAGTGAACACAAGGGAAACATCACTCTAGCTCAGTGGTTTAGGCATTCACCTAAATGAAACAGTACTTTGTCCAGGACTCTGTTCAAACAGCTTTTTATGCATTTTACCTTTAGTGGTCTTTAGGTAAATGCATTAACACTATAGAATAACAGGGAAGTCACTGCACAGTCAGTACCTCCGAGTGCTGCCAGAGGTACTGCTACTCAGGCAAAAGCAGAGTTTGTTTTTTTTTTTTTTTTTTTGTTTTTTTTTTTTTTTTGTTTGTTTGTTTGTTTGTTTGTTTGTTTTGTTTTTTTTTTTTTTGGTCAGGATTGTAGTGCTTTCATTAAAACATCTAAATTCCAAATTCCACCTTATCATGAAAGTGTTTGAGATTAAGTCTTTGTCTATTACTTTGTCTACCTTAAAGGGAATACTTTTGCGGATGTGATATCATCAATATTAACACGCACTGTTGATCTCAAATGAGTTTGCAAGTACTCTGGTACTCTGTTACTGGTACTTAGAGCTGTAGGTTAGTTTATTTCCAAATTGAAGGCATTAAAATTACTGGGGAAGTATTCAAAATGAATAAAATCAGCGGCAATGAAATTTAATTTTTTTAATACTCAATCATGCATTTATGGAAAGGTTAAAAATTTGCCCAGATATCCCAGATGTACATATGTACTAGTTGTCGTTTTGATGTTATTCAAAAGTTTTGAGTTGGGATGAACCTGCTGAGACTAACACTGTCAGTGCGAACAAATTACATCAACATAATAATTCAATGCATCTTGCAGGCACTCTGTACGGACAAACTGTAAAATGATGGAATATGCATTTAAAGATTCAGTCTATTGCTAGTGTTTTCTGTCTTTTTGAGCAGGATGCAGGAAGGAAATCCTATAGTATCATGAGATCTTAGAAAAAAAGAATGAAAAAAACGACCCATGATCACATTGTATTTTTTTTTACTGTTTCATATCCTTGGACTGAATGTATAAACACACCAAGTATAAATGAAGAGTCAAGTAAACCCACTTCTTTTAAATTACAAACAGCTTTGAATTCATTTAACGTTTTTAAGCTAGGTTGTCACTCTATCTACCCAGTTTTTTATCTTTCATCTGTAAATATATTCCTATTTGAAAAGCAGTATTTTTTTCTAGATATGAGTGTCTAGGTACCTCTTTAACTGAAGTGTACATTTATTTATGGCTAGAGAGACATGCTAAATTACCTGAATTTAATCAGGTAACTAATATACCCCATTCTTCAGAAATGTTTTTTCTTTTTTTTTTTTTTTTTAAATTTTCATTCCTTTTGATTGGTAAAAGCCAAGGATCTCCTTCCCTCCAGTCTCATTCTTTTGTACTTCAAAAAAGAAAAAAAAGTCTTCATGAAAGGAAAACAGTTCAGATTTCATTTTTAAAAGGAAATGAAAAGGAGTCAAACTTCCATCTTAACATTAATTAGAGAAATGTTGATTAACTGATTAGTGACCGGTACAGTGAACTAAGGTTCAGTTTCTCACCTGCTGCACTCCATCATGTCTCTAGAACAGTACCTCCACATCTCATCTCTGTGGCCAGCCAAGTGTCAACCTGTTGCCAGGCCCAAGGGTATGCTGCACACGCCTTAAGTACTAAAGGGTCTTGTGCTTACATTCTGAATTATGCACTCTATGTGGTGCCCATATACACACCTTCAGCCTTGGTTCCATCAAATTTGCACCAAAAACCCCTCTTTCTGGGCATTAAACCATGAAAGCTTTATGCAGTCAAAAAGTATCCATTTTTTTGGTCCTGATGGAAATGGCTGTAGTACTTTCTGTGGAGGAAACACGAATCATGATAGATCGTCCAATCTTCAACTCTTCTTTCTCCTTTTGAAAATTTCCTCCTGGAAATACTTTGTCAAGACAGGATTGCAGATATGTGTCTCTTCTTGGTACTGTGGACAGGGATCAGAGCAAAAAGAGCACTGTTATGTCTCTCTCTAAGGCTCTGTTCACATCAAGAAAACTGCTTTCTTTGATAATGATGTTATCAAATACAGTTATTTATTTCATGATATGGAGCGCACTGCCTGGGGGATCATTAATAATTTATTGTCTGAGATTGAAAAGATATTTTTATGCTTGGGCCTTGTATTGGGAAGATGAAAATAGCATACCATTGTTTTAAGAATTCAAGAAGTCCTGAACAATCAACAATTAAGTGAATTAGATCAAGATTATAGGGGCTTTTTTCTAGACAAATGTGGGTGGGGAGAAATAAAGGGACACTAAAACTTTAGGTTATATATCCTTCATTATGACCATAAGACATCGAGGGTTACCCTTTCCCTTTTCTTTTTTGCAGTTAGATGAAGAGAATAAATGGGCTGTGCACACTGATGCTACCCACAAATTGGCAGCCTGCAGAGTTCATCCAACAACAATGGAGGAAGAGCCTTTACTTGTAGTTGAATGGCACAAGCTAATTTTCTCCACAGAAATTGGAAGAGCTGTCCTCCTCTGACTACCTACTGAGGTGACGTTGCTAGGACAAGATGTAAAATCAAAAGGTTTCTCCCCTTGAGTTGTATGCTCCTTCTCTGTTTTATTAGTCTGCAAACATCATGTACATTTATAATGCTGTAGAAGTAATAACGTAGACCATAAGAGAATATTCCCATTAGCCATTTCAAACATGGAAACATGCAGGGAGAGTAGATTCCTTAAAAAATCAAATTTCATTATTTGGAAATTTACTTTAATGTTCTCCAGAAGCACAGTTATGGTATTATTGCACAGTTATGGTTCTTTAAAACTTTAGGGAGGATAGGAGAGGACCAGCAGAATGCAATTTCTGACAAAACTGTGAGTTTTTATTTTATTTCTGGTAAATACAATTTGTTCTCATAACTTGATATTGACCTTTTTTTGTGCTTTCCATTTCTATATAGGTGTGGTATTTGGCATTTCACCACCTTGCAAGAAAAATATTGGGGATGTATGAAGGATGTTAAGAATATGGATCTGAGACAACTGTCAGTGCAAAAACCATAGTTTTAAATATAAATAATTGAGTCTATAATGAAATTGTTAAATAGAACATTTGGTAATGAGCACTCATGCAAACAAACTAAGAGACTGGCTTTGAGCAAAGTAATGGAAATTACTCATATCAGGGAGTCTCAAGTAGAAGGCGACGCATAACTTTTTCTAGTTGAAAAATAACCCTTAATGTCATGTTAGATATATTTTTTTAACAAAAATACTGTGCAGAAATATTATCACTGGCCATAAAAAAATGGATTTCTTAAAAAATTCTAAGCAGTAGAAAGAAAGCATAGAAAAAATAATAGTGTTTTTAAGATTTGTTAAACTACTTGAACAAAAACATTCACAAAAAAGGGGTTTCTATCTGTAGAAGACTAAAAACACTTAAGTAGAAAAATATTGACATGTATGAGATATAACCATTTGAATTTTTTTCAACTTAAATTACTTTGCCATACATTTACAGTTAGTATCAAATATTTTATCCCACATTTCACCTGTTGAGAAAAACAAATTTCTGTATTTTCTTATGGGAATCAACAGGAAATTCACTAAGTGAGCCACATCTTCTGTCAGGAAGCCTATTATGAAAGAAAATGATTTTTTAACATAGGTAGGGAAATTATCCTGCATTGTTCATTATTCTGCAACTGTGCATTCTTAATGGATCAATCTCTTTTGTCATGTCCATGGCTGCTTTAGTGCAGAAAGTCAGTATTCCCAAATACCATTTTCCAAAGGACTACTCTCATCACAAGGTTTGTAGTGAAGTTAAGGTATTAAAAAGTATTAAAAGCACATCTTTGTAGCTTTCTAGAAAGTGATCCACAGCTCATCACAGTCGAAAAAAGAGGGACATCTCTCTCGCTCAGTATTGTGGGTGATCCTGGAAAGGAGAGAGATAACCATATTGGGTTCTTGTAGGATTTTCTAGATGTCGTTAGAAAACAAACAAGAAAGCAAATAAAAAACCACCACCAACAACAAAACAAAGCACAAAGAAAACAAAACTTTTTGGAGAAGAGATCAACACTGAGCTCTTTTCTACTGATTGAATGATCTCAGTGTAAGGAAAGTAGTAAACTAAGACCACCTTCCAGGACAGGAGCTATTGGGTGAAGATAGAGAATGGAAGTATGATCTCTCTCCGTTTTTATTCCTTTTTTCTTTTTTTTTTTTCTTTTTTTCCTCTGTTCTGAATGAAAATGAATGTAGGTGTGTGACCAATGTGTATGGATCATGCCTGATGTGTGTTGTGCATGTTTGGCCCTTGCCTAGCAAGTTAAGCTTTCTCCAGGACTTAAGAAAATGAACTCATATTTTAGGGATCCATTGAAGTTCAGGTAGGTATAGAGGCCAGGATGAAAATGCCTGAATGCACAGAATTTAATCTGGAAGTTAATCTTGAAAGGTTCTTGGGAATCACATGTTTATATTTGCAATTCTAAATCCTACGTCATTCTCATTTTTAAAAAAATATACATTTCTCAGAGTGTTAAATGAACATTTTTTTTTGTTTAGTTACCTACAGGAAATCTAGCTGTTTGGGAAAAGTGAATTTGTATTTATTTGAATTTATCATCAGTATGCTGAACCTCTTACAGCCTTCACCCAGTTATTCTCTATCTGTGTGTGTGTATGTGTTTTCCTTCACTCATCTGAAATCCAGTGACTTTTACCAGGAGGTTTTAAGACAATCCAGCACTCTCTTGTGCTTCTTTAAATGAAAGATAAAATTTGTCTAAAAGTGAAAACCTAAACTGCCTTTTATATTAGTTATCATATAAATTGTCTGGCATTTTTTTCTGAGGTATTTTGTCCAGACTGTTGATGCCTCTTCTATTAAGTTACTGACTCTACAGCAATGGTACTTCACTCAGAAAATCACAAATGGATAAAGTTTGCAGGATACTTCTAGACTATGGCAATAGAATTCTAAGATTAGATTCACTCTCGTAATCTCTGCTTTCTGACAGTTTTTGCAGAACTCAGATTTGCTGGATGTGTTGAATTTATTATCAAATTTAAGCATACACTAGGGGTAAAAATGATGATAAAGCTAGAAAGGAAAGAATACTGAGCACAGACCAATGCACAGGATGTGGAGGAACTAGGATAGTAAGAATTGGCTTCTTTGATGTAAAGATAATTAAAAACCTTCCAATGTATATTGTGGTACATTGTCCCTGGCCAGCAGTTAGACAGTACACAGCTCTCTGCTCACTCCTTATCCTGTGCAGGGTAAAGGAAGAGAATAGGAGGAACAAAAGTGGGAAGGCTTAAAGTTTGAGATAAAGATACTTTAATAAGCAAAGGAAAGAGGAAGGAAGGGAGAAAAAATAGAAAAGATGATGCAAGGCCAGTCAGTTACCACCTCCCACAGATAGACCGAAGCCCATCCAGTCTCTGAGCAATGAGTAGTTAGTACTCCTCACAAAAAGAACTTCCCCAAGGTTTTTATTGCTGTGATTCCATATGGCGTGGAATATTCCTTTGGTCAATTTGCATCAGCTGTCCAGATTTTGTCCATTCCCAAATTCTTGCCCACTCTCAGCCTACTCACTGCAGGAACAGAGTGGGAAAGACAGATGATTGTGCAACTACTGCTCAGCAACATCCAAATCACTGGTGTGTTACGAACACTGTTTTAGTCAAAAATCCAAACCAGCACTGTCGGGGCTGCTACAAAGGAAATTTACTCTATCCCAATAAGATCCACTACACCAGGCCTGGGAAATCAGTTGAGAAATGAAGTCTCAAACCCACTTACTTTTTCAGCTTTTTGTTTGTTTGTTTTGTTTTGTGTGGTGTTTTTTTGTTTTTTTTTTTTTTTCCTGTTGTATCTTCGGTATGATTTTCTAGTGTCAAAACAGCATTTTAAAAATTATAATTATTATAATATATATATATATATATACATATATATATATAAAAATTACATATATTATAAAATATAAATTATAATTTAGTTATAATTTAAAGATTTTTAATTATAATTTTATGATTATACATGAGGAAAAAGGAACAAACCCACAAAAATAAGTCATAAGGTATGCTACATCACTTTCTAATATTTCCCTCAATATCTATTTCTATCAGAAATAATATCAGTAATATCAGCTTTGATTTCTGATGGTTGATAATTGCTTTAATGTCAGAACAAGCAAAATTGTTGTTCTGTAAGGGTATCCCACTTACATTGCTAATCAACTCTGGTGTGCTTATCACCAGTAAGGGTCCCATGGCATATTGGTGAATGCTCTGTGGATTTATATATCTGCTACAAAAGTTGTTTGGGTGTGCTTTTATTTTTTTATTTTTATTTTTATTTTTATTTTTATTTTTATTTTTATTTTTATTTTTATTTTTATTTTTATTTTTATTTTTATTTTTATTTTTATTTTTATTTTTATTTTTATTTTTATTTTTCTCTTATGGGACTGCTTTCACTGATCTCTACAGGACATTATCCAGAAAGTTACAGGTAAACCAAAGGACCACTTGGTTAAGATCTTGTTACAGTTTAACCTGTTTTTAGATGAATCTTTTAAAAGATTAATCTGTCTTTAAATTCTCCAGAGATGTGATATACAATACATTTTGATGTACAGTATATTTTAAGGGCCAGGAGAAATCTACAGAAAATCTCTGCATAATCAGCAAGGACTCAGAACTTAGATGAATGCAAATTTACCTAAGCCTGATGTTAAATCTTAGAGAAATATCCTTGGATTTTTTTTTTTATTATTATTATTATGATAATGGTGAAGAGCAAAGGAATATGAAAATGTTCTGAAAATTTATGGGGTTTAATGTAATTGCTGTCATATTTGCAAGGCAAAAATACAAGAATCTCTGTAAAGATTTGAATTTAATTTGCAAAGAGAAGAGAATTTAGTTCATAAATTCAGGGAAACTCTTTCTTGAAGTAATTTGTATTACCTTAATTTTTTTCTGTTCATGAAATTTAGGAAAGATCAAAATTCCTAGTGAGATTTGGATGGATGAAGGAGAAAGAAAAATAATATAAAACTCTGAAATAAACTAGAATATCAAAGAAATCTTGTCTAACTTCTGTAAATATTTTTGCTCAGTAACAAGTTCTTAACGCTCCTACAGTGAAATTCTGTTGGTTAAATAATTATTTTCCCTGACCATCTCTTAGGAGCATTTCTATTGAGGATTCTGCCCTCCTAAAGGCTCAGCAGAAGAGAACTTCTGCCTTAATACCAGCAGCTGTTAGTGCAAATCCAGCCTTTCGGACTAAAGCACTGGTCAGGCTTTGTAGAGAGCTGATCCTACAATGCCATCTGTAGCCTCATGAGCCAAGAGCTTGAAGGTATGGATGTCTGAAACTGTCACAGGTCTAGGAGAGTAAAGCACATTGGCTCCAAAGGCAAAGACTGAAGTTCCAACGCTGAAGACAGCGACAAAATCTCTTTGACTTCTGTAGGTCAGAATGATGATTTACAGGACACCAACCTGGTAATTCCACAACCTCTTATAGCACATTACAAAAGGTGATTTTTAATAGATGTGTGCAGAAATAGGCATGTTGATTCTGTCAGGAAGGCTATAAGAGATTTTTTGTATCCAGCATCTCCCCCCACCATTTGTTACCCAAGATGTATTCACAATAACCACAGTATTTTCACTTTTTCAAAAAATTATTTAATAACTGTTTTCCAATTTAGAAAAACAAAACCAAAGGTTAAAACAGGTCTACAAATTAATCAAAGAAAAATATAAGACTGATTTCAGACAGATACACTGTTGTCAGCCTCTTTTCTAGCTATTAATGAAAACTCAGAAGTGTGTAAACACTTCTAGCTTTTCCATTATATGGTTATTTTTACATGGGGAAAATGCTTAATTTTTTTGTCTGCAAAATAGAAGTAAAATATTTTCATGACACAAAAGAAGGATGATAGGGTTAAAGTCAGTGAGTTTCTCTGAGATCTCATGTCTGTGAGCTTACATCACAGCACCTTTTAAATCTTTTTAATTAAGTGCATTGAAAATTGAATGTACTGGATATCACTTGAGAACGCACATTCTTTTAAGATTCATTGACTAATTTCTTGTCCAGACAGGCTTGGATATACCTCAGGTAATCATGCTTATCCAATGCATGATTATTTGGATGCTTATCCAAAGTGAAAAGAACACAGTGTGTTTGAACTGTGTTCTTTAGCCTTTGCATGAGATTTTTGTGAATAGCACACAATACACAAGGACCTCAATGCTAGTCACTTTAAAAAGGTCAGAGAAAACTTGATTGTTTCTTAAAACAAATGGAAAAGGAGTATCTGTCAAAATAAGGAAACTACAATGAATGATATCAACTGTATATAACGCTCTAAATCTTCAAAAAAATCTGACAGACTTTGCAAATGATAATTCAACCCCCTTTATCTAGGTATAGTCAGTAGGTCCACCAGAGAAATGTTGCCACTTTTGCAATTAAATGAGGCTTCTACTTCTTACAATAAATTAAATTAAAATACCCAAGGACAATATTTCAGTTTTAAATTTTTATGTAAAGTCAAAGCACTATAAGGCAATCTGGGGAAGGAGAATGAACACACTGCCTAATAAGATGAGTTATCTGTCCTCTCTTTTGAGTAGTATGGTTCAACACTATTTATTTTTTTTTTAAACTCTGTTACTCAGTTACTCAATTACTCTGGCTTGCTGACATGGGTGGGGTGAATTTTCTGATTATAGGCCAGCCTTGTATATGTAATATAAATATACATACATTTAGCTCTTTTAGTTAGATTTTGACTTTTTGAGGGTGCAATTTTAAGAGTAACTATCTCAAAGCATGTATCATGTATAATTTTATCTCTCAACATGGGTTAATCTGGTGTTTAAACTAGTTTCAATTGCTGGCACTGTTTGACTTTGGAAAAAGGGCTATAGATGAGTGAATTAAATACTGTAACTTACTCCGTGGTGCTGTCTGTTGACATTTCTGGTGGCATGGTAATCTTAGAATCCAAGACACTAATCTGAACTGAACTTGATTTTGTATAATGTTTCTCAATAACTGACTATTCAAAAGAAAATGTGGAAATTGCCTGTTTCAACATTTCCTGAACCAAACATGAACTTTGGGTTGCCATGCTACATCCAATGCTATTCTTTGAAACTATGATATAGTAATATCTGCACCTCTGAGGACTTGAAACACCTGCTACTGGAAAAACCTAGAGAATATCTGTTGATTTCATGCTGAAAGGTTGCATTCTGACAAGGACAGGGTGGAGGTATACACAAGAAATCATTTCTGCTCTTACATCTCACAAGGTTGAATACATTTCACATCAACATCTGTGTGACTTTGTGTAATTCTGTCTGTCTACCTTAAAGACATCCTTGGATGCCATCTATAAAATAAGAGTATAGGTTTGCGAGTTTTTATAAAGAGTTTTGATACCTTAAAATGAAAAATAAGTACAAAGTACTTGGTACAAAGTTGTTTATCATCATGCATGAATATGAAATTCAGTCTGCTGCCTTATTTCTCCCTTTCACAATGCAAGAGGATAATAAATGTCAAAAAGATTTTTTTGTTAGTCATAATATAAGAATAACATGTTGTGCATATAACTTTGTCAAATTAAAACATTATACACCTCTTTTGGAAATACAGTGTATGTACATCCTAAACAGAAAATGGTTCTCTAGTTAGAGTTATTTTAGAACAAATGTCTTTGTCTATAATGTTTGGTTTTCCCTGATGAATAGTTGAAGGTCAGATTATTAAAAGTGTTAAGAAATTACAATATTTATGTTAGGTAATTAAACCTGCCAGATTAAAAAAAAAAACAAAAACAAAAACAAAAAAAAACCAAAAACAAACAAACCACAAAACAACAGATACATTGGATTCTATGTTTTACTATTTCCCCTTAGGTAATTCATGGAAAAGAGTTTTAGAATTAAAAAGAAAATTAATACAGACTTGTGTTTGTACTGCAAAAAAAAAAAAAAAGAGTAAATATTTTTCCAATTGTGTGTAATATGAGAGATATATTTTTGTCCTGAAACCATTGCAATTAAGATACCATGTTAATTCTACTTTTTCTTTGTAAAAAACCTAAAACATTTGATAGCATGCTAATTTTTTACCCTGATGTTGTGCCAAGCCATAATGGCCCTAAGCAGCCTCACCTGAGATCCCAACTGATGCCTGGATTTCAGTTCAGGTATGGTGGAGGTGCATCTGTCTTAAGCTCCGCCTCCGAGGTGGACCTTTTAGATATACTCTGTAAGCTTGTCCTCAGACCTGCTTTTGGCCTAGACTCCTTGTACTTTTGATGGAACAGAAAGAAGGTGTGAAGGGTCTGGAGCACAAGCCTTTGAAGGGTCTGGAGCACAAGTCTTTGAGAAGTGGCTGAACTGGGGTTGTTTAGTCTGGAGAAAAGAAGTCTTAGAAGGGACCTCATCATTCTCTACAACTACCTGAATGAAAGCTGTAACAAGGTGAATGCTGGTCTTTTCTCCCAAGCAGCAAGAAATAGAGTGAGAGGAAATGACCTCAAGTTCCTCTAGGTGAGGTTTAGATTGCCTCTTAGGAAAAAAAGTTCTTCACCAAAGCTGTTGTCAAGCCTTGGTGCAGGTTGCCCAGGGAAGTGGTTGAATGCCCATACATACAGGTTTTTAAAAGGCATGTGCATGTTGTGCTTAGGGACATGGTTTAGTGGCTTAGTAATGGCTTTGCATTGCTGGGCTAATGGTTGGACTTGATTGTCTTAAAGGTAGCTAAACAATTCTATAATTCTAAGACCTTTTAGGTAAAGCCCCCATCAGAGCCTTCAGTGAACGTGGAGATTGTCTGTCACACTGATTGTAGACTTCAACCTACTCTTCTAAGAGGTTTTTTTATCTGTCTGCAAGCATGTCATTACAATAAATGAAGTGTGGTATTCCAGCTCTTAAATTGCTGCATTACACCTACCAGACATAGGCTGAAGGAGTAATTTTCAAAGGCTACTCTGTGAAAGCTCAGTTCCTAGTCTAGGAAAAGCTTCTGTCTCAAAATCATGCTGATAGAAAAGAAATGTGCCTTCCAGTTTTTTAATTCAAAATAGTGCGTATCAGGCACAGATTTATGATTTTAAAGGGTTGTAAACTATCTATTGTCTCTAAAAAGGATAGGATTCAGAGTAGCATGCAGTTGAGACAGAATCTGTTTAAACTACAGTTAGGAGTCCTTTTTTGATTGATTAAAATTTAGTTTTATTGCATTACACTAATGCAAGTGACCTAAAAGCATGTTGGTATCTGCACTTTTGATTAAAATTTCAAATTCATCCTTCAATTTTTAAAACATTGTCTTGCAGATCATGGATTTTCCATTTTCAATAGCTCTCAGGGTTTCAGTTTTCGACAGGGTTTACATAGTCTGTTTGCATTTCCAGTTTTACATTTCCATTTCTTTCATATTCATTTTTGTTACAGTCAATAGAATAGACTGATAAACCTCGGTAACTTATGAATAAAGTGAATTTCACCTCAACAGTCCATGACTCTTCAGCAGGAGGTACTGAGAATAAATGAAATCATTGCCTTATTTCTCTCCAGTTTTCCATCACTATTTGGAGATCCTTATTTTGAATTTTTTTCATAATCGAATTCTGCAGTGGACACTGATGTTTCTTTTCTCATTTTATTGTGCAAGAAATTTATTGATTAAGCCAGAAATATATCTCTTCACTGATTAAATCTATTTCAAGACTCCATGGCTTTTTGGTCAAGTAGAATAAAAAAATCTCCTTTCTGCTTAACGTATACTGTTGAATTTTGCTTCCTACAGCATACGTAGGAATTCATTCAAGTTACTCTCAAAGCATTCAGTTTCAAAAAGGATCCTGTGTATTTGCACATTTTGTATTTGCAGGTCTTATTTTCTGTTGTTTCAGATGGACGCTCCAACTTGGTTCTGAAACATCCTTAGAGAAAGGATAACTGAAGATTTAACAGGTTAATTTGACAAGTGAGTGTTTCCTGCCTTGGAACAAGGCAGTTACTGTTTCTGTGTAAGGAGCAAGGTGTTTGCAATGAGGTTGGCATGGAACAGTGTCTGCAGATTGTCTCATGAATATGCATTTTTCTTAGCACTTTCATTGAGATGCATAATGCTTTTGTCAGTCTTGTCTTTACAATCATCTACAAGGACTTAATGTTCTCTGTTTCATAATGACACAAAATTGGTTAAAACTCCATAGATTCTGTCATTCCTGTTTTCCTGAGATGTTGCAGGCCATTTGGAGATCTTGCTGCTCGGTTGTATTTATTGTGACCCTCACTGATACTTGCTTGAAGACCTGGGTAAAGATTTGTGGTTCTATAAATTACTGTGTTTGGAGTGTCTGTCATCACAGAATATAAAACAGAATTTTAGTTTTAATGTGCTTTAACACAGGACCATTGTGAGTCTCAGAGCACGTCCTTATTTAGCCAATCTTGTGTGAGGGAAACACAAGGTGCAACCACAATATTTTGTCTACAGTATCTAAAGACTCAATGTTATTGTAATATCTGTAAGAACCCTTTTCATTTCTAGAAAAATTTCCATTCACTCCAATTGAAATGACAATTTTTGTAATTTTGGCTAACTCTATCTTGTGAGTCATACTACTGCTCCTGTTGATTCCTGACCTCATCCTAACCAAAAATAATATGTATAGAAAAACCAATACAGCCATTCCATTTGAATGACCTTTGCAATACCAACTGCAATAAACAATTACTATGCTGCATATTATAATACACTACCATGAACTATATTTCCATATTAACTTAAAAATAAAACTAATATTTTCAGAACAGAAATTAATAGAGTGCTGTATCATCTTCTTTGCCTTTCTGCATTCTACGGACAGAAAAACAGAACCTTGCCTCTTCCAGGTGTCATCTTAGTTCTGAACCTGAAGTGTTATTTTAATACAGAGACTCCCTTCTTTTTTCTGTTGAAAGCAATGCCACCAGAATGTAATGCTTATGTGTACTAGATATGGGAAAGCACTTGGTTGTGTGTCTTGCTTTCTGTGCTCATCTATTTCTATTTGTTATGTTACAGATGAATGTTCACTTTCGTCTCTGTGGTGGAATGACTTGGATAGTTCTCTCAGCTTCAGGTGCCAGGATGTATTGAAACATTTCTCAAAAAACAGGTTTGTATAAAGTGGCAGAGGGTGACTGATTGACATAAAGCTTACATTGCCAAATTATAATGCTAGCAAATTATAGTACTCTTATTGACTATACATTTTTTTATTTGTTTATTTTTTTTTTAAACTGTGAACTAGTTCATTCTGAGAACTTTAACCAGTGGGTGATTAGAGAAAAATATTTCTCTTGCTGTGAACAAAGGGAAAAACAACAATTTGGGTTTTTTCCCCCTTGCATTTTGATTTAAAGGTAAGTAGAATGAGGAAAAAATCTTCTTTTCAAAATGCATGTAAATCTCTGCTTTTCTTGAGAGGTGATGAAGGGGAAATGAGATGGTGAAACTGATTGTTTCCAGTGTGCCAATTCAGGAAATTTCTTTACTTAATTTCTGTGCTTTTTCTAGTGTCTTCCTATTATCCAGAAGGAAAGATTCAAAAGAAATGTAATATCTTCATTTGTGATAATTCTTTGGATGATTATATGTTCTGAGTGAGAATTACTTTACACCTATAACTTTTTCTTATACTAAGGATAATGAAAATTGCGTTGCTGCATTTTGTGGTTTTTTATTATTTTGGTTTGGGTTTTTTTTTGTTTGGTTTTGGGTTTTTTTGTGTTGGTTGTTGGTTTGTGGGGCTTTTGTTTGTTAGTTTCGGTTGGATTTGATGTTGCATCATTGTGAAGATCCTGTTTTCTTGCATTCTGCTCAAAGAAGAACAGGAAGGCTCTACCCACTCTACTTCACCCTATCTCACAATTTTTATAGCACCAGAAGCAGGCAGAAAATAAGAGCCTATACCCTCTGGAAATATTTAGGGATCTATCAGTGGGCTTTGGATAAAGGCCTAAAGCAATATAATACAATCATGGAGATATTTCCTTTTTCTTTAGAACCCTTTAAAGGCTCATCCTTTTGTTTCTGAAGTCTCTGATACCAGGAGGATAATATCTGTCTGCAAGTTAAAGACGTGAGCAGTAAGGAGGATCAAAACAGAGCCAACCTTCTAGTCCTGCATCTGTGGTGCAGAGTAACTGCTGTATATGGTTTAAAAATGAAATGACTGTATTGTAACTCAGGGCTTCATTGAGGTGAAAAATATAAAATTTTCTTCCTAAATTAATGAAGTCCAAATTTCATGCAAACTCATCACAATGCTTGTTCACAGAAGAAATTGTAGTCAAAGCTCAGGTCTGAGGTGCTGATTTTCATGTTCTGTAGCCTCATATAAAAGATGGATGCCATTTTAGTTTGGGCAAGCCTTAGGATGTGCCCATGGGGGAAAAATTAGTAAAAGTTACCCTTCTTGTATATATCCAGAGCTGAATTCTGAGGTCAGTGGAATTTCCCAGGTGAAGAATATTGTGGAATGAAACATTTACTTCATGGTTTTCAGTAGAATGAAGTAATTTTAAAAGGAGTAACTAATTTCTTTAGTTCCATTACCTTATGAAACAGAAGGGAAACACAGTAAGATTCTTCAAAACAAAATGGTACTTTTTTTTGGAACAGGAAATATTTTCCTCCTCAATAACCAGCTAAGTGCTGTATTTTCCACTCTTTTCAGGAATAGTATAAATTCTGTGGGATATTAGTAGCCTAGTTTAACTTGGAAAATTCTGTGCTTTGACAATGCATTAAATAATTCCATATTGAAGTTTTGCAACTTCTAACACATTTTATCCTTTCTTTTGCTACTATGCCTAAGTATATTTATAAGCAAAGTATTTGCAGTACATATGATGTTCTCAAACTGGTCACACTTTTTGCTGTTTGTTATTTCAGGTGTGAAACTCAACACCTAAGTCACTGCTAAGATTTCTAGTTTCTGCTTTGTCACGATTGTTATTATTTTCTTATTCATTGTTTGGGGAAGATGACAGTATGGCCTCATTAATTCAGTGGAAGATTTTGGGGTAGGTTATACAATTAAAAGGATAATCACACTCTTTTCAAGTTTATACCTCCTGCTTTTATTTCTAGTTGAATTTGTGCTGACTTCTCATCTGTGTTTAAAAGTGTGTTGTATGTCATTCTGAACGCTGTTGTGTTTGATTAGTCACTATGATTTATAGTTAAGGTTTCATCAGAATGCTTGCCTGATCCAAATAAGTATATATCCTATTTCTTCTATTTTTGGTGGAATTTAATGTGGCTTCTCCAGACACAGTTTAATTTTCTGGTTTATCAGATCAATTTGTCACAAAGAACAGAAACAGGTGAAAGAGCAGATCATCAATTCCTATTGTGTATGGGGCTGGATAATACTGAAATTGTGCTGAATTAGAACTTGATGCTTACTGGTAGGGAAGAGAGAGACCTGTAATATATAGCAGTTTTCAGTCACCATGTTATACTCAGAGCACATAGAAATACTAGCTCTACTATACCTAGTTATTTATTGACAGTAGTGACTAAAGATGGAATAAATTGATGAAAACCTCAAGTTTCCTTCTATCTTTACTCTTTGTTTTAGAGAATAAGCAACCATTAATCATTAGTACTTCCTTTTCATCCCCAAAACCGTTTTTTGGGGTTTTTTTTAGGATCTGAACTTGAGTTTCTGAACTACTAAATAGTGGTGTTTCTCAACTGAAGACAGACCTGTAAAAACCTGATTCTCTGGTGCAGATATTATGCACAAACTAAGAAACCCTTATGGACTGTGTTCTTAGCAAGCTGTTGGTCAGCTGAGGAAGAGAAAAAAAGTCAGATGATTTCCATGAAAGTGCTATCCAAGTCCTACAATTATAGCCCAGGGGAAGGAGATTAATGTTTGAGATGGATTTCTTGTAGCTGGATGGTACTTATTTTCACTTCATAACACAGCCATGAAATGAATAATTAATGACAATTAATAACAATTTTTATGAATATACTTCAGCTTTTGGACTGAATAGCAATGTATCAAATTAGCGTATCCCTCTCAGAGCCTTTACAGAAGAATACAGGAGATAAATAGCTTACAGCTCTTTTAACTTCAGGCTTATGCTTTTATCGATTCAGAGACTCACATAGTCCAGAATTATGTCTCAAGAAATAAACAACCCTGATGTAGATTTTTTTTTTAATGGAATTCTGATAGAAAGGAAAATAACACTTTTGTTACTGACAGTTGTGTTTGTCAAAGACATGTATTACTAAGGTCAGTTTTGACATGAAATTTCGTCTCATGATAATAAAAGAAAAAGGTTTGGTTACTCTTGAACTCTATACTCAAAATGAAAGAATCAACAGTTTGGTGCCTTCTCACAGCCATGATAGTACTTGATAGCAGAAATCCCTATCTTTATTTTGATACTTAATGATCACCTTATTTTCTCCCTCTGTCCTCTTCAGAAGAGTGACTGGATAAGTGCTGGACAGCTGACTAAGGTCAACACACCACAGGTACAACTACAGAATCATAGAGTGACATCAGATGGAAGGGACTTGGATAGACTGTATATTCCAACCTTTTAAGGGAAGTGGAGCCTAGATGAGATTATCACATAACCTGTCAGATTGCATCTTGAAAACCTCCAGTCATGGGGACTCTGTCATGTGCCTGGGGAGATTCTTCCAGTGAACTGTTGTTCTCAGTGTAAATTTCTTCCTCATATCAAAATGAAGTTACCGTAGAGCATCTTAAATGGGATCCCTACATGATTCCTGCACTCACTGAGTGTTTGAGGACAGCAGGTAATACAAACATTGGATATTTCTCCAAAAGGCAAATAAAATTTATTCCTGAAGCAGATCTTATTTTTTAAAATTTGTTTAGGTGATTTTACGATATTGTTCAGCCTTGAGAATGTGAGTTTTAAGCTTCTGGTCACAGGCTGTGCAGACCTGGGACTTTTTGTTCATTTGGTAATTGTAATTGTTTGCATGAGATAAGTAGAAGCTTTTTTTTTTTTCATTTTCTTGTTCATGTTTATGATGCCTCAGCATTGGCATCTTTAGATACAAGATAACGAAACAAGAATACTGTATTGAAACATGAGTGCTTGCATTTGTCAGTGGAGAAGGATGTAGAGATTTTTTGCCAAACTTTGTGCTAATAGAAGAAGGAAGGTTTCACACAAAATGTTTAATAATGTGTTCTGCTTTCATTTAGTGCTTCTACTAGTGTACTCATGACCCTCTAGAAGGCACAATGGAAGCACCCACTATTTCTGTCACTGAGGATTAGAAAAATCATAGCAATATTACTAAAAGTTAAAAAAATCTGAGCAGTATTATGTAGCTTCCTTTAAAGACCAAAAGGCTGCTTTAACAGCAACAGAAATCACAGCAAATAGAGTCTTTGTTATTCATTTAAATTGTAATGACTTTCTGAAGATTGCATATTCAATGTGTTGAAACACCCGGGACTCTCACCAGGAGTAACTGATCGGCATCTTTCTGTTGAGATATAACAATTATTTCTAGAAACAGCATAAAGATTTTAACTTCATATAAAATTCATTGCATCTAATTATTCTAGGAAATACTGATAAATTTATTGCATTCTTGGAGATTAATTCTTCTTCAGCTAAATAACTACAACAACAATAAAATATTTAGCAAAATCTTCTGGTAATTTCATTAATTTAAAGTAATTGAATTAATCACAAAAATTGCATAAAATAACTCTAAGAATATGGTCAAAAGTCCCAAGTTGAGGACAAAAGTACTTCTTGATTTTGGAACTATTTTTGTTTATGTACTTCAGGAGTGCCACCTCTTCTCTTTATTTTCTCCTCTTTTTGTTGCTTGTTTTTTACTTTTCGCTTATTTTTCTTCTTTGTAAACCTCCTTTGCTTTTAAGACCCTGAAATATACTGATTCTACCCGTGGCTTTCCAATAATTGGGCTCTCCATTACTACTGGGTAGCATAAACTCAGGATTTACTTTCTTCTCCTTTTACTGTCGGATAACATCCTATTTGGGGTGACTGTCTTATAAACTAGATCATAAGCTTTGTGCAGTTCAACCTTATGTTTCTTTTTTGTTCTTTTGTCGTACCTAGCACAGTCTGTTAAGTATTATAACAACAAAGTTACCATTAGTGTTTCCTTTTAATTTGCCTCTTGTGTTCCCTGCGCACCTTTGCAACTCTTAAAAAACCCTTTGTTCCATTCAGTCTTTATTCAGCCACTGTGTTAATATGGCTAAATAGCATCATCAGAGACAGATCCTTTACTCTGAAACCAAGCAACTAAGAAGACTGACTTACCTCCAAACTGTTAGGGATTAGGTATCTCTTTAAAAGACTTGTCTTCTAGATAGCCAGTTGGAATGGTGTAAGACATAGCCAGGGAGCAAAATAAAAACTAAGCAAAGAGAATGAACAGGGATCCATTGTTTCAGGCTACTTCCTAGTAATACAGAGTGGCTCTTTGTCAGTAATTTGATCTAATGTTCAGATTGGAATAGGAGTGTTTTAATGTCCTGCTTCCCTTTTCTCTTCAAGAGTGAGGTTCCTCATATTATATTAAAGGTCCTGAAAATACAAAAGGTAATGGAGTGCAAAAGAAACAAGCCAGACAGCTAATCCATTATGTTGTGTGTGGTGTCTTTGAAGAAATAACAATGAGATTGTGATTAATTTTAATGAAATGTGTGGGAAATGCTAACTTTGAGGTACAATCTTCAAAGAGTGTAGCAATCCAATGCACTGGAAATATGTCTCCAAAGAGAGGAAAAAAAAAATCTCTTTATTTGCAATTAGTGAGTCGTAAGAGCCTGCATTAAAATATTTGTTTGTATTTAAAGGGGAATCTTTTTAGCTATTGTAGCCATACTTATGAAAGGATTTCCAATACTCAAACTATCTTCTTAATGGAATTCCAAACACGAAAAAAGATAGAAGCAAAATAAATGGAAAAAAAAAAAAAAAAAGGTGCAGTCTACAGTGAACAGAGATGATCCAGCCCTACTAATTTACAAACTACCCAAATGCTAAGTTTGGTAATATACAGAAACAGCTAAAAGCAATTAGTGCTGAGATTTATTCAAAGCAGTGGGGGATTTTTAGTTACCTTTTTTTGTTTGTTTGCTCTGTTTTGGGGTATTTTGCTATTGTCAAGTTTTGGTTTGTTTGTTTGGATTTGTTTGTTTGTTTGCTTGCTTTTTTAGTTTCCTTTTTTTGTTTTGTTTTTTTTTTTTGTGGGGGATCATGGGTTTTTTTAATTAATTGTCTTTCATCAAGGGAAACTTATGCCTCATCTTGTTATAAATACCTTAACCCTTTCATTTGCTAGAATAAAGTTTGTTTCTTTTGAAGCTGATCTAGAGTTTGCACAAAATGTGAGGGAATCCGCAAAGTACAAGGCAGATTGAGTGACAGTGAAAAATAGACAATTGAAACTATTTTGTGCATAAATGGATCCAGAGAAAGGTTTAGTAATGTTGCAAATTAAAGTGTGTTTCCTCACAAACTGCAAGGGTCTGCAAGTGCCAGATCTTGAGAGAATACATGTGGAAAGTGCAATCCAGTATGGTTGTGGAAAGAAACAAGTGGTGGTAGTGTATGGTATTACCTTAACCAGCATTCCTACACAGTTTGTGTTCATACCCTCAGTTTGATTCTTGAATGTAATGTTTTAGGCATAAATCACTTTCTTCTGTTTCCTTCATCCTTTCCTATACATTTAACTAACAGTTTCCTTCTGAGTTCTTTTGGTAGGCTGACTGCTTCCTTATGTACATTTTTTTTCTAAAGCTTTCCTTTAGTACTCTCTTCCTCTGTGGTTTCTCATCTGACTCTCTTTCCTTTTGTCTACAAGCTCCTGTGTCCCCAGTCCTACAGCCTAAACTTCACCTTTCCATAAATCTCAACCAGTCCAGTTTTGATTTGAAATCCCCAGAAAGAACCCTTATGAGTCTAATTATTGGTAACCTCCTTTCTGGTACACTTTGGCACCTGTGCTTGCAACTGTGAAATATTGCCTGCGGTGGGAAAAGTAGCTCCTGAAATCGTGTAAGTTATCCAAAAGCCTTTGTTTTAGGGCAGCAAATACAGGCACAGAAACTATTTTCACCTCAGGGTGGGTATTTTTAATTCAATTACCTCCCACTAGATGTACAGGAGTATTTGGTGTAGCACATGCCTTTGTTTTATTTTTCATGGAAAGCAGGCTGATATCTTCTCTTTCATGCCTGCAGAGATTATTGTTTCAGGAAGGGATTTTTTTACTTGTCTGCCTTTTTATCGTAATTTCTTTTTTTTTTTCTTCTGTCGAAAGAGGATACACTCCTGCCAACAGCACAGTAGTCCGAAGAGAAGAGGGGCTGCTTCAGGCCAACTTGCTCCCTCTTTCATGTTATACTCAAGGCAGATGGAATATTTTTTTTTTTTCTGTTTGATGAACTTGTACTTGGTGCAGAAATGTCCAAAATATTGTTATTGAATATAGGCAGATACTTGCTAGTACTCAAGTATTTTAATGTATGAAAATTTGGAGTACAACATAGGAATTTGGCATGTGTTTATAACACACTCTACTTGTAGCTTGCAAGCAGCTAATTCCATTCTGGAAGTATAGATTTACATCTTAATTTGTGTCTTTCATGCCGGGCTGTGATCTCAAAATGATGGTAGCACAGACTGAATAATTTGAATAAAGAGATGTCCCCTTTTTCAAATGCAGTCAATCTTTGCTGATTCAGAAGTTTTAAGCAAGAAAAATACTGTGACAAGAAAAGAGATGGCAAAAAATGTCATGTACCAGACATTAGTGATTATGCATTAGAACTGGCCACAGGGTTGGTTAGCAGAGAAGCTCTAGATTACCAAAGAAGGGGCTCTAATTCACCTACCACCATTCAACCATTTGTAGTAGTTTTCTCCTGATAAATCCTTAGAAGTCCAATGGGACTATTTTACTCCCTTAACAGAGATCTGCCTTCAAAGCAAACTTCCAAGGGAGAAGAGCAAGGGCAAAGGACAGCGAACGTCAGAAAGTCAGTCTCTTCAAGCAAAGTGTTTGTTTTGTTTTGGTGGGCTTTTGTTTTGTTTAGCTGGTCTTTTTTTATTCTGTTAAACAAGATTTCAATGTGGTTAGAGAAATCTGTGCAAAAAATATATTAAGATCAGAAGCGTAAATTATTCGTGAGATTCTGAGAAAGGCACTCACCTAAGCTATTTGGGACTTTGAAGCAGAAGATGCCTAAAATATATTTAGATAAAAGTTCTACATCCAGACAGAGTGCCTTGAAAATACAAAATAAAGTCATTACTAACCCTAGTACAAACATTAACAAAATCAAAACCATCAGACATCCAAAAAGTTGACTATTTCAGAAATGGTCTGAAAGCTGAAGTACTGAAGATTTTTTGTCATCAGAGAAGCAAAATATAGAAAACTTTGAAGGGTGGAGTGCCACAATAAATTGGGGAAAAAAGAAGACCATTTATGTGTTTTTATCTGTCTTTCTGGTATGCAATGTTGGCTAATTTGCTAAAAAAGAAAAAAAGAATATATGTTGCTTTTCTGGGAAATAGCAGAATCTCTTAGGTTAAATATATATAATGGATTCCTTTAATTCTTTCTAAATATAATTTGAGAACAAATCAGTTATTTTAAGTCTGCATGAAGTAAATTACAACTGTAGTTGGAAAACAGTTTATACTACATTTGAGTTGGTATGTCTAACTATAAAAAATATGCCACTTACTAATAAAGTGCTGAGGTGGATTGAAAGACTAGCATCTTATCTAATTCTAATGCCACGGAGACCATGAACCATGAATCAGTTCTAAAACTATGTGTAATCATTAAGTTCAGGGATTGCACAGTATGTGCAAATTTTTTTAGACCCAATGCAACTCGGTATAATTAAATAATGTACAAACATTGCAATCACGAAGTATTGCAATTTCTTCAGAAGTTCATTTAGCTGTGCACAAGCTTACAATATACTTACATATTAGTTACACAAGCGTTTTAGATGTAATTACTGTCATAAAATTGAAGTGTAGCAGAACATTTATGACAGCTATGAAGGAGAGAGTACAGACATACGATGAAAATATTGTTAGCCTCCAAATACATAAATCTTATACTCTCTGAAGTAATGTCACCATTTTCAATGTATTTTCTAGGAGAAAAACCCCCAATAAACTAGGCACGAGTTCTCATTATTTATCTTTTACTAATTAGCTGTGATATAACCAATCCTTATTTACCTCCCTCTTAGAATTTACAGATCTACTGTAAATTAAATTCGGGCAACACGGAAAAATGAACTTAAATTGTTTTCAGTGGAAAACCATGATATTTTATCAAACTATCAATATTATCCATAGAATTTTAGATCTGCTGGAATTTCAAATATAAAACACCCATTTTCAGAGGTAACTTGTTCCAGATTTCTTTGGAGACTGAATAAATTCCTTTATCTTTCACTTGGATCTTCAGTTTTAGTAGTCACCTCACCCTTGTTAAAGTTAATCTTTATTATTTATGTATTTTGGCCATATATTATAGTTTGATACTGAAAGGAAGACGCAGAAATTCAGTTCCTTCCCAGAAGAATGCAGAAGCTAAGGCAAAGTTCACAAAAGAATGTGACAACTTTCATTGTATTAGTTCTAACAATCAAGGAGAGAGGCATAAGGGAGAGAAATTTTGGGATAGGCCTGTCAAGAATTTGGCCTAGTAATCTCCTGCTGGAATTCTTGTCCCTGTGAGTTCAGACCCTTCTCCCAAGATGCACCCCTTGAGACTTACATTTGGTCCTAATATCCTCAGAAATTAAGTCATGTCTCCTCCTGCTCTCTGTAGTTTGATAATGGAATTCCAAAATTGCAGTAATAATTTGGGGATTTTCTAATATGATTCTTATGCTTAGCAAATACTGATGGCCTCCCCTTCTATTCATTTTTCTTCATTTTTAAAACCCATGTCTGGCATCTATATAAACATATGACTAGTTTCTCAATTTAAATGCTATATGGAAGATGATGTTTTGTGTTGAATGAAATACATTGCTGTATAATTTCACTGGTATCCCTAGTTTTCATGTGCTGAAAAATAATGATAGTTGTTTGCCTTTCATATTTAGTTACAGATTACATAGAAAATGAACAAATATATTTGCCTTATCCTTTTTGTAAGGATTCTATATGCTATGTTTGTTTACACACTGCTAAACACAAAAAAAATGAAATAAATTTATATTAATAGTTTATTATGATATTGTATATACAGTGGTTACATCTGAATCTGTTCTTTTACTACAGTTTTGCTCTTTGTCTTAAGAAAGCCCTTATGGGCTTCTATTAGTCATGACTGCATTGATAAAACAAAATTTGATTTTGTGAGTTTATTTGATTATTTGCCTTGTGTCCTACATTACAGTTAATCCAAAGTAAACTGGACTCAGGCATTCCAGGCCCATTTACATCAGTATGGGCATATGTTTAGATGTGCATTCGTTAATAATGATTTAGATGCTTTGGTTTATTGGTTGTGTTGAAGCAAAAATACACACCCTGGCAAACTGAGCATCTTCTCTGCCTTCAGGTTGCAGTTTACACAAAAGCTCCTTGAGGGACACTCTCTTCCATGCAATGGACCATAAAAATTCGTGAGCAGTCTGAACAAGGTCCACAACAGGATGCCAAATAGCAGTATCTTTTTGGAAAGGAAATGTCCATGACCTGAAAATAATTTCATACAACATGTCTTCTGTGTCCTACATTGTTTTTCAAGTCAAAACTTCTAATTCTGCTGCATACTGTGTGATGCAGTAGAAGTCTCTCTGTGCTGCATTCTATTTCACAGGAAAGATAAGTCTACTGTTATCATATAAAGGGTTTTTATACTCCCTGTATTGTAGGTTGGACTTGATCATCTCAAAGGTCTTTCCAGCCTAGTTGATTCTGTGATTTTAATTGCTTTTATGCAAAATTTTGATTATATTTTAATTCAACATAGAGAATTTTGCATGAAGTTACCTTGGAAAAATGATTCTACAGACTTGGCTAACTCTAGTGGTCTACTTCCGACATCACAGGGTTGTGCTTTCTATTTTCCCTTTTTTTTACTTAAGTTTCAGAATACCACTGCTCAATAATTATGGGAAAAAAATTAATATCATCCTTTTCACGTGATCCTCATCTTTTAGTATTTCTTAAAATTTGAGAAGATAAAGATTGAAAGTGAAATGTTAATCATGAAACTCGATGATTAATGAGAAACTTTAGGCTACTATTCCTCTACTTAGACATGGACATCCCTTGAAAACATGATTTTTCCATCCATACTTGGTGTCAGATACACAGCTGTGTCAAAGTCAGATTTAATCTGCATTATAGCATCTCCATGGAAAAAAAAAAAAAAAAAAAAGAAAGAAAGAAATCCAAACTCTCTTCTTTGGTCTATGTAGTTACAGTATGATACGTATGATACTTTAAACACTGACACTGTTAAAGCTCTCTGTGTCTTCAAAGTACTACAAAATACTTATCTCTGTGACATCAAAAAATGCTAGTTCCATTTTACAGAGTCTAGAAAAGTCGGTAAGCCCGTGGAATAAGCCATTCCTAAAGCTGGAAACAAATCCTGGCAGTCACAGCTGTCACTCCCAGGTTTAGATAACTCTGCTCCTCTTCACTGTTTAAATAACATGATAAGCCTTTACCATTCCTGAATAATTCTGTTTGTCACTAGATGATTTGTCTCATGGGACCAAAAGAGAAGAGAACAGTAAAGAAGAAGGAGCAAAGATGATTTCCTAGCCTTCAATGATAAGCTGTTTTAGATCCACTGCCAAAGGGAGCACAAGGCATGGGTTAGTGTTGCTGGGAATGACTACAGTCATATGCAATTATACATATTTATTTTAATTAATTATAAGCTCATAGGAACTGGAGATGCAAAAACCCTGCTATACTAATGCTGTTTAAATGTGCCTGAAAACTGGGATGCATTTAGTAGAGCTTTGAAACATACTTCAGAGAAATTTGGTAAATTTGTCAGTGTAAGCCCATCTATATTTTTTTCCAGTAAATTCAGTGGGAGCTTCCCACTGAACACATTGTCTGAATTTGAATATCTTGTCCTACAACTGACTGGTACACCTTGATTGTTTATACAAATGCTGAAAATATGCCAGCTGGGATTTTTGGGTGCTTTTTGGGTTTTGGTATTTAAGATTATATATCTAGTTTCATTCTGGACAATCTTTTGAGACTGGAAACTTGGTGTTTGTTTATTTATGCTACCAAGAAACTAACAAAAGTCACATACATTTGTTGAAAATTTGACATATTTATTCAATATAAGCCAATGCCTTGCTAATGTAGTTGTTTAATCTTGTACAAATTTCTTCTTCTGTTCTGCTAAAATATTAAACCTGATTGCATTTGAGGATGAGTTACTACAGTACAGTAATTGGGCTGTTTATAAACATTTAGAGTTCCTAAATGTAACATTATCTTCTATAATAATTTGTTGATTGAGCTGGCCGAAGACAATGCGTTTTGATTATATGGTGCTGTCTCATTAATATGTATGATTCTCTTTCTCCCTTTTGTTTCCATTTATTCCTGTACATTCAGGGTGGGGGGACAATTTACTTTTCCTTATTATTGGTTCTGCATGATTTTACATAATTTCAGTCATTCATAGATTTCTTCTAATGTTCTGAGCTCCTGATTACCAATCACCTATTTGCTCCTGTCAGTGATCAATAGTCACCTGAAATAAACAACAAACAACTTAATTAAACATATTTTATATATGACACTGGAAGAATCTAGATGACTTGTAAACAATAAAGGACACTAAACCAATTTCCAGGCCTCATCTTCTCAACAGGGCAAGTTTAAATTTAACTTTGGGTTCTCCTGACACAAGAGGGTAGAGAGACAAGAGGCCTTTCATAAGATATAGACAACATGGAATAGTAAGGCAGAGCAGGAAACTGTGGGCTTGTTCTTCCCTCTTAGATGAAGAGAGAACACAGAAGCATAGCTAACTTTAGGGGGGGCAGCTGTTCTGACTCCATCAGTGATGGTTTCTTCCAACACATCACCTCACCCTCAGCAACAGACCTTTAAAATAATTTAGTTTCAGCTAACATTTTAGGCATGTAATAAAAAACAACAAACCCAGCAATTATACTAGTAAAATAGTTTAAAAGTATTTTCAGCCTCCAGGGCTACAACTATTTGATTATTTATTTATTTTAGGATAGGCAGGAGAGGAATTTAGGGTTAAGAATATACTCTGCCCATGGCTTGTTGAAATATTGGGAGAACAATACTTCAAATCTTATGTTAGAGCAAATATAATTTGCTATCATATGGAGCACCAGAAAGTTTCGCTCTGTGGAGACTGATCTGATGACGTGAGGAGAAATTTGGGAATGAAATCTATCTGATCTGCATTTTGTTGATTTTTCCACTTGCTGTTTGCCCTAGCTTGGTACTAGTTAGTATTTTGGGAGCACTTGTTTCTTGCTTTTTGGTTCTGCAGGGAACAAGACAGCTGAACACTGGTCTTGGCTGGATGGAGCAACTAAGTAATGAAAAGATATTTGAAGGTAAGTGTGCAAGTCTCATCACCATAATTATAGGCAGAACAATGACGTGAAACCTGTTTCTTACTACAAAAGGATAACTTCCAGACATTTTTCCATTTCCTATCTTTCTAAGGGACCCTTCTGCAAAGTAAGGGTGAATTTTCTTAAAATGTCTCAGTAATGTCTATGACAGTGACCAGGATGATCAAGAAGGTCCTTTGGGTAGCACAATGACTGAGAAGATTTTTTACACAGGAATCTAGGACGTGTAATTCAGTTACTTTGAGTTTACTCTAAAAAAACTGTTAAAAAAAACCTCCACAGCAGAATTAGCTTGAAGTAAAAAAATTCCCATGACCTAGATTCCTATGGTATGTACTGTAGCAGACAATGCTGGGCTATGCTGAAGTTCTAAAAAATTACATTTTTGGTTTTTTTAATGCTCCAGTGTAACCCCACCTGCAAAAAAAGCAAAAAAACAAAAAAATCCCAAAAAACTGAAAAAACCAAAAACTCAAGCAACAGCGTTGGTTGCTCCTGCTGGTCTGAGTTAACTTAGTTTAATCTCTTCACAAAAACAAAACACTTGCTTTACCTTTTGAGGTGTTGCCCTGACTCATAGACTGACACTTCATCCTGGCCCTGTAATTCTTCCCATAAACTATTTGAGTCCAGTGAATTGCTATAAACTACAGACAAATTTTAATTTCCCTTCTAGCAGAAAGAAATATATAACCTGCTCTGACTGTGCTGCTATTTGTCTTAAACAAAGATTTGCGTAGACCTTCTCTTTCTGTCTTACTCTGGATGCACCCACATGAAAAATAGCACTCAATACATGCAGGATGTGGGAGGTAATTGTCTGGGGATTTTAATGGAGCAGAAAAATTCCAAGGCTTTGGAGGATGCTATGGGATGTTTCTTCTTGATAAGACATGAGAGGAAAGGAAGAGATTTCAAACTGATTGATTTTGGGGAGTACCGCGGGCTGTGTTTTGTATTATGTCTGAGCATGCCATTCATCCATAAATCTGTCCAAACCTTATTGAACTCCAGGGCAATGCATAACCTCCTGCATTCCCAGGCCATCCAGCACAAACTCATATGAGAAACAAAGGGATTGGTTCGGTAGCAGAAAAGTGGTAAATGTGTAGTTTTCCCTTGTGAAGAAGGAAAGAATCTGCTTTACCTTGTTAGAAGCTGCTTGTGGATTTGAACTAAAACAGTAATTCAAATGACAGTGTGGAAAAGAATTTGGATATTTGGACCAATTAACTGTACTGTGTTTATAGTAAAACAATCACTGATCATCAGTCATGGAAAATGGGTAGAAACAGAGCAGCAGCCTTTTTTTCGGCAGAGATTGTTGCTTCACCCATGCTACTCATGCTACTAGAGGAACAGCCCTCCCTACACTGCAACATGTCTTATTGGTAAAGAGGTTTACATTTAACTCTGCTCTTGTAGATTACATCTGCATTCTTTGTTTACTTTCATACTGTTTGCTCGAAAATTGCAATTTTTAAAATCTTAGATTACATAAAGCACAGCGAATGAATGTTTAGATAGAGAACTGTAATATACATGCATGTGTACTATAAAATATTATATGGAATTAAAAAAATGTAATTACAGGAATCATTTAAGCTTTACAAAAAGTGTACCAGATATAGTTTTAAACTCTTCAGTTGTTATGGTCTTCATAATTCTGTGGCTTAACATGTTCAGAAATTGCATCTTTACCTCCTATTTCAGGAACTTTAGAGAATGCTTTGCTAGGTGAGAGCAAAGTTTGTTAAGTTGGAGGTTGGAAGCAGCTGCTATATTTGCCAGTTTTCAGAAGACAAGCAAATTAAACTCTATAAAGCTAAAATAGCATTCAGTTTCTTGTTGTATGTATATAGTAATAAACATATTTTTAAACAGTTGTAAAGCTTCTTATGCTGCTATCTAAACACTGTTTACTATTCTTCAAGCACTGCATCCTCCTAGCAATCCAAAATATATGCCTTTCTTAACACCTCGTGCTCAGTCTCATTTTGCTTAGTAATTCTTCCAAGGAGTATTTCAAAGCCCACTTTCTTTCAGACATGACTCCAGAAAAATGCATTTGAAAGAGAAACATGTATTGAAAAAATATTGTGTCAAGGTATTAATTAAATAGAAGTAAAGAATTTGAAGAAAAGACACATGAAGAACCCTAATGAAGCTTGTGCAAGTCCTATGGACTTCACCAGACTTTAAACCAGCTCAGGACATCCCTACTAGAAGAGTACCTATGCTGCTGCAGTTTGTTGTACATGCATAATTTTACTCTATTCAGTGGCTTATTCTTATTCTCAGCTGATCTGAGAGGATTCTATCAAAATTACATTTTCTAAATACGCCAATGCAATATACAGAAGTTATTCCAGTTCCAATGAGACTCAGCCTTCACTTGGGATGAAAAAACATAACCTAAGTCTGTTTGTTTCACCTTGCTTTGTTAAGTCTTGAGGACTCTAGTAAAAGCATTGAGGACAGACATAATTTTCTTTTGAAATGTCTACAGCAACCTTGAACTTTAAAAAAAAAAGTTAATTTTCATTTTAGTGCTTCCTATAATTTTCATCTATCTATTTCCGAAATTTAAAACCCAGCAATAAACAGAGGGGTTCAAGCCACAACTATGTGCTACTTCCTAACCATTTATGTAGACTAATCTCCTTTTCTATTTTTTTTTCTCTCATCTGATATCTCCTCTGCAACTATTATTGCATCACCAAACTGACTGGGAGTAGTACTGATTGCAGTAAGTGAATCATTACTGTCCATCCATCCATTACAGTTACATCCCCAGGGCACTGACCATATCATTTTCCCTGCCCACTGTTTGCCATCCAGTTTAATGGCAATACATTAAAAGGCAATGGATGAATACAGTAATAACTAATGATAGCAAGTACAGGAATGACATGCTTTATGGGTAAAGGATAAATAAAAGAGACAAAAGGGCTATCATACTTCTTTAAATGGATCTTGAACTTCTCAGACTTGGCTTTAAGGACACTTGCAGCTTTCAGATAACTGCATCAGGAGAAATGGCACTTTTTTTAGGAAGAAGATGTAATATACATCACTGAGTTAGATGCATTAGAATTCACACCATGACAATTGTATGGCATTACTCTAAAAAGCATTGATAGCACATGCATATACTGGCTGGTAAAGGAAAATAAAATTATTAGGAACTTCCATCTCATAATAAAAATTACCTGAGCATCAAACAATGCCATGCTTGTAACCTCACAATCTCACGAAATTATTTTTTTCAAATAATAGCAATTATTAATAGTCATTATCAAAAATAATTTTATATTTAAAATAAATTATTTTATTTAAGGTTTTTTTTCCCCTATATATTTGTTTATGTACAATAATGATCTCTTGGTTTGGAGTTTGGATTCCTGCATCTTTGAAAAAAAAAAAAAAAGACTGCAAATCCCCATAATGGAGCAGTATCTTCATTATTGCAGGTAGCTTGGTACTGACAACCAGTGTGTCTTGGTTTAGATAGATAGGTATCTGCCAGGGAGGGTTGGAGTCTCCCTTAAAATGTAAGCCCCTCCCCCCCTTTTCCAAATTATCATAAATTTGCAATTAAAAGGCTGTCAGGCAAAGATTTTGGGAATAGGTATAGCAGTTCTTTACTAGGGATATAAAAAAAAAATACAGATGTTGTAGTACAGAAGAATAAGCAAACAAATAAACAAACAAGAAATCCTAGAAAACCCTGACAGAGTCAGAAATACAACCTGACACCCTGTTGGTCGGGGTGTTGGAAGCAGTCCAAAGTAAGCCCTCCTGGAGGGGCAGGGGTGGTTCTGTTGGAGTAGAGATGGTCCCGTTGAAGAAAAAGGGTCCAGTAATGGTGAAATGGGTCCGATAAGCAATTTTGCTCCACCCAGATGGAATAGAATAATATGCTCTTTACAAAACCCATGACACAGTGCTACCTTTTCACTGCTTAGCCTCTTTTCTAGTCCTGTAATGGATGTGTTGTGCAGCAGGGACTTCAACATATATTTCCACAGGACTTGTCTGAGGGTAATGGTGGAATATTCCTACCCTCTGTATTTTTTCTTCTAGTCAGTTGAAGATCTTGCATTTTGTCAGTCTTCATTACTTTACCTAGAGAAAGTTTGAATGATGGCACCAAATTGAGTAGAAAAATCAATACCTTAAAGAGCAAGCACCTCAGAGAAACCTTGAGAGACTGGAGAGAGGATGGATAGAAACCCCCTGAAGTTCATTTTGGGGAAATGTAATGTCCTGCACCTGGGATGGAATAACCCCATGCCCCAGTACAGCCTGGGAGGCAGCTCTCACCTCAGATAAATAAACGGTAGAGTTGGGGGGTTGCAGTAAAGGACAGGGGTCCTGGAGGACAATGACTTGAACATGGGTCAGCATCGTGCCCTGGGGCTGATGGCAGGGTGGGCTGCACTAGGAAGAGCACAGTGGCAGGCTGAGGAAAGTGGTCACTCCCCTGTGGGACTTGTGAGAGCACAAGCGGGTCACTGCAGTAAGTGCAGGACTGCCCGGAGCAAGGCAGATGTTGACTAAAGAATGAGTCCAGAGGAGAGTTGCCGTGGTTGTTGGGGGCTGAAGAGCAGAACTGAGAGATGTAAGCAAGAGAGAGCATAAAGAAAACTGAGTCTGAGAGCCGGGTTTATTCAGTCTTAAGAAGAAAGGGCTGTAGCAGGTATAGTGGCCATGCACAGCTACCTAAAGGTTGGCCACAGGGACTTCTGACAGATGTACACAATGAAAAACCGAGAAGTAGTGGACACAGGGTGCAGCATAGCAAATTTACCCTGGATTTACACAAAAAAGTCCTAAGTGAGGGTGGGTAATCACCTAAGTGAGGGTGGGGAAGAGAGTGCCCAGAGAGCTTGTGGATACTTCTTTTGGGAGATGTTAAATCTCAGCTGGTCATTGAGCAAATAACCTGCTAGATGACTCAATGACCCCCAAAAATTTCTTGCAGCCTGAACTGAAACTTGCTTAGATTAAGTTAGGATGCAGTTTTGTTTTGTTTTTTTTTAAGTAATAATTTATTATTCTTACATGTCCAGACTATATCCAGACTTATTAAAATTTAGTCAGAACAGTAATTTTAGCTTCCACCCAACAATCCATAATAGTTTTCCATATTAATCAATTAAGGATGCAGCAAGAGGTAGCTTAGAGACCTTCACTTTTTATAACTGTGTCATTCTATAATTGTGTCAAGTTAATGTTATCTAAAATCTAAGTATCTGGTAACATTATTTTTATCATACAACTTTCACAAAGTTTTTTGCTAATTAGTTTGTCTTTGTAAAATCTTGATGATGACCTTTTGAATTTCCAGGGCATGAAGCTACAGTTAGGAAAACTGAACTTGCCATTAACACCCGTGCTGAATTATTTCCCACTGACTGAACAGGTGTTGGGCTCTGTGTAACTCATCATTGATTTGGAATGGATGATTTTGCTTCAGGATACTTCTGGCAAGCTGATTCTCTCTAGTTGTTTCTTTATACACATAAAAAAAGGGAATGGACTTGAAACTACAGCGATCACTGAATAATGAGTGCTGGAGAAAAAACCCTGACTTTCAATATTGACAATCAAAGTACATAAAGAATTCCCTAATGAGAAGAGAGCTATCTCATTTTGCAATCACTCTCTTGAATGGTGTGAAAAGAGAGAATATTGTCTTAAAAGGACATATCAAGTCATGAACTAATGCTGGATGAATTTGTCAGATACAACTGCATAAGTTTGTAGCTTGCTCCAATTACTGTTGCGCAAACAATAGATTCATTTGTAGCTTAGAGTTTAAATTCTTCATAATACTCAAGATAAGTAATTTAAAAAAAAAAGGCTACTCCAATATTTGAAAAACAATAGGTTTCAGGTCATTGGATATGCTCAGTTAAAAGCATTAGTTTTGCTCTAAGAGAAATTGTCAGCTCTGTTCCTTCAAGTACAGATCAGCAAAATGACATCTTTATATTAATTATTACATTATACAGAGATGGCAACTTATAATATGCTATTCATGATAATTGATAATAAAGGTGTTGTTTTCTTTAACAAAATTAGTTTAGTCAACACTTTCTAAGAGGGCTGTTTGTTCCTGTTGAAATAATTTTCTATTGGAATGAATTTTGAGAATAATTAGATTCTCTTCTGCCCCCCATCTGTCTGCTCTTAAGCAAATTTGAGTAATTTTCTCTGAATATCTAATATAGTTTGGCTAAATATATTTCTGCTATAAGGTGATGTAAAGATGGGTCATGGAAACCTGAGTCTTGAGCCATTGATTTGGTATTCTATTCTCTGAAACCATAATCTTGTGAGATTACTTCCCAAAAAGTGTCTCTTGCAGGTAGTCTCCTAATCTGGCTAGACCTACACCATGGATGTTTTAGGTTAACTGGGGAGATAGAAAGACCTATAAAGATGTAAACAATGTGAATTGCAATTTCCTTAACATATGGTTTTCCCATGACAGAGAAGTTACATTTTATTTTGGTAGTTTTATTGTAGCCTTAAAGTGAGGGTGTGGGTGGGGGTGCGGAACCCAACCAGCTATATTTTATCACAATCTGCCAAGGAAAGATACCCCTTTTTACTTGTTTTATATTCTAATATGTATTTTGTACATATAGTCACTCTTGCGTTTGCATTATTGACACTACTTGTTCCTTTGGAATTGCTTTATGTAAGCTGATTTGTGTCAGTCTTTAATGGGGTACAGACCTTAAAGGGAGGTTAGAAGTAGTTAAAACTGGAATTAAGAGCTTGGAAAAATATCTTGTGTACTTACATGAAAGCAGTATCCAGAAAAATAAAAAATAAATAAAATATATATGTTCTGTAGAATCGAGTGATATAAATCACATGATGAACAGTCTGTCACTTACATAAGTTACCTTTGAAATGTATAATTTATTCCAGTTGTTAGTTTTATGACACTATATACCCTGAGATACTCAGAACAGCATTCTTTATGGGAAGAGAGTTCTCATTTGCAGTGTAAGCAGATGTTGCTATCGAAGAGTCACCCAACCAAGTCTTTGTGGTTGAAAAAGGGATATTTATGACTTGAGTATCACTGCATGACTAGATGATAACTCCTGTCCAAAAGTTAAATATGAGAACTTTTCACAGACACAGGCCAGATGTTCCACAGAAGCACATAAGTTAAAACAGAAATAACTGACCACAGTATTATCACTGCAATAAATTCACCACACAGACTTTAATTGCTTGTGAGACTATAACACTCATGCTCTGTCCTGCAGCATTTTATTTTTTAAACTGAAAGAAGGAAAGGTAGAAATGGAGCAGGTTGAAATTCTTATGTCTCCATGCAAATGAAGTATGCAAAGTAGAAACACAGAAATATAGAAACGGCACACTTCCATATGAGGGCACATGAGGCTATTTAGTGAGTACTCTTGTCTGCAGAGCTTGCTCTGGAATTTTAATGTCCATGCTAAAGCTGTCTTATGAAGATTTAAATCGAGATTGTTTTGTGGCTAAATTCTAAAGTCTTCTGACAGAAATCGTAGTAGCTATACTACAGAAATGAAAGCATTCTTTCTTGCTTTTGCTAATGATCAAACAGAGCTAATTTGCGATTGTTAGCTAATGTGTCACTCCATGAAAACCACTGGGAGAAATTCTGCACAGATTTGCTGAGTGGATGGCAATTTGCCCTTTAATACTCACAGTGCATTAGCTTCTATACAGTGTGTGCGTTTTGTTATCTTGTGTCTAGAGCAAAGTCGAGGCTGTCGTTTCCTTTTCAAAGCAGCTCCATATGAGTCAAAGAGAAACTTACAAAAGCTGTGTAAAGTCTATTGAGAAGCGCAGTCTTTGTGTAGCAGCTAATTCCTACACAAACAAATATGAAGGATCAGCAGGTGCTTTGTGTTACGCTGTAGTTTTGTGTTATATGAAGCTTATGGAAGGAAGATGGGATTTAACTTTTTGTACTCTCTCCTGCATTCCACGTCTAAATTCATAAATTTGTGATACTAGTTGGAAAAATCTAGAGTGAACTGCTTATAATGGTTGTATATAAATATGCTTAGAAAAAAAGAAAAAAAATTGAAATGGTTTGTCTCCACGGGACATGTTTACAATAACAGGCAACAAGGTAAGATTTTTTATTCCCATGTTAGGACTGATGGAAATTTTGCGTCAGCCTGCATGTCCTTCACCTGCTATCTCTGAGTAGATGTTGATTTTTCAATTTACAGGTCTGTTAAGAATTCATGGCAAAGTTAAATTATACATGAGAATGAGAATTTTCTCCTCCAGAAAGGAGAGTCTCAGTTTGTTGTGATATGGGTTTGTATTTTTAATTGCTAATAAATTGTCAGAAAAATACCATTTTTGTTTCCCCTGCCCATTCCTCTTTACCATATATTTCATTTCCTCCACATCAATTTGTTTTTTTGGTATGAAATGAAGAGTGGATTTAACATGGAAGGAAAAATACTGATGTTCTTTTAGAACTACTCATTAGTTCAGAGGCAGGGGAAGCTGGAGAGTTAAAAAATTGCCTTCTATCAGTGTTTATCATCCAGGTTAATCGTGTAATTCAGTTTTACTATACAGTTCATTAGAACTTTAAAGCCAAATTGTTATTTTCACTCCTGCCTCTAAATTTCAGATTATTCCTGCCCAAAATTTATAACATTCATTTTTCAGGTCAAAAACCTCACTAATGCTTCATTGTCTCTTACTAAAATTTTATTTAAAAAATAGTTTTCACATGAAGAAAGATGTAGATCTTTGACAATAGAAAATATTATAACTAGGGTAAAACCCTTGACAGAAAACAGTATTTTATACTGCATTTAATTTTTTCTATCACACAGCACAGAGTAAATTTTGGAGCATGAACAAATTGTGAGAAATAGATAGTTTCCTTTAAATATCAATAGGTAAGCAAGTTAAAATATTTTCTATTGTTGGAGGGGAAGCACTGACATCGGTATTGAGTAAAGTGACATTTCATGGAAACAATAATGGGCAGGTTGAATTAAATGATTATAGTTTGGGATATTTTTGGTTTCTTCCTGTTTTATTTCTGTTGAGTCTTTTATCATAGGCTGAGTAACCTGGGATTCTCCAGAGTGGAGGAGTCCCTTAGTAAACTTTTCATGGCAGATTCCCCAATATAAGTTCTAGCCTTGTGCTGGAAGGAGTTATGATATATAAAATTCTATTACTTTGCAAAGAAGTACTAGATCTGGCATGTCAGTGTCAATTCTGGTTAACTTATTGTAATTCAGAAGTCCTCTGGGTATTCCATGTCGAGAACTGTAAGATAACTGACTTTCTCTTGGTATCCTATAAGAATAACTTGTGAAAAAAATAAGTTACAGTAAGTATTGAGTGATAATATTCTTGAAAGGTCTATTACTGTCAAGGGAATCTAGAAAATTTTAGGAGCTCTAAATATGTTATTTTTAGCAAACTCATTCTACTATACACACTTTTCCAATACCAAGGAGAACTGTATAATTATACAGCAGGTACATAAAATAACTTTGACATCTGATTGTGAATGAATGTCAAATTACTGTGCTGAAAAACACAAAAAACTGAGTGACTTGCATCTGGAAAAGCTTAAAAGGGATGGAAAATAGAATTATGTGAAGACAATAAAAGGTGTTTAATTCCTCCCTTTACATTGTCACTGTTTGAGTAGCAGTTACATGGCAGATAACGTGCAGTGTAGAAAGAACACCAAAGAAAGCGATTACTTACAGGTTTACTGGCTTTCTAGATGAAGTGCATGATTTATATATGCTGGTAATATACATATATGTGTGTATACATAATGTATAGTAGCATGGGGCAAGGAAGAACACCTTGTGATGCACAGTTGCTCCTTCCTTCTGGAGTAAGAGAATGAAGGTGGTGGATAAATGAATTCTGCCAATGAAGGTACCAGACTTCAGAGACCCCTTATAAATTCCGACTACTACAATTGCTTGACCTGTGCAGAGAAATCATAGAATGGTTTGGGTTTGAAGGGACCTTAGAAGGCCATCTAGCCCAAACCCCATGCTAGGAGCTTGATCCTAGCTTGATCCTTCCACTTGATCAGGTTTGCCAGAGCCCCATCCACTCTCACCTTGGGTGTTTCTAGGATTGAGTCATCCACCATCTTTACCCCTCATCTTATTGGCAACAGGCCCTGCTAGAAACTTTTTTCCCATCTTTCCCACCAACTATCCCACCAACTTCAGTGAGAATTTCATATGGCAAATCAGGACTGGCACATATTTCACAGGAAAGAATGGATAATCCCAAGTATAGTGAGAAAGGAACTCTTATGGGGGAAAAAACAGAGTGAAATAAGAATACATAACAGTCATAAGAATTATATGGTGAAGGAAGCCATATTTGTATGAAGTGGAGAATAGCTGATGCTGAACTTTTGTATGGTGCCTCCAGGATCTGTTTGACACTGAATTTTACCTCCAGTCAACTGTGCCAGTGTAGTTAAAAAGAAAAAAGAACCAGCATCAGCAAGAAGTACTCCTGTCAGAAATCTTAATGATAGAAAGGACAAGATTTCTGTTGGCTGTAGTTGTAAGTACCTGTGTTCTCAAGATGATCTTTAGATTTCCATTATCATATTTTATTTTGAGTATTTTTTAAGCTACAGGAGAAAAGGTCCTAAGGGTTTTGTGAACCAATGTTTTTAAGTAAATTATTGTAGACATAGAGGACAAATTTTCATAAATAGATTGTAACTTAATTTTTGGCCCTGGTAAGAAACAAAAACTTTGGGCTGTTGTATGCTAAAAAAGGTGGTTTATGGAAGGTCATCAAATACATGGATCAACTTTATCCTAACTAGCAGGATTTCAGCTGTTCTAGTCACACATATATGTACAGGTGTATGTAAAAATGTGTGTCTCATCTGATACAGTTTTCATTTTTGCAGTCTTTTGTGTGTGTGTGTCTTGAAATTATGTGTTTATTTTTTAATGTAGGCAGAAATTACAAATTTTGGCACACCAAGGGTTAAGTTGTAAAAGCTTTCTAAAGTAGGAAAAAAAAGAAAGTGCTAGCTTTTGTGAAGGAATTCAGATCTGTCCTCTTGTCATTTACAAAATGTTTTCATGCTTAAGAACTTGAATGAAAGCAGTGACAAATTCTTAATTTGAGCTCACAGATGCTGTTTGTGTACATTATTTTCTTTCTGTCCACAAAAGTCATCAAATGCAAAAACAATTTGGATGCAGATTTTTTCATACGTGCATGTATAAAGCTGTGCATATGCAAAATGAGTGCTGATAATTTAATGCTCCAGAAGCCAACTAATGTAAAACTTTCCTCTAATAAAAGTTTTGGTGGCTTTTATCAGGGGAAAAAAAAAAAAAAAAAAAAAAGAAAAAGAAAAAAAAAAAAAAAAAAAAAAAAAAAAAGCCTGAAGCTGAGTCATACAGTTCCCTCTCAGGAAAGAAAATTAAGCAGAAACATTGTTTAACTTCCTAGAAGGGAAATCTATCATTAATTCCAGTTCAAAAGCTGAGAGCTACTACTCAGCGCCAGGAAGACAGCCCCAGCCGAGACGGTGTCTGCCCGAAAGTCGCGGCTAGGCACGTTCAAAATGAAGACCCCCTGGAAGGTTGAGGGCACGGTCCCCGCGCCCCGGGCCATCGGGGAGCAGGACACGCTCTTGGCAGCTGCGGATTTCCCATTGCGTGGGGCCGCCTTGGCACGGGGCTGCGCTAACACGGCGCTGAACCAGGTTCAAAATTCTTGGCATTAATAAAGCTGTCATGTAGGCTCTGCAGGTGACATAAAACCTTGGAAGATGGCTGGCCGATGGCAGGTTCCTCTCCCGCGGCAGGCAGGCAGGGTCTCATCGGCAGTCAGTCTGCGTGCCGGAGCAGGGCTGCGCTCTGCCCGCCCACACTGCGGGCACCGCTCCTGCCGGGATGCTCCGCCTGGACAGCCTCTCTCCCCCGGCACAAGGGACTCAGCTTTATGGTACAGGCAGGATTTATTGATGAATGGGGGAGGAATTCCACCTGGGTTTTATTAACTGGGAAAGCTGGAGGCAGAGCTCGGTTACACAGTGTAACATAAGGTGGTGCAGGGGTCTAATATCTGTCACAGTCAAAGGCTAATGCAAATTCAGTGGGCACTGTAATATCAGCACTAATAATCTAGGTTAAATTAAGATGTATTATCTAGGTAGCATGCATAAAGAAAAGGGGAGTCCTGAAATGTCATAATCATTTTAATTAGAGCAGTGTTGGTGCTGGGGAGGAAAGCTTGACGTTATAAGGAAACTATGCTAAAATCCTGGGCAGTTTTTTTTCTGGAAAACACACTGTTAATTACACTGACATATGCTGAAATGAGACTTATAGTTACTCTCCTTGATGAAATGAGCTCTGTGTTTCTTTTGAGACAAGATTTGAAGTAAAGTACATAATAGAGTGGTAAAAACTCTTTAATACTTCCTGTGTTCTCTCACCCATATATTTCCCTTGTAGTATTTTCAATCTACAAATTAATTAAAAGTGCAGCAGGCACAGTATATCTGTGAAAGTTGTCTCTCTCCCACACTCTGCACTTGTTTAGAACATAAAGGTTGTAGAAGTGAGTAAGAGCATTTAATATAAAATTGCTTGAATGCATGTGTGTGAGGACTACTGCACCCCAGAAAGGACAACCATGCCCTGTGCACTGTTACATACCACTGCCGTTAAAACTCAGGGCTGGAGGATGCAATTTTTTAGTATAGTTTTTACTTATTGCAAACTATATATTACATGCATTTGCTTATGTTAGTTTACTGCTTGGGCTGCTTTTTCTTCTGTTTCCAACATCACAAAATAGCAAGGTATGGATTATGGAGTATCACAGATCATCCTTATTATGCATAGCATGTTATCCGTGCTAAATTAGAAAACAGGAAGCAACAGAGGGCAGCTGGTAGCTGCCCTGTACTATAATCTCCCAATAATCGGTTTTATCTAGCCTGTTCTTCAGTTCTAGTTGTAATGATGAGTCAACTTTTTCTCCCCTGACAAATTATTCCATTGTCTAACCTTCTGGATATTTCTGCCTAATGCATAGTTTTAATATTTAAGTTCTGAATTTCAGAACATTAGTTCAGCTATAATGGTAAATGTGAAAGCCATCTCCTATCAATTAACAACCATCTGGGAGAGACGGAATTCAGAAATGAAGCAAAGTGCTGTCCAGTAGTGAATGATGAAGTGAAAAAAAAACCTGTCAACCAAATGAAATGGGGTTTTTGAAAGTACTTTCTGGGACAGGAAGGTGGTGACCTCTTCAACTTTTTAAAAAATTGTGTCTTTTATACATTTATATTATTCTTTGGTAGTATATAGAATTCATAATTGTCAGTCTTACCTGTGTCAAAATCATTTGTAAGTATCAGGTCTTGCATGGTGTTAAAAAGTAGCAAAGAAAGAAAATTATTTGGAATTGTAGATACGGTTGCCTTCAGGGTGTTTTTGAGATTCTCAGTTGTTATTGTCTAGATTTTTACAGAACACAAATGATTTTAAACATTATCACTTAAAAAATAAAAGAAAACATAATTATGGGTTGCCAAAAAGTTCAACTCAAACCTAATGTTAGAAAAACATTGGTATATAAAAAATGGCACAGACAAGTCCCAAATAATACTTAAGATCTAGACAGACTTCAGCATATTATCCCAGGATTTTGTAAAACTCTATTACAATGCAGGCAAAGTTTTCTGAATGTCTTGAGATGATGATAGATCTAGTTTATCAGATTTTCTCTTTTATGTACTTCTTACTTAAAACTGATAAATTATGAGCGCTGGGAATGCTTATGGTAGTGGCAATTTTCTCTGACCATCACATGAGATGAGGAGTGAATGCTGGCACACGGCTGTCACCATCAAACTCCTGGGTGAATTAGTCTGCTCTTTCTGTAGGGACCCAACAGTGTGTCAGATTTCAGAGGCACAGGAGACTGCTGCAGTTCTCTGTGTTGACTCCTCATGTAGTGGCTGGGTAATACTATTCCCAGCTTTCTTTTCTTCCTTGAGGACTAGTGAAACACAAGAAACCTCACATAACAAGCAGTATAACTGGTGTCTGGCCTTTAACTGGCTGTAAAGCCAAGTAGTTTCTCGTATGACACAGGCTGCCAGGAAATGTCTAGCCCTAAAAAGACCTAAACATTTGGCCCTCCAAATAAGAAGCTGGAGTTCAATGTCTGTGTTTTTACCCTCCACTTAACTCCAAACGCTGCAAAAGAAAACACCAGAAGTGAAGACACACTAAAGAAATACAGTGTTACCCTGTCCCTGAACAGAGAGAAGAGTAATATAAAAAAAAAAGGAAGAAACTTCCAGCTAGCAAGAACTTCGTTTTTTCACTACAAAATTTTTGTAATACATTTCAGCTATAAGGAAATCCTCTTCCAATTTCACGCTACAGTAGTGTCCATAACAAAAATAAATGTATGTTACCAACATACAATAAATGGCTGCTGATTGAATATTACACCTGGGAGAGAGTTCAACAGATATTTATGGCCTAAATTCTGAATTTTTTTACCTTCAATCACTGTTGCTTTTTTTCCCTTTACAATAGTCTCCCTCACCCCACCCCCCCCCCAAAAAAAAAAAAAAGCTTTAATAATCTTGAACAATCAAAACCAGGATATGTTGCTATAATTGTGGCCCATAACTTCAGATGAAGACATCCTGCTTATTTTTAAAGGCAATTTTAAATTTATTTTTAATTAATCACAAAAAATACATTGAAAATGTTTAATATATTTTACATAATATTCACCTTTGAGGTTAAATTCCTTCATGTCAATGTTTGCCAGCAATGAAATTTAATCTGTGTATTGCTGACATAACTGACAATACAGGATTTTGAAAAGTAATCTGAGGAGTCATGAAATCAAATGAACTGGGAGGATTTACCAGCACAGTAAACTTTGACATTTTATTTGATGTATATACCTCATTTTGCACTGCCCATTCTTGTAACTCTTTCTCATCTTTGGCAACAAATAGTTTCACATACAAATACTGTTGCTGCATACTTTCATATATGAATAAGAACTCAAAGAATGTACAACTATTTAAATTTATTATTAAATTGAACTAATGTTCAACTCAATTTTATTGAAATTATAATTTATTAAACTTCAGTTACTGTAGATGTACTGACAATACTGTTTTTACCAGGTGAGAATTTCTGTCTAAACTAATGTTTTAGATAAGATGAGGGACCCCCTCTCTCTAACTGGGCATTTTCCTTATACTGTTGAACAAATCAAGCTTGATTTCTGGTGAAATGGACTAAACCCTGGTACAAGAAAGAAGTAAAACTGCTTTTCTTTTGAGGGTTGCTTCTTTCCTCAGATAGCAATTTCCTGTAACTTCAGGGAATTCACTTCCTTACATGCTGTTAAAAGTAGAGATTTACATGAACTGCATAAAAACATTGGGGGAAAAGGCACAGGGCACTTTACAAAGAGTTTCCTCAACAGAATTATCAACCAGTTGTTAGTTAGGACCACTAAATGTAGCCTTCCTCAAAAATTACTCTTTGCAAATAGTTACTTCATGCAGACATTCACAGCCTCGATGCACTTCTTCCTTGAGGCATTGTTAGACAAAGCTCTTTCCCAGGGAGACCTGCAGTAGCACAAATTTAAAGACATTAAAAAACCCAATGCAAAACCAAAGCAAACCAACAACAAAAAAGCACATTAGCTAAATTGCATGTGTTCCTATAATACAGTAAACAAATAAACCGTCTTCTGCTCAATTTAGAAGTGAATAAAGTCTGTTTGCTTGCACTTACCCTCAACTGCACTACTGGGAGGAATGGAAAGCATTCATCTCATGCACAATCAGTTTTACCTCGCACTCATCATTTTACTTTTTTTTTCCTGCCCTGACTCCACATCACAAGAACATATTGTAAAACTACTCACATATGTTGAAAAAAACTGTAGCAGAAGTGTTAGCAATAATAGTATTTTTTCTTCTTGTTTGGACAAATTATTGTTTTACTCCCTAGAAAGCTAACCTATTTCATTAATATTTTCCTAGATTGCTTTCTGCCTTCCCTTTGAACCTTGTTTAGTAAGATGGATTTCATTTGGTTTAATGAGTTTACCTTTCAGCAACTCATCTTGATGTTGGATTTTATTGTGTTATGCATACTCCCAATATCTCAGCTTCTGTCAAAATAAATGTAATGCACCGTGCCAGATGCAAAGATAAAACGCACTGGGTTTAATGGAAGAATTGTCAACTTTTCAATATGTACCTCTCTACTGCTCAAGACTAGAGTCTCCTTTTATTTAAATGAGGCCATGTTCTCATATTGACAGTTGGGGCTTTTTTTATTGTTTCCTCTATCATGTTGTTTCTTCTACCTAAGTAAGGCTTCCCTTAACCTTAGCTAGACAAGATTAAATTTACCAAATTTTATCTTTGCGATATTTTAGCTGAAGAATATGTTTTTCAGGACAGAATTTACCTCAGCTAATTTTAAAGCTGGAGTTCAGTAATGCATATTTAGGTGTCTGCAGTGTAGATGTCAGTTGAGACATCTATGCCAGGTCAGGGTAAGTGTGTGTCTTATCCCTGCAGCCTCTCTGCAAGTCACTGCTGCTATGATAAAAAATGATGGTTTTCAAAAACTGAGATACAATAGCAATTACACATACTGTTTTGGTAGTTCTTGTGATTATCACCCTGTGTTGCTCTCTCTTGCTTCAAAAACTTTTGTCCTGTGCATGTGTGTCTGCCTGATACCTCTCTTAATTCTGTAAAATCCTGCTTTTGTCTTCCAGCTGCAACTCTGCCAGCTTCTCTGTTTACCAGTGACCAGGTTGCTCATCCTTTACATTGTGCTTTACTTAGGCACTTTACTTTCTTTTTGAGTAAACCATCTAGATAGCAAGACAAGAAGAGGAAACCCATCTTAATCTAGATTACAGCATACTGAAATATTTCTTAGCTTTCTCACTCTGTTTGCTTTACCCTTGTCAGAGCAGATTGCTATGCAGATGGACACAGTCACATTTGAAGTTACAGATTTATGTCTAAAACATGTAACAGAGAGTGTCAGGAACCAAACCTGGGCCTTGATTCCATATGGCATATATAGATGGCTTCCATCAGCTCAGCATAGAGTAAACCTCTCCATAGGTCTGTATTCAACAGAGCTGTTGGAAATGTCCAAATACAGAACCAGCGAAAGACGTGACCCCTAATCTATCCCCAAGGATCAGGCTCAGACGCTGGCTCTTTATTGACCCATAGTGTGCCAAACCTTGATCCCATGTTGCAAAATGTGCCTCCAGAAGCAGTACAGGCATGATCTGATTCTCATCCCAATGTTTTCAGTGTATGCAGTATACACATGTGGTGCAAAGACACGTGCAGTATTAAGCCTATTCCGGGTTAGTAAAACTTGAATGGGAATATCAGAGAGCTGCTCTTACTCTGTAAGTAGACCTGGATAACATCTAAAGATCTAGGCAACAGGAGAGGTAACCTTCCTGTTTTCAGAGCAAGAATTCCTCAGGAGGCACTTTCAGCATCATGGAAATGGCATAAAAATATAGAATAGATTGGATTAGAAGGGACTCAATAACTATTTCCTACCCTGCTGCCCCCTGCCATCTATGAGCAAGGATATCTTCCACTAGACCAGGTTACTTGAACAGCCAATTGTAATCTTTTCAGGAACCCTCAGCTAGAGACACACTCCCTCTCTCTAGAAAGACTTTCTCATTTTGCTGTGGGGGGCTTCACTGTTGCCAGAATAAGTGGGGTTAGTTCACTTGTGGTCATTCCCATCTAGGAACTATGCCTTCTTACCAGTACTATGTCTTGCCATGTGCAGTATTTTGCCTAGCCCCTTGGCATGTTTTTGAAGGCGGCTTGTTACTCCATTACATTTGCAGTGGGGATACTTCAGACACATAGACCCCACCGTGCACTGTAAGAAATATATTTAACAATGATCTTATGCACTTATCTTTGTGTAATTTCAGGTTGTTGTGTTGTTGGAGTGTTTCTTAATTTTTTGATTCTAGATTTCCTTAGGCCTAGTACCTGTTTAAAAGTTTCAGTGTTTTAAATTGTTATACACCATAGATGGTGGAATCACAGAATCACAGAATAGTTTGTGTTGCAAATGACCTGAAAGAACTTCTAGTTCCAAAGCCCCATGGCAGGAAACCTTCCATTAGACCAGGATGCTCAGAACTTCATCCAACCTGGCCTTGAACACTTCCAGGAAAGAGGAACCCACAGCTTTTCTGGGCCATTTGTTTCAGTGTTTCACCATCCCCACAGTAAAGAATTTCTTCCTAATATCTAATATAAACCTACCCTCTTTGAGTTTTGTTTTAAAATAAAAGGTGATAATGCATTTATTGCCAAGGCTTTATCATGATGCACAAATCACTCTGATGAATGTGAAAATAATGTATGAAAATATCAAGGTGTGATGTATTTAAAGTGGTTAAAATGTTAGATTAAAAAAAAAATGGGAAAGGGAAAAATTTGATTGTCAGTTGATAAAGTGTGAAGAAATAGAAGCATCAGCAAAATCTTCTCTGGGCAGTTTAACAGCTGACTTTTGGATAACACAACTACTGTGCAATGGACTAAAAGTTAAGCTACACAGAGTGCAATTCATTTCACTCAGCTTCAGATGTCCAAGCCTGAGACAATGATCCTAGATTTTCTTCAAAAAGAATAAGGATTCTCAGATTGCACTTCATTATATTCTTAAATAAGTATGCAAACCAGACCATCTGAATTATTGTCAGTTAGCCTGAAAAAAGGGTTACTGGGAGAATGAGTCAAGGGTTCATGTCTTTTTTCTACTGTCTGGACTGCAAAATGAACATGTAGGAAGAGAAGCTAAAAAAGAAGGCTATAGAAATCTCCAGAGTTAGGGTAGGGGAGATTGAATGATCCCAGGAACTGAGGAAAAATGACTATTGAGGATTACCAAGGGAAACACAAATATAGAAATATTTTAAGAAAAGTGATGTTCCAATTATAAGATTAATGGAAGATTTTGGGAGAATGCAGTTTACATTTTTAAACCTGCCCAGAGAAATGGCCTTTCAAACCCAGATAAGGGATGGGAAGTGTGCTCCTAAATGAAAGTGTCTTGAGGTAGAAGATTGGCCTGACAGTATACTAATGTGACTGATGTGGTGTTTTTTCAATATTAATTTTTACTTGACCACTGCTTATGGAATGTATGTGTTTTCATTTGTTCTGATTTTTAAAAAAGCTGTTCTTGAGAAGTGAGAATAAACACTGCTTGTTTGTTCTGTCTTGTCTGACTTTAGGTAGAAGACCACAGGAGTGAGAGGAGACTATGCCAGCCTTAAGAATACATGGACATGTTACTCCAGTTATGCTGTTTTAACTTGCATTCAAGCATAACCTTAGCTAGTCAGTCATAGTTCTTCTGATAGTTCTAGTACTCATACTTTAAGAAAAAGATGCAGGTTGAATCACTCCAAATTTCTAATCAAAGTCTTTAAAAAACTATGTTGGTATTAATCTGACTTATAATAAAAATACAATTAAAAAGAAAAAATTGAAACAACCAACCAACAACAACAAAAAAAATAACAACCAAAAAAACCTAACCAAAACCCAAACCCCCACCCACTTCCAAGTCCTTAGGATCATATTGGAAACAGATAATCCTATAAACTGTTTTTTAAATTTATTTTTAAGTACTCTCCACTGCTATGTGGAACGTAGAATTAGAACCTATGCAACTCCTTGAATGGAGATGAACACATATAATAATTTTACAGACTGACACTTGTGAGTACAGCTTGTTTTTTATGCCTAAGTGCCTACAGAAGAATAGCAAAGTAGAACCTCAAGAATAATTTCTTCTGCTCTACAATAATGTCATATGTATATAAATTCCAGAGTGGAACTTTTCAAAATGCATTGCACTGGGAGTTAATTTGATTTATTTACAATTACCCTCTGCATGCTCCTAAATCTCTTGCTTTATGACTTAGTAGAGAAGCTTTCTTTTTTATATTTCTACTGAGTATTATCTTGGTCTTCATTAAATCTTAACTCATTAAATTACTGCAGCCAAAGTACCAGATCATCTAGATGCATCTTCATTTATTTGTGCTTAAATACCCCACTTGCTAGAGGGTTACAACTGGAATATTTTAGTGCATAGTCAGTTCTGGATGTGTTTATTAATTCAGTTTGGAGCTTTGCCAGACCACAATTTTGCTGAGCCTTAGACCTCTTCAAATAATTATCAATTAGTTTAAAGAAAAAAATCCCTTTCAGAACAGTTTATTGATAGATCTTCTATGAAATCAGAAGGACTGTAAGAAGACTGCAAAACATGATGTGTTTCCTGTATAGCATAATCTTCCAGGAATGCTATAATTTAGGTAATGTGCATTTACATCTTTAAAATTATCAGTATTTTGCATAAACTGCATATGTCTTTCTGTATCCAGAGACACTGTTCTTTTTTTTCATATAAACCAATGTGATTTAACTACAGGCAAACATAAGCCCCCTTCACTTCTGTTTTCAAACATAAAGAAAGATATCTTATTACAGGTGGTGCTGGTGGTATACTATGTTTTAGGTGAGATGGTGTGACAGCCCACCCTTAATGGGAAGGGCCTCTACAGATGGTTTTATAGATATAGCTTGTGGTAGGAGGAAACATATTTTAAAAGTGCAAGTAGGTACAGATTTACACACATAACCCAGAGCAGAACTGGTACAGACATGGGTTTAAGAAAAAGCTTTGTTGCTCCATGACGTGTCCTCACCATGAAATAGGAAGAGATGTCGACAGCTGTGGAGGCACTGGCTAGGAAGTCCATGATTGGCATCACCATGAGATGTGCATTGCAAAATTCATGTCCAGCTTCAGCCTAGATCCAGCCTAAACCAAACTAAGCTTTATCAGATACGACACAGAGTCAAGATGCAGCTTGGCAAAGTTAATAGGACATGATTTCTTTCAACAGATTATTTTTTTTTTAATGCTGTGACATGAGTCAAACTAGTGAGTCTCATACCCAGCTTGGTGCTACTCTGCACAGAATGACTATCCAATATCTCTGCTAGATCCTCATTTGCTATACTTCATTTTAGACACACAGCATATGTTACTTGAGTATAAGAATTATTTTCACAATATGTGCCCATTCTAAAATTTTTGTCCTCGATGCCTATTTTGAATAGTACCTGATTCTGAACACCTATCTTTTTTTTTTTCTGTGACTGGTAAAAGGTGTATTTCTATTTTTTGGCAGTGCTCATGCGTCCACTGTGAACCAACATAAGTTAGGAAAAGGTCAGTGAAATAATTTAGGAAATGAAATTGCAACCTCCCGAATTAAATATTTTATTAATAATCTCTGGAGTGCTGTAGAAACATGACATTTTCTGCCAATGCATTAGATTTCTATACATACAAATATAGAGATACCCACAGATGCTGAATAATTGCAGTGCATAAACATGAACTAAATTTATGCTTTATATAACTGTATGATCTTTTAAATGGTTGTTTTTTTGGGGTGGGTTTTTTTTTTTTTTTTGAGTTTTAAGTTTTGGGGTTTTTTTCAGTTTGATGAAGTTTTACTTTACTTTCTTCCTATCTTTCAAACACTTTTGTCTCTTTTGGAAGCCCAAGATTAATTAGTTGATTCTCTCTTTTCTAATTCCATCTACAGTTCAGAGGCACGTAAAACCACAAAGCAAGATAATAACCAATAAATGGAATAATTAATTCAAAGCACTGAAACTAATTTTAATTTATATTTCTCAAAGATTCTCACTAGGGAATGGAGAACCTGGAGTTCTAGGGACTGAGCTAGTTGTTTTGAATATGTTGTGGACAGAAACAGTTCCCGTAAAATAGGAAATTACGACAGCTAAAATCAGAGGGGAAATTAATAACCAAAAAAATTCAAAAACTAGCAAGAAGTAGGAAAAAGTTAAGAATTATTTTAATCATAACCTATCTCTTTTAATCAAAACTATTTTGTTTGCCTCACAAAGACAACTGAGTTTCTAAATCCATGATGTTTCACAGCCCTCTGACTTCTCACAGGTCTGCTACTTGGTGACACAGACCCTTTCCATGACTCATGTCCTGCAGACAAGTAGCCCATCATTACTGTCCCTGAAACCAGTGAGAAGCACCAGAAATCTCTGCTGCACTGGGCATGCAGAGCTGCATCTGCCTGCAGGAGCTCCAGGTTCATTAGGGTCTGTGATGTGCCATGGTGGTGGCTACAGTGGGTGCTGGGGACTGTGCCTGTGGCTCACCGTGTGTGTTTCTGATGCCAGAGCTACCTGGAAGACATCTATTGTTATCTTTTGTGTATGTAGCTATCTCTCCCTAGCAGGCATGCTAAAGTTGCTTGAAGAGTTCCCTTGGTCCCTGGACCAAACCAGATGGCCCAAAAACACTTTTGTCCTATAGTCCCTGCTGTCCCACTTCTCCTGCTAATAATTAAACAAAATCCACTTCCTAGGAAAATTGGTCAGTTCATTAAGAATATTGATCTGTTCATTAACCTTAAGAAATTAAGACCAAAGAAATCAACATTTTAGGATCAAAGAAATAATCAACTTTACAATAAATGTAACTGAGACGTGTTTTGTGAAAAACGAATTCTCACTCATCTTTAGCATACATTTTGCTTCCTAGCCCCCCAAAATCAACAAACAGTAAGTACAGTCCTAATTTTAAGTATGAACTTTAATTATCTAGTTTACACCTTGAAACCCGAGTTTAAATTCCTTTTTCACCATCTGAATCTGCTTTTAAAAATCTATTTTAGTACTTAGTATTTTCTTAAGTATTAGATAGATGCTTTATTTTCCCATTCTTTTCTGTGATGCACAGTAGTTCCCATGTCATAATGCTAGTGTTTTGAGATGATTGCAAGAAAAACCCACTAGATAACTACTTTTTGCCCAGTGCTTTATTTAATGAAATGGATTTAAATCCATACATGTTTGAAGCACAAATCAAATAAATAAGTGCTCAGTAAAGAACCCCACTTACGTGCCAGAAAGGGTAAATCTTTAATGACTGGAATCACTGAAATTTCCTTTAATGTTTTCTAGCCCAATTTTCAATTAAATTGCAGTACATTATTAATGTTGTGGAAGGGACAGCAAAGAAAGCAAATAAAAAGTTCAAAATAAGGCTCCATATCTAATAAGCAACTGTGACAAAAGTGCCACAATACAAAACTTCATAGCAATTACTCCATTGCACATAACAAAGTAACTAGTGGAGCATAAAGCTAACAATTATTGTGTGTTGATAGTTCAAGCACAGTATGCTTTTAAAATGCTATCAAACAGTAGCAAGCTATGCCAGAAAGCACAGCCTCATCCAATAGCTTTATGCAAAATACAGACACTTACCAAGTCTTAAACTCTAGTACAAAGTAATATTGCCTAGTGTTCCTAGGCCTCATATTATGCTGTAAAACGCAATGAAAAAGCCTTAGCCAACAACAAACAAACAAAAATTCCTCATTTGCCTGCTAGGTATTCCAGAGACTTTTTTTTTTTTTTTTTTTTTTTTTTTTTTTAGAGCTTTTAAAGTAATACCATTCGCTTGTGTGTGTGTGATCACTTTTTTGGATAAGCTTTACAGCCTTCATGTGGGTCCTTTCCGTTTGTTCTTTATTGGCAAGAGCATCTTGCCAAATCAAGATGTCTTTTCCATTTGTCTTTTCAACAACTCTAGCATATATGGGGTGCCCCTTGACACAGAAATACAGTTAGTATACACAGCAGGTGTGCTCATTTGATTTAGAAAGCAGGTTGTTCTCTGGAAGAAAACCAATTTAGATCTGGAAAAACAACAGAAGGTGGCTAAAGAGTGAGGGCTTCACCTCAAAATGAGCAATCGTCTTATGCTCTGAAGAATCCTGAAAGATTATTTTCATGATACATGTTTACTGTTCTTTTTGCTGCTAGGTTAACATAGTGGAGTGCTTACTTCAGACACTGAATTTAACTTCAAGTCTATTGTTCACACCTTTTAGAATGAAAGACAGAAAAAAGTAAAGGTGCTATAATTCCAAATCTCTTTGCTTCACTGAATCTATTAATTTGCCTATTGTATACATTGGTTATATAACTTTTAGCAACTACAATCTACTCACCTTTTAGTTGGGTCTTCTCTTATGAATTAAAAAATTGTTAGTCTGTGGCTTAGCAAGAGCGAATGTGGAACTGGAATCACATTAACATGTTTAAAGGCATTTAACACACTTTGTAAGGAGATTAACCATTGAATTAAGAAGTGTGTAAGATTTCAAAAAATGATCAAAGTAAGTTTTGGAATAAAAGTGGCATTAAGACCAAAAAGTTCTACATTGAATTTCAGATTTCCAACAAGTTAGAAGTTCCAACTGGAGATTTTCAGTAAAATCTAACAAAATATTTCATAGTCATATCTACTCTGGATTTGAGAACTACAAAGGCTCAGCACTCAGAGGTCAGCTTTTAAATTTGTTTTATTCTTTGAAGTCTGTAGGTCCAGTGTGTGCTGAAAAACCATATTTACCCCTCAGTACTTACTGGTTTTGCTGAGAGATTATGGCTAGAAACATGAAGTCCTCCTGCCCTGCCATGCTGTCACAAACCTCTGCTCAAAATTAGAGGAGTCTCTCCCAAATTACTGCTGCTACCAATATTTAGCAGAATGAAGAGAAAATTAGGCTTTTTAATAGGAGTGGAATTTCTAGTAATGCTGTAAACCTATGAAAAGCTTCAGAGTATAGTGATATTTTGACAGGGCAGAGTGGAGAAAGTTGTATTATAAGCTGTTCATGCTGTAGCTGTCCTGTGAATATATAGAGGTTGTCAGCCACCAAGGCTGCTGTGTTTTTCAGCAGTCACTCAGTGCCAAGCAGTATGATGGAGGATTGCTACATTTGGCATTCGAGTTCCTAGGCAATCCATACTGTATAACAGGAGTTCCTGAATAATATAACAAGACAGCAGATGACAGTGACTGCTTTGGTTTGGCTCATCTTAGCCTCTTAAAGGTTCAGTTGCCCACATCCTTCTTTCTCTGCCAAATATAGCTGTAAAGCAACATAAACAGAATGTAAAATTTTGAATTTTATAAGCAGATGACTAATCAAGCTAATTATGTCCACCCAGTTTTAGAATTGCTAGGTGCCGCTGCAGAGCGCAGTGGGTCTCTCTGAGACATCAGCATCATTGTTGCCAGATGGAAATAAATCTTTCTTTTCTGTCTGAGACTCTGAGCCCAGTCTCTGAGGGCTCATCTGCTCAGCCTGCTGTGGCTATAGTTTCTTTGAGACATTTTTGGGAGACACAGCCAATTCAATGCCATTTATCTCTCTCTTTTCTGGGATCCAGAGAAGTTGTTGCTTATTGCTTCACAGTATATGCCATTTGGAGTGACAGCCTCATAAGACAAGAAGGATACTTCTTGTGATATTGCCTCCGTTTGTGACCATTGTTTCTTACTGTGGTGTACACAGCTTCATTTTTGTGAAGATTCAGCAACTGCTGTAAGACCAAGTAATTCCAAGGCTTTTTTTCTTGGTGTTGTTTTTTTTTTTTTTCCTTCTTTCCCTTTTTTTAAAAAAAAAAAAAATTCAATTTTTTTTTTTTTTCCATCCGCAAATTCCCAGTCAAGCTGACCTCAGTGGGTTTGGTTTTGTGTTGAGCAAATGTGAGGAGGTGACAGCTCGTGCCTCACTGGCATTATTCTGGAGGCTGGATGGGATTCTACAGCTGCTTTTCTGAGGTGCTTAATTAATTTGACACCATCACTAAACTGTTACCCTGGGGATCACGTGAGAATAGCAGCTAGATGTCCAGACCCATATTTCAACACAGAACGCCTAGACTCAAACCCAGTGAGCTGTGGCCACATGTCAGATGTTGATATGCATGGTCACCTCTTTAACTGTAGTATCCTTACAGGATAATAATTGTTTAGGACAGGTAAATATTTTTTTTCCAGCCAGTATAAACAAATTTGTGTCTACTTTGTTTTGAGAGGGAAAAAGCAAGAAACATGATTTCCTATGCCAGTGGACTGGTCTCTTACCACTGACTGGAAAATGTAACAAATCTAGATAGTTTCTTCAGCATTACTGCTCCTTTTGGGCAGTTCCAAGTACCGCTGACCTTTCCCTAACTGAGCAACACTTAAACCTGTGTTATTTCTAAGCACTCTCCCAAATGTGTCAGAAGCATTTCTACTTGTTGAGAACTGCAAGCTGGCGCCTTAAGAAAATCTGGTGAGTTTTGAGTACCATAAGATGACAAGTATGTTAATGTGTCATCAAGAGGGAGGCAAAAGAAGTAGCACATTTTTGAACATGCAAATCCTAAGCAGTCAAATGGTGTTGTGTCAGACTGTTTCACAATGCCTTCTTTGGACTGCAAATAACTTTATAAGCAGAGAATTTATACAAAGTTATAAGCCTCTAAAAACATGTGGTTATAATGAAGTGCATCATTAGATGCAACTTAACTGTTGCTACAGTCATGATGTTATGAATTCAAATAAAGAACAGCACTTAGCAGATAATCTCCTAATTAACTAAGATCCATGATCCACCTTGCAAAACATATTGTATCTCAGCAGTATTGTTTCTAAATACCATGGATCACAGACAAGACATTGACAGCAATTTTGATTTGGCAGGGAAGGACATTTTCATTCTTAAGATAAATTCTATATATTTATGTTCTTCTAAATCACTTTGAATAATTTCTAAGCAACTTAGAACAGAACACTGTTCATTTTTTTTTTAATATGAAGCACAGAAATTTTTATCTTTTAATTGATATTCCTCTTTCAATTCATTGGTAGTTGACTTGTGGCAGCATTTCTCCTGGAAAAGTCTTAATCTAGACTATTGAATTGAAGTTTTGGGTCAGAGAAATTAGGATTTTCAGTGAAATTGACTCATCAAGATGAAATCTTTCTATGATAGAATGGAGATTTGAAGAATGAGTAAACCTTGCAAATTGCTGGCTAACTTAATTGATGATGAATTTTTCTTAGTTTTTTGTTGCTTTGTAATTGCTCTCCTTTGTCAGCAATGTGTACCTATCTAGTAAGATGTATGTCTAGTCCAGTTCTGCTGTTCAACTTCTTCCCATTTTTAACTATAAACAAAGCATAAAGGTATATAATTGGTGGCAAGATGGTGATATAAGCAAGACTCAAATTGTTTATTTTTCTCAGTTACACCACTAAATATTTCCTGCCGAACTCATTTAAAACAAGTGTGTATTCTGAACTTGCAATTTATGAAGCTGCAACTGGGGTTTTCTTCTGTCCACAGGTCTTGCTTAGCATGGAGGACACAGACCTGTGTCTCCTTGGAGCACCAGAAGGACTGAAGTCAGTGTCAGTCCTTTAACCTGTGATTCCTCATGTATTTAACATTTCACAGCCAGGCCAAGCAGGGGAATGTGGTGTATGCATCAGCAATAAGTGCTTGCAGCCAACAGTACATTTCTCTCTCTTTAAATAGAAAAAGTCTTCACAGCTCAAACATACAAATGAATTATTGTTAGAAATTAGTTGTTGTGTGTAAGCTGAGCTGCTGTGACTGGGTTTGTCTTCTACAAATTTGGTGAGATGTCTGCATGTAAACAGGAAGGTTCCCTAGTAAAAAAGAAATAGGTACTTTTAAGGCATATTTCTTCTGATATACTTCAGCTGTCTACTTTAGAATGAGATGAATCACTCCACACAGCTGCCATTCCTCCCTGTGCTTTATAAAAGGCATCTAGATGACTAAATCGGATGTAGGTAATTACTTTGTACTTTGACTGTGTAACTGACAGGAAATGTAATATGAAATGCATTTGCTTAAGTCTTAACAAGAGAGGACATAAGCTAGAGCATTTTTCTTCATATTTGCAGTGGGGTAACAGCATCCATACCGTCAGTTATTGAAGTTCAGCTGACACACAATAACTTGTGAAGCCATAATACAATTTTACCTACATTTTCAGTAGTATTGAAAGCAGTTGAAACTATTCAAGCTTTTAGTGCTGAAAAACACCATATTAAGTATGCTCAAATATTTCAGATTTAATTCAGCTCCTCTGTTATTTTGAGTCAATTATGTGTATCAGCTGGAGATTGATCAATAATAATAATAATAATAACAACAATAACAATAACAATAACAATAACAATAACAATAATAAATTAGGTTTCTACTACTGCATTTCCTGGCTAGATGCCTAAAGAAAAAAACCTTACTCCTTTGGCTCCCCTTTTGTGCGTACTTAATCAAATTAGCCTGAAATAGAAAAAGCAATATACAGATCAAAGGAAAATGTTTAACTATAAATTACCTGCTTGTCTCTTGTGCTTACTCACCTTCCTTCAAATAGGAAAGGAAGTACTAGAGTGGTTTCTTTTGCCTACTTAGTTGTCCATTAAGGACAATTCACATAGCCTGAGACCAAAAGGACATAGGACAGTCCAAATACTACTCTCCTGTGCACTAGTCTAATTGATGTCTCCATAACCTACTGGAAGTGAGATGCAAAGTGAGATATCACAGTTTAAGTTAGAAAGGATTAAAAATGACAATACATCTCATTATCAACTTGTCATCCATCAAGACTCCCAGGTCCTTCCCAGCACAGCTGCTCTGCAGTAGTTCAGACCTCAGCTTGTGCTGGTTATTCCTCCCCAGGTGCAGGACCCAACACTTGCCCTTGCTGAACCTCAGTAGGTTTCTCTCTGCCCAAATCTCCAGCCTATCAAGGTCCCACTGAATGGCAGCACAGCCTCCACGTGTGTCAGCCACTCCTCAGCAAACTTGCTGAGGGCACATTCTATCTCTTCATCCAGGTCACAGATAAACAAGTTGAATAAAGCTGGATCCAGTATTTATCTCTGGGGAATGCTACTGACTGCAGGCCTCCAACTGGATTCTACTCTGCTGATCATGACCCTCTGAGCTCTGCCATTCAGCCGGTTCTGGATATAACTCCATGTCCATTCACTTAATCCACATTTCCTGAGCTTACTTGTCCATTCACTTAATCTACATTTCCTGATCTTATTATGAAAAACATCAAAAGCATTCCTGAAGTTGAGGCAGACAACCTCCACCGCTCTGCCATCATTGACGTATCCTGCCGTGTCATCACAGAAGCCTATCAGATCGGTGAAGCATGATTTCTTCTTAGTGAATCCATGCTGAAGGAAAGGAGATTACTGCCATATCACAGTGGGATGTACATGGATAAAATTATTTAGCTGATAATTTGCCCCAGGATATCTACAGAATGTTCTTACCATCTAACTGAGGCACAGAAGTCAAGAACCCATGGTAATAAAGTTAGTATTCCATGAAGAAAGACAATGTGATGGTACTGATTTTAATGAGCTGCATTAACTTCTTGGAGTGTTTTTTTCTCTCCACTGAAGGAATTTAAGGAGGTTTATCTTAGGTATCTCAATAAAGTGTCTGAGGTTACATAAGTGATATCACTTGTTCTGAATTCCACCCATAATATCTCATTTAGGTACTTAAATTTTTAAAATTGTTCTAAAGATACCTAACTTTTAGCTTCCTGGTCCTGTAGCAAAAATCATAGACCTGAAGTTATATACACCATCTGGGAATGGTATAGCAGAAATATGTAAGGACACCTTTGCACTATGAGGAGGGGAGGAAAGGCCTGAACTAACTTTTCAGCAGGGAACTGTTGAAACATGCATCTTCAGTCTTGCCTCTTTTAGGATTTGGGGAGGGACCTCCCTCACCAGGGAGAAACATATCGAAGTCCTTATTTTTGTCCATTTATTAGTGGTTTCCAGCCTTTAAAAAGTCTTTTGTAAATGCTCTCTACCTACTTTCAAAATTTATCAATTTGCTGTTCCTGGTTTTGTTCACTAAGATTTATCTAGAGAAATCAAATTAATGCTGTATTAATGCAGTGACATGCATACAAGACTTGACAACCAGATTTGTTCTGTTGGCCTCATTGCTCTGGTTGTGGAAATGTCTAAAAGCATTTTCTTATAACATGCAGGTGCAGTTTGGTGCCAGAAATAATTTTCCCAATATGTTAGCAAATGATATTCTGGCTCTTGAGTCATGTACCAGTGGGCTGTCAGCAATCAGCCAACTGATGAAAGGTTGGCTAGCCAACTTGCAACACTTCTTTTCATATTTTGGCAAAGACTTTATTCCAAAGAGATAATATTCATTTAATTAAAGGTAATTGACATATTGATATATCTCTCTATATATCTCTTTGAGGTAATTGTGGATTACAGCAGACAGAAAAATGCTGCATTAAAATACCTGTTTTGATCATAAGCAGTTTCATTATAAAACTAACAAAATATAGACTCCAGGTTGGTCTTTGAAAGGACCTTTGAGGTAATAGACATGACATTCAGAATTGTGCTAGGGACAGGATGCATTATACAGATCAATCTTGGAACATGGGGCCAGATTTTAAGACAGTATCTCTAAGACTCCATATGTTTTGCTTTGTTCTGATAGCCACTGCACAGAATGCTGAAATGTCTGTTGCAGCAAATTGGCTCTGTCACAAGCATTGCAGCAAAACAAATCCTTTAAAACACTTTTACTGGCCTGAATGAAGGAGTCAAAAGCCAAAAATGTATAAAAGACTCAATTAGAAAGGAGTGAAGTGTTGCAAAATTAGAGTTAGGAAAGTAGTCTCTGTAATAGGTGTTTTAATTTAGTTTTTTTTCTTTTTTTTTTTTTTAAATAAATCAAGCCTCTAAGAAAGACATTAAAAATAATGATTTTATTAATGAAGCAACTAATAATAGTGTAACTAAGTAAAATACATTTATGTAATGTCCCTTTGCCAGTCTGGATACGTGTTGTGGATGAACCTCAGCCAGCAGCTACCCTCAAGCATCTGCTTGCTTATTATCTAGGGTTGGGATGGGGGAGAGAATCAGAAGAGCAAAAATGGGAAAACCCATGGATTGAGATGAAGTTCACAAGATAAAGGAAAAGTCATAAAAAACAAGGAATTAATTTGCCATCTCCCACTGGCAGGCAGGTGTTCAGCCATCTCCAGGGAAGCAGGGCTCACCACATGGAACAGTGACTTGAGAAGATAAATGCCACCACTACAAATATTCCCCCAACTTCCTTCTTCCTCCCCCAGCTTTATGTGCTGAGAATGATGCCATATGGTCTGGGATATCCTTTTGGTCAGCTGGGATCAGCTGTCCCAGTTGTGTCTCCTTACAATTCCTTGTGCACTTGCAACCTTCTCACTGATGGGGTGGGGTGAGAGGCAGAAAAGACCTTGACTCCATGCCAGCACTGCTCAACCATAACAAAAATATCCCTGTGTTATCAACACTTTCCAGCACAAATCCAGACCACAGCCCCATACTGTAGCAGTGTGAAATTATTAGTTTGTAATTTTATGTAGAATGGTCTGTTCCAGACTACCCCGTGTTTTAACCCGTTTGGTTTTTCTCTAGCTGTGGGTCCTGTCCATCTCCCTGCAACCCAGCCCAGACACTGGTGAGAGGCTGGGGTGATTGGCAGAGCCTATGACTTCTCTGCCCTGTATCACGTATCAGATGTCCTGTGTATTGTCTTTCTGTCTTGGTCACTCCCTCCTTACCTGGTATTTGTTATGGTTCCCCCTTGCCCCTTTCCACACCCCCCATACAAAAGCTGAAACAAGAACCCCAGGAGTCACTCTCTGGACATGGCTGTGTGGGAGCAATAAGCATCTAGCTTCAACCCACGTGAGAGTCACTCTTTCTTCTTCCATGCCCTCTCTAGGCTTCAGCCTGAGGTTCAGACCCACTGAACCTAAAGGATACAAAATTGCATGCAGTCGGGTGAGTGAATAAACCAGTAAACTACTCCAGACACCACCACACCTTTCTAGCTGCTGTGAAGAACATTAGCTCAGCAAACCCAATACAAACCACTAAATTCTATTTTTTGCTAAGAACATGGAAAAAAAAAGAGGAACCTAAGTTTTTCATTTATGCAGAGTATCAGATGACAAAGCATTGCACTTGGCTCTTGCTCCAGATGATCTGAATTCTTGTTGTCTCCTTGATAGATGTGTTCTTATTTTTCTTTACTTTCAGATGGAGTAGTGTAATTTTAAAATTTGTTTACTGTTGCCTTGTAAAAATAAAGATAACTGACTCTGAAAGTCATACGATAGTGGGAAAAGATACATCACATCTTTGCATCATAGCAAGATACAATCACTGACCATCCTGAAGCTTTGTAGGTTTCAATCTGCATTGCAGCAGCAAATGTTTGATGTGCTGCAATAAAAAAAAAAAAAAAAAATAAAAATAAAAATAAAAATACTGGTAAATGAAAATATAATGTTTCTGGAACTTTTTGTCATGTTTGTTTTCCAAAAGTATAATTTACAACCATATAACTAGAGTGCTATTATTTTATATTTAATATTATTGTATCAATATAAGCACATATGCATTTAATTTTCCTAAATTTATGTTTACAGACTATTATAATAATAGATAAGAATCCATTGCTATAAATGTTTGAGACTACTGCCTTTAATAAATTAAACAGTTTTTTGTTTTTCCCTTTGAGTAGTTTGTCATAGCATAACTGTTTTTTCTCATACCACTAGTCAGCATTCATGTGGTATTTCCATGGGTTACACATAATTTTTCCTGAATATCTACACTTTCATTTTATTTAGAAATCATCTGGTATTGCAGCAGATCTAGATAATTTAGAATATAATCTTTTCTATGTTTTCTGTAAATTTATATGTTGCTTTTAATTTTCTCATGCTATTATTCATGTTCTTTGTTTCAAGTATACATGAACATGATAAATGTACTCCATGTTATTTTCCTTTTTTTTCCTGAATTACTTCATATATGAAGAGAAAAATATTAAATATCAGTTGCACTTTTGCGAGTGTACCGTAATGCATCTTTTGTTGTTCCACCTACACTTTTTTTTATTACAGATTTCTCAGATTTCTTACGTTTCTGTATCTAAATATTAAAGGAACTTTCAAGGATAGTACTTAGAATTAAATTACCTGATGAGTGTCATCTTGGTAGAGATGAAATTTTCAGAAAATGACAACTCTGTATTTCAAGATGTCAGTATTTCAATAATGCTTCCCACCTATTATTTTCTGCCAAATCTTTTTGAAAATCCTTGATAATCCATGTGTTGGCTTATATGTTATGGAGCAATCCTTAGCTGTGCAATGATGGATATTGTGCAAATCAGTGTTTTCACTATCACAGTGTTGCCATAGTTTGAAATAGTAAGGGTAATTGTCTACTATTGGTACCCCCATTCTGCATTACCACTACATTCCCAGAATTTTAAATTAACAATCTGTGGATTTTTCTTCTGTTTGTAAAAAATGGTAAACATTAATGTTTGTTTGTTCTGCTTTGGGAAGTTTTTCCTAAAAGACTGGGTTTTGATGACTAGGAAGCTAGGAGCTATACAAAATGACAGCGCCTAGTATGGTTCTCAATGGATGTCAAGAAAAATATATAAAAGTTTTGATACGAGTATGGATCAGGTCACTGTGAAACTAAGCAAAAAAGATTGAGAGATTCTCCAGTGCTGAGATAAAAATGGAACAATCAAATTATAACTGTCATGTCTTTAGGGGCAGAAATAGTTTACTGTCAAAAGTTGTGTTGGGCAGCCCAATGCCCGTTCTCCTTAGCTTTTCCTGCTGGGCAACCCTGTGTTGGGTCTAAACTTCATGTTGACCTCTACATGCTGTCTGAACCTATTCCAGAAATACAATGACAATGTTTATCCTTAGACAGAAGTGAATGCCCTGTAAATGCTTGATCAGAACCCACTAGTTTAACTAATATGTTAATTTTGAAAGTTGATTCTATTACAGTGTTCTTCTCATGAAGAAGCTTTCTACCCAATTCAGCTGTGCTGAGAATCAAAACTTCTTTAATTTGTCCTCCTCTTATGGCATATATTTTTTTTATACTAAGTGTGTTTCCCAAAACCTGCTTCTTCTAGCATGATGAAAAATCTTTTATCTGATTACCATGAGACACTGAATAATTTCAATATTTCAAGCTGAACTGTGCAGCCCTTGCATTCCTAACATGAAGGCAATTTCAAATCATAGGTGGTTTCTATTAAATTTAATTATTCTTCCTTGTGACTTTGACAGTACGGTTATGGGCTACCAAATGAGGCCAGTTGCACCTATTCTCTCGGCTTTTTCTATGGTTCTTTTTGTGGGTCTTCTTGCAATCCACCATGAAATATGACATTCATTTTATGATAAATAGCATATATGTTATGCTTCCTTCATTGATGTGGTTAGTTTTGTTTCCATTAGAACAACATTCACTTTCTACACTAAAATTATTCAGTAGGGAACAAAATATTCTTCATAAAAGAGTTAGTGATACAGCTTCCCAGGTAGTATTTTGTTGTTACTTCTCACTAAATTCAGTTCTCTAATTTTTATATTTGCTCTTTAATTCTGTGGATCTCTCTCTCTCTCTTTCTCTCTCTCTTTCTTTCTATCTCTTTCTCTCTTTCTTTCTTTCTTTCTTTCTTGGAGACAAGCAGAGAGCTGTTCTAGACTTGGCATTTTGTAATCTTCACTTGCTTGCTTGTCAGTATACTGTCTGGATACTGTGATGAAATACCTACAGGAAAGGATTTTGGTGTCATTAACATGAAATGTCCCTTTCTGAGTGCTAAGCTGATAATAAGACTTGCATTGTTTTTATGAAGAATATTTCATATAATTGCCCGGTTTCTTCAGATGGCATTTCAAAAAGAGCAAACTCCTTTGGCATTTTGTGCAAGTGGTATATGCAGAGCACAGAAGTGGTACAGTACTGGTCACAGAGGGACATGCTATCCATAAATGCTGATTATAAGGTAGAAAAAGGTCAGTATTTCAGGAAGGGAAAGCACTCAGAGTGTCTATTAAGAATAACTTTGCCAGGCCGGCTAGTAGTAAGTTGCTTATGCATATACAGTGTAGAACTTCAAGTATAAGGGCTTTTCCATGCATTTAGGAGTTTCCTATTTCATCACCTATTGAATATCAAAAAGGGAAATATGTTTAATACTTTCATTGTATTTTAATATTTTCAGGGCAGATAATCACCAGGAGAGCATGTATGCTTGAATTTCATCCACCAAAATTGGATTATTGTAATGGGCTCTACATGAGGTGGCTTCTTAAAACCACTCAAACTTCATCTAGTGCAGTACACAGCTGCTCTCAGTAAATGGTGCTTCTAACAGAAAAAAAAAAGTTCTACTCTACATTGAGATATAAGTTTAAACTTATCTTCCACCTATGAAGCACCATGAGCTTGTGCAGCCTTTGTGGATGTCAAGGGAAGCGTTTCTGTAGACACCAGTGCTACAGAATCAAAACTTTAAATGAGACAAACCAGCACATGTACAAGGCACTCTGACACTGTGATAGTGTGTCAGCTCTAATTAGGCATGCTCAAGACCAGATCTGGGGGATTAAATGTGAAGGCACTGGAGGGAGATGCTTGAAACTTTGGATCCTTGGATTTGGAAGTTGCCTCTTTGACTAACTCACCAGGCATATTTTTTTTTTTTTTTTTTATTATTATTATTATTATTATTATTTTTTTTTTTTAGTAAGAGAGAGTGTGTGGATCACTGGAGGTGATGGAGGGCTTAGGCTCTGGAAAATTAGCTGTCTTTTTTAACATTGGGCACCTTATCAGTAACATGGCTAGTAAGACTCCTGAAACTTTGAAATAAAAGCTGGATGTCTGAAAGAGTGTATACAAAAGAAATTTTAAAACATTAGACTGTCATCTGTGCTGTTTATTAATGGACTAAATGAGCTGTGCTGAGAAGACTACATATAATGAATCATTTATAAACAAAGCGTGACCTTTTCCTACTTGTAAATTACCCACAAGTAGACTTTGATTTTTAGAAATCTGGTTGTTGAGAATTGTTTGATCAACTTATGTCAACAGACTTCAGTATATTTGCCTTGAGTAAGATTTCACTAACAATAATTTATGATTGCATAAATTGCATGAAGTCGTTTCTATTCCTTATTTGGATGGCTGAAAATCTTACAAAGAATGACTTGCAAGTAAAATGTGAAGATTTGTGCAAATATCTTTCCGCAGAACACGTGGGAGACGTGAACTGTCCATGACAATGCTTCCTGATGGCATTTCTTGTATTCCTTAAACTGAGAGCTTAAGAAAAAGCAAATTGAAGGAGTTGTGACAGATTTCCTTCACATCCTATGTTCCTTTGGTGGTGTTTCATCCAGTTTAACTGGTATTTCGATAGAGGTTCATGGGCAGATTTCTCTGAATCTCCATCAAGCTGATGTCCCATGAACACATGGGAGGACACTTGCATGGCAGATGCTGAGAAAAATCATTGTTTATGCCACTTTTGGTCATTTGAGATTCCACTGCTTTTTCCAGAACAATTATGCCAGTCCTGGTGTCCTGATGAAAGTCCAGTTTGGATAATTGCATCCTGCCTTCCTAAATTTCCCATCTGGTCTATTTTTCAGTTTCTGCCCTAAAACTGAAATCTATTAATATTGTTCTCTAAATTCCTAGTAATGTGGTTCAGAGGGTTGGGTGTGTGCTTTTGTTGTTCTTTTTCTTGTATGGGCTTCCTTCCCTGTTCACAAAAATTCATTGATAGATCTTTGCAGGTGATCAGGCAAAAGCTCTTACAATACTGCCCTGTGTCTAATTTTCACATTGGTAAATGGAGGTACATCCTCAGGATCTGGATATACAATATAGCAAATAGAACACCTTTTTATTTCTTTAGAATAGAGTATTTCAACATCACTTTAAATAGCATGTACAAAATACTTGACAAAAGGCTGTTCTGATTAAAGATGCAAAGAGTAATAGCAATGTAGAGCTGAAATATAATCTCAAGTCTGGTATTGAGACTTATTTGGGTATTATTATTGGTAAGACAATTGAATATTGTTTAACTTATTCTTTGATTACTTGGATGAAAGGGTGGATGCCTCCTTATGAAGTTTGCTGACAGCACAAGGCTGGGAAGAGTGACTGATAACCTAGAGAGCTGTGCAGCCTTTCAGAAGGATCTTGAGAGGTTGGAGAAATGAGCAGAGAAGATCTGTCTGAAGTTCAACAAAGGCAACTGCAGGGTCCTGCATCTCAGGAAGAACAATCACATGGATCAGATCAGGTTGGGTGCTGACTTTCTGAAAAGCAGCTCTGTGGAGAAGGACCTGGGGGTTCTGGTACTCAATGACCTGTCCATGAGTGAGCAGTGTGTCCTTGTGGCCAAGAAGGCCAATGGTATCCTGGATTGCATTAGGAAGAGCACTGTCAGCAGGCTGAGGGAGGTGATTCTGCCTCTCTACTCAGCCGTGGTGAGGCACATCTGGAGTGCTGTGTCCAGTTCTGGGCTCCTCAGTATAAGAGACATGGAGCTCCTGGAGCAGGTCCAGGAGAGGGTAACAAAGATGGCTAGGGGGCTGGAGCATCTCTCTTACTAGGAATGGCTGAGAGACCTGGACCTGTTTAGCCTGAGGGTAAACTATGAAACTCATCAATATCAGTATCTGAAAGAAGGGTGTTAAGAGACTAGAGCCAAACTCTTCCTGGTAGTGTTGAGAAACTGGAAAAGAGGCAACAGGCAGAAACTGGAACACAGGAAGCTCTATTTGAACTGAGGAAAAGCTTCTTTACTGTGAGCATGTGACTGAGCACAGGCACAGGCTCCCCAGAGAAGCTGTGGAGTCTCCTTCCCTGGAGATATTCCAAAGCCTTCACAACCATGAATAAGAGGCTCTTGGAAGACCCTGATTGAACAGGGAGATCAGACTAGATGACTTCCAGTAGTCCCTTTCAGCCTTTCCTGTTCTGTGATTCCATGTGTGATTCAAGTCTCTGTTTGCTCCCTCTGACACACAGCAGTGTACTATAATTATGAGACCCGACTAGTACCAGTAAAAGAAGGCCTCAGTATTTCTGAGATGGTAAGTTGCAATTGGCTCATAGGATAATTCAGGTTGGAAGGGACCTGAGTGTCTTGAATGTTTCAACAGGAGTGTTTGACAGAATAAGAATTGCTCCACAACCCTCAGTGACCCCCTAAACTCAGACTCTACCCAAAAGCACACTCCATTAACCAATGAAAAACATAAAATGATTGCTACAGTCCAGAATTCCCTGCTAGACCTGCTGAGTGCAAAATGTTTCTGCAACATTTGTCCTGAGACTCTGTTTCTGGCTGTAAAAACCCTAGAAACAGAGCCATGACAAACACTTGCTTTTATGGTATTTTGAGATTTCTCAGGACAGAAAATAAATGTCTTGAGAATGGATTGTGGTATAGATAGCTCTAAAACATTGTAGATAGCTATGAAACGTTGAGAGCTGAGATATTTACAGGTAACTCTCTTCATCACTTTCTTATTTTAAAAAAAATTAAGGACTAAGCTAGCAATTTAGGTAGTCTTATCCTGAACTTGATAAGGAACAATTTCTTAATTTATCACTTTAAAATTTTATGCTAAAGAATTATGCTTATTTTCTTGTATTATAAAGAGAAGGATGAAGAACATTAGTCTTCCTCTTCTTTTGTAACCACTTTTATTGTCATAAAGAGGGTTATTAGATATTTTATGATGAAGTATATAGACAGTTCTCTGTCTACTGGAGGAGTATTTTGTCTACTGCTTCTTTCCAGGCAATATTTGATTTTATATTTATGGGGAGAGGATGAAGAGAAAGGGAGGGTATCTGAGCTGGTGAGATCTGAGCTTAAAATGAAGCTGAGTATAGACATTATTAAAGGTAGGAAGTTGACATTGATCTTGGGAGAAAGAAGGGAATGAGATTATAGACCTCTTAAAAAAGCCATTTTAAGAGATAGGGAAATTTGTTCTGTTGTTTTGGGGTGAGACTACTGAACTCAACAGAAATGCATCCATGGACTAAGTTGCTTTTTAAAATAGCAGAACTTCCCCACCTATAAAACAAAAAAGGAACAAAAAAAAAAAAAAAAAAAAAAAAAAAAAAAAAAAAGACATTCCAAAGAAACAAACAAGCAAAACTCCAAAACAAAACCAACAAGAAACCCCCAAAGAACCAAACTGGGGTTTGGGGATAAAAAAGTGTTGTCTTAACTCTCTGAGACAACTTAAGATTTCAAGTTTTATCCAGTTTTAAAGTTAGTAACAGTATCTTTTTTCTTTCTTGGGGATACTCTTGCTGACCTACAACTTTTTTGTCTGTTTTCCCTAGTCTTTACTATTGACCTACTGTGTCCCCATTCAACCTGTTTAGTAAAATTATTTAATAAAAATTAGGATCATAAACTTATCTTTTTCAAATTGTAGAGGCTTCATCTGGCTCAAAGGGTGATGGGTCAATGTTCAGAGTTCAGCAATGTCTAGTTATGAAAGACATAACAAAGGGGCCAATCCTGGAGGCTAAAGTACATAATGCCTTTCTTAAGGAAATAGGCAGTGGACTGGAGTGGACTCTCAGAAACTGTGATGGAAAACAGCTGATAATACGTTGGAAAGCAAGGCTAAGATTCAGAGAAGTTTTAAGAGTGCAGAGAAGTAGATGGATACCAACCCAATTAAATTCATTTGGGGGATATGCAATGTCATGCACCTAGGATGGAATAACCCCATGCCCCAGTACAGTCTGGGAGGCAGTTCTCACCTCAGACAAATAAATGGTAGAGTTGGGGGTTTGCAGTAAAGGACAGGGGTCCTGGAGGACAATGATTTGAACATGGGTCAGCAGTGTGCCCTGGGGCTGATGGCAGGGTGGGCTGCACTAGGAAGAGCACAGTGGCAGGCTGAGGAAAGTGGTCACTCCCCTGTGGGACTTGTGAGAGCACAAGCGGGTCACTGCAGTAAGTGCAGGACTGCCCGGGGCAAGGCAGATGTTGACAAAAGAGAATGAGTCCAGAGGAGTTGCTAATTCTTGAAATTTTCCATTATCACCCAATCTTCTATATTTTTGGACATCAGAATATACTGCAGTTACTATAGTCCCTTAAATGTGTTATGTGATTACAAAAATCTTAATGAAAATAAATTTTCTCTTAGATTGTCTTTTATATGAGTAACACTCACGGGCAAAAAGGAAGCCATATGGGCACTAAGTAAGTGTGAAAATAATATAGTTAAAACCTTAGACATCAGCAGGGACAATTATCACTGAAGTCTGTTTTGTTGGAGTTACCACCCCAAGGAAGAGTTTCTATAAACTAATACCTTCTTTTGTCTCTTCCAGAGCATCCATGCGCCTTTTCAGTTAAAAGGTGAAATTCCTCTTAGTGACAACATTAAGCGAAAATATAATTTTCTCATCACTTTATTTTTTTAGTGAACCATGTTTCAGACACAGCTTTTGGAGCTGGTTCAGAGGAAAAGTACTTCCCCACAGAAAGATACAATGTGCCAGCACACAGAATTTTTTTGCCTCACGCTAGTGGTAGTACCTTCATTTTGGCAGGCTTTGTTTTATGTACTTGTGAAAATTTGGTGATTGTTTATTCATATGAAAACATTTTTTTCTTCAGAAGAGATATTAATTAGTGGGATAATCTAATGTTATATCACTCCAAGTAAAACTCCTAGATATTCAGAATATGCAGCTAAAATGTTTGTCCTGTTAAAATTCTTCATAGCTCATGTTTACACTTCTGTGGGTTTTCTGAGGCAAACCGTGAAAATGTAAGAAATGGGTGGACAATCCCTACTTTACAGATGTTATAAAAAAACATTGATACAGCACATGTATCAGGTGCTGTTTTTGGCTTGACACAGCAAATTGACATGAGAAATTTCTCTTGACAAGAGAAATTATTTCTGTGGATGACAAATGGCTGTCAAAGTCCTACTATAGCCAAACAAGGATAATTTTGCCATGAATCTCAGCATTGCTGCCTAACTACTTTCTCTCTCTCTCTCTCTCTTTTTTTTTTTTTTTTTTTTTTTTTTCTTTTTTTTTTTTTTTTTTTTTTCCCTCTCTTCTCTCCCTTCTGTTTGTATATTTTTTTATGGTCTGGCATGACCCTGCAGGCAGGAGTAGCAACAACAGGATTACGTAGTGATTATCAGCAGCCATAACTGAAATACAAGTAAAATAGGCAAAAATCAGCAGCTGAGTTTTTTGTAGTGCCCCCATTGTTGAGTTTATTTAACACTAGCAGCGTTCCTTCATTTCTCTTCTTACACTCTGCCTCTCTGACTCCAATACCTCTGTGTCTATCAGCCCTCAGCACCCTAACTGTGATAATCATTTATGACCCAGGAGCATTTTCTGTTTCCTCTTCTTTTACTCATCCTGGACTGCTGTATTTATCACAGATAACATATGCTATATAACACAGTCTTGCTCCCACATATCTTGACTGGAGACTGATGTTCTTATGCACCTAAAAAAACATAGCTGCTTTTGAAGTTCATTTGTCTAAAATAAGCTGTTTTGCATAAGCACAGTTCTTCTTTTGCATTTTAGCAGTACAAATGATAATAGAAACACCAAAGTGCTTCTGTTACCCTTTCTCATTTTGTCATTTACATTTGCTGTGCTGCTCATGCCACTAATTTTTGTGGAATCTTTTTCTTGCCTTCTGTCAAGGTGTTTTAGTATATACCTTTCTGTTCAGTAACACTCTGTGAACATTTCCCCCACTCCAGCTCTCATTAAGGCACAGCTTCCATAATCTCTCATTCTTCTGTGACATCATTGGAAAACATTTCCATTGAGCCAATGAATTATGGAATTTAGGCATAATGACAGAGTTCACAAATGTGTCTTTTCTTACGCTGAAATGATATTCACGGTGCCTAACCACAGGCCACCATTCTGTCTTTTGGAAAAAAACATCTTGTTTATGTAGTCTCATCAGTGTGGCCCTTTCTCCACAAGAGGGATTCCAAATCTACTTGCTTGACCCTACATGCCATTTCAGTGACTTAGACCAGAGGGGGACAGGCATCTGTATGCAGCTGGGAGAATCAAGGGGCAGGTGAGAAGAGGAGGCACAGTGCAGACTAAGTGAAAGTGATGGGAAGATTTAATGAAGAAAACTCAAACTGGAGTTTATGGGTATGTGCATGTATTTCTGGAAAAGACAACAGAGCACATTCTGAAATGTAGTTTTGGATCTCTAATCATTGTGAAGATACTCAGGGACTCCTGAACCTGTGTCAGCAGTTTTCAGACTGACTTCTGAAACTGCCAGAGTTTATTCTACACCTCTGTACTTGGATTTTTTTTTTGATAAAAACTGATAGATTGTTTATTTGCTGCTCTTTGCAGTATTAAAGTTAAGGGAGTACACTAATTTTGTTCTGGTTCTGTACGAAATATTTCAAGAAAAATCATTCATCATTGCAATGTACTTTCAGTGCTTCTATGAGGCTGTTTTCTTAGTACAGTGGAATTAGTCTAATCTTCTCATACCTATGCACAAAGGCAGAACATTAATATATTTAGACTATTTGATTAGTTATTTACTATTTACAGTAGCAAAAAAAAAAATAATACTCTTGCTGGAGCATGAAAATTCCAAATTAACAGAAACTAGTGCTGCCACTGAGCCAGATTTAGTACTACTGAGAGAAACTGAGGCAATTCTGCAAAACACAACATAACACTCAATAACTGCTTCTGATTTAAACATGATTTTTCATACATGGTAACCCAGTGTTTTATTCAATTTTTCTCTTCTGCTTCCTGCCTCAGTGCATATGATTGCAGCAATACTTTTCACATTAAAGGAGTTTTAGAAAAGAATTACTAGGAACTTGGAGTGTCAAAACCAATCTGTATTAATGTCACCATCCTACAAAATATGCAGACAGTACTTACAAAAATGATACCTTTGTGCAACTTGCTTTTTTCCTGCCAACTAAGCAGATGATAGTGTTTAAAAAAAAAAACAAAAATAAAGAGGAAAATATAAACTATCTTGGTCCTGATTTATAACCACTCCTCTTTTAAGTCCATCCTCTCAGGATTTTGTGCTGCTGTTTTTTCTTCTTTTCAGATTACCCTAAGATCACCCTACCGAAAAACAAAATAAAAGAAAAAAAAATCCCCAAAATCTGAATTTCAAGTGAACCAGTGTTCCCCAAGCCCAGTGTACTGTGATGAGGTTATCTCTGAGAAAGGCCCTAGCTCTTGGTGAATGAAGGCACTAATGAAAATTAGCATTCTGATAGAATCTTCTGCAGCTGTCTTCACAAAAAGAAACTGATTAGTGGTTTGGACGGTTCTAACTCTGTAAATTATCAAACAAAATACGGCAGAAGCATCCATTTATGTATATGAAAATTACAATTTGAACATCACACTTAGATCACATTAATCAACTTCATTCTTTGTTTTTATGCCTAATGAGGCTTTTCAGAAAGGTAAACAGCTTTCTAAATAAAGTTGCCTTGGCAAAAATGAATTAAATGCATCCCTTTTTGGTACTTATTTATTTATTTATTTATTTATTTATTTATTTGTAGCATTTTCTCTACTATTTGTCTATTTATTTATTTATTTATGTAAGTAAGTGCCATTTGGTTAAGATGTGGATGAACATTTGGAATGACCAGGCTTCTGCATTGTAAACAACAGCACCAACAGAGACAGAAATAAATACAGCCTATTGTTGTACACCCCCTTTTCTCTTTATTGATTTAATCTCTTTCATAGCAATGCCACCTTGTAATTGTGGCAGTATGAGATTTTTACAGGCTTTCTAAGAGTCATATCTCACCATTTTTTTCTCTACCTTCTTCATTTTTAAGCATTAATTGTCAAAAAGGCATCTCCCATCTTCTTTCATCTGTGTATTGGGAGGTGGAGGGGTGGGGAAGGAGCTACTCTTTTCCCCCAAAAAAAGATCTACATTTAAGTGTTTTTCATTGTCTTTGTAAGTATTGCTTATTTAAGTGTTGCTCTTTAGTGCTAAGACCATGAAACAAAGTTGCTTTGTGAAAATTTGTGTTTATTTTGCTTGGTGTTTGTACTGATTGTTCTGACTGTTAGACATATAAATAACATCCTGTTGCAGAAGATTTCCAGAATGAATACAGCAATTCAGCTACTCAATAAAACAGTTTAAAAAATAAAATGGTATGTTAGAAGTAACATCAATTTTCAGCCTCAGCACAATGGAAATGTGATGCCTCACGTGGTTACACTGATATGCTTTGGATTTACTCCATCAAAGTCAATATATCAAGGCCATAGCATCTCTGTGCAGACTTTTGGCTGCATATGAGTGCTGCATCAAGCCACACTGAAAAACTTGAGTAAATGTTTTTATTTATTGTGAGATGCCAGAACACTGTATTTCATGTCCCTGTGCTCTGCTCCAGGTATGGGATAATTCAGTTCTGTGTCCTTCAGTAAGCAGCATGGAGATGGCACCAATCTTTCCCTACTATCATCTGGATGGTGCAGAAATGATTACTTACTAGATTACCAGTGATAAAAAGCATTGTCTCATCCTCTTCTGCCACACAGTGGTTAGGTGATCCTGGCTGGTGGTTCTGGCAGTAAAAGGTACCAGAGTACCCAATCTCCATCTACTGTGTGACTCATGGATTAAGCAAAGCAGAAGTTGAGTCAACAGGTGCACTTTGACCTGCTGGATGCTCGGGAGGGATACTTTACTCTGTATTCCTGTACTAATTATCTGTGCATATCACACAGTACCTTCCTGAAGATTTTTATAATACATATACTAGTCTATATTTACTCTATAAGAAACCTTGTCATTTCAAGTGAAGGTTAATTTCCTCTTCAGTCTCCCCAGTCAATAGCATTCCATGAAAATGTGTAAAAAAGCAGACCTCACAGGCCACAGGATGGAAATTGCAAGGACTTAGAAATGACTTTTTCTTGCTGATGAACAGGTGACATGAGAAGAGGAAAAATAGATCCCAGGGGTGGGATGTACAGAAACAACAAATAAGGAAGGCAAGAAAACTGCAAATGTGAAATGTGAAATGTGAAATTCTGTACAGCAAAAATCTACATGCATCTGACTTTGATTTCATCCCACTTCAAGAAAATTTTTCTACCAGCTTGAAGAGAAGCAATTTGGCACAAATTTTCTTTAGTGACCTTAAAACTTCTCTTTTCTTACCAAGAAAATTTGCAATGTCCTGACAGAAGTCTTCCCCAGAGCATCTTAATATGGTTCCCTTGGAGGCGATGGAGATATGCCAATTTACACTACCCATGTTTTTAGTGATAATGGATAGGACATGGATTAGATAATATCATGTTACTGAGAGCTGGAACAAAGGTCTGGGAGTAGAACTGTCTATTGATCATTGGACTAACATATGGAAGCTAGTTAATGTTCCTTTAGGAAGCAAGTGCCCTGAGCTATTTCATAACTCTGCTGCAGAATATGCTGATCTAATACCATGCAGTTAACCCTCTCCCATTTTATTTATTATACTATATTAGCAAGGTTTTACAACATATTAAAGTACATCTTAGCAAAGAGTGATCAATATATTTGCTCAACATAAGTGTGCATGAAGCTACCATCACAGTGGAATTCATTATGCTTGTTTGTTTTTCATGTTTAAAGTAAATTAAACTGTTGCCTTAAATAATACCAGTGCCTTTCAAATTTCTGACCTCATGATGGCAGGTGAGCCCATGGGTCCAGGCTTCTAACAAGGCCAGGGTAAACCGCTGGCACTGCCCCTTGAGTGGTGATCTGCCAAGAAATTTCTTACAGCATGCAACCCCCTTTTCAGGAGGCAAAAATAGCAGGCACTAGTCACTGTTAGGAAGGCTGCCAGGGCACTCTGATTTGACACTGATTTGTTTCTTCGGTAGGTGGAACAACTCTTGGTTATCTCCTAGGTTAAAAAAGAGCTGCCTTTTAATGGCAGAAAATGTAGAAGTGTCCACAAAAATGTTACTTGACAAGATCCAGACAGCTTCATACTGAAGCACAGGAAGAAATTCCTGTGTAAGGAAATAAGGTTGAATATTAATCCCTTATCACCAATGATAATAACAACTGAAGGTTTCTATACTATACTTTCCTTGAAAAAGGATGGTACACAATTTTTTATGCAAGAGATCTATTAATTGAAGTTCATACCAATTATGTGTGTTACAATATGGTCTTTTTCTCTTTTATTTCCTTTAATCACTTATCATTCTATCAAAGATATTTCTGCCTCGTGATGGAGACTTTAGACAATCCATTTGACAAGGACCTGGTAGTAATCATTGTAGTTAATTCAAGTCAAATTCTTCCCGTTCAGAAGATCTAAGAGTTAAATGCTGTCTTTTAACCTGTCACAACTTAACAAATAGCTCCCACTGATAGGAGCAGACACATTCTTCTTGCTTGCCGTGTGTTGGATGTCTGACCATATCATGAGTAGACTCAGAAATTTAAAATGCATTTAAAATATGTCACCTATTCTAACACCACCCAAAATGGTGGAGAAGGAATGGAAATAATTTTCTGTTGATTTGGTTCTTTATTTTGTCTGACTCGAAGAGCTGATGAGCAACCATATGGGTGCAAAAAAGAGTTGTTATAGGATTAGGAAAAGGGCTGGGTTGGGAGACTGGCTGTTTCTTCATTGCCAGGAAGCTGTTATATTGAAGTAACTATAATGTGAAGCCTTAGATTTTTTTTTTTTCAGAATAACTCCTCATATTTGAAAAATATCCCTCCTGCAGATTTGCATTCTGTGCCTGTATTTTGTTCATGATGAGCACAGAATCTCTGAGCAGGTTTGATAGGCTTCCCAGAATTCCATGGTATCTATAAAATTATTCAGATAACTTGTGGTTTGTGTACTTCTATGTGCATCTGTATGTGTATGCATATATGTATGTAGCCACAATACAGAGTGATCTGAGTGTGATCTGATGTACTGCTTCCATCTGCCATAGAGATATTCTTAACATCTTCAAAGTAAAATAATGACAACACTACACAGATTTTTTTTTTTCATTTATTGCAGAATGATCAGGGAAACGAATATAACCCTATCTGAAGGTGACATACATAATTCTTTAAGATATTTGGCACTCTAGAGATGATTTACTTGGTATGCTGCCATTAAACCTACCATGTACCTTACTTTTTAGTATTCAGCTGCATTGGGGATTATTTTGCTGCACTCACTTGTTTTCTTCTACATCATTCATTGACCTCATCTTTGTAGTTTTTTCACCTTCCCACTTATTGGCATTCTAACTCACTTGATAAATGGAGTGCCATTTCTGCAAATGCAATAACTACAGTTTGTTTGGTAACAGAAAGGTCTGATCACCCCAGCTGTGATCCTCACATATTGTTACCAACCCTCTTGGGCACAGAAGATATTAAAGCAGGCTTACAGAAAGCATGTTTAATGGATGGTGTTTCATATGAAATTCTGTACAGATAATTCCCGAATTAGAAATCTCAGACTGTAGTGGGTGGCTTACTCCAAGCACTGCATATTTGATGTTCATTGTGCAAAGCAAACACATAATGTTAATGTTAGAATAAAAGTATATCTTTCCATAATGTTTTAGGATAATTTCATATCGTGAATACAATCCTTTAGCTTTCTGTTATGCACCTATTCCTTCTGGGAATAGTATTTCTAGAATTTAAGTAGGCATCATATCTTTTATCCACATTCATGTGACCTGGAGATATGGCATTATAAAAAAAAAAGTCAATTCAAAACAGGTGTAAACCTTGTTTCGCTGGGTAGTTAAACTATTTTTATAGCTGTCTTACACCCATAAAGCAGGCCAGTAATGCCAGAAACTATTAACACATATAGCCCAATATATGCACAAAGATGATGGAAGAGTAACTTCTCTAAAAGCTTTCATAAGCTTATAGGGATTTTTTTCGCTAGCTTTTGTTCACTTCTTGTTGCCCTCCAAATTCTGACTGAATTATTAAGATCTGTTCCTCAAAAATATAAATGATAGAATTATCTTTCTTAAAGGCTGCTTTGAAAGCTTTGCTTGCAAGTCGAAGTCAATAGATGTGAGATTCTGGACATCTTTTGTATAAAACTATATCACCTTTAGCTGATATGTCCTTGTTATCAAATATTGACAGCTTTACGGAAATCCTTTCATATTTAACTGCTGAGCTTGGAACACAAAGAAAAAGCAGCACTTTTTAGTGATTAATTTTATTAATTTCTTTTTGTCAACTCCTCTGGAGCAGTTTATTATGCCATTATTTCTAGAAGTCACAGTGAACAATGGCATGCATACGTAAAGTTTGATGGACATGGGCCTTGTTTCTAGGAAATAGAGCCACATGTTAAAAGGTATAGCTTCTTAAAGAGCTGAATGCCTGTGTTTGGCATTATGACTTCTTTGTGTACATCAGAATCGGTGTGAACAGCTGTTTTGGCAAGGATAAAACAGATGAATTTTGGAAAGTAATACAAAAATTATTTCAGTTGTAAAGCAAGAAAATGCTACATTAAACTCTTTCAGTCTTCTTATCTGAAAAATACTAAGTGATGACTATTTGAAATAATCATTCATCATGATATCTAGTTAATGTGGTTAATACATTTAAAAAAAAAATTCCTTATGTCTTTTTCTTTTAAAAAGTATAAGATTATGCTTAAAGGAATAGGGCTTTGTGGATTAAAAAAAAAAGAATACTTTTTTTAGCAGAAAGTGGTAGCCTTTCAGAGATACTGCAAGCAGGACATTCCTACGTTTTGGTTTTTCATTTTAGGTGGATAGGCTAAAGGTAACAGGCAAGCAATTTTCTAAAAACTAATAACAGCTTTTTTAATTAGCTGACTGTGGGGTGGACAATTTCCAATTTCTATATAAAACAGATTTTTATTAGAGCATTTTAATATTGCTGTGTAGCCTCTGACGTATTGCAAATTTAAGGATTTGTTCTTCCTTATGAAGGAGTTTTTTGAATTATAAACTCATGATACTCATATTGTTATTTTTTTTCTTCAAATTGCTTCCCCACCCCATTTATAAATCTTTTATACCAAGCAAAAATAATGATAGTTCCACAAAATAAGTTTTGCCCTCTGTTGCATCTTTTTGTAACCACAAATGAAGGAAATATTAGTGTGAAGACTGAATATTTGATCTGAAAAGAATGTACATACAGAAAGACATTTGGAAAGGAAACTGCAGTTTCAGGAGGATGTATGTGTTTTCAGTTCTTTGTAAATACTCATGGAATGGATAAAATGATTAAGTGCAACCATGAGGTCTTTTTGTTTTCCCTCTGACAAAGGACCCTACATTTAAAGTTACCTATGGGAAGGCTGGGAAGGAGGTCGCCTTCTGATTTGCCAAACTCGGAAGCATTTTTTGAATTAAAAAGGAATGTGTCATCTAACTAAAAAGAGATTAACATTAAGCCCACAGCGTAAACAGCTTGGGTGGAAAAAAGGAATCTGATTAGCAATTCAAGCTTTATCTTCATTGAAAAACGACTGATGCCCAGAGAGTTCTGGCATTCTTCACCTTTTGTTGACCATCTGTACCTATGAGCTCTCCAACAGAGATGCAGCCCACTTGGGGACAGAAGAGCAGAAGGGCATAGCTTCCTCTACAAGAGCCACAAACCAAAAGCCACGCTAAACACCATCAATTAAAATTCATTAGTCCTGTAGGAGCTGCCCATTAGAGTGTTGAGTGTGCACAGATGCCGCTATTACAAGCATGACACCAATAATTAAGCACCAAAAGTAGGAGGACTTCACAGCCTATTTAGCAAAGATATGATCTCTCTGTTCTTGCATAAACTTTGCCATAACTTTAATTGCAGTAAATATAACCTACATTGGTCAAAAGAAATATTGCCTTTCCTCTTATAACTGCTAGGACTGTTGCTTTCTAATTAGGTTTAAGACATAGAACAAAATAGATGAGATTACCTAATGGAAAAAATGCTGTGCTATTAGAAGTGCATTAGTTATGATAGATGTCTATACTTAGTCAAGAAAAATTAGAGCCAAATTTATTCTTATATATTTTCCTGTTGACTGTCACTGTTGACTGATGACTTGTCTTCAGAATGCATCTGTAATGCTTCAAAATAAATAAGAGAGATATTGTTATCTGTATGCATTTTGTTGGCAATTGCTTTTTATTTCCATTGAAAGCTTGTTTTCCCCAAAACTTCAGAGGGCAGGAAGTGATTAATTTTATTTTGTTTTTGTTGTTTTCTTCACTCAAAGAAGAAGAATGTCATAGACTTTGTCTGGCAAAGAGAAAAGTACTATTTCATTCTATTATCTGCTTTGAAATGACTGTCTGGGGCTTTTAATTTTTCTTTTTTAAATTGGTAGGTTTATTTTAACTTCTTCCTTAAATTTTATCTATGCCATAAGTAAGACCTGCTATAAGAAGGGTAAGAAGTTTGTCAGACAAACTTGGAGAAATTCACGGTTGAATTTGTTGTCCCTTCCCCTCACCACTGTTTGGAGCAATGGATAATATTTAGTTCCTTAGAATTCAGTTTCAATGTCTTATTTCATTTACTGAAGTCTTGTGAATTTGTCTCTGGAGGAAACCCATCTCAATTCCAGTTTGTATGAAAAGTGGTGAACAATGGGGTAGATGCAGATCCCAGCTGCAGGAATTCTTTTGCTGTTCCACAGGAAACAAGGTGGAAAAAATCCATAAGCTGGACATGCATGTTCAACTCTCTGCCTATTCTGTCTCCTGGGAGCTGGACAATAGACAATAAATAGGTCATTTTGCTGTGATGTCATTGTGGTAGGGAGAAAGGAAAAATAACCTCTCTAAAATCAGGAAAATGACAACAAACAGATCTTTTCCCCTAAACTGCCTAATACTGTAAGGTTAACTTAGGAAGTTTGTGCTGATAATTTATGGAGAAAGACAACTAGTGTGCCATACATAAAAATTTTAGTATGCAGTAATTAGAATACCCATACGTTTCCAAATGTTATCCTATTGAACATGGGAAATATGATCAAAGCAAGAAAAAAGGACAATAAGTGGAAAAGATAAAAGGTGGCATCACAATAACATGACAAATAGCAGCTATTTGTAGTATATAAATGAACTGTGGAGCATAGTACGAGTCCAATATTATTTCAGGATTAGTCAAATGCATTAACTTCATCAAATCAAGAAATAAGTGAATGAATATGTTTTTTTCCAGATACTTTTAAAATTTATATTTAGAACAGTTACTGACATTTTTTTTCTGTAATGGCCAGATGCCCTGGACTCAGGCAATGACAACAGCAGCCAGTCACTGTTTTGTCTCTGCTGGTGCTCCTACTGTTATCTCAGTGGTGGCAGCAGGAAGAGCAAAAGTTTAAGGGGAAGGAATACAATACAAAGGCAGCAAGTCTCTAAGCATTACTTTGCAATCATTGCTTTTGTGACACAATGGCATAATCACTTCCTGGCTACATATATACATATATGTGTACCTTTGGTTATTTTTGATATATATTTTGATCCATGTCTAATAATGAGGTCTTCTCTGCTGGTAACTTTTCTCTTGCAAGTTAGTTACAATGAAAAAAGAAATCTAGCTGAGCCTCCCATAAAAGTTCAAAAACCAGTTTTGTTCAAAATTGCACTTTGATTGAAGTGCAAAAGTTCAAAGCTAAAAGCAGCTAAATATACAGTAGAGAAAATAGTTCACATTCTTTAGTAATGAAAAATATACCAATTTATCACACATTATATTCTTCCAGCTTGACTTCCATTTTACAAAAGTAAAAGGAAATTATAGATATATTTCACAGAGGCATAAAGAACTATTTCAAGTTCAGTGTAAGCTGCGACCATGCATGAAAAAAGAAAAGAAGGTGACATATTGTTTTAAGTAAGTCGAGCCAAGTAGGATTGTAAATAATAGGAAAGATAAAATATTCCTTAAACTAGTTGTGACTGACCAGAGGTAGCTTGGTGGTCATCAGAAATATTTTCAGTACAAGGCAAATGAAAGAAACTTACAATAGTGAGAAGTATGTGAAATAAAAATTGCTGATCAAGTCATAAGTCTAATAATTTATCTGACTTAATTATAAATACTTGTGCATTTAGGAAACAAAATACAATTTCCACATACTTCAAGAAAATAATAGCTTATGTATTAGATATAAATAACAAGATTACCATCTTTTCTGACACTGAAAATGTGTCAAAACTTTAGCTCTAAGAGGGTAAATATACATTAAAAGCTACTTTTGAACTAATTCTACAGCTGTGATTCCTGTTTTGATCCAAGTCACCCTTATGTTGTTTTCAGAGTCAATATCACTGAACAATTTACACTTGATTCACTGTTTTTGACAATAAATATAGTGATATCATTTATCTATTGTTGAAGCTGGCATGCACAACCTGTATATAGACTCTAAAGCAATGGTTAGCTCTGCACACGTGGTGCCTCAGTCAGCCAGATACAGAAATAATGTGGATATAGTGGAACTTCCTTCAAGTCTGTCCAGCCAGCTTCTCCCTTCACTGAAACTCGGCTGCAAGGGAAGTTGCAATGTACATTAGACCTGTCTCACTCAAATGCAAAGGTAGGACACACCCAAAGGTAGGACACACCCAAGATGATTAAGGCAGAAACAAGATCTGAAAAGGCTTGCTGAACCACAAAAATACCCCATGGAGCTACCATATGGATTTTTTTTTTTTTAACTTAGGAAAAAGTAAAATATGCACCTGTATTTAGTAGTAGAGCATGACATAGTAAATTTCAACTTTTTAGTGCAGACCTCAACACAGTTCCATGCAAACATTGATACTACAAAGAAATACAGGAAAAATGTAAAGTAGTTAACACTGCAATGCATGGGTTCTCTGCCAATGGAATAATTAAGGTTCCCGATAATTTCAACGTTTTGAGCTTTTCTGTTCAGGTGGAATCTAAAACAGTATTAACCTGCATATGAACAATACACAGTACTGGTCTGAATCAGGGTTTATGCAGGAGCTCTTCAGTTAAGTTACCAAATATGGCAATGACCCCACCAGACCCATTATCAGAGGCTGCAGTCAGCCTGCAGATAACACATCCTCCAAACACTATCTCTCTGGGTAGTGTTTAATTTCTGATATCATTCATACAAGAATGTAGAAATGGTCTTGACTTACACACAGGACACTACAGATAACATTTAATCAGATTATCACTTCATCCAGACAAAGACTGTTATTTACCAAAAAATTAAAAAGGTTTGAAAGCTTAAGGATTTCTTAGTTTCCTGAAGAAAGGAAAACCACTGGAATTTTCTGTGAGTTTGGGATGTTGTTATTTCTGCAGTGCAATACTGCATTAGAGACGAGCCTCCTTTTGTAGCCTGGTAGGTCAGCAATGGTTTTCTGAGGCATCTGCATATGGAAAAGAGATAACAGCATTGGAAGTACCTGCTTCATCACGAGAGCAGAAATAAATAATCTTTTCTCTACCGTCACAGCAGAAAAGCTGCGTATACTTGGGATACTGCTATTCTCTGCAGCCAGCAGGTTAAGCAGTCTCTAAATAAACACAGTAGACTATCAAGTGTTCTCATGTTTCTTTACTGGAAGACACGACTTAAATGAGTAGTGACTTAAAAACCCACAGTCTTGAACCAATGTAACCTACACAAACTGCTTTCTTTCCTTTACCAGTGTTTGTACACCATGTATGTAGTGAAGATCAAGAAACTCTGAGAAATATTTATGCTGAAATATGTTATGTATTTGTATGATTCCTGGTCTTGATAGAGCAGTAATTAATAACATTAAACAATGCTAATGGAGAAAAAAAATAGCCAATATATGTTTTAGAAGTGTACCCATTTGTATTCCCACAGAGAGGCCCAAATCTCAGAAAGCTGGCATTCAGAAGACATTACTTGCCTGTAGCTTTCCATTTGCAGGCAAAATCAGTTCAAGTAGAGTTGACCTAGCAACAGCATTCTATCATCTTTGCTAACATTTTGAATTGTGAACAATGACACAGCAGCATCATTCTTAACAGAAAAAAAAGAAAAAAAAAACCCTTCTTCATGCAGAAGAAAGTATTTTAGATTTTAACACTGTTATTACTTCCTATTTCTGCTGCCTTGACACCCATCAATCTGAAATATTGTTGTTGAGACTTTGTGACATTGTGGGAGTAGTTTGTACAATGTTACCATGGTTCAACCATTTCTCTCCATATCCATATGAACCATGGATTTTCCATGTAATGTATTTGAATTTCATCATCCTCAGGGATCAGGAATCTCTTTCAACCCTTTAAAAAAAAAATTACTATTACTGCTAGCAGCACATACTGTAGTATATTCTGTAGGACTGAATATCTAAAGGATGTATATCAATTCCCTAACCCAAGTTAAATCACTGTCTTTGATGCATTACACATACACATATGCTGCAGAAGACAGAGGTAAAAGGGCACTGATGGGGAATATGAGAAGTTTACTATTACTTTGTTCTTAAGTACTATTGCAAACACTAACAATCTTCTGAATCTTCATAAAAATAAACTTGTACTTAAAATAAGTGCATTTTTGCAGACTCAAATAATTTATTAGTTTTTTAATATTTGAAACGACATTCATTAGAATAATCTTTTTTATAAAATGTTACATGGTTTGTTACAAAAAAGGGGGAGTATGAACTCAAGCTATACTCCTCCTTACTCTCCCAGAGTAGGAGGCTCTCCAATAAATAAATATAACATTTTTTTTTAGTTATATAAAACATCTTCTTCTATGTATTTGATTTTTATGTATACCAAAACTTTTAAAGTACTAGCTTTATTTGTGTTTTTCTGTCCTTTGAAAATGACATTCTATATACAAATAGAAAATCTCTATAGATTTCAATGAGCCTTTTGAGAGGCCCATGCACAAAGGCTCAGTTCCAAAACCTTAAAGCAAAGATAAACTGAAAGAAAATGTGGAAGAGTACCTCTTAAAAACTTGTCTTTTCTGTTTTGAAAATCCATATGATGTGAATTTTCTGTGGATCTTTAAATCCTAACTTATGCTGATATTTTTTTTACTTGCCTGTTTGTTTTTAATGCATCTTCTTTTTATTTGTCTGTCCTATGATGATAAAAGTATTTTTGCCTAATTGGCATAGACGTATAGATGCTTTATGATTCAATTCTATACATTGTGTAGACTTGAATTCCAGGCCTGCAGTATTGTGTCAAATATGGGTATCATGTGAAAGGGTAAGAATGAGGAGAAAAGCACTTAAAAAATACCAATGAGGCATAAAACTCTCTAAAGCCTTTTAGAATAAAATCTTCTTTTTAAAGACAGTTTTAGAGTTACGTTGAGTTTCAACACAATAATTTTTTTCATTATTTTATTGTTTTGTAATTTTTAAAAGAATTTTGTTTTTCTGTGTTCTTTAATACAGTCAAGATGCCCTTGTGTAATGCCAAATATTATGTTCCTTAATAGGTTCTTGTTTTGGTTGCTGTTAGGGGAAAAAAAAAACCCTTGACAGAATTAGATAGCAAACTGGGTAGATAATGTACCATGTAGGTGACTTAGCACATACAAGTGATTTAAATTTTGAACTTATAGTCTGCTGTAAAAGAGAAACAATGTACAAAAGTAATTTCTTTCTGTAAGCATTTATTTGTCCATTGCTCACCCAAATTGAAGGAAAAATAGTAAGTCAATGTGTCATATCATTCCTTTCTTGGGATGGAGTATCACATTGATAATTAGTTAGTTCATTTCCAGGGGATGTTGCAGAATATTTTCTAGATTTCTTTTCTCCTCTTGTATTATTGGTTCAGCAATTCTTTGCAAAGTTCAATGTGGTTCATTAGCTTATCTGAAGAAAACGGATCTGGTACTTTCAGGACAGATTCTTTCTGTGAGTTTTCTAATTAAGTCTCTTTCATCAAACAAAAACTGCCCTTTTTACTTGACAAACATTTGTTCTAATTTGACATTCTCTCTGTTTTTTGGTACTTGTACTTCTTTCTCATTCTCCCTCTCTCTCCACCAACAACAGGAGCAGCTGTTAGTCACAGGATCACAGTGTCTGACATTTACTCTAAATGTCCTTGGTTATTAAAATAGTTCACTCTTAGACAAGTTTATCAGCTGAAAAAATACAAAAAAGCGATTCCAGTGTGTTGTGTGGGTACATTTCTAATAAAGTGTATTTTTAATATTTCAGTGCACCACTATTAATGCATGCATTTGTAGATAGAAAATGTACCTTTCCTTGGAGGTGGTTTTGAATCCTAAGTAATCAAGTGTTAGGCAGGATATCCTGATCTACAACAAAGAAGTATATTGTATATACATAAGAGGCCTAAATTTTATAGGGAGAGCATATTTGCCTTCATTTTTATTAGCATATTCCAAAACATTATCAGTTTTGAGAGCTCTGCTTCACAGTGGAATATCCTGTGGGGAGGAGCAAGACAGTTCAAGAAAAGCTTAGTCAAAGCACTTTTTCATAATGCCTAGAAAATCTTTCTGAAAGCTTTCTCTGGACAGGCAGATCATTGATTGATTCTTCAGGTATGTACTTTTCTCCTATGTGAAAAAATGTGATATGAGGCCAAGTGCTCACTGAGAAAGCAAAATTTGGTTTTTCAGGTTTCCCACTGGACAGTGGGAAGATAAGCTCAGACTGTGACAAGCATCGCTGTACAGTTTATGCTGCTATTCTTTGACTCTCTCTAGAGCCATTAGCTTGCCAGCCATGTAGTCTGTAAGTAATAGGTTGCAATAGCAGCTAAAACTGACAAGTGCTTAGCCCAGAGCATGGATTGAATGTAATTCATAGGGTTCCTGAGTTAATTTCCATACCTGTTTCATCAAGGCAGACTGATAGATGACTGCTAGCATCTTCTGGCTTTCTCTGCAAATTCCTCCCTCTGTTTTTCACTGCCATCATTCTGGAGTTAGTGTTGGCTTTTTCTTTGGTTTTGTTTGTTTGTTTGCCTTCTCTTCTCTTTTCCTAGTTCTCCTTTCCTTTCCAGTCTATTTTCTCCCTCTTTTTTCTTTGGTTATTTTCTTTCTAGCATTCTTTCCCTTGCATTTGCTCCTCCCTATTTCCATAAATATAAATGCAGCTTACTGTATAGGCACATTATTAATTTAGATTTGAGGCCCTTGCAGCTAAAAGCAAGGCCTTCAGATTTTATTGAAGAGCATTTCTCCATGTGGCCTGGTTTAAAGTAATGCTTCTTTAGGGACTGCAGGGTGAAATATGAAGTTATTTGGAAGAGTAAATCTGAGATGTTGGGCAGATGGTGGAGCATCAGTACATCCACAGAAATGCATTTTATTTTTATATATGGAATGCTCTCAATTAGTTTCAACCTGAGAAAATAGTTTCTCTTGTTACATCATTGACATTTTGTGTGGGTTTTTTTGTTTGTTTTTGATTTTTTTTTTTTGGGGGGGGGTTTGGTGTGGTTCACTTTTTGTTTCTTGTTTGGTTTGGGGTTTTTAGATCAATAGGTAAGTCAATTCAATGAAAATAAATTTTAAATATATTTATTAATTATTTGGATGTGTGCCATATGCCAACAGGAGCACAATTTGGAATCCCAACAGTGATAGAAAACTAAAAAACAATAAGAGTATGGAAAAGAAATAAATATTGCCCACTAAGGTCACAAAAAATTGTTTAGTGAAAATTATACCCGTTTACTGTGTTGTATGTGAATTCATTTCTCACATCAGAAATATGAACTAATAAAAAATTTGTTATTTAAACTGTATAGGGCAAAACTCATTCCCATAGATCTCATAGGTGTGCTGCCAATTTCAATATTGCTTTTGAGGTATATCCTTCTATAAATGAGAAACTATCTTTGGAATATTGAAGAATCTTATAAACAGTGACTACACAGAGTACACAAGGACACCACGTGAAGTTTCTATCTAGCTGCAATCACTTCTGCTCTGTAACCAGCTAAGGGGTTGGTTTATTTTGAATAAAAGAAACATCTAACTATCTAATTTAAATGGTTCTTCATTTAAATTCTGTTTCATTAGCTGTTAATCAAACTATAGACAGTTGTCTCTTTTCTGCTTGCTTTGTGCAGCTTTTAAATCACATGAATTAAACTTCTAAACTGCTTTTGAAAAAAGTTGACAGTCAAGAGGATAGAGTCTTGTGTTTCCATTATGCTTTGGGCTTGCTGATATGCGTTGCTGCCAACAGAGGACAGCCATTATTTTCATTTTGTTTTCTTTGTTGTGGTTTTGTTTGTTGGTTGGTTTTGGAGTTTCTGGTGGTGGTGTTTGTGTTGTGTTTCTTTCAATGGAAGGGATGAAGGTATGCCATCGAGCTTTCCTACTGTTTTCCTGACCAGAGTAGTTAGTATCTTTGGTGTACATTTGCAGGTATGAGTGATACATCAGATTTCTCTGCTCTCTTGAGGAAATCAATATTTACAAGGCTTTTTGGAAATTCATGTCAATAAAGGAAGACTTTTAATCATAAAAACAAAACAAAACAAAAACAAGCCAGCACAAATAACATGAAGGGCACAAACAGCGTGAGTGCCAGCTTCTAGGGGTGCCCCGTGCTGCTGGACTGGTGACTGCTAGTGGAGTAAATGTGTCATTAAAAATATTTTTGCTTACAATCCCATCCATGTCAACATTAGGGTTTTCTTAAAATAGAAATAGAATTTAGGGTTTTTTTAAAATGTTGCGGTTTCTGTAAATATGTCTGATTTTTAGCTAAATCCTTCTTTGTGGAACTTAAAAGGTTTTGTTCAGTATCTTAAAAATAAGAGTATGTCTGATGGTTAATTTGCCTCTAAATCTTCACCAGTATTTTATCTGCAAGAAAAAAACCTATTTATATTCATTCTTTTGGGAATATGACCAGTTTCAGGCATGATATTTCATAAAAATAGAGTAAACTTACCTTGCTAATTTATTTAGAACATTTTATTCTGAGCTTAAAGAATTTTGATTACATTTTATGATAGCTAGACTGATGTCAATTGTTTTTGTTCCTTCCCTCAAGTGAAAAGTGATGAGAAAAACACAGCTTGAAAGCTTTCCCATTGCTCATATGGGTTGAATCTTATTTTTACCTAATTCCAGCTTGTGTGTTCAAAAAAAATTAAGTAAATGAATACTATTGCTTTTTCAAATGATTATAAATAATTTAAAAAAGAAGGGAAACACACGGGAATATGTGTATATATGGGGTGCACCTGGAGGATGTCAGCTAAGAGAAAGTTCCTTGAATAATTTCTTGTCCTTTCTCTCTCTCATAATTTTTGAAAACAGAAGTGTTTGTAAGTCTGAACAGCCACATACAATTATTTCATGAAAAAACATTGAATCAATGAACCCAAAATAATTTTAACTGCAGGTGCTTAATGAATTTGCCCTTGGCTGTTCTATTACTTGCCCCAAATATACAATTTTTATTCAAATTCTTTGTATGACATATGGCAAAATTCAAATACAGATAGACTGATCTAAAATTATTTTTGTTTTAATTTAGTTCTGTGGATGTTTGCAGATCAGCACAGGGCAACAGGAACTATCCTAAGCACTATAGAGATATAATATAGTTTGGGGCACTAAAAAAATGTGTATCAATTCTGTGTATCAATTCTGACTTGCAACCTGACAAACCAGCCTGTGAACAGCAGGTGGTGGGTAGCTATTTCATACCCTGGGAGGCAGGAAAAGCAATGGAACTTGGTATTTGAAGGATGACTGTTCATATAGTTTCATTTTGCTGGATGTAACCTGACAGCAAATGGTGGAAAAAGTGGAATGTCAGGAAACAACAGTTTAATAAAATGTTTTCTATCAGCTATTTACAAGGTCACCTTAAGTTACAGTACTATCTATTGAGATTTCCTGCTTTGTCAAGATACCATTAAAACTTCCTGTAACTTCTGAAGTATTTGAACAATATTCTCTTTCCAAGTAATGTTTATATTGAAGATTATTGTTTCTAATAAAGCCATCTGGATAAACTTCAGGTATCATTTTATCAGCTTATGCAATATTTAATTGGTAATCAATCTCTGTTGAGATAAAAGGGTTGATCAAACTTAGCAGAGAAACATATTCAGTTGGGAAGAGATAAAACTAATTTCATTTGTAAACTAAGGAGAGAGTTTCTTCTATTAGAATCAGTTCTGCTTTTGCTAGTTTCCTGGGTTTCCTCAAATTACGCGTGGAAAGGTCACTGGAAGTTCTTCACAGAAGATGTTGTCAGTGGGATTGCTGCACCTTGTGCATCATCTCTTATGTTATGTGTTGATATGAAGTGGTATTTGGGTGAGGCAATTATTGTCATCTGAAAAAATGCATCCTTCTACAGTAACTCCCTATTACAGATATGTGATAATTTGTGTCTATAAATTATCATTCTTAGTTTTCTGAAAAATGTGAACAGAGTTTTAAATTTCTTCAAAGCCTTCTGCTGAGTGAATTTTTCATTACTCATATTAGTATGTATTTAAGACTGATGTAAATTTAGGACAGCGTGACTGATTTAGGACTGGAGTTAATAGAGATCCCTGTGTTACAGCTCTTACTGCTGAGATAGAAAGGTAGAAGGTAGAGACCAACACTGTACTAAAAGTTAAATCTTACCAAGAAAATTCTCATAATGAGGTTCATTGGCCTTTCTTGAATTGGTTTGGATTGGAGAATCTGAATTTAGGTGAATCTGACAAGAAAATAGCTGAAAAGGAAACCAGTGTGGACTGTCAGAGTGTGAAAAGGGATAGAAGAAACAACAGGATGAGAATAGATCTAAATCTGACAAGGACTGATGAGATTACAATTAAGGATTAGATTCCAGCTGGTGGGTACCCATGTGTGAGTACTTTTTTTTTTTTTTTTAAATATGGGAGAGATACAGGGGTTTGGCTTTGCCCCTATCATCCACGTATTAGGTGTCAGAGAACACGTCTAGGATTAATGAATTACATGGATGTGGAGCCAGCCTGGGCAGCTACCATTTTGGATTTACTGGTCAGTGAATCAGAAGTATCAGAACTTTATTACAGACTTGGTTAGCCAGAGGTACTTGTCACGATCTGCTTACACAAGCGGGGTTCATGATGGTTCGTTTTAGGGATCTCAGAGTGCAAAAGACACAGCGGGGGACAAACTCAGTTTATTCAATCACAAATGCACCTTTATTTAGTGTCAACAAATGCGATAGTGGGGAGAGAAAAGAGAATAGTAAGGAAAACAGAAAAGAGGGGAAGGGGATTATAGCTACCAACATGGAGGGTCGAGTCCTCGAGGCTTTTGAAGATACCTATAGACATGAGTTTCTCCAGTGGGGTGATCACAAAAGTGAGCGGGGGTCTCCAGGGTTTTTATAGTCCTCTCCGAAGCAACAGGCAGTTGGCCAAACAGGTGGGGGAAATTAATGCAGTGTGTTCATTTAGAGAACTCAGAACAAGTCGGTCGTCAGCAGGTACAGTGTCAACCAGTACAAGTCAGCAGGCGCAGTCACTTCACCGTGACTTGCCCATTGTTTCTGCTCAGGTTCTGATGTTTCGATATGCGTGCTGGGTCTTTCCATCAAACACACCTGCAGGCAGCGCTTGGCCAACATCCCACCTCAGCCAGGCCAGAACTCCTGCATTGAGATTTTAAAGTCCTGTTTTAGGGGTTTCAGTTTCTGTCCTTGACGATGGTCGTGAGGCAGATGAGGGATCTTCAGACCGTCTCTTACAGTACTCACCAGCATTAGTTTTTCAGTGGTGTTAGTTCGTCTGGCAAAGAGTAATTGGGTTGGGGTTGTTTGATTTGGTTTTGAGCAACCTGGTCTACTGGAAGGTATCCCTGCTCATGACAGGGGGACAGAAACTGGGTGATCTTTCAAGCCTCTTTCAACTCAAACCATTTTATGAATCTGTTGTTCTGTGAAATAGCAAACAACCAAGTTTATGAATCAGATCACTGATTTTCTTCACTTACTGGTGGCTTTCATACTCTTTCCAACCTCCTCCTCACCCTGCTCCCTTCCTGTGAGGTTTAGATCTGAAGCATCCATGGCTGAAAAGGATTGGAATGAGGGATGTGATCAGATTTTGGAAAGAGTTGAATTACTGTAGCTCTGTAAGGGGTCATTTGACTAGGTTTAAGTCTTGGACTGGCAGGGGTCACATGGGTCATGCATAGGTTTGGATTTGGATCCATGTAAGCATGATTTCTAATCAGTAGTTCACACCAGAAAAGCCTCTGTATGCTATCCATAGTCTTCCAGTCAGCTTTTCCTCCTATCCTATTTGCCTGCACACAAGCTCGCACAATTTTATATTGTGGAGGTACCAGCCCTTTCTCTTATCTTTCAGTGTAACATCAAAGGGAGTGTAGCTTCAAAAGAGGAAAGATTTAAGGTCATTTTCTGCTCCACTGTCTGAAGATAGTGTTAAAGAGGGTGTCAGAGAGGGGAATTCCTTTAGCTGAAATACCAGCTTTTGAAAACTTTCTGTTGATGAATAGCTCAGTGTTTATGCATAGGAATTCACATTCTAACAGGAATACCAGTATTTGGAAAATCTAAAGTCTTTGTACCTGCGAAGAGACTGGCAAAAAGAGATTGGAGTGGAGATATATGCATACAAATGAAGAAAAAAAACCCCCAAAAACAGTATGTAGAGTAACATAGGAAAGGTGAATAAATAATCACACATAATATCTGATTGCCACAGACGTATTTTAAAAGATAACATCACAAATTGGTCCAGAAAAAGCATTTCCTCCAATACATGAATATAGCTTTTCTGAACTGATCAATTGGTCCTCTGCAAAACAAAAGAATTTCTCTTAAAATCCACAAAATCAACTGTAATTTTATGACTTAATGAGTCATCATAGGAAATAAACCAATGCTCCTTTTCCTGTTATTTTCCTGTTTCAAAAACATTAAGCATATATAAAGGAGAAAAGTGCCATTTTTCCATGTAATTGAACATTTGCTGATGGTAGTGGAAAGAGGACATTATTACACGTAAATTAATATGGACACACAGTCTTTATTACTTCTCATCAAGTTCACTAACACATTTTTTTTTTCTGGTTGCTTACAGAGGATCTTTCCTTTCTTCTTTCAGCTTCTTTGTCAGAGTTTTAACCCAGGTCCTCCTACTGCTACAAAGTAAAATTTTGGGTTGTTTGGGGTATTTTGTTGATTTAGTTTGGTTTTGGCTTTGGATTGGTTTTGGCTATGGTTTCTGGGGTTTTTGGTGACCTTATTATTCCCTTTGATTTTTAGTAGAACTTTGAACACTCGTCCAGAGTCACAGAGATTGTTTTCAATTCTGGGTCAATAATGTGTTTAAAAACTTTAAAAATCAGAAAAAGTCTATATGCTTATTCAGTTCAAAGCAGCTGTGTATAAGCACTAGTAAAGTTTGTTTTTCCTAAAAATTTAATAGTTATGTGAAGCTAACTAGATGCCCTCTGAAAAAGATAGAGATACTGTCAAAAGGTGATTCATCAAAACAGCCTTAGACAACTAACTTAAGGTAGAATTAATTGCCTGCTGAAGGTGTCTATCTCTGTCCATTTACTTCAGAGAAAGCATAGATGACTAATTTAATCTCTTAAAGTCACTTCACTATGAGCTTGACTGATATTCAATAGAATCAACCTTTCCCTCACTTCTATTACAAGAATCGCACAGCAAACTAATTAAATATGTAACAGCTTTCCAATACAGATTTTTAGCCCTAGATTAGGGCTAAACAAACACCTACACCTAAATAGCCTAGGTGTTTGAAAAACTCTAGGGAAGATTTAAAGTGTTGTAGTACAGTTTGGTGTCTTTGAGCAGATAGTAAAAACTCTTCTTTCTCGACTGGAGGTTCTCTGTCTTGATTCTCATATTTCTTTACTTTCACTGTGCAGTCATCTCAGCTTCTACCAGAAAAACTGGTTCAGAAACCAGGTCTTTGTGTCACCAGTCTTTTTTGAGACATTCAAATTATTTCTTTTGATTAGAAGTTTTTATACTGGATCTCAGCAGGATACTTGTTCAGAAATACAGTGATTTTTTTTTTTTCAGAAAACTAATGTGCTTTTTTTTTAACATCTACCTTTGTCAGGATAAAAATATCTCAGTTTCTGTCCGGAATGTCACATCTCCTTATGAGGCTTTTAAGTAGAGGCTGTCTTCCAATGCTACTGCTTTCAGAAGTTTAACGAAACTCTCTTGTAGTAGTAGTAGCAGAAACCTTTAAAAGTAAGCTTCCTTCACATGTGTGCTCCCTGCTTTACAGAATATTCTGAGAGTATGAACATCTACTTCCTGTTTTAAATTCTTAACTGACAATTAATTTCCCTGTGTACTTTTATCTAGTGAGTGCCTATGTAGATGTGGTACAGAATATTCTGTCCCAGCAGTGTCTGTAGCAGGCAGACGTTAAACTTGACAGATTAAAGCCAGTGCTCAAAATCTCTTCATTTTTTTGTATTTTGCCCCCACCTCTTCCAGCGAGCTGAATAGTCACATGCACCTGTTTAATCATGTACTCAACAGGACTGCCTTTCTAGTGTTGTTACTGCAGACAGAGGCCCAAGAGGAGAAAAAATCTGCTATATGGTATGATTTTGCTTGATTAAGAAAGCTTTACTTCTGAACACTATGAGGTCTGTGGGCATATGGTGAAGACTTGAGCTACATGCAGTCCTTTGCATAGGGAGGACTCAAATATCAATAACTAGAATAAGTGGTAAGAAAATTAATTGCTCAGCATATAGTGTTTTCAAAAGTAGGTCCCATGCTTTCATTCACGCTCTTTCATTGCAGGAAAATTCTTTGTCTTGCCTTCCTGACTTGCCTTGCCTTTGTCTTACCCGAAAAATGTTAAAATTGTAGCTTACTTCCCTCATCAATTTATTTTTTTCTTATTATGTATCAGTTACAATGCTGTCAGAAGGCAAAGGAGCACATTTTATTCTGTCCCAAGTTAAGCACAGTGCAAAAAACAGCCCTATCTTAAAGTCCTTACAGCCCAAGCTTGAGACAAGATTCACCAAGAGTCTTTCTAGAGATGTGGATATGTAATAACAGCCTGAGAATTTAAAGTAATTTCTTTCCTCAACAAAACAGGAATCACTGCTAAAAACAATTTAAGAACAAATGGATTTTAATCTCATCTCCTTAAATTAAGAGACTTTCACAGTTGGACAGTTCATCATATGTCATTTATTTAATTTTAGATGTATAAAGATTTGACACTGACATTTCTGCTGGTCAAACTTTAGTCACCGAGTTAAAATTTATGGCATAATTCTCCTGATCTATTTTGATATTCAAATTAAAGAAATATGAAGAACTTTGAATTTCAAGAGCCTCTAGGTTGATTGATTCTTGTATGCTCATTGGAAGTCAAATTTTCAAATTTTTGCATAGGTGTTACACAGTCTAGTTTACCAGATTATCCTAAATCTGTTGTTTTTAATTTTTTAATTAAAAGAAATTAAAATTAGTTTCTTTCATTTTTATATTTTAATTTACCAGCTTAATATGACCTCTCTCTTCAGTTACATGCTCTTTATTGTAGCTCAGTAGTTTTAATTAAGAGAAAACACAGGGACAGGAGAATCACTCATGTCTGAGAAACTTAGTGTAAGTAGATAACAGAAATGGTCTGCCTAACTGAAGTTACTATCTTTGGCTGTGATATCTGCAAAGATGCAGTAACCATGTGGACACTACACAGTGTGAAGTAAAACAAGCAGAATGGAGGGGGTTGAATCAAGTGTCTTTCATTTGTTTGTAACCATTTTTTGATGTACTTTGGGGACCAATATTCTGGGAATCCACAGTAATTCTGCTGGTCCTTTTCCTGGTTTCCAGTGTGTCCTGTACAGAAATCTGGCTTAGTTATTTTTTTTTTTTTAAATAACGTATAACCACAGTATAAAATCAAAATGAATATGAAATGCAAATATATGAAAAGTCAGAAACTGATGAGATATCAAAATTTAATTTCATTAGAAAATACAGAATTCATGTGATGTAATCTAGTTTTCTATTATTTTTTAATACTTGGCCAATTACTTTTGTAGGGTTCTAAGTGGTTTCAAATTCTAATATTCAACATGCAGGTCTCTGCCTTCATAGAGGCATAGATTCATTAAGATTGGAAAAGCCCTCCAAGACCATCAAGGCAGGACTTTGACTGAACGCCACCATGTCAATTAAATTATAGTAAATGTCACATCCAGTCATATATTTAACAGTTCCAGGGATGGTGAATCCACCACTTCCCAGCACAGCCCATTATAATGCTTAATGATCCTTTTACTGAAGGAATTCTTCCTGAAGTCCAACCTGACCCTCTCCTGCCACAGAGTGAGGCCATTTCCTCTCATCCTCTTGCTTGTTGCCTGAGAGAAGAGGCTGATACCCACCTGGTACAACCTCCTTTCAGGCAGCTGTAGAGAATGAAAAGGACTCCCCTGAGCCTTCTTCAGGCTAAAAAACCCCAGCTCTTTCAGTCACTTTTCATATGACTTACTGTGGTAGTTTGACCTAGACTGGATGTTAGATGCTCACCAAAGTCTATCACTCTCCTCTGCAACTGAAAAACTATAACAAAAGGCTCATGGGTTGAGATAAGGGCACAGAGAGATCACTCATCAACTGCTGTCAAGGGCAAAACAGATTTGACTTACGGAAATCAGTTGAATTCATTACTAGTCAAATTCAGAGTAGGTTAATGAGAAGAAAAACAGATCTTAAAAACACCTTCTCCCCACTTTTCCCTTTTTCCCAGTCTTTATTCTCAATTCTTTACTTCCTCTCCTACATCATTGCAGAGAGACAGGGAGTGGGGGTTACCATCAGTTCACAGCATGTTGGGGTTTTTTTGCTGCTGCTTCCTCCTCAGGAAAAGAAAACTCTCATGTGGAAAAAACCCAGTGTGGAGTCTCTCCCACAGGAGACAGTTCTCAATGAACTTCTCCAGTAGAAGTTTGTCCCACAGGCTAGCGTTTTCCATGTACTTCTCCAGCCTGAGTCCTTCCTGGAGGGTTGCAATCCTACCAGGAAACCTGCTCTTTCTCTTCATGGGTCCATAGGTCCTGGATGGAAACTGCTCTAGCATGGATTTCCCATGGAGTCACAGCCATCTTTTGGTCATCCACCCACTCTGGCACAGGGCTCCTCCAGGGGTTGTAGGTAGAACCCTGCATCCTTGTGGACCTCCATGGGCTGCATGGACACATCTGCCACACTATGGTCTGCACCATGGGCTGAAGGGCAATCTCTGTCGAGCACCTGGAGCACCTCCTGCCCCTCCTTCTCCACTGAGCAGGGTGTCTGTTGGGCTGTTTCTTTCATATATTATGACTCCTCACTTCTTTATTGCAATTCCTTCTGGACAATAACTGTTCTGCCTTCTCAAATATGGTATCACAGAGGCATCATTATCATCTCTGATTGGCTTGGCCTTGGCCAGCAGTGGGTCCATCTTGGAGGAGTCTGGCATTGGCTCTGACAGACATGGGAGGAACTTCTGGCAGCTTTTCCTGGAAACCACCCCTGCAGATTCCCTGGTACTAGAACCTTGCCTCATAAACCAATACACTTACTCTCTAGACTCTTCTTCAGCTTCATTTTCCTTCCCTGGATACACTCCAGCACCTCAATATCTTTCTTGAAGTGAGGGGTCCAGAACTAGATACAGGACTGAAGGTGTGGCCTCACCAGTGCCTTCTTGTCATTTATACAAATTTTCTTATGTGATACTACTTTTAACCATGGAAATCTAAAAAAAGGGATTGCTATGATTAAAGTTTTATTCATAAAGATGATATAAAAATTTCAGAGGTTACATTGTGCTCAAACGATGTAACCTATAGGTTGAATATCAAAAGTGATTTCTATCAATGTAAACGTACTAAAATGCCATATGGCAAGAAGTTTTATTATGCATCTGAATAGCTTCTGGAGTTAAAAATACTTGGTTGTATATCAAGCAGATTACGTTTGTTTTGCCTGTTATAATGTGGGCCAGAACCAGATGACTCTAGCAGTCATGTGTTTCTAGGAAAAGATTTCATTTCTTCAAGTGAAAAAATAGGATTGTGTTAATATTTTGATGAAGCATGAATATTCCACTGAACTTGAATAAGATTTGCTTTGCTTTACCTAGCAAATTTAAAACCATTCTGAGACTTTTTATCCAATGTCTGTTTAATGTCAATGCGCAAAAACTCCTGAAAACAGGAATCAGATTGCAAGTTTTCCATTGCTCACCTGAGTGACTGAGCATTGGGCTAGAAATTCTCTTGTTTGGTTATGAAAGTGGAATATGATAAACTAGATGGTTGAGTTGGAAACTACATATGTAATTCCATCTGAACACCAATCAACATCCTCATAGAAAAGCCACTGAAGTGTGGACTGGATGAGTAGACTGTAAGATCGACTGAAAACTGGATAAATGTCTGGGCCTAAAAAAATGATGATTGGCGAACAAAGGCTAGTGAAGGCCAGCAACTAGCAGTATACCCCAGGGATTAATACTGGGTCCAGTCCTGTTCAAAATCTTGGTTAATGAGCTGGATGATGGTGGAGGGTCTAGTCTACAACAAGTTTGCTGATGTCTCAAAACTGGGAGGAGTGACTAAATCACAAGAGGATTGTCCTGACATTCAGAAGGACTTCAACAGGCTGGAGATGTGGACTGACAGGAATCTTATGGAGATTCAACAAGGGGAAGTGCAAAGTTTTGCACCTTAATAGAAGCAACCCCAATCATACATATTTATGCTGGGGTCTCTGTCTTATAGGAGTAATGTTATACAAGAGATTTGATGTGTCCCTAAAAAACAGATGAAACATTGCCTTTTTTTAACACGTAGTGTTTTAATAGCATAAAAATAAGAAAAATTCAATAATTTTCTAGGTCATGAGCATAGGAATTCTTTATTGTGGCTTGAAAGCTTGGACAAACTCCAGAACATTTGGGCAAATTTCATAGGAGGCAGAAGGGGAAATCACAGACTACAGGACTGATATAAGGAAAGGAACTAATTTGAGCTTCCTAGGAAAAAAGACTGTCCAACAAAACCTTTCATAAAGCTGATTACAGAATAGGATTTTGTGCAAGAGTAATGACAACTGAGTTGCTAAATATTAGTGGTCATCACTGCACACTTAAAATTGGAACAAAATCTGAACTTAAAGTTTAAGGTCATTGTTCTGAATTTAGTAACTGATATTTTAAAGACAATGGAGCAGTGAAGAACCTTGTAAAAAAAAGATTTAAACGATTATATATTAATGGAAAACAACAGACAAATGAGGAATGTGGATTTTCAGATTGCAGGAACTATCTAGTGCCTAATAATGTATTCAGAAGTAGGTGTTTTCATACTCAACCAAGAATCCAGTTTCGTAAAACATTATATCCAGACATAAAAGAAGTTAATTTGCAAAGGAATCTTGTGTTTTCATACCAAATTTTTTTTGAGCAGCAAAAATATTATCACATCATCATCATCATCATCATCTTTAAATTATTCAAAGGGATTTAATAAAATGTTTCAATTCAATTATTTTGCTGCATCCCTCTGGATAAGAGTAGATTTGCTCATCCAAATATTATGTTGCTATAAATCACATCAGAGAACATAGATTGAATGAAAACAAAAACTGGAATAAAGTCATGAGCCAGGATACCTTCCTTCAGTCTCTTGCAATGTCCTGCCTGGATTTTTTGCAACATCATATTTCACAAAAATGAAACTGGGATTAAAATTTTCTCCAGAACTAATAGCAGAGTAGGAATGTTTTCAGAAAACACTTAGTCCAAACAGGATATACTTTATATATGCTGAAGGACAGCAGCCTGCAAATAACAAGCTATTTCTTTAAGAAAACTCAAGCAAATCAATAATATATCTTTCTTCTAAAGTTACTGTTTGTCTTTAAAGGAATAAATTATAATTAATAAATTTTTGTCTGAACTGTTGAGCTTGACCCCAGTGTTAATTGAGAAGGGAAGGGAGAAAAGACAGTAAGAGTCTGCTGTTGATAGTTTTGCTTCTCTGCTTTATATGTGCTACATATTGACAGACAATCCACTGCCTATCGCTTGTAAGCAAAAGATTGAGCAGCTTTATATTATCCATGAAAACTATAAGCCTCTGTGACACTGCCAATTGATCGGCAGAAAGATCACATAATATTTGAAGGAGATCAACAAAAGTGTTATAAATTCTCAGAACCAAAAATAAGTATCTTAGAAGGCTTAGATAAGGATGCTTCTAAAGCATGCCCTGGATATCTAGCAGTTCAATGACCAGCCCTAAACAGTTGGTTAGGCTCTCTCAGGCATGTTCAGGTGGAAAAGTACAAATAAAGAAATGTACTTTGGAAATCCAGTCTCTTTCCATTGGCTGTATATTTGCCTTAGACTAAGTAGCTGACTTTTCAATGAGTAAAGCTGGGTAGGATGCATCTTTGGATCCAGAGTATCAGAATACTGTCTTTTGGGAATCAAGTATTTTTAAAACATATGAAAATCAACAGACATAATTTTTATATGAAGTAATGATTTTCACAGAAATTTACGTTGGCTTTAGAACTCTTCTATAGAGTTACAATTCTCAAATACTGTTTCTTAATTAGTTTCAACCAGGATAGGTACAAAGTACAAAGAGAAAAAAAACACAGCTTATTGTCCTTTCTTAAAATAAAAATTGCATAGCTTGATAATTTCCAATATATATTTTAATACATTTTGCTATTTTCCAGTGTTTTATGCCTTCTTATGTTTTTGATATGAATCCAAAGAGCTTTTAAAATTACATATGCAATTTGCTACATTTTTAAAAATATCACATATCTCCTGTTTACTTGATTTTTGCTGTATGGGATTATCAGACATATCAGACATTTGTCTTCTTTTGTCACTCAATCAGACATTTTAGTGGGATCTATCAGTCACTCTTTTTCCTGGGATGTATGTTATAATACATAAATGCTGCACTGTACCAGAATTAGGAAGCTCAACATGTTCTCTATGAAATTCAAGGAAGTCATTATGCCACTAGGCTCCTCAGACTTCTTTTTTCAGTGTGCTAATTTGCAGAACTGGTTTACTGGGTTACTGGTTTCACTGCTAATGATGAGATCAGAATAAGCTGTTGCTGCTCTCGCTGCACTGAGTGACAGATACCCTTCTGCAAAGAGCAAGTTTGCGTGAATTTTTTTCTGAAGAATCAAACTGTTAGTTCTGCTACTTAATGCCTATATCAGAAAAGAATTTTTAAAAACCAGAGAGTGTGTTCTGTCTTTAATCCCCAGAAGAGAATACTCCCATCTATCAACAAGAAAAATACACCGTGTAAAACCTAGAGTTATACTTGAAAGAACAAAAGAGGTGACTTATTACCCTTGAACAAGTTTCAAATGTGTCTGTATCAAGAAAACTTGAAGGTATCAAAGAACTCTAGAATGTTTCAAAGGTTGCCTTTATAAGGTATTTGTGGGAGACAATGCCCTCTTTCAGGTCAGTTGAAGTGACAATAAAAAGCCATGCACATTTTATTGACATATATCTGTGGAGGTACTAAAAGTATACCAACTGGTGTGTTATCAACTGAACTGTCAAATAACACCAGTAAAATGCTTTTCTGAGGATCTCAGGTTCCTAAAATATTTTTTACTTTATTTCAGAACAACAACAACAAAAAAATCTGCAATCATAATGTAAGGTTGTTGTCCTTCCCTCCTAGGTCACTCCTTTTAAGAAGCCTAGAATTTTAAAGTGGCTGTTTACTTTTAGTGCAGCACACAAAAAAATGTTTCACCAGTCATACTGAAATTGGCTGAAAGAAAGAGGAGACCATAAACAGGAGGACAATAGAAGAAGGAGACAATAGAAGCAGGGCAATAGACAAAGGAATAAGGACACGTAACATGGAGGAAAACCCTTTCAGAGCAATAGCCATGACATCTCTCATGGGCTGTGATCCCAAAAGCTGTCACAGAATAAGCTGCATTAATCATGGTCATTTATTGTTTGTTGAGCTCCGAAATTTTGCATGATTCTCCAGCTCATAACCACTCCAAAGAACATGGGAAATTAATTCCTAATGAACAAAGTTTCAGAACACAGACAATCACAGAAAATGATCCCAGTGACACCAGGGTGTAATTTTCATGAACTATAGAATTACCTCATTATTTAAAAAAAAAAAAAAAAAAAAAAAAAGAAACAAAAATTCCAGCAAACAACAACTAAAACCCAACAGAACCAACCAATTAACCAAACAAAAAAGTACAAATCCAAAACCTTAAAAAAACCCAAACAAACAAAGAAACAAACATACCAAACAAACCAACCAACCAACCAATCAACCAAAAAAAAAAAAAAAAACAGAAAGAAAAGAAAATCTTAAATTGTTGTAACTCATAGCAAATTTTCTACCACTGGAAGGCTTGTCGTCAAATAGATATTTCCTGGCATATCTACAATCTATGCTACTATAACTGTATTTTTTAAAAATCAGTGTGGACATTCTGTTTCAAAATAACAGTAATTTTATTTGGAATAATTACTCTAGAATAATTATTCTGGGACAAAATAACAGTTTTGGCATACAGAATGTCCACATGGAAGCTAAGACAGATAGAACTATGACAGAATAATTAGTATAGTGTATCTATGCCAGAAAATTTCTATGTGCATACAAGCCAGCATGTCAATATTATATTCTTTTTACTTACATCCCCTAGGGCTTTTTGTTTGGTTGTTTGGTTGTTTGGGGTTTTTTTCCCACTGGATTTTATGTTGCACATAGTCTATCTCATTCTTCTCGTTTAGAGGACCATTATGAAATGCTCTTCTTGAAGATGTGGAGCTAGAGAGCAGTGTTTGTGCCCTGGCAGCAGGTGAGGGGCTGGGAGCCATGTGCAGTGATGCACTCCAGCAGGATGAGCGTGAACCCTCCCCTCAGCAGCAGGAGGAAGGGGTGAGTGGCAGCAGTAGAGGGACTGCTTCTGAAGGGGGACAGAGGATACTGCCTGCCCACCTGGCTTCCTGCCCAGGACTGCCTCCTGCTTGATGGGTGCTTGGATGGGTTACATAGAAACTGCCAAAGCTTGTCCAGCCCTTGGACTGTCTCCTCTTGCTGTTTTTCCTGACAGGCTCCAATGATGCTGTCAGCGAGACGTGGAGCAAGTCTCAAGTGTGAATGCATTACTGTGGGGGTGAGGGTGAAAGCCATGGAGCCTGGGGTCCCAGGGAGTTTTCTTCTCAGTACAGAGATGGGGATAGAGGGTAGATTTAGATTAGCTATTGGGAAGAAACTCTTCCTTTGAGGGTGGTGAGGGCCTGGAACAGGATGCCCAGAGAAGGCATCCCACCCCTAGGAGTGTTCAAGACCAGGTTGGATGGGGCTTTAAGAAACCAGGTCACGTGGAATGTGCATGTCTATGACAGGAGGATTGGAACAGATGATTCTTGAAGTCCCTTCCAACCTAAAACATTCTGTGATTCTATGTTTTGCTGTGAAGACAGTTAAAAACTTGAACCTGTTTTTTCAATGACATTGTGAAATCTCCAGCCTTGCACATATTCAAAAGCTGACAGGAATGACCCTGAGCAATACATTCCAGCTCTACCTGCCTTGACGAGAGAAGCTGAACTAGATGATCTCCAAAAGTGCCTTCCAGTATCAAATGTTCTGTGATCTTTTGATTCTGTAAAATTCATGTATTAAAAAACTGGTTTTACTGTGATTATCAGAATTAACATTTCTGCACTATTACTTAGCCTTGGTGAGCTCCAGTAACCAGGAGCCTTTTTCAGTACTTGTCCTTATAGTGATAAAGTTGTTCTGGGAAAAAGAAATTACATCATAATTAAATATTCAGCATCACTTAATGATTTTTATTTGGTATCATAGTTGTTATAACAAATTTTCACATTTAATTCAAAGATTATAGAAATAGCATGTGCAGTGCAAGATCAAACATCTGATAGTTTAATATCCAACCCTGCAGAGAAGAAGCTCTGCATCATCTAGGTGGGATGGATAATTTTTATTTAAATTTGAATATTTGAAAGGATTAGTAAAAGATATATTTTATGGCCTAAAATTTGATACTTTTTTCTCCCAATTACTTTCCTTTCTATAAATGAGAAATGTAGCAAATACTATGCTAAAAAATGTATAATATTTGGAAATTTTATGATGGCGTATCCTTATTCCACACAGGTCTTTTAAAATGTCCCCCTTGTTAACTGTGACCCTATAGTAAAAAGATTTAACAATGATTGCAGCTAGTAAAATGGACAAGTGACATTTTAGGAAATTGCAATAGAAAAGTCAAAATTCAATTGGTAGATTTTTCGTCAGCATCTCATAAAGAATGAATACACTAAATGTCAAGATTTTAGCTCAAAAAGAATTTAAAATTCAGTGACAGCCATTCAAAGAGTGACTTATGAATAGCATCAAACTAGACTGGACTACAGGAAAGGAAACCATGAGTGGCCCTTGTCCTCATCTTCTCAGTGGAAAGAATCACTGAAAAATTTGGTGAAATATTTTAGAGTAACATTTCTCAGAGCATAGTGGGTGGTTTCCCCTCTGCTGCTATTGTCAGAAAGGATTTTTTTTTAGCAGAAAGCAAAGCAAGGTTGTCCATCTGTCTCAAATATTTATTCCTAGATCTTGCTGGAAGACAAAAATTTCGTTCTAACATGAATCCCAGTGACTGCGTCACTCTGGAAAGAAAGAAACTCAATAGTGTTGCCAAGAAAAATTCCTCTCACACATGCTGATTATGTTATTTTTGGTGGGGGATAGCTTGATGTTGGCTGGAAGCACTTCATCTTGGAGCTCCAGAAATTTTCTGTGCTTTTATCATTTCCCCGCCTAACATTCATTTTTCCAAATATCATACGACAATGTCATGATGTTAATTAATTTAACATAAGTTATTATCAATATAGCATTAATACTTGCCTTTTTTCTTGTTGCAAACATTCATTCCTAATAAAAGAGGGATCCTAACACAAAGGAGACTCATTTGTGGCTGAGTTTGACTTTCAGCTCCACTTCCTACTAGCAAAACATGAATCCATGAAAGACCTAGAGCATTTAATATTATGATTCTTAGTATTTTTTGCTATTTAGTGATAAAGGTCATATTGAATTTAGGTTTTGGGCCCACTTCCAGGGACTACTGTTTTTTTTTTTCTTCTAGTTGCGCTACTGATGCAAGTTGCCTTAACTTTTAGTACTTGCTTATAGCACTAAGTGACCAGGATGATTAATTAATGAATGGGCAATGCACTAAGGAATTTTATCATAGATTCATGTGGTGCAGACTTTCTACAATACTCTGAAAATATTCAAAGTGCTGGGTATTAAATTGGAAGAAAATACTAGTATCTGTTATTTGATATTCTGTCAATTAAGACCAGTCATCCTCTGTATATATTTCCACTTGTAAAATTCTAGTTTTGCGATGAAAAAGCAGGTTAAGGTTAGGAGAGAGGCTGAATTTTTAAAGCAGGATGGCAACTACAAAGAAGAATGACAACTTCTAGAAAACAGGAGATGTATGTTAGAATAGTAAATTACAGGAAGAATGGTGCTCTAAAGGGGTTTTCTTTCATACAGAAGAGAGAAAAAACATCAGAGAAAGCAGATATAAAATATACTAAGGGATCAAAGTGTAACTAGCCAAGTACAGAAATGAAAGTTTGATGATGGTGTAAGTGATGCTGATAAAAACAAGTAACTAGAAAAAGTAATATGAGAATTAAAACTATTTGTGTAATTATTTGCTAACAAGATCCTGCAAGGAAGGAAGTTGTAAGGTACACTTAATTACAAAGAAAGGAGGCATATGTATGTGTATATGTGTAAGAATATTCCAGAAATAGAAATTTAATATCACCTAAATAATAAATCTTACTGATGCTCTACTTCAGCAAGGATTCAGAGAAGTTTTTCTCTCTTCTCTCAAAATTTTTGAAATTTCCAAAGCAAGAGTTTCTGAACAATCCTAGACAATATAAGCCACTTACCCTTAAAAATCAATTTACTAAAGGGGATGCTGGAACAAATCCAAAGCTGATTTGAAAATTAAAGAGGATATGATTGTGGTGACAGTGGTGCCCTACAGAACTGAAGTGTTTGAGGAAGAACAGTATTTCTGCATTGACTGTTTGACCTGTATTGAAAAAGAAACATGAAAGTCAAAGCTCTGCTAGGTACTAACACTGATAACTGGAGGGGTGTCTTTGTAATTGAAGTAAAAGCATGCCAGGGAACACTGTGTGCAACTCCACTTCCAGCTGCTACTTCTTCTAGCACAGGTCAATAATGATAATACATATCCCTTAGGAAACAGCCTAAGATTTTCTATTTATTCCCCCACTGCTTGGTCTTTCCAAAACCAGTGTTTAAACCAGTGAAACGTATGACTTAAAGAAGCCTCTAGGACTAAAGAGGGACCACAATTACTGTTCTTAAAAACTTTCCTTCACTGAGGTAATAATTTAAGAATAAATTGTCTAACCTTTCATCTGTCCAGGACAGATTGTGACTATAGACAGCCTTGAATGAGTCTACCAATAGAAATCACAGCTGGCAATTTTCTGAGACCAAGTCTAATACATATATGCAGGTTACAAATATTTAACCAACAATACAGATGGACAGATAGACACATGCACAAGATTGAGCTAATCATCTTGTTTCTAGTGCTGCACTCAATTTCAAGCAGAACACGACATAGTAAATTCTTCTGGACATTTTTGTGTCACATTTTTTAACTAGTAAGCAATCAAACATTATTATAAATAAGGTGTTGTGCATCTTTCAACTGCCAGGACAAAAAAAAAAAATCCTTTTTACACAGCTTTACTGTCAACAAAAACTGTAACTGTTAACTGGAAATTACATTCTTGAGGGTAAATTTCTGGTGATAATATTAATGAGTAATTCCTTAGATAGTATCTGGCTTGGATATTATCTGGCATTATCATGATTTATTCTAATTTCCCAAGTTGTATAAGATGAGGTGCATGCACTGTAAATCTATTATTTTGCTAGGCCATACAAGCCTTACATGGAATTCTTCGGTTACGTAAAAGATCTTTTAGTAGATTTCCTAATCAGCATGCCCTAAGGATGAAATGCCAGCATCCACTCGGGTAATTATTGTAGGATTTCTGTAAAATCTTTCAGCACTGTGATTCTCATTCTGTCAAATTTGGAAAATAATTTCAAGCAAGGAAAGACTTGAGACCAGCAGGACAGCCCTTCTTGAGGATCTGAATAATAATACAGTCCAGGGAGTGTGTCTCCATGATGAAAAACACCAAAAGCTATCCTCAGGTGTTGCAGAAGCTCACTGAGCTGGGAATCAAATTCATTGCAAAGCAGATAAAACAGTGATGCTTGAGGCAGGATGAAACAAGATCTAGGAAAATAATCAGACCCCTAGAGCAAACAGACTTAGATGACATTTTCTGAACTGAACAAGGATCTCCATTAAGTGATCATTCACAGTCATATTTATTGACAGAATCAAAGTAGGAGGAAGAAGTCTGAGGACACAAATTGTTCTGGACCATAAAGTCCTGCTAACAAGGACTCATGATGAATGGAGAAAGAACTGAGATGATACAGAGAACAGTTGAGAGAATTATATTCCTTAGTGTTGTGATTGTGCCTTATCCCTCCACATGTGACAAAAAGATATGGTTGATTACATTGGATCCCTGCTTCTGGTATCAGAAGTCATTCCTACATTTATTTCTTTAAGACAAAGCTGTCACAGGGAGCACTCTGCCAATCTCCCCCCTCTAGTACATATGCTGAGCAAGGCACCACATATATAGTATGAAATACCCCTTTGGTCTGTTGGGACCAACTGTTCTGCCTGTGTCCCCTCACAACTCCTTGAGCACTCCCAGCTTCCTCACTGGTGGCATGGGCTGAGAGGAAGAAAAGTCTTTGGTGCTGTGTAAACCCTGCTGAGAGGTAATGAAAACATCCCTGAGTTATCCACACTGTTTTCAGCACAAATTCAAAATTTATCTATTATGAAGAAAATTCACTCTATCCCAGCCAAAACTAATACAAAGCTGATGCAATAGGATCACATTAATGTGATATCAAGCCTGCAATTAGCTTCCAATTTCATACATCAGGACACACCACTGTTCTTTTTGCACCTATGCAGTTCCATAATTAACTTATCTTTTATCCAGCCCCCTAGAAATATGCACAAAGATGTTGCATTTTTCCATTTTCCTCTTCAGCAAAATTTCTGCACCGTGAAATAAAAGTCAGTCCAAAAAAATGTTATGCTTGAGACCCAAGGAAGAATGAGAATTATACGCCTTTCTGCCTCATCATGTTAAATACAGAAAACTTAATGTGAGCATTTTCTTAGTATTACAGTCTTAGTTTACTCGAGAAAAATAAGTGAATAGTTTTTCCAGTTTCTTTTTCTTTGGTGAATTAAAAAAAATAAAAATAAAAAAATTCCCCAAAAACCCACAAAAAACCCAAACAAAACCACAAAGCCAATATCTATGATATAGTCATAGTCACAGGTAAGAAACAAAATAATTCAATCTTTTGATACCTTGATGTTATGCATATCTGTCTCTAATGAACTTCAGTTATGCATTGCCAAACCTGAGCAATACAATTGTAAAACAAGTGTAATATTTCTACGTATTGAAAAGGCAAGTTCATCCTATACATTTTCAGCCAAGAGAAACAGGCTCTGTGGTTAGAGCAGCAAAAATCATGACTACAGTTAGTCTTTTATCTCTCATTACTCTCCTTTTTGAGGGGACTTAGCTCTTAATATTAGAAGAAGCTTCCTAAATAAATGCAAAAAATATCTTGTCTTAAAAGCACAAGGTCCCCTGACACTACCAGCACAGTCTCCCTTTTTCTTCAATGAATTGAGTAGAAAAAGGAAAAAGTCAAGAATAAACACATTGTCTTGGCCAACTAATATCAGGCATTGGAATAGAGCTTGTGCCATACCTTTGGACAGCCTTAGGGGAGAGCATTACAAAATTATAAAGTATTAAAACAGTCAGCAAACTGAGTAGCAGATATGTGGTGTCCTCATGCTACTGTGGAAAATACTACTTAAAACTGGAGAGATGAAAGACCTTTTAATCTATTGAGGGAAGAATAAGATTCAACTGAAATGTTATAGAGGAACTTGCTATAATTCTGCAGACATTTAGTTCTGCTTATAGCTTTAATACCATCAAAAGAACCCTTGGAAACTAAAGTGGCAAGAAACTGACTTTTACAAAATAAATATTTAACTTGTAGGGTGGCCCAATTATTACTCGTAGGTAGAATGTGACCCACATTCAGCAGCTCTGCAATGCAGCCCAAAGCAGTTTTATTCTTTATTGGAAACATACAGCTTATAGACAACCATAAATCCTGGGACATGCCACTCCTGAGAAAACAGAAACTCTTCTTATCCCTCCTCTGACTCAGAACCAGATTGATCAAGCTTCAGGCACTGTATGCTGAGAGCCACTGGCCCTCCAGATTATCACAGCTCCCCTCTTTTCAACACAGCTATTAGCTACTCTTAGTAAGTTGTAGATTTGCAGTGCAAGCAAGGCCTTACTGGGATGATGTTTCTTCACTCACAACAGAGCAAATTGTTTTCTTGAAGTGCCTCAGCGAACTTCTGGTTACATTTTAATAGGAAAAAAGATATTCAGCTTCCGACCTGATTTCCACTAGTATAGCACTGTTACCCTCCAAGACCAGGAAAACACAATAATTAGCAGATGTTAGTGATTAGGAATCATTTTTATGGTAAAATTTAGCCATGACTAAGATATAGGTAGAAGTATGAGAGTGGAATTTTGACCAATGACAGTAGGCATTAGATTAGTTCTGATCAATTCCTTTCTCTCATGAAAATCACAAAGAAAACCAAAGAAACTCCCTTCTTAGCCCCAGCCTTGGTTAACTCAGGCTTCATTTCACCTGAACAAGTGGAACTTTAGATCTAGGCACACAAGCAACAAGATGATACCTAACTCAGCCTCCCAACCTTTTTTAATTCCCGGTTCATAATTCTGGGATTTTCTAAACTGAAGATGACTTTTCACCACAGAAATAATCCTTTGGCATAAGAAAGCCATCAAGCTGCATTCTAAGATACAAGACAACCATTCATTGTTGAGCGGTGGTATGCAGTTTTAATCAGAGACAAGCTACCTAGGGTGATTCTGGTGCACTTGGCACCAAGCTCTATCAAAAAAGGACCCTAGGAAAGCAGGACTGGGAGACTGTGATGACTGAGCCAGTGAAGGTAACTGTAAAACTTCTAGGTATTTCCACTCAATTATTTGAACCCCCAAAGCTATATACTTTGCTAAATCTCTTTTTGAGGAAATCTTTTGTACTGAAGTAGGCTGGGGTAGAAAGTGGTCAGCAGAGGAATTTATTGTGGGCTGCTGAGATACTTTAATATTATATAGTCTCTTATATGGTTGTTCATATAATCTCTCTCTGGTTAAGAAAAAAAGAAAAAAAAAAAGCTTCTAAAATTCGCCAAAATAATGAAAGGATATGCAAAGAAGATGTAAAAAACCTCCCAGAATCTTCTGTTATTTTATCAGTTTTATCTCCTTCTGTCTTATTCTCTTCTGTTTTCTGGTACTTACTTCTATATGCCACATTTTGTTTATCCTTATATTCCTTCTCTACTGTTTCTCAGTGTGTGAATATTTGAAATGTCCTCAAGGTACATATCCAGCCTTGTATATTCAATTCAATTTCATTATGTTTGTAGATTTCAGTCCTGAAATAATAAACTCTGCAACGTGTGGTGAAACTATAAACTTTCCAGGCTTGTGGCACATTCTGAAAACTCTAATGACATTGTTACTGATGTACCTGGCTCAGAGCATTCATGATTTTAAAACCACTCCAGTTTTTTTCCATCCACCTTTTTTTCTCTTTTTTTGTATGATATATGTTTATGTGCTGTATAACAAAAGTTCTAGGTTCTGCATTTATACACTAAAGCAATGTTTAGCATTTATTTATGGTAGTAATACCACAAAATTGTGATAATATTAGTGATCCCATATTTATACTACAAAAATGAGTTTTAAGAAAGGACTAGGAGAGCTATTGTTACTGTTGTTTTTCTAATTTTCAGAATGTATGATGTAGTTTTCAGGCATAAAATAAAAAGTCCTCATACGTATGTGGTCCCCATTTTCATTGAGATTGATCCCCTCACAAAAAATGCACTTATCTTCACAATAGAGATCCCTTTGGGGGGAACAAGTGGTACTATTTCCATTCTGCTTTTCAGAAAGATGGTAAAGTAAAGGTCATGGCAAGATAAATCAATAAGGTATCTAACAATTCAGATGGCAGTTTTTAAGCAACTTATTTGCCTAAATCTCAAAGAAAACTAGAAATCTCATCTTTGACTACATAAACATCTTCCTGGGTTGGTGAGATTTGTCTCACAAATGACCTACCTATGTAAATTAAGTAAGTTGTGTAGACGCCTTTTATTTTCAATTGTGAGTTCTTCCATAATTTTTTGGGGTTCGATATATCTCTTGAAATGAATGTCTGCTTTACAAGAGGATTAATCTCTTTCTCAAGGTGCCTGGTTCTCTTTCTTGCAGAAGGAGACTGGCTGATCATGTTGATATTACGTGGTGGAAGATGGATGAGATGAATTCAGCTGTATCAGACTTAGATGCAATTGCATGATAGGAGTGCAGCAGAAGAGGAGGCTCAAGAAGATCTTTTCTGTAACCTCAAAGCTTTAATTTGTGTGCTTGTATGATGGTCCACTGTTTTAAATACTGTACTATGCAGATGTACAGTTGCTTTAAACAGAGGATTTGAAAACGGAAATAGAACATAAAGAATAAGAAAACAAAAAATAATGAAGACTTTAGAGGGATTTACCTAGTGAGTACTTTGTATCCCTAGTGCAACTTCCGTAGCCAATGCAGTGCATCTAATTTTAGTATAACCTGATCTTCTCTTTTTCTCCAGTATCATTTTATGCACCCAGACTTTTTTTGCTATGATATCAGTTTTCATCTTTAAAAATCTGTACAGCACATTGCAGGACAGCATGGATAGAAGAATGATATTTGTATTACTGCCATTGAAATATCTAATTATGAATAAAAGAAGCTTGTGACAAACTGTTGCCCCAAAAAACCCCCAAAAAACAAAAAATACAAATAACTGCCAAAGAAGCTAGGCAAAATTTTGTTCATTTTTTCCTTCCTTTTTAATCTTTGAATTTCATTATAATTTTTTTATAGCTATTGATTTTACATGGACAGAAATCAGACACTATGGTGATAGGCAGCATAAAACCCTAACAAACAGAAGTTAATTCCACATAGGACTTCTGAAATCTCAAAAGGAGATTCTCAAAATCTTAATGATTTTATTTTTTTATTTATCTTTTGATTTTTTTCTATAAGCTTATTTTAGTAATTAATGGCCTAATTCAGGTTCTTCAAAATAAAGGAAAATATTTGTTAGCAATTTTTAATATCTTTATTAGTCCAAAGAACATGATGATTGCAATTTTTCTTTTTTTTTTTTTAAATATTTTCTTTCTAAAATTACCCATACTTTCAAAGTAATGCTCTGTACTGCAATATTATATGTACCCTAGATGGTTTTTCTCAATACCTACTAATTTTAAATTCATGGTACTTCATAAGCTTTCCTTTCTATTACTACTCTCTGTAGTCAGTTTGTGATACAGGCTGGTATTATAATAAAGCTATTGGCGTCTAAGTTTCAGTCCAAGATCATTAATCCGATAATACTCAAAAACTTTACTACTTATTGCTGCTTAACTGGCTGAGAGTGTTGGCCAGATTAGTATTTATCCACTGTTAATAATGTACTGAAGCAGGCATGATTTCTGCTGTATAAATATTGCTTAAGCATAAACTCTATCAATGTGCAGAGCTGGGCGTACCATAATGTCTGTGGCTGTAAGAGACTAAATGAGTGAACATATGGTGGGAACTTCAGTTTTCCTTAGGTAAGAAAATAATAAAGAAAAAATTTAAACATTAGGTAAATGTTTAATGAAAAAAAAAAAAAAAAAAAAAAAAAAAAAGGGGAGAAAAAGACTTCAGGAACTTAGTCCTGAATACATTCAATCTAGTTTAAAGATCTTACATAAGACATCCAAATATGACTGCAGCTGATTCAAATTCTCTACAAAGGAGATGGGGAGGCACTTCCAAGTGACGTAGATTGAAAATCCCTTTGGGGTCATTTTTCTCTCACTATTTGATTGAAAAGAAAGTTTAGACTGTCACTTTCCAAACAGAGGAAAGCCCTCAGATTTAGGTAGGAAGAACTGAGGCCCCCAGGGAATGCTTCATCAACATTTGCGATGAAGAACTGAATGAAAGTATTCATTGAAATGGGGAGAGGGAAACTCAGCCTTCAGTCTACAGGTGTTCATTAAGTTCATAGACACAATAAAAAAAGAGTTAATTTCATTTTCTCTAGATATTTCCCAATGAAAGTTTATCACCAAAAGCATTTATCCTGAGCTGACTAAATTGTTTTAGGTATGTGTTCTGGAATTTGGAAAGTGGCTGTAGCAGATTAATCTAAAGGTTCTTAGGGAACACTTAGTCCTTCTGAGATGATCTTGCCTAAGTTCCTCTGAGTCAGGGATATTAAAAGAAAAAAGACTGAAAGAAAGACAGTTACCTTTAAACCTGTGAAGTGGCTGTAGCTCATTTTTAGTAATTGCAGTTTTAAGATATGTTTTTCTTCTGTCTTACTGACAGAATTATTTTTACATACAATTTTACTTCTAGAAGTAGCCTTTTAGGATGAAAAGAAAGAAAAGAACAAACTTCTCTATTAAATAAAGCCCTTGTTCTTAGATTGAAATATTTTATAGAAACACCACAGATTACTTTGTTTATTTTTAATGGTTGTTTCCATTTTATCTTTACCTATCTGTGAAACAGAAGACTGACTTTAAACTGCTACTGTTCACAGTAACTTTGGGCTTTACTGTAGTTACTAAGGTGTAGCTGAGACCTCACCATAATGGTGAGTCTCCCATTCACTCCTATTGAATTTCCACCATGTACAAATGATAATTTTTTAATGACAAGGTACTCTGCCTTTTGTCAAAATATAAATTAATGCCATTTTACTTTTCTGTTGTTATTGAATTTCTATATATGGGCTATAACTTCATTTTGGTAAACATGCTGAGGGTTCACATATATATATACACACACATATACATACGGGATCATACATATATACATATATGCATATACATACATACACAAAAGGTAAGGCCTTTCACATTTTAATTGCAATATAAAATCAGTTTCATCTGTAATCATTGCTTGTCTTGAAAACAAAAGCAAAAACAAAAACCAACAAAAAACCTAAAATTTTTTTTTTCCCTATCTCTTCATCAGAATATTAAAAAACCGGATCCAGTAATTATTTCATCAGACGTTACTGTTTCCTACAATTCATAGTTTTCTTGCTTAGGTGCTATTTCCTTGTGAATATCTGAAATGACAAATATTTTGATGAGTATTTTTAAATTAAGGCTATGGATGTATACTCACATTTTTCTGTTTAAATGATGATTGTTCTGTTTTGAACTGTAAGTGTATTTTGATTTTTTTTGGTCAGCCAGTGGATGCATGGGGATTTTTTGTGTTTTGTAGAATATTAATCATATATAATATACTTTAACATATCTTTAAACTAATTGCTGATTTTATTATTTCTCATATATAGAGTTATGGATATTAATGAAGATATACAGGAATACAATACACATGAATGCATATATCATAGTTTTAATATTACAATAAAAAATGTTGAAAGCCAAAGAGTCAAATTTACACAGGCCTTATTATTTTCAGATTGGTGCATCATTGTGTGCCACTTTTAGGAACAGAATCACAGAGTGAGGGGATGGTTGGAGTTGAAAGGGATCTCTGGGGGTCATTTGGTCCAACATCTCTGCTCAGGCAGGGCTACCTAGAGCTGGTTGCCTGGGACTATGTTGAGACAATTTCTGAGTATCTCCAAGGAAGGAAAAAGAAGAAAGTGTTTCCTGATACTCATATGGCTCCACCCATATTTCAATCTGTACCCATTGCCCGTGGTCCTATTACTAAGCACCACTGAAGAGAGCCTGTCTCTGTAATTGTGCTCTTTCCTCATGTATTTATATGCATTAGAAAGGTTACCCCAGGCCTTCTCTTTACCAGGCTAAACAGTCTCAGCTCTCAGCCTTTTTCTCACAGAGGCTCAAGTCCTTTAAAGATATCTGTGGCCATATACTGGGCTCTTTCCAGTATATCTCTGTCTCTCTTTTACCAAGGAGTGCAGAGCTGGACACAAAACCCCATGCGTGGCCTCACCAGTGCTGAGGAGAGAGCAAAGATCACCTACTTCAACCTGGGGGCAATGCTCCTCCAAATACAGCCCAGGATGTCTTCTTTGCTTCATGGGCACAGTTTTTGGCTCTTCAAGTAGGTGTCAGCAACAGCCCCAGGTCTTTTCATGCAAATCTGAAAAGAACATTGTCTTCTAAAATGTGAATCACTTATTGAAGGGATTTTGCCTTGTTTCAATAGTTTAGCCAAAAATAAGACAACTAACGTGTAAAGTAATGTGGGATATGTCCACCATTATGTACATAATCCAGAAACCACTAGAAAATATTAATATACACTAGAACAGGCATTCTACAACAGCTTACTGGGAACATACTTTAAGGAGTATCTTTTTTTTTAAATTATTGTGTAATACTTCCTCAGGTCTGAAATAAGAAAGCATTTATATGCTAACCATGAATGTCTGAGTTACTACTGAGTAATTATTTCTCTGGATTTCCACACATAGGCAAGCTCTAAATGCAAGCAATGCTTATATTTCTTTTTGTACTAATATAGTTGGAGCTATGTAAACATGACCTGATGCAAAGAAGGGCCTGACAATCCTAAAGCTTTCCCTTGCAGATTCATAGATACTGGTACTGTTTGGATCAGTCTGTAGCTGAGACAGAAATACATATGGTAAGCAGCAGACAGCATGTACCTCAGAGAGGAATCTTGGCCATGTCAAAGAGTTCAGCACAGAAATTGTGAGCAAGGAAGCTGTCAGTTCCTGTTTGTCTTGACTTCATTTAAGAAAGAGAGACTTTGTGCCCATTCCATGGAGGTAAATCAGACAGCAAGTAAAAGGCATCTGAAAGGTATCTGTTTCACTTCATGATGGAAACTTAAAAGTAAGACCTGAATGCTACCTGTCCAGGACCAGCAGCACTTAAGTGGACAACATAACCTATTATATTGGTTTAGATCAACACTGCAAGGGCTGAAAAGGCTCTTGAGAAGCAGAGACAAGAAGAGTGCAGGATGTATTGTTACTGAGCATTTCACAGAAAGAAAATAGACAGAGACAAGGATACAACTCTCAAAGTAATCAGGGTCTTCTCCATATGGGAAAAGAAAACCTTAAGAAAAAATAGGCAGATTATAGCCATTAATCAAGAGAGTTTTCTGTCTGAATTCTTGAATGCATTATTCTGAGACCTTAGGACATCTGTGATAGTCAGATGTCAGTCTGTTATAGATATATAAAAACTCCACCCTGGGAGAAGAAGCAGCTTGTCACTCCTGCTTGGGTGACTCAAAGGCACCGATCTAGACAGATTTCCCCTTCACACTGTCTGTTTTTTCTGGTCCTCTAAGTGCCAAATTCAGGGAATTAATGGCAATGCAACCATTTGCCTACATTTCTCATGTGTGAAACTCCAAATGTAGTGGTGGAATGGAGAAAGGAAGAGGAAAGCCAAAGAAATATGAATAAATATCTGAGATGAGGCTGAAAACCAGCCAGGTTACACACTCAGTGTGTCATACTTTTTAATGCATGAGTTCAAGTAAGATAAAAAGATCAGGATGTTTCATAGGGTAACCTTCATCAGTTGCAAAGACCATCTCTTTGTCTGTGGTAGTCTAGCTGAAGACTTCTGCGATGCATCTATTTGATAACATGCAAACTCACTAATTCCTGACACACAGGTTTTTATTGGATCTATTGCCAGGGCTGAGAATTAACCTTACATCTGAGTTAGTGGATCTGCTATGAAAATCTGATTTAGCAGACTTCTCAGGAGATCATCTGTGTGCTCATTTCATTTCTGGGCAATGTGCAACAAACCTTGGAGAGGAAAAAATATTTGACAAAAGGGACAGCAATATAATACAATATCTCTGTCATTTTTACATCCAAAAGGTTTATTTGTATTTCTAAACATGACTATGATTCTGATTTAAGCATTACAATTAGCACTTAATATTTTCAAGATGCAGTGGTGATAACTGCATGGACTGTTATGTCATCAGGTTAGTGAACACACTGAAAATCCTTAATAAAAGACATGCTAGAATTATATAATAATAATTATTATTATATAATAATAATTCTATATAATAACTACTATATAAAGACAAACACATTTCGGAGCAACTTGTGACTGCTGACACTTGCTTCCATTTAATTTTTATTAACTATTGTTTATTACCTGAGTCAAGGAAAATCTGTTCATTATTTTATCAAAATGAAGACAGGTGTTTTTCTAAACCGCTCCTCAAAGACTCTTTAGCTGTCTTCTTCCATTGTGAAAATAGTCAGGGAAGTTATTAATGAATACAGCAATATTGCACAGATGCCATGGTGCAAAGTGACCAAAGGGATAGAGCAATGGTAAAGGGAATTCATTGGTGTAGGTGGGGGGTGAGGAAAGAGAAACAGTCAAGGACAATTTTCCTTAGAAAAATGAGTAGGATAAGATCTACAGCCAGGAAAACAAATGAGGAGACTGAGAAGGAAACAAATGAGCAATAAAACAAAAGCCCACAGGGCAAAGCCATGCTTGTGATGAAGGGAGCCAGCAGTATATTGCAAAGGCACAACAGAAGAATTTTGTGTACACTCTTGCCTATAAGGTGCCATGAGGAAGTGTAGAAGTTTGTCTGCTGTTATGCAGTCATGGTACCTATCCTTCAAACCAGAAAAGGTCATAAAATCAGTTCCTCATGAGTTAACAGCTGTGAACTGTGAAAATTAATTTTCTATTGTTGTATCTCCTAAATAATTCAGGAGTAGTCTGATGTCTCTATTTAAGACAACAGCAGCTGCACAAATGATGGGATTACTGAATCCTAGTATAGATGGAACACTAAGGGATTACATGGAGACCTTGTATAAGATAGTTCATGCTGGAGTGATGGAAAGAAGAACAAGGTGTGGGGTGTATTTTGATTATGGTAAGACAACAGACATGACTCATGGCTCGGGAAGGTCAGACCTTCAGGTTTGGAAAAGCATCACCCTAGGAAGGGTTGGGGAGCACAAAGAAATGTTGCTCAGTGAAACTGTGCTAATCACCATCCTGGCGGTTACGCAAAACTTGGCCAGTCTAGTCAAATATTGACCTACTTGGCTATTGCAGCAAAGGTCCTGCCATGAAGGGGGTGTTGGACTAGATGACCTCCAGAGGTCTGTGCCAGCCCTTATTTCTCTGATCTGTGGTTGTCTACTTCTGTGAAACCTTTTCCTTTAATTACTGCTGCTGTTGATATATTGCAATTCCAGGCAAAATACAGCTAACCAAAGTGGAACACAGGAAAAATGAACTTCAGAACTTATAAATACTTGCCTTAATTCCTGGAGTTTTCATGCCATAATTTTATTTGCATTGGAAGAGAAGCTGTTTCAGCATCACAATCCTTAAATATGTATATATAAAATGAACAGGGTAAACCCCTAGCAGACTGTATACCTGTTATGTGCCTATGTCTTTTCTTGAGTCTTAGGTGAAGAAATCACCTCTTTTATCCTATTAATCTCCCCTGTCTCTTCTCTGTGGTTAGAATATACTTCTCTGATTTCTGCTGTGCTTCTTGCTGAGGATCCTGATTCTTTATGCCTAACATGCCCTCCTCCAAATACACTGCAGCAGCATCATTAGTCACTTTGGGACAAAGTGCTCTTGGATACAGCACATTGTTTTCTTCAACAGACACACAGAATGGATGGCATATCTGAAGCTGCTTCTACAATGCCTTTTAATGTTTCTGACCTCCTCCAGTCTAATTGGCAAGCACTGCATAAGTAGTGCCTGATTTACCATTTTTATAGACTTTTAAAATCATGCACTGCATGTGATTTTAGGACAAGAGGGAGGGTGGGGTGTAATTTTTACGTATGCTTTCTAAATATAAATGTAGTGTTTCAGAGATACTCTTAGCTGGTGCTAATGAAAATCTGTGGCAGATTTTGCCAAGTATTATTCATACTGCATTCTGTGGTAGGTTATACAACCCATGAGAAATTTCTTCAGGCACTTCCACTAACACTTAGAAAACCTAGCAAATGCCACAAATCCTTCCTGTTTTAGTAATATGCTCCAGATAATGCTGGCTTTCTACTTCTGACTAGTCTTGGTGTGTAAAACCACTACATTTCTAACATATTTTCATTTACAGACTGCTCTTTCTCTCTTTGACTCTCAATTTCTCTATGAAACCCCTAGAAAAATATTCTTCTGCTTCATGGTGAAGGCAGTGTCTCATCTAATTTTCCTTGTCTAAAAGTTAGCCATCAAGACTAAGGCAGTGATTAAGGCTATCGTCTACATCTGAGAAATAGTGAGCAAGAGAGAGTGATTCATTCTCAAAGTTTTGGACAGCTATTTCAGGATAGCATGAAATTTCCTCTGGGAGTGCCTACTTATTTCCTTCACTGACTGCATATGGTGCTGCTCACTCAGCTTCAGAAAAGGTAATGTTTAGGTGCAGTGGGTCCTTTCCTTGGATGCATTGCTTAGGCTGCAATATGAAGACTTCAGAACATGAGTTTCTGTGGAATAAATCTTTATTCATGTGTGACTGATAATATTTAAAGGAAGGGGGCTACGTCTCTGGTGATGTAATGATATTTAATTTTAGGTATTCATATTACAGCAGTATTTGGAGAATGTCTTGTGTTTGCTGTGAAAAGTCAAATCTCTCTCTTATAAGGATATCTGGAAAATTGTATAAGTAGGATGGGGTCCATCTTCAGAGTGAATCTCCTTAAGACTGTTGTCAGCTATTTTAAACTATATCAGTCCAGTATTACATTAGAAGTACTTGGAAGGATGGTCCCTTAACAAAACAGTCTCAGCCTCTTGTATGATATTTTAAAACAAAATTTTCAGTTCTGAAGAAACTCTGTATTTACCGATACTCTAAATCATGGTAATGATGTGGAATTTATGGGTTGCGTAAAAAATTTTTTCAGTGTTTTTAATAGTTTTTAGTCAGGTTAGTTTTCAAGACTTTGTAAAAGATTAGAAAGCATTAAGGAACTAAACTCAAACAAAGATTTAATAGTAGCAAAAATAGTTTTGAAACATGGTTGTTTAGATACAAATATAAATAAATATATATAGCAGGATCTGATGTAACATATCCCGTGATAGCAACTTAGAATCATAGAATCAAAGAATCATAGAATACACTGGGTTAGAAGGGACCATCATGTTCCTCAAGTCTGGCCCAGTACAGGACTCCTAAAAATCACACAGTGATTTTTGAAATACCATTTTTTTTTTCATTTGGCTGGTATGCGTTTTTCTAAAACATTTTAAAGTATATGAAAATGCAAAATAGTTGTTGATTATTTCTAAATATTGTTCTCTGTTGATTTTTATACAGTTGTTAAAATAAGTGTGTAGAAGATTATGAATGGGATTAAAAAGTGGATCTTATGGGAATAAAATACTTATTCCAGCTTGAAACCCTTGTTTTGTTTGTAATCTGCTTTTAAATTTCTTGTATTTGGCCTAATTTTATGACATTGAATATTTGATATTTCCCAACTTTGTAAAATTATTTAAGGTCAAAATATTCTTGTTATTCCCTTAGAATATTTAATATGATAACCAAAAGGGAGGTAAATCAGGCAGTACAGAGTTACAGTCCCTAATGTGAGATGTGACCTAGAGAGAATTTGAAAAGTGGTAAAAAAAAAAAAAAAAGTTTCTCTTGCCCTTACCAACACCAGGAATAAACTCATTTTACCAAAAATATCCTTATGCAAGTTCTGTTAGTTGGTCTTGAATGCATTGTTCTGTGGTGAGCTACACCTAGTTATTCACTGGGCGCTGTCTCACATGAATTAGCTAATTTCTTCCTAAGTCCATCTTTCTCCCCAGACACATCATAAATCCTTTCATAGACTGGTCAGCCTTCCTTCTGAAATCTGGGTATGGATTCATGCATCCAGTTCTGTCATACAAGGTGCAGCATGTACTGGACTACTAAATATTGAGGATTTTCTTCAGGTAAAATTTGTCAAAAAATATATCTCCTTTTTTTTCCTCATGGTAACAGGGAAATAATTTAAATAAATGTAAAAGATAAATCAAAAGATTATGATGATTCTGATAACTGTTGGTTGTCGCAAAAAAATATTATTTGTGTTATAGAAAGATGTAAGATAAATGTACATAAAACAGAAGATCACTAACTGAGAGTCCATGAAAACGTAGTTGGCTACTAGACAGATTGTTGTCCTGTGCTTGATTTTATTGTTCTGTGCACCTACATAATGCAAAGAGGTAGTTGAGTCAGCCCGAAAAGGGAAGACAAAAATATTTTTTCTCTGTACTTATTACCATTGTCATATATTATGTACAAATTCCCATAGTTTGTGTAGTAATGAAACTAGAAACTGGAGAGGAAGAAGGCAGTCACATCTGAGCAATTATCTCTCTGATAAGCAAAAAAGAAATATATGTGAAAAATTTGGAAGCTGTTTTTAATCTTTTTTGGTAGAGAAGAAAAAAACTATATATTTTCTGAGCTGGAGTAGAAACCAAGTCATAGATGACAAAGGACTGTTTCTCCTAATAGTTTCTCTATAGCTGTAAGAAACTATTTTCTGTGTGTTGTAGCAAACAAAGAGTTCAGATACTTTATATTTATCCTAGAGTGTCTGTTTAAGGCAAAATATATTGTTTAATTTACCTTTTGGCTGGATAAAAGAAGGAAAATATGTTCTGCTAGTAGTGTTAGAAAATGTAATGAAATTTATCAGTTGAACTACCTAGGAAAGATGCAATTTGAGATCCCTTTGAACAAGAAAACTGCAGAAACACTGGTGTCTTGGTAACATTATATTCTATGAGTAGTTAGAACTAGGTTTATGCCTTAACTGTTCTCCTGAAAAATCCTTGGACGTTTCCCCCAGGCAAGTTTCTCCACTTCCGGGATACTTTCTGAAGAAGTATCTTCTGTTTTAGAAAATCACATAACATTCTATGAGTTCTCATGATTTCTTGAAATTTGCAGATAAAAAGGGCTGTAAAGTTCAGAGCATGCATTTTGGACAATTATGTACTTCACATGCAACGAATATTATATTCTCTATCATATTTTGGGCCTTTGAAAATGTTCCTCCAGTAGTAGATAATATAATCTGATGGGCAATTTGTGTACATGTCTTGCCTGTCAAATCTCTTTCCTTAACTATATACTTGAATGTGAGTAAGTAATGAATAATAGATGTAATGCCATTCAAAATCTGTCATGATGTCCTGGTACTCTCATTTATATCCTACTGATCCTGATGCTCTCCCTGACACACAGCTTCTGTTTTGCTGAAAGAATACGTTATTTAAATGAAGGGAAGAAGGGAAGAGGAAGTGTCTTGCATAAGTCCTTGCTTCATTCCTTTTGTTTTCTTGATAGGTCTAAGTTCTACTCTGAAAGTTACCATTTTGATGCTTACTAAAATATTGTATTATCTTTCCAGAGGCAAAGTGCTCCCTATCGTGTTTCTGCAGATTTCTGTGGTATTCTAACAGTTGTCCACATTATGGAAGCACTTATAGCTTCTGTTAAGGGCTTCAAGGCATAAAAGATGTATTCTGTTACCTCTGGTGTGCATATGTAAAGATGCATGAGTTATAGCATGAGTGAGTGCTGCATGAGGAGATAAGCAAGCCACTCTTACAAGGGATATAGATTTTCACAGCAGAGCCTGCTGTGGTGGCTGGTGCAAGGCAAGAGGACAGGGACATGCCCTTTCCCCAACCTGTAGAATTGCAATAGGACAAAAATGGAAATTGAAAAAAAATTTGAAAAATTGAAACCACCAGCTATGCCTAAGGACTGAGAATTGTTTGCAGTTATGTAACAGGAAGAAATAAGCAAAGAGAAAAATCAAACAAGACCACTTCTGCTTCTTCCGCTTGTTTCTGCCTACACCAAACTACTAATCAAGGTTGTCTTGTTTTGCTTCTTTTTTGGTCTCTATTTCTTTTTCTTCACTGAAACTGTACTAAGCGTACTATTCTGGTCCTACAACATTAACATTTCACTAGTAAAACCAAGTGTCAAAAAATTATTTTGCATGTCTCAGCAAAATATATCTTCTGTTTGAGACATGCAAAAGTTAAAGTCAGGCTGTACACTTTCTCTGTATTTTTTATACATGCTGAAAAAGAATCTCTTCCCTTATTTAACAATACAGCCTTAATTCTGCTGCATCACAAATTTTTTACTGAATCTGAGTTTTCTAGGCATAAACTGCAGTAGTTAATGGAATCATGGACTTTTAACCTCTTTTCCTTGTGGCAACTCCTTTGGTTTTTTAATGAGCATGTGATCTTCCTCTCCCTATGTTCCTTCCTTCCTTCCTTCCTTCCTTCCTTCCTTCCTTCCTTCCTTCCTTCCTTCCTTCCTTCCTTCCTTCCTTCCTTCCTTCCTTCCTTCCTTCCTTCCTTCCTTCCTTCCTTCCTTCCTTCCTTCCTTCCTTCCTTCCTCCCTTCCTCCCTTCCTTCCTCCCTTCCTTCCTCCCTTCCTTCCTCCCTTCCTCCCTTCCTCCCTTCCTCCCTCCCTCCCTCCCTCCCTCCCTCCCTTCCTCCCTTCCTCCCTTCCTCCCTTCCTCCCTTCCTCCCTTCCTCCCTTCCTTCCTTCCTTCCTCACCACCTGAAACCCTGACCCATTCCTTTACCACCTACAATCTCTCATCCATAGAATAACAGCCCCTTGTCAGTCTTCTCAAACAATGAAAAATTAGCCAGAAATTAACATCTCAGTTCTTATACTAGAAATCCAGCATCACTTAAAATAACATTCATAATTATTTACCCCCTGGTATTTATCCCTTGATCCATTTGCTCCACTTTGCAGCTGTGTCTGTAACAGCATAGTCTTTGATCACAGGGGAAATTTTGATTGAAAAGCAAGCTTAGTTTAAGTTCATTTAAAACCAAATATTTTTAGGACCCTGCTCTGGGATGCCTGTGACCTCAGTGTATTAGCAACCTTGATTCCTGGTCCCCCACCCTCTGTATTGTGGCACACAGATTTGCACACAAAAACTAGCTGCAGAAGTCATGCTGGCAAAGAAATAAACTCAGTTTCCTCTTCACCATACTAAATGAAAGCTCTGTTTTCCTTAGCCTGAAGTGTCTTTGGCTCCTCATTCAAGCTAGGAGACTCAAAACTATGCTTGAATAGCAGCACCTTTAGCGCAGGCTGTTTTGGGAACCAATAAACCAATTTCCCCTGCCCTTGATTGGTCTCTTGAGGAGCTCAGCATGTTCCCAGCCATTTTCAGATGCCAAAACTGTCATGACAAAGGCAATTAATATGGTAACAAGAGAGTTAGCATCCAAAACACTGTTTCCTGAGGGGCTTGTCACATAAGCTGCTGAAAACATTAGAAACAGTTACAATCTGCATTTCTTTCCCTAAATGCAAATTTCTACGAACCCTTGTAATTGCCCACATCTTGTATACTTGCAGTCAGACAAAGATCAAAAGCCTGATTGAGTCAGATACAGAATAAATTACTCTTTGTAACTCAGACCAGTGAAGGCTGCCTTGGTGAAGGAATACAGGCTGTGAGCAAAACCCGGCAATGGAAAAACGTGTATCTCCCAAAAGAGTATTTTATCTGTATGTTACTGGGAGATGTGCAGCCAGACTGGATGTCTACATACAGCTCAGACATAACCAAGGAGGATCTGATTATCATATCATGGTGACTGTTTGCTTCTTTATTATGCTGTGGTGTAAATAGCAGTTAAATATGTTGGTTCAGCTTTTCAACTGCACCCATATATACTGGACACAGGTGGCAAGACATAAAGGACCTATTATTGTAAGCAATCCTGGGGCTGATTCCAGACCTAATTTTGTGAGTCTAATTTCAAAGGACTATTATGCTCTAAGAGCTCACTGTAACACAGCAGCATTTTGAACCATGCCGCTATAATCCAATCTGTATTGCAAAAGAAAGGGCATATTTCCATTTCATATTCCGTCTCCTCAAGAGAATCTTCATCTGCTTTGTAAAATTGATATTATAGCCCATTTATGATACTAAAGCAGCACAAAGAGTGAGATGAAGAATCTGGCTCATTTCTGTGCCTAACTTCATTGTGTGCCTTAATGAAAACATAATAATATAAGTAATATTTATTTTTATGATGCTGGATAAAATAGATTTACCTATGAATAGACTTAGTTCTCTGAGGCTTTAACAATTAGATGGTTTTGGGGTTTTTTAAAAAAAGTATTTTTATGCCTTTCTTGGGGTAAAGGGGAGCTATTCTTGCCCCTTGGGTAACTCTGTAATTATGCAGCCTTAGAACACCATTTTGTGAAGATTTTCATAAAGCTCCTCCAAAGCTGCCATGCTCCCATGTGTACTACTGCCCAGGTGTCACATTTTTAAAGGAAGGACATTTTTATAGCCAGTAGGGTGAAGCAGAAATTTTACAAAAGTATTATATGGACAAAGTGTTGGTAACAGAAAAATTGACTCATAGCAAAATTCTTCCTATTCTAAACATGTCAGTGTCTAAGAGGATTAGGGATACCAACTCTTCCAATGGTCTGACCATGGCTGATGCCTACTTTACACTGAATGGCACTGTGAACCTGTGGAACCTTTCTGATGCATGTTGCTGGGTTCAAGATAAGTGTTCCTTTCTTACAAAGAGAAAAGATGGGTCTCTAGCCTCCATCAGAAGTATTTGAAACCAAAGGTATGTCCTCTAACTACAGGTGCAACCTAAAAAATTTGGATTCATCTCACTTAATTGGGACATTTATTTTGGGGAACTGGAATCTGTAGACTCTGCAATGGGTCAGTAGGAAAAGAATAAGCTGTATCTGTGCATGCTGTAAGCATATGCTTCTTTTCCTTGTAAACTGTATATTCAGTCATGTACAGGTTTCAAGGAGGTAAAAACCCCCAAATTTACACCAAAAAATAGAAGCCATGGTATATTCCATAACCACCTGATCTGGGGAGACAACAGGGAAGGATGGTAGGGGGTACCATGGTACATCTTAATACGTATAGCAATGCATACAGATACCTTCAAAAGGTATCCATTCAGCTCATTCAGGATTTGGGGTTTTTGCCGGAGTTTGTTGCTTGTGTATTATACAAGTTCAGTTGCATGTAGGGCACTTGAGCAGAAGCTTTGCTAACAAAAGTACATGCACCCTGCAATTTTGAAAACTCTTTCTCTCTTCACTTTTCTCATCTAAGTTCCAGCGCTGTATGGAGTAAGACCAAGTTTTTTATTGAACAACATTAAATTCTTTGTATGAAGAGGGTGACAGCAATCTATGACTCACTCAACCAATAATTAATGGACTTCAACTGAAATGGTTATGTAGAGAATGTTGTTCATGCAAATTATACTGGCTAATTCTTTTTTTTTTTCCCCTTTCACTTAATTAAGAAACACAGCTCCTTCATCTTTTTATGCAAAATCAGAGTCATGGATGCATGTGATTGTATTTCAAAACAAGAGGAGCAATCTATTAGCTTTGATTCGCTTTTATAGCATTATCAGTACACTGTCACCCTAAAGTTCTAGCAGTTTCCCAGTGCCTGGTCAGCAGAGAACTGAAAAGTGGGGAAAATTTAGCAATCTTCAGGTTCCCACTGAACTGAATACTTGTCCATCTCAGTTCCTCTACCAGAATGGCCAGACAGAGCATCCCAGCACCTGACAGTGTTGGCCAGAAGCTCATTTTGGATGAGGCAGAGCACTGTTAGCAAAACCCCTCTTGATTGTTATATGGGGGATCCACCCAAGAAATTGCACTTATGAACTTATGTGTAGCAGAATTAAAATGCCTATATGACATTACCTGGTATGTAGCCATCACAATAACTTATTACAGATAGTCACATTGAGTCTGAACTTCAATTTCCAGAAGAGCAGAGAAAGACTGAGAAATAAAGACATACTTACTATTACCACAGATGTACAGGGACATTTTATCTCAGTTTTCCTCAGTTTGTGTACCACAGTTCTCCATTATGGCAAGATTTACCTCACCAAACATAAATGTTTACAAGTCAGACATTTATATCTGATCTAGTCAATGTGGACTACCTGTATAGTCAATGGTGAAAAGAAGACAGCCTGAAAGGGTGATTAATTCTATTCTAAAGCAGCTATCTGGAACAGGACAGATGAATTGCATCCTAAAACTGCTTATTTCTCTCCACTGACTATAAAGGGAGTATACAGTGATTAACTCGGATGTAGATGTCTGAAGTTAAGTGAGATGAATACCATCCTCAGTGACTTGAAGAGTATTTCTCACCAATCTTTCTGTTGCAAAAGAATCTGTGCTTGGTTTTTGTCATCAGTCCCCAACAGAATCAAAATCAGACAGAGTAGAGATAAATGGATAACAGGATCCATGTCACAGACAAGTAGCAAGTACTCCTTGCATTTATTACTAGATGGTGATATTTTGGTATGTTTTTCTAGGAAGAAAAATGTTCAATCTCTGTGAATACTAATGTAAAAAAAGACAACCCCCCAAAATGCCTCTAGAATAATATCATTCCAGTGAAGAAGTCTGTTGAATAACTGGTGCTTTAATTGTGCTAGCAAGAGGGCTTTGAATTACACCATTGTATTAACTTGTTATCCATCAAAAAGATAAAAGAGCACACAGTAAAATGCGTTCTTTATGAAACAGTTTTTTATTTGCATTTAATCACTTGTCAGGTATTACACTCAGGCAGAGTCAGAAGAAAATGGAGGAAGACTGATACTTCTTCTATAACACCACATATTTTCATCATAATATAATTCGGACTGAAATGCAGAAGTCCAGTTAAATGTGTTCAACTTCTAAAATTCAAGTACAAAAAAACCTAAGAAATGGTAACTTAGTATTATTACACATTCACCTGATGTGTTCTTCTTTGTTGCTTAGAAGCAGTCAGAAAACACTAAATACTTTTAAATTTAGTAGTGAATTGATGTCTATAGTAAATATATTTAGTTTGTGAAGGGCTGATAAGGAAAGGAATTTCCTAAGTCAACATGTATTATGTTACAGTATTATTGAGGTATTCTTGGTCTTTGGTCACAAATCAAGGTCAGACCAAAAGAAGATACAAAACAAACAACTGTTTAAGATCTTGTTTTGTTTTTAATTGCTGTTGTCTAAAATTAAGAGATTGAAGGGTTTGTGGTTTGCCCCCTTTTAGAATCTGCTGTGACTGGTAATAGCAAACATAGCTTAAGACTGTGATAAAATGTAGACCTACCATAGAGTCCTGAACCTCATGTCTCTGCCCTAAATACAGAAATTCTCCTATCAACTTTTAGAATGAAGCATGACTGATAGAAATTTAGAATTAAGCTAGATATGCAAAGTCAGGCACAGTGGCTCTGAAGTGAGGGAGAAAGAGTTGGGAATCAGACATAATAAATCATGCACTATATTTACTTTACAGAATGCAGGTACAGGATTGATGGTTCTCCAATGCTGTTGCATGCACTGCTGACACATAAACTGATGCTGCGACTTTGCATACTCATATTCAGAAGGAATGACTTGCTGACTTTGGCTAAGGAAAAAACTATAAAAAAGTACTTGTACATATTAAATTGCTGCAACTTTATACACATTGTAAAGGACTCTCATCCTTGACAAATAACAAAGGAGTAGATGTTGAGCTGGCGGGATGTCAGACACAACTTCTGTGCATGATGTAGCACGATCTGCAGGCAGAGCATGTGCACAGCAAGGTGCTGGAATTGCTGATACTCCTTCTAATCAGCCTCACAGTGCAACTAAAGCAGGAACACTGCAGTAGATTGAAGAAGCTGAAACTTCAGAAAGGTTCTGCAGACCTTAAACCAATGTCCAATTCATTGCTGCACCTAGGACACATTTTCTGATGCCCCAGTTCCTTTTCCAGTGTTGTAAAATGATCGAGCTGCTCTAGAGGCACACCCACCAGTCACCAGACTTTCTTTTTCAATTGAAAAACAATTAAATCTTATGTGGAAATTTTATTTCATGGAAAACAAAGATCATTTCATTAGAAAAGTGTAAGAAACTGTACTTTGGAGACTTCACTAGGGTTATTTGGAGAGCTGCCCATGTCAAATGAACATTTGACCAGTGTAAGAGAAAAACAAGACAGTGTGGTCAGTATTGTCAAGAAACTGACTCTAAAAAAAAAAATCAATTATCATTGCTTTCATCCCAGACCAACTGCAGAAAATGGAGCAGATGTGGGATACCAAGTGACAGAGGCAGAAATATGGGAATAAATTTGACTAGTTTTCAAATATATGCTTTTCTAATTTGAGCTATTCACATGTGGAATATATATTCATGCTTGAAAAAAACAAACAAACAAAAAAACCCACATGATGAACTTGTCATAGCTGGTAGACTACAATTTGTCATTTCATCATGGTTAGGACAATTACACTTTCCAAGTTAATAGCTGCTAAAACCGTTTCTAAGATAATGGTGAATGGTAGTGAGATATGTGCACAGCATGTCTTTGAATAGGAGGGTAAAATTCTAACCTAATACATATGCAGGTCAATATTGTTAAACATAGTCTGGCATTGATGATTTTAGTGAGAGACCACAAGCCCTAAATTTGGTGATAAAGAATAAACTCCAGATGAGAAACCTGGGGTCAATTCTTCTGAAAATTGAAAAAAAAAAAAATAAAAAATAAAAAAATAAAAAAATAAAAAAAGAGAGAGGGAGAGGGAGAGGCAGAACAACTTTTTTCTTTTCTTTTTTTTTTTTTAATATGGAAAATACTCTTAAAAAGACAAAAGAAATATTTCTAATAAATGAAAATTACATATTTGTTTGGTCTTCTTTTGTAAAGTGAAAGATGCTCAAACTGTTGTACCTCAAGTCAGAAAAGCAAGTTGTGCTTAACCATTCAGCCTTTCTGATTTTATTTCTCACAGGAACAAACAATTCAAGAAAGCAGAGGTTTTGAGTTGTCAAGACCCACAGTGTTAACAATAGCTTATTTTTATTCAAACGTTTTGAGAAAAATCTTTATAAGATGCCATTGTAACTGTTGGCAGTACACTTGAGAAATCTGATTATTGTAGAGATTGATAGTTACATTATATATATCCAAATCAAATGATGCTGCAAAACCTCCAATTTTCTCCTCAGATAATGGATGGCTTACTTTAGCCAGCTTTTATGCAAGGTGTCACTTCAAGTGTTGTGCCTTATGAAATACTTCAGTTATTTAATTGCCTGCTGTATGAACACAGAGGCAAATATATATGCCCTCTTGATTTCTAGTCTCTCCTATCTTCTCACTACTTGTTTTCAAACTTTCAGAAAAAAACCCCCCAAACCAGAAGAGAATTATTAAGAGATGTTGATGTTTGGTTTGAGGGGGATAGTGCAAAATTAACTACATTAACTAAGATGCAGTAAATACTGAGAATCATAAATTTCATTTAATAGGATATATGTGATTACATCATAAGAAATTACATGGCTTCCAGGTAGTATCTGGCTCTGCTCCTATGCTTATTCTTTTCTAGGACAGTAGGTAGATACTGGCTTCCAAAGCTCTCTAGCTAGATTTTTTCAGTTGTTCCTTTTAGGTTTTCAGGAGGTATTTTTACATAATGGTGTTTCCTGTATGTGTGTTATCTTAGTCATTATCTCAAAGGACAACCGAAGGCAGCAATGTAAAAACTGCCTGAGAAATTGAAGATGACACAGTTGTACATTAAAACAAATGATGGAATTTTTCTTGAAAATTATTCTATGTAGCAAAACAAGTGAGTAGCATGTGCTTTATTACACAATTGTCTGTCAGAATAGTTTAACTTATATCCAAGATAATGATCCTACAAGTACTCACACAGTTAGACAGAGAAAACAAAGCTCAGGAACCATTCCTGACAATTTTGGTGCATGGTAGGAATACAAGAAGTAGATATTATTTTTAAAATGGAACAATTTCTCCTTGCCTTCAAGAAGAGCTTTAGCAGATTAATAATTGAAAAAAAAATGACTATCAACTTATCAGTGTTCCTGCTGAAGAATGAGTAGTTGACATGTTTTTGAGATCTTTAACAGGCAAATTTTCTGGGGTTCTATAATGACTATTTATTGTCATGGCTTCTCCATCCAGAGGAAAAATACAGACTTTAGGATAACAAAGGTGTTCAAGACAACAATTGGGAAACAAAACTGGTCAGCTGGTGAATATCATATCTACTTCTCTATAACTATGTGTTTGCTGTCTTTTGTAACATTCACATAGGCAATGTAAGGAATAGACACTATGAATGAGACTTCTGTAACGTGACTGTGAAATGGCTAGAAAATCTCATTGAAAGAGAAGCTGTTGCTCTCCAATGTTCAGTAGTAAAACAAAATATCTCTGCTTGGCTCTGTAGGCCTTTAGGCCTGGTACATTAATAGCTTAGCATGAAAAAGATAAGACCTAGAGGGTCCATGATGCTAATGTTAAATTCTGTCAAAGGCTTCTGCAGAATAGAAAGGCATAAAGCAATAGCTCTGTATGTTGTTCAAAGAGCAGTGCAAGCCTATGAGCAATACAGCAAGTAATCATCTTACATTTGAAAAGAGATTTAAAATAAGCATGATATGCATTAGAAAGAGCATTCTAATGGTGGTAATACAGACCAGTGGTAGCATATGTTGTCCATGATGGCCTTTGTCAGAAGTGTTAAGGATCATACTACAAATCTGTCAAGAATGCTGTGGATATAATCAATCCTACATTGGAACAGATGGATAAATTAGGTGAATTTTCAAGATCTTTAACAGGCAAATTTTCTGGGATTCTGTAATGACTTTATTTATTGTGATGGCTTCTCCATCCATGGGAAAAATATAGACTTTAGGATGGCAAAGGTGTTCATGACAACAGTTGGGAAACAAAATTGGTCAGCTGGTGAATATTGTGTTACCTGCAGGTGGAAGAAAAGGACAAAAGCTCACTGCCTCTAGAAAGGGAGGGACTCAAATTGGACTCAGTATCTTAGAGCCATCTACCAGTCAGGGATGCTTTATGATCTAAAAGTTTACCTCTATGAGCTAAAACAGCTATAATCTAAAGTTGGACTTGGTCTGTTCAATGAATCCTGTTCCTTGTTCCCTGAGCTTTAACTTTGCTCAGAACATAAGAAAATTGTAAAAAAAAAAAAAAAAAAAAAAAAAAAAAAAAAAAAAAAAAAAAAAAAAAAAAAGTAAGAAAACTTTTGTTGTATAATAAAGCATAAAAAGTGAGAGAGATGCACAGTGTTATAATATGAATTAACTTCTATACAATTTATTTGCTTTCACTGGAAAGGCCATAACTGGAAAGACAGGCAAACTTCTTGTTTATGCTGCTGTTGCCTTTGAACACTACAGTACTGTAAAGCAAATTCCCAGTTCTTGAGCATAATTGCTACAAATGGGATTTGTTCATGCACAGCCTTCAGTGATTTTTACAAGTGGTTCTTCCAAAGTCCCTGTGTCACAACGAGGTGGGTTTTGTAAAGGTTAGACTTTTTGCCCCACTATAAGTCAGAGTGAATTACACTTTTTGCTGCTATAAGTCAGAGTGTTCTGTATGGCTGAAGATACACCACAGAAAGAACACTGATATTGTCAATTTCAAATATATCCATATTTGTTTAATATAACACTGCCATTCCCTATTTTAAAACCTTGGGGGTATATTTCCTCTGAATTATGAGATTCCTAAATTGTTTGAACCAGGAGGTAGATGCTGGTTCCAAACTGACAATGATTTTTTCTGTCTGGAAAAACAACAACAACAACAGCAACATCACAATGAATTGGTTGAGGAGTAACATGTAACATATTCAGAGCCTGAAGTGACCTACCAAATGTTAGCTGGTTAGTGACAGAGATGAGAGATGATGATAGGGCCAAATGCACTTATTTTTTTTCACCAGACCCCAGTAAATTCCCTTGCTCTCCCTGTTGTGGTAACAAATTACTTCTGAGGTACAGACACTGATTTTTAAGGTGTTGATACAATCTCTGATCCCTATAGAGCAGTAAAGTACTCCTACTGCCTTTGGGCTTTGCAGTAAGCTTCAAATTCCCATTTAACCCTGGTTGAAACTATTTTGGATATTGCATCTTAATACCAATAAATTAGAACCAATAAAGAGAATTTAGTCTTTAATCAGACAAAGCGAACCAATGGAGACCTCTACCTCAGGCTATCAAGGTAGTTATAGAGGCTGAACTTTAAAAGACCAGTATAGTTTTATGACATCTGAAACCTTTGTAGTTGAGCAAGTTAATATGTAAAACAACTTCATTTCCTGTCACAGGACTGGAGCAGATGACCTAATGTGTAAGGAATGATTTTCTATTTGCACATCATACTTCACTCGATTAGGTAGATATATCACTGGATATTTTCACTATTTTAATCTCAGGCTGATACATAAAACTGTGTTCATCTTCACAGTGGAGGCTTACTTTTTCCCAGTTTAGAGTTCTGCTGTTGAAGTTAAGCCTTTTGTGTCCCATTCATCAACACAAAATTTGACTACAGACTGTTCACTAAAAATAAGAAGAAAGTTCCATTCACTAGCAACCATCATTTAGCCAACTTTCCCCTCTTGCTTTATTTTTTTTCCTTGAACTTCTTATTATGCAAATGCTTTAGCAAGTATTGTAGAAGCCTGGTGACTGAAACGTACAGAAGTTCTGCTCTTATGGGGGAAATCATTGAACATGCATATTTCAAGTGCAGGGAACATGTTATTGAGGTAACTTATAAGTAATATAGATCTAAAGACCTGCCCAGCATGTTAGTTTACCTTTATGCTACTTTTTTTTTATGAGCAAGAGAACCCAGATTCATCCCTTGTCAACATGTTTGCTTTGGCACTAAATTGAATGATGGTTAAAGAAATAGTTAGAAATCCTTGACCTCTTTGGCTGTGAAAATGGAAGTTGAAGAAACTTCTCAAAAGGTTTGTGGTTTATGTCTTTGAGGAAAAAAAGAATTTGAATGCTGGACAGTTTCATAGTGAAGCCTGATTTTTTGAATTCAACTTATTAATTGCCTGCTTGAGATAATTAAAGCATTTGTGCTCAAAATAATTGGTGTCATTGAAAATAAAGGATTTAACCTTGGCAGTAGATTCAATCTGTCTGCTCCAATTCATTCCTGTGAAGAGGAATCATGGTGTGTGCAGTTTTTTTCTCTCCCTTAAAATTGCTAATAATTAGTTTAAACATTCAACAGATCAGTTGGGTAATGGACGTGTGTAGTCCCTCATTGTTCTGCTTTATATGGCAGGACTAGAAGTGACAGTCTCTTTGAGGATAGGGGTAGTGGGTACTACATTGCAAGAGAACCAAAATGTGAGATGATTTTTATAATCTGATCACATTTTTGTTGAACTTGAACGTTATAGATTTAAAATTCGGCCAAGTTTTTGTCTTTTCAGAACTTAGTTCCACGGAACACGAGATGGGAAGAAAATAAAGGAAGATGGACCAGTGATCTGAACGTCAGTCTGGAGAGGTTTTTTGAGAATCAGTTGTAGGTGTTTGCATGTCACAGAATGGTTGAAGTTGGAAGGGACCTCCAGAAGTCATCTGCTCCAACTGGACAGGTGTATCCATTGCAATACAGAATAGCAGATACAGTATATGCTGTACAAATATTTTACTGGCAGAATTTCCATGGCTCATGTATGAAAGTCCAGAACCTGATATTGGGTATTCAGAGTCCCTGAGGCAATATTTAGCTCTCACAAAGATAAAAATATGAATTCATCTGGTATTAAGGAGTAGAATCAGGGGAGGGAGGGAAATTTTCAGATCTGTCTTGCCTGAGGATTTGGCTGGATGACAATTTCTTTTTTCTTTTTCTTCTATTTCCCTTTTTTTTTTTTTCTTTCAAGAAATATTGAAGTCCATCCTTTCCAAGATGCATGCAATTTCTTGTCTAGTAGAGGAGGATATGCAGTAAGGGAATAAGAAGCCTTCCTTTACATGATGCACCTGTAAGAGCAATTGTATAAGGTTTTGTGACAAGACTTTTTCCAGAAGCGGGAAGACTGTTTCAGCTCCTTTTAATGTCTGAAGGTGATTCAAATATCACAAAATTTGAGAGTTTTTTGCATAAAGCATTATAAAATGCCCAAAAAATGAAAAATGTTTTCTCCACCTTCTGATATTCTTTCACCATAAAAATCAAAACAGATAAAAATTCATTAGGCATTAGAAAACATTATAATAGCATTTGCTAAAATCAATGTCTCTGAAATTCCTGATATCTCATTTGGAGCTTCTGGTTTCCACACGTTTTCTTTTGGATAGCTTATGCCTTTTGTATGGAATAGGAATTCAGAGTAATTGATGATCTGAAGTTTGATTTTCTCTTTTGCTACAACTGCATGCTTACATTTGGCTTTTGAAAAATTCACATTACATGGGACTTGAATATAAGCAGAAAATAGCCAACAGTCCAGACAGTTTTTCCTTCATAAAAATAAGATGACTTAACATAAAAACTCCAAGTTCCCTCTAGATGAAGCTGGACCTTTCTAAGGCCTGTGTTGTAGGGAGAAGTATTTGGTGGTTCCATCTTTGAATCTCTGCATTGTCAGAGATTCAGTCTCTCCAGTGAGATCACACCCTCCTCTGGTCCTGTACCTTCAATGAGTCAACAGGTACATTAGGACCTGGGTCTCTGATGAAGATTCTCAGTGAAAAGGAAACCTGCTATCTTGTTCTTTGTGCATAATAAATCAAGAAAGGCTCTGATGTGGTCCTGAGGAAGTCCCTCAGCACTGGTGAGGCCTCACCTCTAATTCTGTATTGGGTTTTGGGCCCTTCACTGCAACAAAGACATTGAGGTGCTAGAGCATGTCTAAAGAAGGGTGACAAAGCTGATGAAGGGTCTGGAGCATAACTCTTATGAGGAGCAGCTGAGGGAGCTTGGTTTGTTTAGCCTGGAGGAAAGGAGGCTCAGGGGGGACCGTATTGTTCTCTAAAACTGCCTGGAAAGCAGGGTGTAGCAGGTCAGGGTTAGTCTCTTCTAGGCAACCAGTGACAGGAGGAGAGTAAATGGCTTCAAGCAGCACCAGGGCAGCTTTAGATTGGATACTAGGAAAAAAATTTCACTGAAAAGGTTGTCAAACATTGGAACAGGCTGCCCATGGAATCACCATGGGTGAATCACTTTTAGGGTGGATTTACGATCCCTAAAAGTTCTCAAAACATGTGTGAGCATGGCACTTGGGGACACAGTTTAGTGATGAACACAGCAGTGCTAGGTAAGGGGGGAACTTGATGATCTTAGAGGTATCTCCCGATCTTAATGATTCTATGATAAAACTTGTGCTGACATAGCATATATGTAAGAAAAATTTCCTTCAATGAAGAGCATATCCCCGTTTTTTTACGGTGAAACACATCTCCCATATCCTTTTACTCTAGAATGAATAATCATGCAGTTGCACCAGCAGTCTTTAGGGAATACTCTATTGTCCTTCTTCATTTTGGAAGCACTGATTAGCCTTGTACTTTAACTATAGCAGACCATAATTAGTCCAACCTCTGGGACTCCTATTTGCAAACAGAGCTAGAAGATCCCTGATGGACACATAAGCATTCTCCCTTTGCTTCCTGACAAGTAGGAAGGGCTTTTATCTCATTAGGTGAGACAGCCTTTATTTTGACCCTCAAGCTTCCTGATATTGTAACAGCTCAGCTGAGATGCCTCAGCATTGTCTTCACCAGTCTCTAACATTATTCTTAACGGAGTCATTGCAGCTGAATGATAGCAAGCATTTGTCAGCTCCAATTTCTAAATATTAAAGAGTCAAAATAAAGGTTGCATTGGCAAGACTGAAATAAATAAATAAATAAAAAGTGGAAAATAAATAAAATAAAAATTAAAAGGAAGGAGAAGTGTGAGAAAGGAAGGGATATGGAAAGGCAAAGGGAAAAAGAGAGGCGAAGAGAGAGGAAGGAAAGGATATTTCTAAGAAGTAGAATACTTTAGTGTGAAGATAAATGTTTGCAAGATTTCACAGACTATGACTTAGAAATCTCAGCCATAAGCATTCATTTAGTTAATTTATCCTGTGTGTCTCTCTCCATATGAAGGCACACGCACATAGTCATGTAGAACCCAGGACAATATCCCATTGTCTAGAAAATCTACTGTAAGTGGAAACATACATAGGAAAAAGAATAAATGGGCTTAAATTACATTGGGAGTTAGAAGGGAAAAGGTCATGAACTCAATTTAGTCTTACAAATGTAAAAAAATAAAAACTTTTTAGAGCTTCATTTATCCTCTGAATTCATGAGATCTACCCAGAGTCATTAGACTGAAGCAGTAGAACAGGAGTTAGGTGATATGTCACTATTCTTTCAACAAGACGGTGGTACAAGCCAAGTAAAGCTGGTAGAAATACATTATTTAAAGTGAAGGAATTATTCTCTTTGCCTATTGCTTAGCATAATATAGATTTTAAAAAATCTTTTACAGCTTATATGTCTGTAAAACCAGTTCTCACTAATCTCCATCAATGTCAGCTCCCATTCAAAAAACTTACGCTGCTCATATTCAAATTCACATATATGCACATTCACATATATACATATGCATCTGCACATACACATTTTTATATATACATATGTATGCATACACAAAATTGCACAGTGACCCATCCCACCCACCTGCATCTTTGAGAAAAATTTGGTAGTATAATAGTTGAATTATTGTTAAGGATTCTTTTCTTTGGGATTCATGTTAAGGATACATTTCTTCATCTTTGCTGAAGGCTTTCAATTTTCATTTCAACAACATATTTAAGGGACTAAGATGATAGAATAATAGGAAAAGAAAATATGTCTTTCTCCTTTTTCAGAAGTTAATTCATACCCATGGGACATGCCAGATTTTAATGCTACAAAATAAAGTCCTCTTATGCTCTGTATGTGCACTACATTTACAATCTAAGCAGTGAGTGTGTGAAGTTCTCTGCCTGAGAAGCTTAATTGTGCCCAAGAATGACTAGCATTAGGGACAAGACAGTACTTGAGCCTCAGTGAGCTTCTTGAAAACTGGGATTTTAACATCATCAAAAATGGTATCTCTTCAAGAGAAGGAGATGTTATTTTCAAATTAGAAGAAATGGCTACATTGTCTATATTTCCACAAAAACTGAAATTGTTAAGCATTCCTTGCCACCTTTATCTCATTTGAGCATTTGAGATCCTCTAATAATTATTTGGTTTTTTTGATAATATGTGGTGTACAATGCCCTCCTGATTATTATAAAGTTGTGGCAGTTGCAGGACAGGGTGGCCTGTGCCATTCCTATGGCATCTCTAAGAACATCCTGGATAGATGTTTGTGCTAACACATGAAGCCCTATCTAATGAGCAGCATAAAGAACACAGAACTGAACTCTGCACATGGTACATTTGTTTACCCCAAAGAGTACTGTCCTGATTTAGGCCAAGGAGAGGGTTAGTTTTTTTGCAATAAATGGGAGGGGCTGTGGCCAAGATCCAGATATTATTTGATATCACCTCAAGCCATGATCAGGAGCTGGGGGGAGGGGACTCTGGCTTCAGGAGCAGAATGTGGATTCTGGTCCAGAAAAAAAATGTGGCTGCTCTCGTGCTGTGGCAGGATTGGGCTTGGTGAGCATTTCGCATGTAAATCACCCTCTGTTTTGTACACTTTTGCTATTAATATTATTGCTGCTACTGTGTGTTTTGTTATCTTGTTGCTGTTTCCAATAAATCGTTCTTATTTCAACCCATGATCTTTGCCTTTTATCCCTCCAATTCTCCTCTCTGGCCATCCAAGAGGGGCCAGGGATAGGGGAGGGAACACAACAGTAAGGAAGGGAACAAGCCAGCAGCAGTGTGGTTTGAGGAGTCTGAGTGGGAGAACTAAATTCAGGAGGACCATTCCTAAACCACAACATAAGCGTTCCCAGCCAAAGTAGATCTTATGAAAAGAGGTCTTACACCAGGCCAAGCCCGAATACAAACTAGAAAGAAGTGAAACTCATGAGGATTGAAATAAAGACAAGATGTTTTGAATTTTTTACTTTTGCAGCTTTGATTGAATTGAAATTACTGCGTGGATATAAAATAATGCATTCCAATCTCAGGCCGTTGTCCCAAACTGTCATAATGCTCTGCTTTCAATCTGTAAACACCACTCCATTTTACTTCGAGTTGCTAGAGGGAAAAATAACAGCAATTTCTCAGACTTTAACAGGTTTGTGTCATTTAACATCCAGTTAGAATGAAAACATTAGTGTCAGAAGATAGTACTTATGAACAGATAGGGTATTTTCAGCCATGTGTATCACAGTATTTGCTATGAGAGAACCAAGCAAATATACTCAGATGTGTGTACATGTGTACATATATATGATTTTGCACTGCCCAGAGAATACCCAGCACAAGTCCTCATCAGGCAAAAGAGACATGTGTGAGAAGATTGAGTGAAAATTCAGTGTTATAGAAAAGACCATTGATGTCTCTTATGGTAAAACTCCATCTTGATAGAGCACCATATTCCAGCCTGATGAATATCAGGAAAATTTTGTTTAAAGGAATATTTTCAGAGAAAAAGTAAATAGGACTTTTTCTAAAATTGTCAAATTGATTCTAGACAGCTGTATAGAAGAATATGCTAATATTCTAAGTGCAGCTGGTTCAGACTGTTACAATGTTGAGAAGTTTTAGTCATTGGAGACATACTGTCAATGCAAATTCTTTGCCTTTTTGTCTTCACATGCAAGTATTTCTTTCTTTTCTTTCTTTTCTTTCTTTCTTTTCTTTCTTTTCTTTCTTTTCTTTCTTTTCTTTCTTTTCTTTCTTTTCTTTCTTTTCTTTCTTTTCTTTCTTTTCTTTCTTTTCTTTCTTTTCTTTCTTTTCTTTTCTTTTCTTTTCTTTCTTCTTTTTTTTTTGTTTTGTATTTGTTTTTGTTTTGTTTTTGTTTTAGTTTTTGTTTTTGTTTTGTCAGAAACAAAATATTTTAACTGTAGGAACAGAAAACAGGATTAAATAGGTGGCCAGAACAATTCATAAGAAAAGAAAAATGAATCTGGAGGAGCTCAGCACCTTCCAGGTTTCACTGTAAAAACAAACTGGATCATTGTGGAGACGTAGCTGAATCTGTGGTTCAGAGAGGAAACAATGACTACCATCCTCCTTTCTTGTTCTAATTCAGATCTTCTGGCTATTCTCAGGATGGTATGGCATTCTGTTCTTCTGTCACTTCCCTTCCTGTAACAGGGATTTATGTGTGATTTTACTGTCTCCACAGTTCTCTGTCGCCATGAAGAGCAGACTGGCAATTAATCCATATTAGAAGTCAGTGGAAAATTATAGACCAAGTTTGGTACAAAGGGCTCTTTAAAGAATACTGAAACTCCAATCATTGTCTGAAACCTAAGACAGGGCACTGCTGTCAGAAGTGTTAGAGGTAAGTAGCTCCACAGGCAGGCCCAAGATGCATGGTCATGATTTGGAGCTCTAGAAATTTAAATCTACCTGTTGCATATGTATATTACTGGTTATGCATGTGGCTATGTGTACATGCCAATTACATGTGTGGAGAAACTCCTCTCACAGGTTCTATAAATAATTTTCTTTCAGGTGGTACCATGCACTTATCTGATAACTACACTGTTTAAATGGGGCATCCAAAATTCCTGTTCTCAGCATCTGTCTGGAAAGCAGTTTACTTTCTGATATGGCTATGTCTGCAGAAATACTGATCTTATTATTGCACCCATTGCCATTTTTCATGCATACTTCCTTGTGATAGATAATCATCCTTGCCAGGCTAAACAGGCATATGACAAATCCTAAGGGGACGTGCCATTAGTGTATACTGTCATTGCACTAACCTAGGGTTTAACTGGTGCAGAGAAGGTTCTGCCAACCTGCAACCACAAGCTGAATTTCATCTATTAATTACTGTATTTATATCTTTTTTTAATTATGAATTTTTATGTGCATAATCTGCAGGAAACCAAACCAAACCAATCCCAGGAATACCTAAGCAAGATCTAATAAAGCCTTGTTTGGTGAAAGTGTTAATTATACACATAAGCACCTAACACAATAAGGAATTTAGTTCAGGAAACTCTCTCTTCATATCTGCTCTGTTTCTGTGTGGTTTATTTCCCACAAAGGTTGTGAGAAGATGTATTTTCTGAGGACAGTACTTCAGAATGTGGCAGCAGTGGGTATTGTTGTGTGTCATATAAAAAGGAATTATGCATTTATTCTCTCTGACATCTCTTGTAAAAAGCTGAGTCCTGTCTTTTCACTCCTCTAAGTCTGAACATGCATTTTTGTGCTTCCAAATACATTGATGGTGCAAATCAGAGATTTTGCAGCTCAAATGATCTAATTTAGAGCTGCCATCAAGCATCTTGCAGATTTTCTTGTGACCACTGAAATGGAGGCATAAAGGAAGATCATTCTTTCAAAAATTCATTTCTCATATATGCTGTCAAGAAATACCATGCAGAGGGGGAAAAAAAAGACTACAAAATAAAATACAAGGAAAGGTATAGTATAGATCTGTAAAACACATCAACAGATTATGGATATTTTTGTGAGGCTCTTTTTTATCTTACTCATTTGCTCTTCTGCTTTTCCTTTCTCTGATAAGTAATCTCAGGCCCCATCACTCTGAAAGCTAGTGCTTTATTAAGGTCTCTGGAAAACTTCTATACAAGCTTTTGCGGACTTTGGGTCTAAAAATATTGTGGCAAATGACAGTGCTCCATTAAAATAAGCTTGAAATAAGAATTTGTATCTCTAGTGTAATATATTGCTTAATAATCAGTCATGGGGTGCAGGCACACTGCGTGCTTGAGAAGACTTTAAACTTAATTTTAATTTATTTTTTTAATAAAAAAGTAGGACTTGATTTAAATAATAAAAAAAAAAGTTATCACACAGAATATATATGTATTTATCTATTACAGATCATGCTGAAAAGTATAGAAATTCCTTTCAGGACATAGTACTTGCATGAGTGATGGGGTATTTTGTCCTTTCTGCTGCTTATTTTTTCTTCTTTTTCTTTGGCTTTGATTCTGAGAACAGCATGCTCTTTTCATCTTGCTAGAGATATGGTTCTGCATAAATCTCTCAGGAGATCTCACTCTACACAAGCAATTTTATGGTAAGAAAAGGAATGCTTCCTTATGTCTGTATAATTTCAGTTGTGTAAATCAGTGCATTGACCTTAAAACCATCCTGACTTTACTGTGGATCCGCCTTGTTCATTAAGTTTGGCTTGTGAATTATAGTAGCCATAATATCTTTTGCTTCTATGTTATGCACCAGTTGATTGCATTTTTTCAGTAAGTGTTTGAAAAACGTAAGGGTTTTATTTTTCTAGTACAGATGCAGTTTTTTTTTGGGGGGGGGAGTGGAAACAAAATAAATGCAAAGGAGAAAGAAAAAAAAAAAAAAAGATGTGAGGAAGAGTGAAATCTGAGACTTGTTAAATAGTTCTGTGGTGACCTGAAAGAAGAAAATGGTATCTAGTTTATAAGTATCAAGCAGCTTTGCAATTAAGCCGAGATGAAGCCAGCTAAAGTATAAAATATGGCTATAAAGCTTCCCATAAACTACAGAAATGACAAAATAAAATATGTGCATATGCTAATTATATGATGTAGACCTAGTTTTGCATTTCCATAAATCATTCTCTTGAATTGTTATATTGACTGGTAATTAGGAGACTTATGAAAAATCACTTGATTTATATTCTCAGCCAGGTCTGGACCTTACTATGTACTGATTTCAGCAAGGAAGCTTCAAGAGATACACAGGAGTATGTCATACTTTACTGAATGAAATGGCAAAGGGTTTTTTTGTGCTGTCAGATGCTTCTGGAGTGTCCATGGATTTTATGAGGATATATGAACCTTTCAGTTGTGGAAGAATTTTGTTTAAAACATAGGCTTACAGTCTAGGAAAGAGAGCAAGACTGGGTCATCATATACCTAGATATACCTGGAATACATTAAGAGTATTAATTTTTTCTTTTAAGTCTCATATTAAATCATATATGGTATATGTAAAATTGAAATTTCATTAGATCTCCAGGAACAAATCACTGCCTGTGAATCCAGTTCTTGAATCTACTTTCTTTTTAGTCAATTACACATAATCAAAGAAATGCGTGGAAATTTTTTTAGACAGACTGGTTTGCATAAATTTTATTTGTTCCTTGCAGAGAATATCTAGAATCATCATTCCAAAGATGACACAAAACAGGTTGAAAACTCGATTTACAAACTGCTAACAAAATATTCTTTCCAAAGAAACAGAGGGAAAAAAAATTGCATCTCATCAGTTACTGGTTTGGTGTTTTTTTGCTTGTGTGTTATGTCTTTTTCATGCTTCCTTGTTTGTTCAATTGTTTTTTTAAAGTGGGCTTATTCATTTTGGCTACATCAATTCAGTGTATATTTTGTAATCTTTATGCCTATGAGGTGTTACAAATTGCTAAGACATTAGCAGCACAGGTCTAAATACTTCTCTTTTACCTTTTCTAAGGCAATTCATTTATAGATCTTATATAAAATTAATCATTACAGCTACTGTAAGCGGTTTAGAATTGTCAGTCATAAAAAAGAACAAAAATCCTTTGGCAACTGATAATTTTACCCCATACTCAGGTTCTTTGCCCTTAAAAATAAATAATGAATTCTTCACTCTGAAGTATAGAATGTTTTTGTAAGGAAACCAGGAAACCAGAGCTTAGACTTAAATAGTTACTGGAGGATTTGAAAGACATTTAAGTAAGATACATAGTGGTACCTGCTACAAACAAAAGAATATTATCCAAGCAGTATGAATGTAAGTGCTGTGTTCACAGGTAAGGAGTGTTTTAATTCTTTTTTAAGAGTCCCACAAATACATGTCAGACATCATAATTATTGCCACAGGTTGGAAGGTTGCAAGAGAGAAAAAAGTTTATGGATTAGCAAACTCTTGTAGCCACAGGTGTCCAAAAGTACTTTTTCTCTTCAGAAAAAAACCCCAAAAAAACAGCAACAGCAACAAAAAACAACAGAGTGAGAGAGAGGCATGACAGGTTAAATATGAGCATATGAGCAAGTCACACTTCAGTGTAGGGTTTCTAGCAGGGAACTGAGGGTGAACCCTAGAAAAACTCCCCTCCAACTACTGTAAATACTGCTTTACAGCAGTGAAATCTTAATTAGTATTTTTCTTCCATTTAACTGATCCATTGGGTAAGAGATGCCTTGTACCAATTTTTATCTTTTCACTCCTCATCTCCCTCCCCTGCCTTTTTTTTTTTTTTTTTTTTTTTTTTTTTTAATTTCTCTACCTAAGATTTCCAGGGGGAATGGTGTCTATAAATTAAACTAACTGGCCACAGTGTTATATGATTATTGTCTAAGTGGAACAGATTTATCATCTTCAGTTTTTCATTTCCTGTTCCAAGATTTTTGTTAAATACGTATTACTCATGAATGACAAAAGGACTAACAACAAGAGAGGCTATTTCCCAGGGGGAGTAGGTACATTTGGAATGTATTTATTATCTAGCTAATGCTCTTCACCAATAACTGATTGCACATTCTGTTAGATTTTGTGCTCTGCTATCTAAAACCTGTGTGTATTACCAGGTGGTGTTGCATGTGTTAATCCACTGAGACCAATGAAAGCTACTGCCTCTCTTAACATTTCAGAACACTGCAATTCTTCACCTTAGTCTCTCATCACCTCTTCTATCCCAGTCTTGTGCTACTGTGTTGACTTTGAGGAGAATGCCAAGTGGAACCGTCCAGAAGCATAGTTCCCTGTGTTGTAAACGTAAATTAGAGATCCATGGAGAATTTCAGCTCATAAAATTTCACTTTAAGGCACCCTGGGCTGAATTAATCGTTATTAGTGCATTGAAGTCTGCTTTAATTAACATAGTCCATTAACATATAATAAAAATTCAGAAATGTAATTGCAAATTGTCAAAAGAATCTGAATGATAATAAAAGATCTATGCCCAGGTGATGGTTTCTGGTTTAAACATATAAGAACAACATTAAATATCACCTACCTCACATATGCTTTCATCTGGAAAGCATAGTGTGTGTGCAGTGTTCACCCCAGGTGAACTGCACAGTTACCACTAAACTTCCTACTCTTCATGGCTCCCTTCCTCTGGGTTGTAGAAGCTACTCTGTGATTTTTGAACAGAACATGAGAACCTTTCTGTCCTTGACTATCTGATATTATTCTTTTTTTTTTCCTTTATTTTTTCTCATTCTGAAATACAAATAGCATGGTTTGACAGTGACTGCAACAACATGGGAGCACTCTGTGTGTAAAACCTGTGTTTAGCTATTTGTGGTGTCCTCTGATTACAGCCTCATGTAAATGAAAATAATGTGACTCTTTTTCACCTGTCACAAAGCCATATGTTAGGAAATACATAGCCTAGACTAAGGGCCAGGCCAGGGACTTATGCGTTTTGTTCTTGTCCCTTCTATTTGCTGAATTCTATGTGTTTCAGTTGTCACTTGCATAAAATGGATCATTGACATCTAAGGTACATCACAGTTACTGTTGTAGCTGTGGGGACATCCCTGCCCTAAATTTAGATGGACTTTGGCAAAACAGATGTTCAAGAACTTGCCTTGATTTCAGTCTGAAGCCTGCTATTCTGTTGTATTCTACAACAGTTAAACCATACCTAATATCTCACATAGAATCTAACATTCAGATTCCTGCAGAACCTGCAGTCACATCAGGTGTTACCAGTCACCAACATCTGAAATAAGACTCTGAAATAAGACAATAAATTTCAAACCTTCTCTCAGGTTTCTCAGGCTCCTGGGCTTTCAACTGAACTGAACAGACATGTTCAGAAGTAATTAAAGCAAATATGACTTCCAAATCTGATAGCAGTTAAACTCTTAGACACTTTGACTTTTAGTCCTTCTGCTGAATAAAACAGATCCAGGAGGTGACCATTGGCTCTGAGACAGGTTAGCACCAGCTGCTTTTTTAATCCATGCTTTTAATGCTGGTCCACCCCAGCTAGTTGGAGCAGCCCAAACAGATCAAGTGCTGGGTGCTAGCTCAGCTCACGGTGAAACAGTTTGGGTTCAGCACTCAACCTGGCTCATTATTCTTTAACAACACTTCATCAAATCACTAATGCATCTGGGTCTAATCATCCCACACTCTCTCAGACACCTTACTCCAAGGACCAATGTTGACATGTTTGACCAAGTCCTCTTCACACTCAATGAGGTAAAAAGACGTCTGAAAGTCAATTCATCCCAGCTAAGGACTTAAGACAGTGTCATGAGTCTAAAGTTAGGTAAAATTAATCAATTTCCTATTGCTCTCAATTGTCTCTGGAGGAGCTAAACAAACCTCTCTCTTTCAATAATGTGGCAGGATTTAGGCACTTAAGTTCTTTCTTATTGATCTAAATTTTGTGCAATGTGACTGCTTGTCATCCTTTCCCTTTAATGGGAGTTTTAGCCAAAGGTTTGAAAAAATATTAGTTATCAAGTAAAAGCATTCTTTCAGTTCTCTTATTGAAATCTATATTTTCAAAAGCTTTTTGACAAATACTTTTCCACAATTTGTCACTTACATTTAGAGACTACTTTGAACACAAGGCTTAAAAAAGTTCTGCCTTAACATCTCCAAGTAACTGGATTTTTGCAAGGTTGGGTCAAAGTTAATTAATAGGTATTATAGAAATGTAGGGAATAATATGATATCGAAAAGGGAAGACCAGTGTAACATCAACAAACCTTAGTACAGCTCAACAGATGGCAAAGTTTCGCTTGCCAGTTTGTCTGGTTTTTAAATTTTCAGGAAAAAGCAAGCTATTCTTTTGCTGTGGAATCAAGTTCCCAGAAAATAAGGACCAAATTAGTCTTATAAGTAATGGATTACAATGTCCCTGCTTACTATAGTCTTATCTCTTTAACCACTTACACAGTAATTGTTCAACAAAAGACTGACACTCTTTTCTATTTCCTGGTTGTGATCCTGCAGGATTGCAGCCATTAAAGAATCACCAGGCAGCAGAAGTGTAAAGTCTTTGTTGCCCATTTTTCAAGAACCTTTATTAAGGTTTCTCTTTTTTCATTTACTTGTAGCACACAATTTCTCCAGTAATGATGTGCTAGTACTTGACTTTCCTTCTGCTCAACAACAGGCTCAATTAATATTTTTTAAAATGCTTTCTTGATTTAATTTTCTTCTCCTGGATTAGCAATTCAGACTGAGCAGAGTTGGAGAACATCCAGCTCTGGGAGTTGTACATCCTTTCCCCCCAGTATTCTTATATTTAAATTCTTTATTTTAGAGGTTTCACCTTTACAGGATGTGAAGCTCTGGACGAGAAAAGCATTCTTAGTATTTGGAATTGATTCAATCAAGACAATATTGAATATTAAAAAAAAAAAAGTTTTAAGTAAAAACTGTGACCTCAAGCTAAAAACTTCTCTTTCTTTCCAGATACTCTGAGCTGTTTATATCAAAAGGAAAATATTATTTTTCATGTCCCATGAAACACATTCCTAACATGTCCATTTTTATAATGAAACATATTCTTAACTGCACCTAATTAAAACTGACTCCATCCACTCACATAGATTTTGAGCATTTCTAATGACTTTCTTAATGAACAAATAAAGATACATTCATTATGGTAATAGTGTGCCTCCCTTGATTTTTAACCACCAGAGAAGGCCTGCATATTAGGGCCTCTTCATGTATACATATCAGATGAGTGTTAATGTGTGTAACTCCTGTATGAAGAGAGATGGTGAACAAAGGGTCTTGAGCTTTTTGATTCATGTACTCTTCCAGTTGAAGCCAGATATGCCTTACTGACATATAAGTCCTGGAATCAGCAGGGAGGGAGAAGTTATACAGGAAGGAAAGAAAGCAGGCTTTGTAGTAATATCTGGAGTTCTGGAGCTTTCCTCTTTCTGCTTACTCTTAGCTCCCAAATGATTATTAAACTGCTTTTTATCTACTCAGGGTCACATCCTTCCATGCTTGCCTTTTCTAAGGTTAATGTCAACTTTTGGTTTTAGAAATGGCATATGCAGTCCAATAGCATCCTCAGTGTTTGAAGCAATTCTTTACCCAAATGGCTCTGTGAGTCATAGCCCTTACTAATGGCAGGCTGTTACTCATTGTGAGCTTTAGCTGAGACTAGATCAGCAGCAGGTTAGAAACTGTGGTGTTCTCAGCTGAAACAATCAGAGATGAAACCTTGCCACCCCATTAACCACTACTTTCTCAGCACTAAAAGAGGCAACAACTCAAGATGGAGTGTGCCTAAGAGTTTGTGAAGAAACTCTGTATGAACAGTCTTCCCTACAAAAAGGGATATTCATAACTCTGGTACTGATCTCAAGGACTGATCGCACACTTCAGCTGAATGGATGGAAGAAGGAACATCTGATTGATGAAGAATTAGTTCAACTGTCATATAGAAGGTACTTGACCACAAATGACACATGGTGGTAAGCGTAGGTGGTTAAATCTGTACACTATTTTCAGGCATCTTCACTGTCAGATTATTCCTCTCCAGGAGCAAGAGATATCTTTTCTCTTTGTCAAACTTCATGAAGTTCCAGCTTGCTGTTTCTCCAGCCTATTAAGGTGTCTTTGAGAGACCACTCTGAAAGACAGAAAAACTACCTGTGCTATCAACCACTCTTCCAAATTTCTGTTGTCGTAAACTTGCTAAAGGTTCACTCAGTCCCATCTTTCACTATGTCACATAATCTGTGAGGTCTCTGTGTTTTCCTGAGAGCTAAACAAAAAGAACTTTTGTTATGCAGAAATAAATCACTATTTGAATGACCTCTAATGGAGTCGAGCTGTGAACATTCTGCACAATCCAGTCTGAAAAAGCAGAAATCTCCTTAGAGGTTTTGATAAAACTTAGTAAACCTGGGGATGTGCAAATTAAACTGCAGTTCTTCCACAGACTTTGTTAAAGCCCTTGATGGAGTGAATTTTCATGCTCTGGACCCTAATACTGCAATTAGACTTGGCTGTACAGACAGGAGTGACATTCACCTTCATTTTGCTTGAGGGGACAATGGAGAATTTCACAGTTCATTGTCATTTTTTATTAAAACAGATAAGAATGGACTCTAGGTTGTGACCCTTGTATTCAGCAAGACCTCCAAGAATCACTCAGCTGCAGAGATAACAATCAAGATCACCCTCGAGGCTGTGTATGCTCTATATCAAGAGAAGCAAAGAATCCAGTGAAAAAGCTATATGAATATTTTCCCTGGCTTCGTCCAAATGTTATTGCTCTATGTACCTGTCTTGTAAGATCAGGTCTGAAAATTTTGCAAGTAAAGTGGAATCTGAAAATCTTGTTTAACTGCTGGTAACAATAAAAAATAATAGAAGCATAATAGTACTAGGCTGTAAAATTTCCTTCAGAAATGTAGTGCGTGTACAGACTTATCAAAGAACAAGTATTGAGAAATACTGAAAATATTCATTACTAAGTAGCAATAATCCCATTATTTTTCCTGCCTTTTCCATAGTAACAAAAGACAAACTTTTCCATTTATTTATCTTTAAGTAAATGTCTACTTTAAGACATTAATTACATTTTAATCTGAGCAGTCCAAACTGAGAAGAGTCAATATTTAGGTAGTTGTCTTAGTGATAGACATGAGCTGTAAGTGTCCAGGAGGTCAAGCAATACTACATGGCATTTCTGGGTACAGCAGTTAGACAATGAAGAACTTAAGTACGCTTCACGCTTAAGGTCTTCATGAACTGCCCTGCAAAAATCTTGAACTACAAGACATAAATCTGAAGTAGTGAATAATAAAACTTACTTGTTCCTCCAGATGATTAAGAAAATTGAGAGATTCTCCTTCCATTAGGGAATTGCCTTCCCCTTCTGAAGAAAAAAAAAAAAAAAAACCAACAAAAAGAAACAAAAGCAAAAAGAAAAAAAAAAAAAAAACGAAAACCCGAACAAAAAAATTATAGATTTTGGTTTTGTGGTGTTCTGTGGGGTGTTTTTTTTGTTTCGTTTTGGGGTTTTTTGGGGTTTTTGGGGGTTTTTTTGTTTGATTTTTTTTTGTTTGTTTGTTTTCTTGGTTTTTTGTGTAGTTTTTTGTTGTTGTTTTGTTTTTTTGTTTGGTTGGTTGGTTGGTTTTTTTTTTTTTTTTTTGTTTTTTTTTTTTTTTTTTGTTTAGTAGTCGTTTCTCAGTTGTCCTTCCAGTTACATTCTCAAATACTGACTTTGAGATCTTTTCCATATATCCTCTGTACTTTGTTTTTGACATGGGAAATGAATGCTCTATAAAATTCTTAGTATCTCCTCTGCAGTGAAGCCAAGTTGAAGCTGAATCAGAGTTGAGCTGAATCGGAGACTCGTCTTTCATCTTTCCCTGCCACCTTCCTTTCCTCACCTCTCAAACCCTTACATCCTCTATGGTCTCCTTCTCTCTGCATTAACTTGTTCTTCTTCCTGCTGGTCTATTCCCTCAGCTCCAGGACAGGGTTCCAGAGAGGCAGTGAGCTCACTCAGCCCGTTTGGGTTAGCAGTGAGACAGAGCTCCCTGGGGTGCTGACTCAGTACGGCAGAGCAGGAACTGCTCTGCACAAGCATTTAAACCACAGTGCTGACGGTAGCTGAAAAAAAAATCTGCATGAAAAATACACAAACCATGAAATTTATTACACCTGCAGTTTGCTAGTTGAGTTCCTAATTTACATACGATATTTTGCCTTCAAGTGACATAGGACTTAAACACATCTACTTCTACATATAAAACTCCATTCTGACCTAGCAGAGATAATTTTCCACTACCTATAGTGAATGCCTATATGTCAAACATTACTATTTCTGAACTTTATTTGTTCTTTCAAATAATTTTGTCATGGAAATACCTTGAAACTTCCCAAATCTGTTGTTTTTAGGAACATTTACATTAGAAAATTCTTCAGAACCTTTACTCTCTAAATCTTTCTTCTTTGTTGCTTTGATTTACAGCTTCTAAATAATTTGCAGAATGCAATTTGTAATTAAGTGCATTCTTATTCACGTATGCATATTCTAATGATTTTACTATTTTTAATAACATTATTGCTGCTATGCAGAGAATTCTTGCAGATCAGATCAATTTTTAATAGGTCAGTGTTCTTTTTATAATTACCTGACTCATTTATTTTGTTTGCCTTTGCATGAATATTATTTGTTTGCTTTATTTGATGGTGTTAGCAACAGAGAAAATTAAACATCTCTGCAGGTTTGGTGCAGAAAATAGTTGTAAATATTCACCTCTACTACAATTTTAACCTTTCCTGTAGATATTTTTAAGAGGTGTGAATATTTCTTTCTCTTCAATGCACAGGGAAATTTTATAAAAGAGTAAAGAAAATAGCTAGCTTCTTACTTTTTCTATAACTATAAATGCCAGTAGCAAATATGCTATGCTAGAAATAATAAAATCATTAATATATTGATTGCATGATTTACATATAGTCATATTTCTATTCGAGTCTTAATCCAAGGCCTCTGTTTATTTATTAGGAAAAAAAAATCAGTCATCTTTAACTCAGTCCCAAACAAAATTGAAACACTTCTAACAAAAATCATACAAATTGATCCAGAATTAAGATCAAGTCATTTTGTCTATCTTCCTTCCTCACAGCTGTGATTAGCTGTATCTAAAATTTTTGTGTTATCTACTCATTGAAAATGTTCCTACAGCTTCCTGGCTGTTGTGTTTCACTACTTAACTATCCTGGCATTTAGAAATCTTTTCCTAAAGCCTAACCTATATCTCCCTAAGTACAATTGAAACTTTTTTTTTCCTCATATTTGAAAACTGTTATCAGGTCTCCCTTTGCATTCTCTAAGCAGAAATAAACAAGTTCAGTCTTTCACTACAGAGCATGTGATTTTAGCTGTTTTATCATTCTGGCCCTCATCCCCTCATTCCAGTTGCTTTTTGACTGGTTTGTATCTTTCCTGAGTGCCCATATGTTCCAGTAGACAAAAATTCTCAAATTAGAACTTTGTACCATTGTAAAACTGAAGGGTACTTCACTTACCTTTCCTACCACACTCCTCTTCATACACCTTGGGATGATGCCTGGGTTTCTGTCTATGAGCATGATTCTACCCTGAAACACTAGGGCCATTCTACTTCTCCCTGCCTTGAAACTGTGGAATCATGTGGGAGAAAATATATGATTTATTGACTAGAAAATGTTAACTAGAGGCCACTTATCCTTCGATGTCAGAACTGATTGATACTGAGGAAACTGTGGACTCCACTAACACTTTCTGTATATTTTACCCAATTATCCTACAGTGCAGTCATAAACAGTCCTTAGTGGAGGCGATGACAAAATGAGGGGTTTTTTTTCCTTTCCTGCTTTTTTTTTTTTTTCACTTCTGTGCATGCAGTATTCCTGACATGAAGCACACAGTCTCTTGAGGCAGCAGAAGCAGAGAAGACATCCCACCACTTCAATCCAGCCTCTTCAAAGAACTATGTCCTTTATTCTAGGCTGGCAGAGTAGATTTGAACTCTTTCTGGCTAAAGGGGGTTGAAATGCTGGTCTTTCACACATTGTACAAGTGGTACAATCTCTAAGCATTTCCCAGAAAGACCTGATGCTCCCTGGCTATATAAAATTGCCTGGATGGAGCTGATCTATGCTGTTGCTATGTTAGGCAAGCTCTGAGTAAGTCTAACAAATTAAGTGATGCCAGAAGGGCTTAAGTACAAAAGGGAATAATAAGGAACTTGGATACAAAAAGTATCTTTCAAATATAGGGGAAAAAAATAGACATAGTGATAGAACACTGAACATTCAACAACCATTCCCTTAAAAATTCAGGTATCTGCAACAGGTTTATGTCCTCATAACATTTGAGATATCTTCACAATGCCTTAGATTTACATAAAATGACCAACTCCATATCTGCATCTGGGCTTATATCAAAAACACATTTAACTATTTCAAGGAAACATGTCGAATCTTAATAGGATCAGAAGAAACCTGGTAGTTTCTTTACAGGAAAAAACTCCAGGGTTTCAAACTGCATGCAGAGTATTTTTCCTTAAAAGTTTTCTTTTGAACTGTAAAAAAATATAGTATTTGCTACAAATGTCACAGGAGGCACGCCTCTGTATGGTGGATTGAATGTTCTTATTTGAGACTAAGCTTTACAAAATTTTTGAGCTGAATATATGAATAAAAGTTTTTACTAGGATATTTCAAATCCAGAAAGCTATCATAGCTATAGTTTCCTATCATACCTATAGTTCAAAATATCTATAAACATGGTCAGATATTATTACTAGTCATGGTGAGTCCAAACTGTCTTTTAGTAAAAAGAGCTTTGTTATTCACAGATGCATGAGTCATCATCAAACAAATAACAACAGCTGTATTTGTCTGCAATTAAGCTGCATTAGTATTCCATAGGACTCAAGTAATAAGAGTCCATTCCTTACATTTTTATTTCAGGTGACTAACTTCCTCCTATTGAATATAATTGGATTAGTCAATGAAGAAGATACTATTCACTAGACAAAGTAGCAACAATGCTAAGTATTTGATTAATAATGGGTAAATTCCTTGGACACAGAAGTATTATACTAAATAACGTCTGTTTTGTAGATCTGGACTGAAACAGTGGAATCAAAAATCAATTAAAATTAATTATAATTTCTAATTAGCCTGCATGATTTTATCTGCAATACTATGTGAATGTATTTCAAGTTATGTATTTGACCTTGATTTTGATTTAACATACAAGGAACAGTTGGAATCTGTGTCAGTCTTTTTTTTTTTTTTTAATAGGAAATTATATCTTCACTGCAGTGAATATGGAGGGTCAAAGCCTTAGCTGATGAGAATTAGATGCAATCAATGAGCTTTTATCCATATTCATCAGCTGAAATTTAGACTAGAAATTTAAATTCTTGTTTCCCAGATTGTATTCATGCAAGTCAATTTATTTTGGCAGTGTAATCAATACCTCTGTAAACAAAAGATATTTACAATAGCATAACCAACCATACTCTGGAGGTCATTACAGTGATTTCATATTTGTATTCATCCATTATTATGGGGTAATATTAAAAGCTTCACAAAGGTTTCATTCAGTGATTTTTAGCAAATTAAATCAAAGAACCATAGAATGGTTTGGGTTGGAAGGGACCTTAAGGATCCAACTCCCCTTTCATGGGGAGACCCCTAAATTCTACCACTGACCTGGAACCTGTTTTTACGGTGTACTTCTGAAGTATTTCTTTCTTCATTTTTCACAAATTGCTTATTCATTTTTGAAGTAACCCAAAATGGTGGATGAAGTGATCATGTACTTGTGTATTCTTGATCATATCAAAGCAAATCTTTCTAAAACTGGTAGCACTGACATTTTATTTGAGTTTAGTAATATAAGAAACTTTCTCAACAATGTAGAAATTTAATAGCTCAGTTTCAAGAATTTAAAGTAAACCTAGGTAGGTTTTATTTAGAGGTGATATGCTATGTAACACTGCATGTGCCAATGATAAATATTTCATTCAGAACATTCTATTTTATTCTATTTATTTTTATCCTGCATTTTAAAGAGAATGTTTTCTTCTCTTACAGGTGATGGCCACTGAATTGCAGTACCATTCTACAAGAACTGGTTGCCAAGGTGCCTAGGTGCGGTGCTGCCTTTGGCCAACTTGCGTCCTGTTTTCCGGCTAACTCTTGCACCGAGCTCACATTAAAAGAGCTAATCCAGAGATACCTTTCTGATCCACTGGGTCTTTGCCTTGGGTAGAAGCATGGCAATGGCGAGGAATGAAGGGCAGACTCTTGGGGATTCAACTCAGGTTTATTCACCAGAGCGGGAACCCACAAAAAGCGAGTTTCCCCCTCTGCTCTCACCTAAAGTACCGGGGTGGGGACAGGGGAAGAGTACAGGTCTGGAACCAACCCCAAAAAGGGGAGGGGAGTGACCCAGGAAAAACGGACAATCAGTGGGACAATTCTATACATAAAAAGGGGATGGAAGAAACAAGACCCTGCCAAATCACATGACATTCCCACTAGAATCTTCCAGGCTTCAGGTTGGGATTGCAGAGTGATGGACAGGACTCATAACTTGAGAAAGACCAAAAAGGGGTTTAACATAGGGTACATAGGACAAACCATATTAAAACAAGGAACAAAAGCATGCAGAACTTGGCAAAACCCAAAATGCACCACAACACCAAGGTGTCATGTGACTAGCTTGAACTTTTACATTCTAAATTTCACTGAACTGGTCAAAGTATAGTGCTATCTATAGAATGACTATGAAGTGGATCTTTCAGTTTCAGCTATTACAAAAGGTAATGGTTTACCGTTTAATAAAGCTTTTTAGCTTTTGCTAAAAAGATCAGTCAAGATTCTTCTATTCCATCCATGTAGTTTCAGAAATCAGTCTGCAAACATACTCAGCTCTATTAACACCGTTGCTGTGTCTGTGCATTCATGTGGCACCTGTGGCCAGTCAGGACCTGTGTCTGAGAGATTCTTGTGTATACTTCATAGGAAATGAAACATCATATCATCAAGGCATCAGCTAGTAATAGCAAAACATTCAGTCATCCATTTAATAGCATGAAAATCTCACTATGACTAGTGAATTTTAACATGGGGAATTAAGCAAAAATTTTCTGTGCAACCAGCTGTGATTTTTTTTGGTAGAGCTTCTCAAAACACTAGCTAAAAATATTAATTATAAATGTATTTTTTAATTCTGTAAATCTAACAGGGTATGGTATGTGGATAACAGAAAGTGAGCAAAATACGTTTACTGACACTTTCTGTAAACTGCATGAAATTCAAAATATTTCTCATACGAAAGTCACGCGGAACATTCCACTGTGTATATTATTAAGGGAATTATCAGTACTGTCAACTACCATGTAATCTGACATTTGGCCTAAAAATGTTTCACACAGAGTTCAGCAAGCAGATGTCTTATTCCTTTCACAATGTGAATACCTTCTCTATTGCTCATTGTTTATGGCAGTCATTATTAACTGCTGATTGAAGTGGGATTTTTATCACAGACAGTGAGACAGATGATCCAAGAGAAAAAAGATGGTCAGATGGTCCAGGGCCAATGCCCTGCAGTAGCCCAGATGCCTCTGCATTGTACTCCTGAAATCAGAGTTAGGATATACAAGACATTTAACCACAATTATTTCCAGTAAAAGAAAAATTTACAACCTGGAGTGATTTCAGGACAAGACCACTAAAATATTGGAGTGTTTAAGGGGCTGAAGCATATGTATGAAACTGAGGGAGCTGTTTGTCCATCATACAGAAGTGTGTGTGGCAAAATCTAATTGCTTTTTCCAAGGTTCTCATGGTAGAATATTGGGATTTGTGGGGTGATCTTTCAGCACAGCAGTTGTACTCTTCACAGAAGTGCCTAACAAAAGAAAAAGGCACAACAGCCAAAATTTGCTTCTGAGTTTGCCTGAATATAAAGGAAAAGCTTTTCACAGTGAGGACAGAGACTGGAACAGAATGCCCAGAGAGTCTAAGGAATCTCCACTCTTGCAGACACTCAAAACTCAGCTGCACATAGTCCTGAGTAAGTTGACATTATATTAAACTTGCTTTGAGGAGAAAGTTTGCACCAGAAAACCACAAATGTCCATTCCACCTTCAAGTATTCTGCAGTTCACCATTTCTTGTCATCTCAGATCACCTTTTCTGTACCTGGGAAAGAAGACTTTAACAGTCACCTTAGGGACAGCCAAATACAGGGTAGAAAGTTTTGAGAAGAGGCAGCCCAAAGGCAGGATGAACAGAAAAAGCTGTCACCCCTCAGCAAAACACAAGACCTTCTGACTTCTCCAGGAAGATCTGTGTGGAAAGGTTGGCAGAACTGAAATAGATGTCATGAAGGATGTTGTGCTGCATGGGAATTGAACGATGTCCAGATTTACACAGGAAGATCTCAGAGATGGAGGAGAATTTTACTTGGCAAAGTGCTTTATAGTAAGTCAGTCTCTTTTGTAACAATCCTTTAAGCTAAGCCAATACCACTGATCTTGCTTTGGCAGAAGGGGCAAAGTGGACTGATGTCCAGAAGAGAATAGTGCAAAAGAGGACTAGCAAAATCAACATGATCCTTGTAGATCCTCTGAGTGTGGCCTGAGAACATGTTTGAGACCAGAGAATCACAAGAGAACAGGAAAACACAGACAGTCCAATCCTTCATATTAAATTGCTCAGTAAGAGCACAAATGGAGGTAAGGTAGTCTCTATACCTACCATTGCACCACAGTCAGATGGACTAAATCAAATATAGTAAAAGGACCAATGCTAACTTTTAATGGGAGGTACCAGTACCTTGATTTTTTTCTATCTGTTTTTGTTTCTATGCAAACTTTTCAAAAAAACACGGTTTCCACCTGGATCTGTCCTTCCTCTGGGAATGTGCTCAGACTTAAAGATTTATGGTTTCATTCAAGGGGGTTTGTAGTTTTTTTAGATGGAGAAACCACACTCACCATTATTTCCTTTTTAAAGACTCCTAGTGTTTCCTACTAATAAGTTTCTTATGTGTCTCCCGAGGCATTCAATATCAGAGTCAGTCTTCCCTAAACTGTCTCTATTACTGGGAAAATTGTCAACTATGAGTTATTTGAAAGAGATGCTCAGTATGGTTTATGCTGTTTCAGAAAATACATTTCAAGACCCTGTTGGATTGAAAATGATGACAAGGAAATTTTATCATGGGACTATGAGCATTCATAATAGTAGCAACAAGTGGGGGGTCATGTTTTGGCAACAGCAGTGAGAGAGAAATGAGAGTTTAGCAGTGTTGCAAAGTGCAGTGATGCACTTCTGAAGAGTTGAATGAAATTTAAGTAGATGGGAACATTTTTATATTTTGCTGACAATGACAAAACAAGACGTTGGTTATGGAAAGAAGGCATAAAATTTCATGCATAAAGGACAAGTTTGTTCACCTGAAATATTTTGGTGAGAAAAAATAATAAAATACCTCCAGTCAGAGGTTCTTTTCTCAGAGGTATAATTATTAAATGCTAACATAGCCCAACATCTAATGTTCTGTTTCTTTCCATGTTGCCAGACTTACTAAGACATCATTTTGCATCAGGAGGTTCTCTTTCAACTATGTGGCTCTAAAAGCATAATTTTCAAACACTTTCTAGAGTTAATGCCTGGTGAGTGAGGCTCTTTACCTGGCGAACTTTCACATTATTAGGCCAACTGAAATAGATGCTCTTGTCCTTTCAGAATAGAGTTGCAGCCATAACACTTAATTTCTGACCTTTGTGGGTTTAACTTATATTCCATTCTGACCTTCAGAATACTGGCATGAATATATGCATTTGCATATTATAGATCCACAGCCTGAAACACCTACTCAAATTTAGAATAAGTAGCTTCTGGGTATGTATAATGCTTGTGGGGGTTTCTGTGGTGGTTTGTTGCTGTTGTTGTTTTCGTTGGGCTTTTTGGTTTTGTTTGGGGGATTTTTTGGGGTTTTTGTTGTTGCTGCTTGTTTTTTTTTAATTTTTTAAATTTTTGTTTGTTACATAAGTGAGATTTTTACTTTTTATTCATGGATATATGTATATATGTGTATGTGCCTTAGGACACCAAAACCCATAATGTGGTATTGAAGGAATGTAATGTGCAACATATGAGCTGAATAGGAGGACAGTAAACAAGAAATTTTTTTATGAATTTAAAATTTGACTAATGATTTTTTTTTTTTAGAATATATTCAAAAACTATTTCTAGACTAAAATCTTATTTCAAGTTTCAGCTTGCTGAGGATTTTATACAAAAAAAAAAAAATACAAGCTCCTGAATATAGGGGTTTATGTAACAAAAAGGCTGACAGTCCCTTAACTATAATAGCAAGAACAGCCATTACTCTAGTGCAAGAGGAATACTTATCCAGCAGAAGGGTGAATCTACAAATCATTGTTGAAAGTACCTTTCTACTTAGTTATATTCAATCTGCAAATCATAAACTCATTATTTTGCTGGCAAAAAAATAGGCTGGATTGGAATTCAGTGTGGTTTTTTTCCTTGTGTCTCATTATTCTACATCTGTACTGACTCTTCCTTTCAATCATTTCCTTTGTGATTGCTCAGCTTCATGTTTCCTATAATTTGTTAGGCTAAAATCTTGACATTTATACTGGGAGTCCCATGCAGCTAGTCAGCTCAGAACTTGTCTTTCATCTTAAATGGGCAAAGCAAAATACCAGCAGAAAATGGAGACCAAGGAGAAGAGAAAAAGTTGTTTATATTTTTGAATTGGCTAATGCAATGCTGTAAAAGCTATTCTGGAATAGAATATCTTTCTCTTCAGACAAGCACTGGCAGCTGTGCCATCTGCAGTATAGAATACCGACCTGCTTCTGAAATATATAGTGATTCATTGATAGCTGACTTATATTTACTTACACAAAGCAAGCTATACTTTCTCTTTCTGGGTCTGTTCTGCTTTCATTTAATCAGTTTGGCAGTTTACCTTGTGTACTAGCTGTCAAAATTTGACTAATGTGCCTCTGGGAATCAGCTGGTCAGTAAATCTTTTCTTTCTTAGACTCTTTTGGCTTTGTTGAACTGTTCTGTCATTATAGTAACCAATTGAATTAGAATTGTTTTTTTATTTGATAGGTCATTCTCTGAAACACAGACAAAAATTACAGCAGCAGCATGGTAACAAATTGAAAAGACTGGAGGTGGGGGAAAGCTTAATTTATTTTTTATTTCTCTCATGAATAAGTCTTAGATTTCCCAATATTACGTTAGAAAGATGAAAAAAGAAATCTACCTGTTTATCTGAGCAATAATTATATATTCTGTGTAAGGAGAAAACATTCTACTGTGCACTGATGAAAACCGTTAGTCATTTCATCATGTTCTGCAGCATTGCTTCTCCTGACTGCGCACAGGACTAATAAAACAAGTTAATGGAGTTTATTCTGTCACAAACACTACAAATTCAAAGAGCTGATTGCAGTCTATGGGAAATCAGTGTCTAACAGCCTCTTAAAGATGCACAGTAGTTTTAACATATTATCTGACAGAAGATATACATTAAAGAACTCTAGTTTTATGTGTAAGAAGACATGGAGAAAAGGAGCAACAGCATCCACTGTTTGTAGTTCACAGACCATTTATGATAGCTGGATCAGTACACAAGAGTCCCTCCATGTTTTCAGTATTTACAAATTCTCCAAATGATAGTTTGTCTGAAAGTCAAATTAGCTGGAGTACAGAATTGAGAAATTCACATTTTATGAGATGCATTTAAACAAAATCATACTATTTAATAAGTAACATGCAGCTTGGATTAATGTTGATAAAGATGTACAAACCAAATTCTGTTTCACAGTCTCTGAAATTGCATGTTATTCATACTAAAATATGAGGCTGATTATAAGATGCAGTGGTAATCAGACTGAATTAATAGGAGCCCTTAAACAAACCTTCATTTCCTCAAGACTCATGACATTCCCTGTAAGTAGTCATGGAGAAAGTGCATTATTTTGGAAAATAGATTTCAATTGTTACATGAGGATTGAGGTATATTTCTTTGGTTAATCAATAGAACTTCCTAATTTAAAATATTGTTTATTGCCATGAAAGTTTTCTACAGGATAACCTCAGTCTAATACCAATTAAACACTCAGAAAAGAGAAAAATGAAAAGAAGATATTTCAGTGTTCACTAGACTTTAGGACCAAAGAAATGCATTTCCATTATGGAACTCTACTATTTACTTCACTGTCTCCTTATAAGAAACCCATTTCATTGGCTTGTGGAATACCAATTAAAGTTAGGGGATGTTAGGAAGCCTAAGGCTTATTCAAATTTTTAAATCTGAAATTTTCTAACAGAGGCAGACACTAATGGGTCTTTTTATTGTATAAAATTTAAGTGCACAGAAACTCTCAGGAAGGCAGTACCAGCATTGGAGACAAAGCAAAATAGAGTAAGCTTACTACTGACCTGAACTCAACGTTAGCAGGATGTCCTTTGTTCTTGTTTGTGATGCCTTTCGTGGCTTGGTGAGAAATAGGGACAAAAGGGAGATGGCAGCAGCAGATGTGGATATAAAATGTGTACACTGATAAACATATGGCCTTAGAAGAGAACAAACAGAACAGAGAAGGTGAAATTGCCACTGCCATACCAGAATTTCTGTCACACACATGACATCTGGCCAGCAAACTTCATTTACAACCAGCACACTAACAATCCCTGGATTCAGAAAATGTTGCCTCTATAATTTTAAATATCTTTAGTGCAGTTCTGATATTTTCCTTTTTTTCCTTTTTTCCTGTATTATTTTCAAGGTTAAGGACATTTTATAAAGAGATGTATGTAATCCTATGTATTCAAAAACAGTATTGATCTTATTTCCATTGTTTAATTTTGCACAGTGTCAAGTCTGCCATTGTATTAAATAAGTGCATTTTCAGGGCATCCAATTAATGATGTATTAAACATATTTTTCCAAAATTTTTTAAAGTACATAATATTCTAAGCCATTATTTTTTCAAAGTAATTTAGGGCTTAAAACCAGTTAAGTATCTTTTGTCTTCAATATTAATTTCTAATATTTTCTGCTAGTACATCACACATAAGTCAATCTGCTTTGGTTTTATTCAGCCTAAAAATCACATAAATATTTCTCATTATCCTATATTTCTGATTAAGGTGCTGCCAGTGGGTCAGCAGGATATTAATAATGGGGCATATTCTCTCCTCAGACAGATTGTTAAATCCCAAATAAGTCTGCTGATGTGCAGAGTTTATGGCTTCATTCTGCAATGTAAATGAGTAATGTTACATGTGTGAATGTAAAAGCAAGATAGAGAAAGGCTATACAGAGATGCCTACTACCAGAGTGACTGGAAATTGCCCTGGGGAATGAAAAGAAGATTACTCAAACCTTCTGACAGAAGATGGCAGAAGAGGTTAGTGCCCAGTTAGGTAAGCAAGAGCTTTGTTTGAAGCCCTTGCCACTCTGATACACCTATTGCTTGTCATTTTATTCCTTCTTCAGCAGTAGTGAAACCAGCAGGCAACAACTTCTGTCTGATGCTGTTGAGTAATACTTAGGGCAGCTGCTGAGCATACCTACAACATTAATCTCTAGCTTAAATTCCATTGTCTTGATTGGTGTGTAAGTGTACAGTTCTGAGGACAACATCTCTGCTGCTGTCCTACAAAGAAATGGTCGTGAGCTGTAGACCAAGAGCTTTCCTTTTCTTCTGATACTCTTGCTTCACCTTAAGTTTGTGCTCTAATACATATCTTCCACTATGTAACCTGCAAGGATTTATAAGACCCTTGTTTAGATATTCAAATTTAAGAGACTTAAACTCACAAGATAACACTTTACAAGAACTGTAGAGAACATATGTATGGCTCTCCTCTGGTGATACAGCTTGTAGTTATTTTGTCCACCTTTTTAGATAGAGGTATGCTCTGTTTTCTCTCTCTAAGGAAGAAATAAGAGGGTGTCTTAAAATTTGGATATTCCATTAGATTTGACTACAACTTCAATCACATTTACATTATCCATTGATTTTTGAGTTGTGCTGATTCTATTAAGTATTGAGAGCAGTTGTACTCAGAACATGGAAATAAAATTAAAGATATTAACTAATAATATTAGTTATTATCTATCTATCAATCTATCTATCTGGTATTGGACTGCTAATTATATATTGATATTGATATCGATATTGATATTGATGATATTGATATTGAAATGCAGTAACAACATACTCAAAGATAAGGCATTATTTTATACCGTTGGATAAAACTGAGCTTAGATGTCAGTTTCCCTCTACCCATTACAATCCTTCATAAGCTATATTATCTATTGGAAATGTGAAAGTAATCAACCTAACAAATTTATTCATGGGAATGGAAAGGAAGAAGTCCCTGCAGGTCTTTATTTATTTATTAAGAGTTCTCTAGCTCTTTGCATTACAGTAGGTATGATCCATACTTTTATTACTTTCCTATGTTATGCAAGGATTTCCCTTGACACCTAGGTCCCTCAGATCCATCTTATCTCAATATGTAGATAATTCCTTTTTTATTCTTCCTTAGAAAGCCATGAAAATGAGGCACCAGGGATTTGAAAGCCCCATTTGGGTTCCTCAGACATTGTATACAATCCAATGCAGCGCCTTTTATTTCGACGTATCTGTAGGAATTTGTCACACGTTACTAAAATCCTCTCAGGGGAAGCACAGCAGCTGTTTAACAATACTTGGCATCAGGCTACAACGCATTAAGGCAGGAAGTGATGAGCCAAAACATATCAAATTGAACTGCAGGGGCAAAATAGGTATGCAAAATGCAAATCCTCAATCAGAATTTGGCCAATCCACCAGGACTAAAACTGCTACTCTTGCAAATAGTGATGTGGAATTAAAACACAATTGTGGGTATGCTGGATTGAAGTCTTACTAATCCCTTTGTTCAGGAACTTACTAAGAAATATTGACTGTGGAGATACCAGCCAATTTATTGAAGCTGTAGCCCTTGGGAGCTAGTGCAAGTTGTAGTGCATTATGATGTTTTGCTCTGCAGCATTAGTGCAAAATATATACCCATTACAAGTCAATTTTAAATGCATTTTTCTAATGCGATGAGCCATAGTCAGTGTGTAAGACTTTGGATCTACTTCAAATTTTTTAAAGCTTTTTTTCTTGGAAGTAAGAACTGTTTATATATATCCAAAGCTTTTAAAATAATAAGATTTTACAAATGTATTATGAAGATTTACTAAAGTTTAAATTAAAGGCATTAAAATTTTGAGATAACTAAGGCAATAATGTGGGCTTTCTTGCACCAGTATCAGCTCAGGATTTGAACCATGTTCTGAAGAGGGATGGAGAATCAATTGTACTTAGAGATAAAGGATGATATTTCAAATTCACAGAAATGTGTGAAGACAGACTAACTCTAGCTGTGCTGTGGCTGTTCGAAGAAGTAGAAAGATGGTAGCAGATGAACTCTAAGGGAGCAGATATGTTGGAGAAAGTACTGAAAATTATGGTTTAAAATAAAATGTAGAAAGAAGCACTACACCAGAAGAGATAGCATGAAGGAAGTACTTTCTCTTTTAAAACCAGGAAGGTAGAATTCTGCAAATCTTGGCATGCAGATATTGCTGGAAACTGTATTTGCAATAGTCACTGCTGGCAAGTAAAGGCCAGATCAACCCACGGAGTTAAGTAAAGAAAAAATGGAAAGGTGAAAGTCAAAGATCAAAGATGGCACTAGTTAAGAAGTCGTTCTCTTTGAATTGCTCCTGTTTGCCAGACGGTCACAGGAGAAAATTAATTACATGACAAAAAATGTGATGAAAATACATAGAAGTCATATTCAGTTTTCAATAGAAAATGCTCTACATTCACAGACAAATAATTTACTTTTTTTTAATTACATGAAAGAAAATGATTCAACAGAACCAGGCAGTCGCTGGAAATAATCACTGAAAGTGAAAGAAACAGTTTAAGAAGGAATCAGACAAGCAAATGTTTGTATGATATGAAGATGAAAGGGGCGTATTGTGCAAAATTTAGTTTTTGCAGAGAATGCGCATTCTAATGTCAAGCAAGAGCTTCTTAGGAATATGGGTAAATTAATTTCCATTGGATGAAAACACATCTAAAGGGGCGTGTTCCCTAAGGCTCACCAAACTGCTATTTGTAGGAAGAATTCACTATAGACTTTGCCATTCTTGATGAAAATTGAAAGGAAAAGCAAATTTCATATCTTCTAGCTAACAAAGCAGCCAGCTGATAGTTTTCTTTTGCTTCTTCAAGGTTGTATAAAGGTATGCTCTATACATGTGGGTATAGTCATGATACACAATACTTGATTTTAGAGTCTACTTTGTTCAAATGCTGTACGAGTTTTTGAAAGTCTCTTAGCTTCATAAAATGAAAGAGAAAATAATTCAAACCCTTTGACAAATGTAACAGGAATTACTGTTGTGTAATGAACTCATAAGAGTCATTGAACATTGATGATTAGGATAGAAATTGGTGTACATTATAATCCAAACATTTAAATAGAAACTAAAATTAAAAAAATAAAATCTCACCTTGGGCTGTGAAAACACACGGTAATCTTACTATCAAGGGTAATTAATATTAACTGTATTTGAAGCTGTCCTGGAATTCCTAGATCCTTTAAAATCACTTATATGTTCTCTTAGTGCCTCCTCCAAACCATCTGAAACTGATAATTGTTTGACCCTCAGGGGTAAGGAAATACTTCACCAGCAAGAGCAGAAAAATATCTGTAATGGTAGTCTCCTAGGTCAGTGGTCAGATAATGGTCATGCCCATCAACAGGTATTGGGAGAAGGAAAGTACTAGGAAAATCAAGGTTGATGAGCATTCTAAACTAAACTGTCCATCAGCACATGGTGTAAGGGAGAGGGAAGAGTCACCGGGACCCTGAGGTACTGTGTGATAGCCCAAGTACTTTAGAGTTGCTAAGGACAGAGCTCATGACCTCTGACATGTAGAGTGTACTTTACATGTAGGTTAAAGAAGAGAGAAGGCATACTTGGAATTTGTGTTTTGGAGCTTGGTGGAGTATGCAGCGCTTTCTATAGAAGATCCTGATAAGTGCTTCTTCTTTGTGGGTAGTACTGAAACAAGATCTTTCCAATCATTATCAGGCATATTTCACCTTGCAGACAAAGAATATTGGCTAAAATACCCATTAAGTATTTGAGTTTTACAGTTCATTTAAGCTGTAAAGAAAAAGAAAACCCATCAATAAAAAAATCTTGAGAATGACCTTATACTCCTTTCTCTAAAAAAAGAAAAAAAGCATATGCTGTGTAGATGAATTAGATGATGGGATACCATGGACTGCAGTTTAACCAAAACCATTGATCTTTACAAATTACACCCATTTGACAAGAGGGATCCATCAAACTCCAATAGCACAATGCCAAAAAAACCCCCTTTTTTCCTTTTATACTTTGCTTCTGTCATCTTTCCTCACCCTCTTTCTGATTATCTTCTCCATCTTATGGTGATGGCACTAAATGCTAATGAGGTCATTCCTGGTCCTATCCCAGTCACTCTTTTGGCATGATTATTTCTGGAGTTGAACAAACCCTGTGGAATAAATGAGATTAGCGCAGTAGGAGACATTTTCAGAGTTTAATATAAGAGCTTATACTGATAGTTCACCTTGATGGCACAGATTTATCTGCATTGCTAATTTGTGTGCTTGAGCCTGCCTGTGCGAGTTTGTGTGTGTGTATTCTCTTTGGCAGTTCAGTCTCACAGATACTACAGTACAAGTGGGTGGCTTACATATTTTTTATAATTATGGGAAGGATTTGTCTTTTCCACCTTTCTTGATGTTATTTTTGCTGCTGGACTATAGAAGTATAAGGAAGGTTGAGGAGTGACAGCCTCAGGACAGCTACAAAATTAAGAAGAATATCTATTAACATAGCTAAAGATTCTGATGAAGCAGTCACTGATGATAAAAATTGCTGAAAGGAAGTTCCAGTAATCACACAGAAATTATTTTGGGCTTTTTTTTTTCATTTGGTTTTGAAGGGATTTTGTTTGTCTGCTTTTTGTTTGTTTTGGTAGTGGTATCTATTGTGTTATGTCAGTTTAAAAGAAAATATATAGATCTGGGTTGACTGATCAGACAATTAAGTAACATCAAACAAACTTCCATTTGGTTTGGGTGTTTTTTTAATCAGATAATGTTTTCTCTTTAACATTTCCCATCAGCTTTACTAATTCTTGCTTGCAGGGTAGGGTTTGTTTTTTCCCCTCTGCCTTTTTTTGTCACAAGATATTGCTGAACTCTTTGTAAATATCCATTTACTTTTTCAAACCCTTAGTTCAGCTATAGTAACTGAAACAACCTGTGAATTAGAACTGACTTAAAACTCTCTTACCCTGTAAGAGATCTTATCTGCCAATTTGATATCCAAAAGGATACCATGGCTGCATTATCTCACATCTGCTGGTTGCTGACCTCTTTTTGGTTCTGACCACTGAACTAGATAGACCTTGACTCTAATCCAATTTGACAGCTGTAATGTTCTTCTGTCTTGAAAGGGTTTTGGCTGGTGCAGGGATCCTGTTGAAGCTCTTATGCCATTCTCATGTCCCGCTCCAGAATAGGAATAAGGACAAAGAGCTGTAACACTACAATAATGTTTGACTTTAAAGTTCGCTGCTAGATGCCACAGGTTTAGTGCAACAGAGGCTCTTGATAGGCCCATTTGCAACCCCCAGAGTTTTGTGAAGTATTTAAGTCAAATATGCATATGTACACCATTTTCATTACAGCTAAATGCAAAATAAAAGAAAATAAGTAAATAAACAAATGAAACAACCCACCACACAAAGCTAGCACCAGCTGTGTAAATGTACCGATTAGCTCTCTAAATAGGGAAATGGAGAGATTTATTGTTGTGCTTTTAGCCATTAAACTAGGAAGTAGCTGCCTCATCTTCCCTAATTTGCAGCCAATTCCTGACTCAGGCTTCCTCCCTTGATCAGTTCAGAGTCAGCAGAAGTGTTTTATGAATAAGGATGAAATATCAGCTGAGTAAGGACTCCTTTCTTGATCTACAGGGAGAGACAGAGAGAATGATTATAGGATGGACAGTCTGCTACTCTTAATGGAAGCAATTTATAACAGAAAATATTTTTGGAAATGGAGGTTTTTTTCTTTTAAAGCTATGTTGACTTGACAGAATATTTAGCAATCTATATACCCCCTTCTCTAACTGATTAGAAAAGTAATGAACACAGAGCTAGTTATTGTCAGAGTTCCAGCTTAGGGCTTCACATACAGCTGCTGCAGAGGAGGTTGCAGAGCACTGGCATGTAAGAAGACAGCATGCATTAAGTGTCATTGCATGGCCAGTCTTGGTGACAAAAGATCCTTAGCTTCTTTCATTCCCCCAGTCAGAAAAGTGAAGAAGATGGCCTGAAACCTGCTTTCCTTCTCAGATGTGAATATTTAATTCTCACTAAATTTAAAGGGTAAGAGTCAAGTTCTGGTTGAGCTCCTTTTACTTGTCTTTCCCCATATACACTATTCCCTTTCTAAAAGCTCCATTTCAAGATGTTTTCCTGAGATGTCAAAATTTCTCTCTCCCCATTTCAGATATAGTTCCCACAACACAAAGGGTAGGAGAGTGAGAAGATGGGCAAGACTGTGCTTAATTTGGGAAGCTGAGAGTGCTCTCCTTCAAGATAATAGAATGCTACGAGGTATGCCCTTGCACAGTGCTTCCTTTCCTAATTCAATTGAGTAGGATAGTGAGAGCAAGTTGGCATTGTTAAAGTAAATGACCCAGGGCTTTGGTAATGATGCCACATCCAGAGTGAAGTTTATTGTTTTAATTTTAGTCTTGAACAACCGAAACAGTATTAAGTTTCTGCAGTGTATTTTTGCTGTGAACTGTATTTCAGCATGGTGCATGCAAAATCACTTATAATAAGTTGATTTATGGATTGAAATGGCTTATTTATATGCAGTGTGAATCGATACAGAGTGTTTACTGAATTTTCTCCGTAATAGCCTATCATTAGCCAGAATTCCCAGAGTGGGAGAGAAGTGGCTAGACACCGGAGACTGAAAAAACCCACTTAAAAAATCTATGTCCCATCTGCTTGGTTAGGATTAATTCTTATTAAATATGAATTTCAAAATTATTAATTTGATTTTTCTTGTCTCCTAGTCAGAAACTGGAGGAAGTCACACAATATATTAAAAAAAAAAAAAAAAAAAAAAAAGTTTTAGAAAATCTGACTAATGGGAAATATCAATTTATTTAGGGAAGAAACTAAAAACCCTGAAAAACAACAAGGAATTACACTTCTACAAAGCCATTGCTTACCTTTTTTTTTTTTTACCCAGTATATTTTACTCTTCTATAACTTTGGTATTTCAATCACCTGCCAGTGTACTTCAATGCTATAGTGTGTATGAATTCACTGGTATTATATCAATCCAGCAGAACATAAAATCAAGCGTGATGCTCCTTCCAATATTAAGAAGCCATTTAATAACAGACAGTATGTCTGGTATACCACGCTTCTGCAGCAGAGCAGCTTTATTATGTACTGTTGCTTAACAACTGTTGCTTAACAACGAATGAGGGTAATCCTGACTCTTCCATCACGGAGCTCTCCAAACTAGAATCTGTGCTAACATCTACCTATGTGTAAGGATAGGTTTGGAAAGAAGGAAATTAAAATACGCGAGGATGGCACTGCAAATATTCCTATCCTCTGCCAATCTATTTGCACCTCACATATATTGAACATTCTCACCTTTAAGTGCCTAACACATGCGGGAGCTTTATGAAAGATAATAAATATGAATAACAGCCTGTAGCACTCCTCCCTCATGGCTCATTTCTAGCTACCGCTATTCCTATCGCTTTTCTTTCTTACTCACAGAATGGTTATCTTTATTTTTATTTATCGTACTCAGGAGAGTTTATCATGTTAGTTACAGATTACTGTGATTCTGCTACTCAGTAATGACATCAGTAATGAGAATTATGTAAGAAATTCAGTTGAACAATAAATGTGACAGCATAGAATCAGATTTTATTATGTATATGTGTGGTAATTGGAGGGTGATTTCAAAATGACAAAGTACTCAGGGTTTCAATGCTTCCTGCAGCTGTGCTCTCCTTTAATCTTTATTCTCTATTTAAGAAAGAAAAAATCTAAATCTAAATCATACATTATAAACCCACAGTTTAGCCATTTCAATATCAAGAGAAAGTTGAAAGCCAGTGCAGTCATGAATAGGCTCTAAGGAAAGCTTCAGACAGCTATGGTTTAAAAGTAATGGGAGGCAGAAGGGAAGAATGTTCTGAGTAAACAAACAGATTTCTGAAACAGAACTCTGAAAAACAACTTTAAATCAAGATTTACAAATTTAAAACAAAAATATCTAAGTTCTTACCATTTACCCTTTCACAAAGGCAGCCTAATGGATTTATGTCTGCATCTAAAAAGAAATTTAAGGTGGTCTTCACAATGACTTATGTAAAGGAACGGGAAGCTGGTTATCTATCCTAAACTGCTGCAGTCAGAAAGGAAAGGAAAAGCAAATCAAAGCCTTGGTTATGATTTTTCTCTAAATTTTGTTTAAATAAGCCCTTCTTTTTCAACAGAGACATTTGTGGTCAATGTCCTTTATCAGGGCTTGATTTTCAGGGTGTTTGGTATTTTCCTTGTGCACATAACAAGTCAGAAATGCAGACACTTTACTTTCAAGGTCTAATTTCAGGAAGTGCTCAAGCACAGATAAGAAGTGATCTCTTCCGTGGATTTTCCATGGTATAAACATAGAACAACCACTCTATCCACGTCCCTCTGGTTAAAAAAAGCAATAATGACCAATTTCATATACCTAAAGACATTCAGATTTCGATTCACTTTCTTAAACCTCCACTTTTGCTTCAATTGCATTTTAGAAGCCAAGTTGTTTGTTTGTTTGAAAATGTATCAGTATATATTTTACCATAGGCTTTCTGAAGGAAAAAGGATAGACCACCTCAGTTAAAATTTAAACATTTAAATTCACCTTTCTTCCCTCCCCTTTCCAAGTCTGTTTTACAGGTGGCTTACCGGTACCAAATGTGATTGTGGCAACAGACAGCTCAGATTTCCTTGTGAACATGAGAAAGATCAGCAAAAATGTTGTTGCTACATTGAGAGATGTCTTTTCAGCAGTTCACTACTCTAGTATCACCATTTATTGTTACTGTCCACTTTCATGCAGCACACTGTGGAATGTTCCAGTACATTTCAGACCACATGTGTGCAGATACTTGCCATAGGAGCTCACTTTGACTCTTGCTAAGATATCAGCCACTTTCCCACGAAGGCTGGAGCAGAAAAAACACGTGCACACATAATAAAGAGCATAAACACAAACTGTTCTTTCAAATGCTAACATGCTTAATTCAATGGCAAAATAAAGCCTAAGATTTCATGTGGGATTTCTTAGTCAGTGTCTTGATTCAGATAGACAGATATCTGTCAGGGAGGATTGGAGTCTCCCTTAAAACTCCCTTAAAATGTAAGCCCCTCTCCCCCTTTTCCAAATTATTATAAATTTGCAATTAAAAGGCTGTCAGGCAAAGATTTTGGGAATAGATATAGCAGTTCTTTGCTAGGGATATAAAAATACAGTGTTGTAGTACAGAAGAATTAGCAAACAAATGAACAAACAAGAAATCCTAGAAAACTCTGACAGGGTCAGAAATACAACCTGACACCCTGTTGGTCAGGGTGTTGGAAGCAGTCCAAAGTAAGCCCTCCTGGAGGGGCAGATGTGGTTCTGCTGGAGTAGAGATGGTCCCGTTAAAGAAAAAAAGGGTCCAGTAATGGTGAGATGGGTATGGTCTTCCTCCAGGGATCCGGTGGAAAAACTGGATACCTAGGGGGACTGTGGCTCCTTTTTATCTAGGTTAAGATGGTTTGGCTCCTCCTCCCTGTGTGGAACAGCTTACAATAGTGCAGTGTAATGTGTAATGTCATTGATGAGCCCTTAATGGTCCATTAGCAGAAGACATTCCCATGGAAGCAGTGGAACAATGAAGAGAGAGAAGTAGCACTCCACCATCTGATAAGTGACACTGACCCATTTGGGCAAAGATAAGCAATTCTGCTCCACCCAGATGGAATAGAATAATATGCTCTTTACAAAACCCATGACAGTCAGAAAAGCAAAATATAGTGAAGAGCAACTCTAAAAGATGAGTTGTCTCTCCTCCAGGGGGAGAGAGACCATCCGCAAATAAGAAGTGGTGTTTATCATCCTTACTCGTGTTTTAATATGACAGCCTTTTAAATCTTCCCATTACCTACTTTGCATTTTTACTTTGTATAGACGGTCAACATTTTGTTGTTGCTCCTTCTCCTACTTTTTATGTTCTAAAACTGATTATACCTGCTCACAATGCTGAAAACTTTTTCAGTGACCATTTGGGTGTTGTTTTATACCCTTGATGCCTCCGCTATAATCCTGAACCTTTATTCCCAAAGTTTCCACTAGCAGCCTTTATTTGCTACACTGGTCCTGCAACTACTTATGAACATGTTAGGCTTTTCCCATACAGTTAAATATAATTTGTAGCTGTCAACTGAATCATCGCTTGAAAGAGCACAGTTCCGGGCCTGCTGACTCCATTGCATTTCGAATCAGAATGTTTCATAATGGGGCAGTCTCAGGTATAAGCAGGTGTGTTTCCAGTACTATGTGTGCTCTGTGGGATCTATGCCACACTGCATGGGGTGCAGCATATGCATGGAATTTCTGTTGGGGAAACCCACTCAATATCCATTTTGTATTGACTCCAGTGAAATGAAAATATAACAAAAGGTGTTGAGCTGAGCATCAGACAGAACTGCCCTATAACCAGCGTTGTTGACCTGTAGATATTCCAGAATTGGCTGTGGTAGATACTACTTCCATAGGTGGATCTACTCTAACTAATTTAGTGGTGTCTCTTAACATGCCCAGAGATTCTGGTGGGAAATAAAGTTTGTTTTTTTGATAGTTTGAGGATCCATTTCTGATTTGCATTTTGGGTGGAATGATCTCACACAAGAGCACATCTTGGGATCAGCAGTTTTTTCCAGGGAAATAGATTCTTTCCCTCTCTTCAGGAATTGTGAGGCCACATCTGGAAGTACTGTGCCCAGTTTTAGAGCTCCCAACAGAGGAAAACAGTCATATACTGAGTAATTCTGCTGGAGGAACTCCAAGAAGGTCAGCTGGCTGAAGCACATAGGACATGAAGAGAGGCTGAGAGAGCTAAATCTCTAAGAAGAGAACACTTAGTGCAGATCTTGTTCTCTCCACAGGTAACTAGAAGCGAATGTAGAGAAACTGGAGCCTGGCTCTTCTCCGAAGTGAATAGTGGAAGGATAAGGGGCAATGGACACACTGGAGCTCAGGAAATATTTAGTTATTAAACTTAATTTATACAATTTTTTGTGCCATGTGTGTCAGCTTGTGGCAGGTTGCTCAGAAAGCCTTCAGTCTCCATGCCTCAGTTTACAGAAGACTCAGGCAGGCATACCTGTTTGTTTTGATCAGGAGGTTAGGCTGAAATCTCTGTAAGTCCCATTCATACACAATCCAGTATTTAGACGTGCAGTACATTTCCTGCCCTTCCTTCTCCACTGACTTTGGGGTCTGCAGGACTGTTCTTCTCACATATTCTCACTCTGCTCTTCTCCAGCCACAACTACATCTGTGCAGTAACTTTTTTTTTTTTTTTCCCTTCTTACATATGTTATCACAGAGACATTAGTATCATTTCTAATTGGCTCAGCCGTGGCCAGCAGAGGAACCATCCTGGAGTCAGCTGGCATTGGCTTTGTCCGACACAGGGGAAGCTTCTGGCAGGTTCTTACAGAAACCACTCCTCCACCCCACCCCCCCTCCCAAAGCCTTGAGATGTAAATGCAATACAGAGAATTGGATCACCTCTCCCTATGACAGATAGGAATTGTCTAGCCTGGAAAAGAGAAGGCTCAGGGGAGACCTTATAGCAGCCTTCCAGTACCTCACAGAACTGCAGGAGAGCTGAACAGGGACTTTTTAAAAGGGGCTGTAGTAATGGAAGAAGAGGGAATTAGTTCAAACTAAAAATTGATATGTTTAGATTAAATATTGGGAATAAACTTTTTACTGCCAGTGTGGTAAGGCCCTGGAACAATTTGCCCAAAGAAATTATGGATGCTTAATCTAGAGGAGTGTTAAAGGTGAGGTTAGTTGGGGCTTCGAGCAACCTGGTCTACTGGGAAAATCTCTGCCCATGGCAGGAGGCATGAAACCAGGTGATCATTAAGGTCCTTTCCAATCCAATTCTATCATTCTATGACTCTATGAAACAAACCCAAGAATTATATGACTGGTTATCTGTACCCCTGAACTGTCAGCTCCCTCCCTGGCTCTGCTGTGGTTCCCTGAAACCAGCTTTCTCTCCAGAATGAGCATTCAATGAGGAGCATGATCCTTGACCTGGTACAAGGCTTTGCGCATGGTGATTGCTCCCTGTCCCTCTTATTTACCCACGTGGACACAGCAGCAGGGACTCTGAACCATGCTGTAGCTAAGAACATTGAGTTTGCCTGCAACATCAAAATATGACTTGTGCAGCTGTGTGAAACTGAACATGCTTCAGATCACCTTTTCTAGAACTGGAAAAAACCCAAGGGATTCTGTCCAAATTTGCAATGAACTGGCTTCATTCCATCCCATGGTTATGCAAACAAAAAGTCCAATTGACAAAATATAGGAAAAATATATGTACAACCTGGCTTTCTGTGCCAGTCACTACTATTCCTATGATTAATTGCTGGTTGAGATTTTGGTCTCCTGTGGCAACAGCAAATCATTCACTATTTGCTTTCCTGAGTTATGACTGATGGAGCCAGGGTGCTACTATACACATTTGGGTTTATATTTATTACATTAATATTATTTTCATTTTAGAAAAGTTTTTTTCTGACATTGATTTGCTAGCATATGCCTGGAATTAGAAACTTTAGATAAGCACTAGATCATACATGAGTTTTTGAACTCAGTCTCTATAAAATTTTGCGCATATAGTGTGTATAGTTTTGATAGGGTAGAAGGAAAAACACAGGCATTGAAAGCAGAAATTAATCCAGCTTTTTAAAATACCAACCTGCTACTTAATGTAATTAAAAAGAACCCAAACTCAAAAGTAGGGTAGCAGTCACAAATGAGATGCAATGAGCCATTTAGCTCAGTGCACAAGTGGGTGAAGAACCCATCTTACACTGCCATTGATGCTTTCATGCTTCAGAACTACTAACACTGCTGTTGAACCTTACCAAAACCTTAGTACAATGTACACAGTTAAACCCTCATCTTTACAAAGCACAATGTTTTTTTAACAATATCAGAGAAAAAACAAAAACAGGAGCTCCAGATGCACTTGCTCTTGAAGGATAAACATCCTCTTGGTAGAAATTATTGTGTACACATGAAATAGGGATTTCTGGAGTATGTATGTTTTTGTACAGAGCCCCTTTTCAGAACAGAATGAAACTCTGAAGTCCCATTGCAGAATGGTTTGTAGGAAGATAATATCTCTTATAAAAACATTTGATACAGTCAGACAAAGCAGATAATCTTACAGAGTTTTTTCCAAAGCTCAGGAGACTTCTCTATCAAAAGACAGATTTTCTCAGTTGTATCAGGTATTATCCCTTTCTGAAAACTTTGTTTCATCCACATGCCTCAGTCTTTAGGTCTGTAGCAGCAAATATTAGATGAAAATATTCTTATTTAGGAATATCTTTGAAATATGAGCTTGTTAAATATGCACATGCACTAATTACAATCAATGACACTCAAGCACTGCTAAATGTCAAGTACAAGTTTAAGTACTTTGCTCATCATTTCCCAAGGAGTGGTTCGAGTCTTTGTATTTGTGCCTGGCTTTTTTATTCCCTTGCCATTCTATGATTTTATGCTATTCTATGATTCTGTGAATGGTTCATAGAAGCATTCAGATTCTATGAATGGTTCATAGAAGAATTCTATTATTTTATGCCAGAGTGGTAATCCAGATGCCTGGGTTTTTCTTTTTTTCTGAAGAAGTGACTTCTAACCAGAAGTTACTAAATGGTGAAAGAATCACTCTCTCAAACAACACTCTTTTGTTGGGCTATTTTCCCAGATGAAGATTTCTGTATGAAAGAGCAATAACTTTTTTTTCCTTTCCTGCGGTTAGGCTGTCAAACTGGAGAGAACACTGTTTTTAAACATTACCAACAGATTAAGGCAGTTCAAGTTAAGTCTCCCAGCAGTGCTCATTCCCTAGTCCAACAACATAAGGCTTTTATTGGTATTTTATATGTTACACAACACACTGGCTTTTCTCATTAACGTAAGAAAACAGAAGTTTGCAGAGGTACACTTGGTATTTGGTGTACCTGAGAGATTGCAAAAGCTACTTATTTGATATATATACCTTGCAGTTATTTACATAACAAAAAGAAAAGTCATTCTAAAACAGGAGAAGAGAAGCTTAGTGACTCCAATCTCATTGAGTGCAAGTAAGTGCCTGTAAACAAAACTGCATCTGAGTAGTCTATTTTCTCTGCCTGTGCTGAAGGTAAAGCAGAAAATCAAGCAACTAAATAACATCCTTTCAACTTCAATGTTATAATATACTGGTAACATGGGGGTATATACACAAATGTAATATATACACCATATATAAGTTTGTTTACATTTTTGTGACTTCATCTGCTTCTTCCAAAAGCTTTCTCAGATTGTTGAACCTGGTTTTCAAACTGTGAACACAGACATGTTTATTCACCAGGCGAATACAATTTTTGCAGTATATATCTTGACATGCTACAAGGCAATTTTGACTTGGGTAGCAGAAAACTTCCAAAGGCATAAGCCACCACCATTGCTTGTATTGCTGAGCCTTTTGCCTTAAAGGGACCTAAAAAAGTTTGGCTCAGCCACAATTACACATAATGCAACTGTCTGTCCTAACTGGTGAGTGGTCAGAGGTCATAAAATACAGATCATCATAGCAACATTGTCAAGTCAAGGAGAAGCAAACAGCTCTTTATAAAATCTTCATTCCACTCGTAACCTAATTATCTATATTTTTAAGATAGACTTTCCTACAGATTAATATATCTCTCCATAATGAAATCCATATAGAAATGGCCCCATAGGTACACTGTCACAAAAGTGGACCATTGCAAAAGGAAAAGACAGAAACTGATGTCATAAATTTTATATTATAAGATAATAGCAATTCAGGTCATATGTTACCATAAGCCTCATAGTGGTGATACTTTTCTTTGTTACTGTGCATTTGACTATGCCTTCTTTCACTGCAAAGTGTAAACCACTTCTATTAAGAGAACTGCTCTGTTTTTTTTTTCCAGGGTTAGAAAATAAAACTCAGCCTTAAGAGATTTTCTGGTGTAAGTGTCTTAAGAGCTGTGGATAACAGTATTATTTACTTAGAATTTATTTAACAGCTGGGGTCAGAAGGGATCTCTGCAGCTGCACATAACCTTGTTTTCCTATGGGTACTATCTCCATATACTTGTACATTCATTATTAGAAGATTGGAATCAGCATTGACTTGATGCTTTTCCTACATAGAAGATTAAAGCAACTATTCTTCCTTCTTTTCTGGGTCTCAGTTCCCCCAGCACTGAGAATAGAACCTCCAGTACATTTTGGGGTTTTCCTATAGTCAGATTTTAAATTTAATGATTTGAAAATATCCATTCAAAGAGAAAATGGGACAGACAAAATCTATGCTCAAGGCTGTAGGCATACACATATTGGGACATATGTGTCATATTGTTTGTTTCCAAATTTGTACTTTTTAATGTGTATATGTGTGTGTTTGCCTCTTTGAGACCATAGCATAGGAAAGCTAGAAATAGAGTAAAAATCTCTTCCATTTAAGGGAATTAATTTACTGTAAAAACCAGAGTTCTTTTCTTACTGGAGGATACCAAGTGGATTGGTTATTGTAAGATTTTGCTTTTGGTTTTCAAATACCATGGTAAGAACCTGGACCTTTTATGGAGATGGACTGAGCTTCACAACTCAGAAGACATGGGAAAGACAGACACATTTTCTGAATTCCCCTTGCTCAGAGAAAAAAAAAATAAAAATGTAATAGTAAATAAATAATAGCATAATTAAATTTTGTCTGTCTTGGTATGACTTACTATGGTGTAAATTTTTATTGTTTGGAGGGCTAGCTGTATTGTATGTGGTGCAAAATATAATTCCTTCACAGAGATGTGATCTATAAATCATGTAATAATTTGAAAGTGGTTTTACTGGCAGTGAAAATTATATGCAGTTGTATGAAGGAAACAAGAAATAGGAATAAGTGCCTGCTGATGTTTTTGGAAGAATGTTTGCTTTTTTTGGATCCTTCCTTCCTTCCTTCCTTCCCTCCTTCCCTCCTTCCTTCCTTCCTTCCTTCCTTCCTTCCTTCCTTCCTTCCTTCCTTCCTTCCTTCCTTCCTTCCTTCCTTCCTTCCTTCCTTCCTTCCTTCCTTCCTTCCTTCCTTCCTTCCTTCCTTCCTTCCTTCCTTCCTTCCTTCCTTCCTTCCTTCCTTCCTTCCTTTTTTTTCTTTACCATGGTTTTGTTGTGCCCATGGTTCTTAGTTGTTAACATCAGTACTTGCTGATAATAAGAAAATTATGTCCTCAGTTTCATGAGGTTTACCTTCCAAATTTGGGTATTTTATTGCTCTTGAATTAACTTCTATTTTTGCTGTGATGACACCTTAAATGAACATCACATCACTGATTTCCATAAGCACAGATGGAATTCATCAGGGAGTCATAATTCCAATTCTTTTCCTCCTCCTCTCATTTTGAATGACAAGTGTAACAATAATGAGAGCAGAAAAAGACATAATCATTAAAATTAGAGAAAGAATGGCTAAAGTGAATGGTTGTATTGGTGAACTAAGAAATTACATTTTCATCAAGACAAAATTAGATACTTTCAGAAAATGCTTGGACAAAGCTGAAAAGTACATGAGCTTTTCAGAACACTAGATGTAGCAGATGAGACAGGACACCATCTACACACTGAGAAAATGATGTGCCATGAGGCTGTGATATTTAAAACAGGGAGGAAAGCGAAGCCTTTTCTATCTTGGAGGAAAATGGGACTATTTTGTCTCCAGTTCTTATCACTGATGCATCAGTATTTCAGAAAAATCACAAGTAGATGTTTGATGTATTATGTCTACCTCCAGCAGATGCCAAGGTCTTTAGGTTTGTTTGCTCTTTATTATTACACTTCAGCACAAGTGGCAGAGCTTGTCACAGTTATAAGTACTTTTGAGCTACTTAGGAATCAACATCCAATTTTATATTCTTTTCTAAAGCCAGAGCTAAACAGTTTCTACTTCAGAAGCCAAGGGCTGTTCAGTTTGATGTTCCTGTAACAATTGTGGATGATGCTGGTTGTTTCCGTGAAATTAGAAATACCTACAAAAAGGCAAACAGAAAATGGAAAAATGCCTTCCAACGCATCCTTTTTCACATATGGACAATGTCAGCATTTACTTTAGAAAGATAACTTCATGTGATAGGAGATAATACACTAAAATGAGGCAGGAGAGAGGCCATTTTGTACAGCTTCAATCTGCCAATCTTTGTAAATCATAATCAGCACATGACATCTGCTACTTATTGTCAACATAAAAAGAAAGTTGGAAAACAAAATTATGCTTTTCATGCTGTGTTTTTATGTGTAACTCTTTCCATGCCTGACGTTGGAACGCAAATAAAATTTGCACTTCTAAAATGTCCTATTGAACTCAATGCCAGCAGTTCCTGTTCCAAACATGATGAAATGTTTACATCCTTGAAAACATAAGTAATCCAGACAATTTACTTAAAATAAAAAAAATTATTTATATTATTTACCTAGCTATTAAAAAGCAAAATTGAGTCTAAGGTCATCTAGGTTTTGTTGGATGTCAGTGGGAAGTCAGAAAACTTTTAAGTGGTCATCCACTCTATCCTGTGGGTGTGCTGAAGGTTGGTGGGACTACTCAAAGTCTGTAGTTGATTTTTTCCATCCATCACCTTTTTTTGGCTGGTTTTCTCTATTCTGTTTTAACAAACTCCATTCTTTATCCATGTCTAATTAAGACCCCAAGTTGCATGTACTGGCTGATATAGACCTCTAAAACCATGAGCATGAAAAGCATGGCTTACTTTTTATGCCCATGAATTTAAGGTGCTATTCAACTTCCTTTGTCTGTCTTCCAGACTGTGAAAAACATACTTCAGGCAAGAAGTTTTTGTTTATTATTTATTCCAAATGGCATGAAATAAAAAGAAAATCTAATTTAATTTGACTAAAAAAAAAGTCTATCTTATCTAATAATAGAAGTGTGACTCTAATATTAAAAAATAGAGAAATATTTCATTTAAATCACTGCAAGCTAAAACCAGCACTTGTATATAAGAGACAGCTGATAAATGTTGCTTTAAGTACACCAGCACTATTGCTGAATGAATAATTAAATACAGTATTTTATTTTTCAACCTTAAGTATGCCTAGACTTAGGACCAAAAATTTTCAACATATCAGTTCTATTTGGTTCTTAATGAAATTTGTATTCTCAGCTGGCTGGTACTCATCTACTCATGTGTGGGTTTCTTGTTTGTTTGTCTGTTCTGGTTTTGTTTGTTTGGTTGCGTTTTTTGGTTTTTTTGTGTTGGTTTTTTTTTTTTTTTGTTTCTTTGTTTGTTTTTTCCTATGGGGGGCAGGCTTGGTTGGTTGGTTGTTTTTGGTTTTATCCCTTTCTTTTTTAAAAAAATTATTTTCTTTGTTTCTTTTAAATTTTTATTCCCCTGGTTGTCATTAAAGCAGTGAAAGAATAACTTTCAAGGTAGAATTGTTATTTGTATGGCATAGATTTTCATTTAGTTAAAAATGCACATTTTTATTATAATTCCCTTGAAAATCAATGACTTAAATTGAGGATGAACAGAAAGTCCTATGAAATTACGAATGGTTTTGTTAAGTCCAAAACTAAAATAAAACAAAGCAAAGCTAGAATGTAAAAGATTCAGAAAACTCAGTCACCATGTAATTGCCATCCTGTTACTTCATCTAGGAGGAGGATATTGCAGAACTGCACTCAGCGCTGTGCCTGTGCTTTTGATCTTGTTTTGTCTCTTGTTTCATTTAAGAATTTAGTGTTAAAACTCTGGAAAGAAGTGGATGCCTCAGGGGTTAGCTACCACTCATGTTTCAGTGCATTTAACAATGGTTCAGTCTAAATTACCCCCTGCCCTACTAACCCTTTTGGTTTTTCCCTGGAGGTGGGTGTGCCAATCATTCTGTGTCCCTGTCCAGAAACCTGGAAGATTCTGGGTGGGAGGGGCTGAGGTGAATGGCAAAGCCTTTGGTATCTCCACCCTGTATTATGTGTAAGATGTCCTGTGTATTGTCTTTCTGTCTTGGTCACTCCCTCCTTACCTGGTATTGGTTATGGTTCCCCCTTGCCCCTTTCCACACCCCCCATAAAAAAGCTGAAACCAGAACCCCAGGAGACACTCTCTGGATATGGGCCTGTGGGAGCAATAAGCACCTAGCTCCAACCCACATGAGAGTCATTCTTTCTTCTTCCATGCCCTCTCCTCTCTACACTTCAGCCTGAGGTTGAGACCCACCTAACCTAAAGGATACAAAATTGCATGCGGACCAGTGAGTGAGCAAGCCAGTAAACAACTCCAGACACCACCATACACTCAGAGCTACCTTTGATTCCTGGGTCTCCAGACCAAGTGTACTCCTAATACTGTCTCTACCACACACCCACCTTGTGAAGGCACTGTGCTCCACACAAAAATGAAGCCTCTGAAAAACATTTCCCAACAATGTGAAAAGTCAAGTCTACAAGCAAAGACCAATCTTCCTACTGAATATTTAGCAGACATTATCTCATCTCCTGAGGTGCTAAAACTCAAGGCTACATCCATGTTTGGGTCTTTTTCCTGGTTTCATCTGTCTTGATTCATCTAGTACAGTGAAAAAGGAACATCACACATACACTAAAATCCAGTGCTGAGGTAAAACAAGGAAAACTTATGGGTTTTGGAAAGAGGGATTGGCAAAACAGGAGCCTTGGACTGCAAAGAGATGAGGATATGATGTGTGGAACAGGAAGCATTTGAGGGTGAAAGCTGTGGGAGAGGTTGTTTGCACTGGAAGACAGTTCCCCTTTATTTGGATCTTTGTTGTGGGACAGGAAGCACTTCTACAACACAACTATGTCACTACATGAGCTATGTCTATGTTTCCCAAAAAAGAAAGCCAGGCATTGACCTATGACTTTGGAGGCAACTGTCCTAGGGTAATAGCTTATTCACATTGCCTGACATTACCTGCCTTTGGAGCAAGCTGGCCATGTGCAGACTGTGCAGACTACTTCATGCTCCATTGTGGAGCTCTCTGAGGCTCTCATGAGTCATAAGATATGTAATTATTTCAAAATATTTTAAGCGATGTGTAGGCCTATCATGCTTTGTAAGTGGGGAGATTTTGTAGTATGTAAGTGTGGAATAGTGTTCTGTGTCATATAGCACATGGATGCTCGAGAAAGCAGTCTTTTGAGTATGTGTTCATCACAGAAGGATGAAGAACTATCATTGGTGTATGTTATCCACACTGCCTTTTGGGTGTGGGATCTCAGATGAACAGCCTCACAAGACAGTGCTCTCTTCTGATAGCAACTGGGGAATAGAATTTTTCAAGGTGAAAAGCTGATGAAGGATGAAAGACCATAGAAGAAATAAAATTTCAATGTGATCTTCTTGTATGGTGCTGTAATGAAATCATTCCAATGTGCTTGTGAGGTAATGCTGGTTGCTAGATGGGTATGAGTTTGAAAACCATATACCCTTTTCTCATATCTTTTACCTGGTATTGGTAAGTCCAGGCTAGACCCTTCCTACTGTATAAAAAAATAGAGATATCAATGGGAGTTACTTGAATTTCTGAAGAGAAAATAATAGAAATGCTGCTGTTATTTGCGTATTTTCCATCCCATAATTCACTTTTTAATATATTTTTATTAAGAACCATAACTAACAATTCTCTGTCTTAGAAAATATTATTTCATCAGAGGTTTTTACTGTTGTGTAAAACTTCATTTATGCTTATGTGCTATTACCAAAGGCAGAGAAGATTCCAACTTTAAAACTTAAATTTTTTTGATTGTTTGAGCAGTTTATTTGCTCAAAATTTATCATTTTACTTTACATGCTGTCTTCTTGCAATATTCTTTTAGTTTAATAGTTGTTGTTAGAAAAGAGACATCCCTTGTTCTTATGCATAACAATAAGCGATAGTGTCTGAAAGGTAAAGAATAACATATTAGAACCATTTGGATACCTTAGTGGGATCATGTATTTCTCTTCTTTTTCTTGTGAAGTAGAAGAGTGGTTTTTCTCAAGTCCAAGGGCAGAAAGATGTTACTCTCAGTGGGGTTGAGAAAACATTCTTAGAGAACAGATAAATCCAGGGAGGAGTAAATCAACTTAGTGACAAAGAAGAAATGGGAGCAGACAGAAGTGTGTCTCTTAACCTCACAGCATGGGAAAGGCATCTGTCTGAAGGACACAATAAAAATTAGTAGCATAAAATCATAGGGATGAGTAAATTATTGCTTGGTGCTACAAGGTCTCATATAACGTCACATTCTTAATTTGACTACTGAGTTATAATTTACAGCAGGAATGAATTTGCCGATGGCAGACTTGGCTTGAGATGAGGGAATGCTTACTATCTCACTACAAAATATCAAACCATCTGTTTTATATAGGGAGGCACAGATTGAGAAAAATGGAAAGTTGTCAGTGTGCGACTATATTCCTCATTCTCATATTTTGAATCAGAATTGTGCTGTATATTTGAAAGAACCTATACAAAAATATATATATATAACATATACATATAAACACCACGACTTTAAATTTCTTCCCTGACAGTCTCTGTCTTATTCGCAAGTGCATATACACATGCAAACACCAGAAAATTCAGTCTACATGCAGTCATTTTCATATCACACAGAAACAGAAGAAATTCCATCTCTGAGCTTAAGGCAGGCACCAGGATCAGATGGATTTTCAGCCAAATATTACAAAATATTTAAAGATATTTTGTATCTCACCTTACTGAGTACTTATAACACTGACTAAAGAATGAAACTCTTCCAAATTGCGTAGGATGTGCTTTAATTTCTTTATTAATAAGAAATAGTAATTTCTTATATATGGTTCATAAATACACTGTTACTGAAAAAGCTTTTAGTATGCTTTGAGAAAAAAAACATTGAAGGTGTTGGGCCTTAATGAAACCATGAATTTTACCTCATGAGATTGCTCCAACAAGCAAATTGCAAAGTTCCAGATTAGAAAAAGTTGTTTAATTCATTCATATCAAGGTGACTTACTCACAGCTGACACACTGCCAGAAATATAGCCTGATAGAGGTAGTAAATTTTAGCAAGGTTTTATATTGCCAGATATACAGGTAGGTGAAAAAAACAGTTCTTTTTGACTTGGTGATTCTCGCTTACATGGATTAAGATTATGCTTGCACCTGTGAACAGGAAAGATAAAACCAAGGCCATCTCTGATGGCTAAGGTAAAACATAATCAGAAATCTCCAGTTCTTGGACCACTTGGCAGCTTAATGAAGAAAAATGAATTTGTCCATGTTCACTGCAGGAGGGCTGGATGACATGACCTTTAAAGGTCCCTTCCAACCCAGACTAACATATGATTCTATGATTGATTCTTTGATTAAGCATGTCAAGAGTTATTTGTATTTGGCTAGTTTGTAGAAATGCCAGGAAGGACTGCATTTTAAAAACTTGAGGTACCCAGGTATGTGTTCAAATGGGTACATTTAGAACTTGCAATCTGACTAGAGAAGGCAAACAAAGAAATACAGACACGGAAAGATTTAAGTGACTTGTCTGAAGTTACTTTTTACATCTTGGGGTAGCGGTTCAGTTAACAAAACATTAATAGCCAATTTATATAGCCTAAAAATACTCGTTAATTGTCAGAAATTTAGAGCTTTTGTCCAGCACTGCTGAAATGTTTTGATTATAACGGGACAGATATTCATAGCTTTCAACGGGAGAAAGTTTCTTACAGAAGTCTTCTGATCCCAGCGTGTTCTCCCAATTTGTGTACCAGTAAGTAAGATCATGCCCTTCCCACAGCTGATGGCCCTTTGCCCTCTCCTCCTCACCCCCTGTGTTGTGGCTCCCTTCCTTCTGCATGCACCAGATGTCATCCCTGACCTGCAGGTTGCGTTTCAAAGAGACTAACCAAGCATGTGAGACAGGAGAGAGCGTGCAAGGATGATGAGGGACAGGCCAAGAAGAGAGGGCAGGAAGCCTTGTCCCATGTTCATCACACACAGTTTGAATCTATCCTGTTTTATTTTTTTATTTTTTTTACATAAGCAATGGTTTAGAGGGGTGGAAGAGAGAACCAGGTGCACTGACAGAGGCTGACCAAACTATCTGTGAGATGGTGCACATTGCACCTTTACTCTCATTTACTAGGCCTTAATGAAAGATTTTCCTTCCTGAATGACAACATTATCCAATCTTCCCTTGATCTGGTATTCTCTGTTCTACTCTTTAGGCAAAATTGTGTCAGAAAAACACAGTGTGGCACAGAGCTTGTCAATATTTGTCACAGAATGAGATTCAGGAAGCCTATTTTCCCCAGAGGCAAAGATTTCTGCCTGTGAGTAATTATGGTGTCTTAACATGTTCTGTCTTTTCCTAAGGTATTTTTGGAAGCATATGTTCGATCTCTTCACTGCTCTCAGAGCGTACTTGTGCCAAGGCTTAAAACTCCAATCAGATAATCCTGAGAAAACCAGAGTAAAATATGATTTTCAAAATCAAATCTGCAATGCAAGTTTGGATTTGGAATAAGAAAAGTTGAAACCACCAATTTGACCCTGGTTTACCTTGCACCAACAGACACTGAATTGAAACAGACCAAACAATGTTCTGGAAGTTCCAAACACATTTTTTTTTGTTTTAAAACATCAGCATAAGGTGAATCCTAAATACTTAACTGTCTCTAAAAGAAATCTTTACAGATTTTTTAATCTCCCATATTTTCAGAATTCAGTTTTCAGAAACCAAATTGTCTATTTCTAATATTTATATAAAACATTGATAACATCTCTCTCTCTCATAGCTTTATGAGATCTTACTTTAAAATTCAGATAGATAGATAGATAGATAGATAGATAGATTTGTCTGGAAAAATTTATGACTTACCGTTTTGACCAGTGCTCTCAAAAAGATTGTTCTGGCAAATCCAGGTTTGCCAACATTGGCATGGCTTCCATTCGTCTTCCTAGCTGCCCTCTGCCCTGGCACACCATTCCAGTTTCTGATCCAGTGTTTGAGCTTGATCATCAGTGGAAATGGTTTTGCTTTAACATGCCACGAAGCAAATAGAGGCTTAGGCACAGGTAGCTACGGATGCTGTGTGGAAATCTCTGTAACAAACATGGATGAGCTACAGTGAGTGCTCATCTGACAGTGCCCTGAGAGTTAAGCCACGTATCTTTACTACCAGCAATTTTCACAGAAGAAAAACATAAAGATCCAAATTCTTGGTAAGAAAACATAGTTATTGAATTCTTTAAAGGCAAAAATGAGATTGATTTTGCTTTGTTTACCAGTAAGGAAGCAAATTCTACTGGAGAGGGAGTTAAAATGAGTCATTCTTATATCTCCTCTGCTTTGCTCTGTTCTCTTCACTGACAGATGCAGTAAGACAGTGTTGTCTGTTTTGAAACTTATACACAGGAAAGTAGGGAATTAGCAGAAAAACACAGTCAAGATTGTGAAAACTCAGTCGTTTTGAATTCATTCAGATGGTTTAGGTTTTTCTTTCAACAGTTATTTTGAAATAGTGTTGAAACAACATAATATTGCTTCACCCTTAGAGAGCCCCTGGGTCATAAATATTGTTACAGCCAAAAATCTCAACCTTTACTTCTTTATTATCGTGAATGGTACAGAAAGAGCATTATCATCGACTGCAGTTGGAAGCAATGATTTTAGCATAGAGCAGGAGAATAATCTTTTATTTATTATCTCTGGTCTCAAAAATATTTGAAGCACAGTGTCTCTGAGCTTTCAGGTGTTTCCTGTATTAAGTTAGATTCTGAAGAGATTTAAAACCTGTTGTAATTTTGGAAAAGCAAAGCTTCTTGCTCTTTAGTCTATTCCACAGAACTTGGAAATGAGTGCAGTTGATTCTAGTTTAGCCCAAGCAAATATTGCAATAGGTCACTTTTTGAATTTCAGTTTCCCTACTTACAATTGGGGCAATTAAAACAGCTGTATTCAGAGCTGCTCGAGTAGCAGTTGTTATCTCTTTAAATAAACTGCCTATGATGTACATAGATTGCTATCAGGTCTCAGCAGATATTATAATATCAGAAGATATTATTATGATAAATGAGACCTGATTACATTGCTTTTCAATGGCATTAATTTACATGTCTGTAGAAGTCTGTTGGGATTGGCTTTTATAGATACTGTAATTTGTAGGCTTTTGACATTGCTTTGGGATAACTTGTCTAATTGGCTTTTTCCTCTCATCAGAATGGAATATGTTTTGAACCTGACATCACTGTGGACATTATGCTATGAGGGGTTTCTTTGGATTGTTATATGAAGGATTTTTCACTCTTGTTAGTCTTTTGTACTTGTCATTGAAACTTTTCTCTGAGCTGTAAAAGCCTTTTTCTTTACATAGCAAGAGCATGATCGAAAAATGGAAAACGTGTCAAATAAAAATTGATGAAAGGGCCACCTATACAGCTATCAGCTGGGAGAAGGATTGTTTCCCGTCATAATTCTAAGGCATATCATTCTAAAAAGATACAACAATCATTTAAAAAGTGCTAAAAGACCAAAGTGCTCAATGATTTCTTCTGAATGTGTTTTATTTCCTAATAGCAATTTATTTTCAAAAACTAACTAGTGGCTCATCCAAGTTTGCAACAGTGATATAGACTGAGTTGAGGACTTTCTGGATAATTAGAAAAATAACTAACCAGTGAGTCTAATCTCATTTTTCTTGTGTGCTGAAGATTTCTATTGTCTCAATGAGAAAAACACTTCAAAATACACAGATCAGAAATCCAGGGATAACATCAACTTTTCCCAAATGGAAATGAGGGAAAAACAAAACAAAACAAAACAAAAAAAACCCCAAAAAAAACAAAACCAAAAAACTAAAAAACACCCACCAACCCCCCCCCCAAAAAAAAAAAAACAAAAACCAAATCATAGTAACCCTGCAGAGAAATTTAAAGGCAGGTGGTGTATTTATCTAAGGAAGCTTATTTTATATTGTGGAACTCATTAGGAGATGTACAACTGCTTTTCTTTTTGAGTCTCAGGAGCAAAGAACTTGTTTTAGAAACACTGGGATGGGAAGCCTTCCTACTTGTGCGCTTCCTTTAAAAAAGCTGTTATTGGGAGATTTCATTCTTCCTACAGGGACTGTCTGTTTGGAAACTGAGTTCACTGTGGTTATTGTACCTAGGGTTCTTTGAAAAGACTAAAGTTCTGCTCTTGCAAATTTCTTTACATTGGCTATTTAGATTTTCCTTTTCCTCTGCAATTTCTGTGCAGCAATTGCCCTAAATGCTTCTTCTTTTGCCCCATTTTCTGTCTGATAAAATATTAGCTATTGGATTTACTACAGGAAATAAAACCTGGTCTTTGCCGAGGCCCAAAATCTTATTTCTTTTCTTATTCTTCATAAAGGTAATCAGTAGAACATTGCTAAAAAGATAACAAACAGCAGTCATTCCCCAGGTCCTACTGGATAAAATTCTTCTTATGTCTATTTGTGTCTAGATCTGTTGTCCTTGCATTGCCACACATATAAAAATGAAAGTAGGATTTGGTCCAAAGACAGTTAGAAATGGCAGAGGATTGCCTGCAGTAGTGAATATTGATTTAGCAAGATCAGTCACTAGAAAGCCAATGAGTATAGTATACTAAGAATGCCTTTCATAATACATTTTCTTCTGCTGTCTAATCTGTGTTAGTACCAGATAGATTTTATATAACTACAGGGAGCTCAGTTGTTTGCAATCGGCCCTTGAGAAGGGAGTTCAGTGCTTTCACAAAATTTAAACATGGCTATGATTTCAGGCAAAAGCAAAGGAACCACTTAAGTTTAGCTATACAGGTGACTCAGATGCCATCTTTACCAGGATATTTATTTCTATAAAAGAGGGAATATGAATATGTGTCATGTGTTCTAATAAGTGAGATAACTTCTTGGCTCTAATCATATTGAATGTCTTCAAAGAAAATGCTTGTTTTCACATATTTTCCATTATTAATTCCAGCCCAGAGGGATTTTTTTTTTCAGTTATCCAAGGGTCACATACTAGAATGTTAAAATGAAGTTTGACATAATTTTCTATGAATAAAAGCATCTAAATCCAGAATTTATGCATTTTTATTTGACGTCTTCTAAATTAATTTCTAGTTTACCAAAAAGGTCATGAAAGAAAACATTAGTTCCATGCATTATATTCTTCGTGTGAAATATGTGCTATATAATTAAAGTAACATCAATTCATTGAATCCTTTTACTGTAATGAAAGATAATTTGAACCCTTGTGATTTAAAATATCATTGAAAAAACATAATATAGTGAGGGTAAGGGTATTTTCAGACCACTTGTAAATATGTTGTATCAAATTGTCATACTGGCTGCTCCTGTGCTGCTTTGTGAACTGAACTGCATCACAGGTTCAAAGGGTATAAGAGCTACTCTGATATTCTTTATAGTACTTTTAGGGCTGGTTCTGAACTAGTGGGAAATATTTCCAATATGAAAAACAGCCAGAGTAGACCAGCAAGTAGAATTTTCCTCAAAGTCTACTTGTCCACACCGTGCCTAAATTGCCTGGCTAGCACCAGCCTCTCAATATTATCTAGTGGAAAATTAGTTAAATTGCTTAAATAATGGTCATCTGTAAGGCAGAATGAACTTCTGGCCATATATCTGCCCATCCTGGGAATTAGGAAGTACTCCTAGGGTAGCCCTCCTAGGAGCACTCTGCTGGTGCAACACAGATGCATCACTATTGTACAGTCATAATATGAATAAAAGAACGTGATAAAGCACATAAATTAAAAGAGAATAGTCAAAAATAATGACTTGAAGTCTCTTATATTCCCAGATACTCAGATTAGAAGATCTGTATTGATCCTCTCTATCTACTCACTATGAGGTCAGAAAAAAACCCTGTAAAAATACACAATCCCTCAGTGAAAAGAAATTAAACCCATTTCTTCTTTTGATATTTTTTTTTTCCCCGATACCAAACCCCAGAATTTATTTGCTGTTTTTCACCTCCATCCACTCCCTTCCAGTGGTGTTGCTGAGAGGAGAGTCTGTGAACACTGAATTTTTCTCAAGTAAGCATCACCAGATAAAAAGAATTACCCTGGACCAAGCCTGTTTCAATTTTGATTTCCTGAGAATTGCATTCTAAAGTGTACTCTTTTCTCAGCCTGAACACAATCTGTAATGTCATGTTTATTTTCTTTAAAAAGAGCTGGATTGGTCGAGTAGTCAAAGCATCCAAAAAAGATAATTTAGTCTGGGGAGCCAAATCATACAGACTCTGTTTATTTAGCCACTCCAGTGAACAGAAAATGGCTTCCAGGAGGTAAGCTTTTCTGAAACAGCACAATTAGTGCATGAAAACTTGGCCTTGAACCATATCTCAGGGTTAGAAGTAGTATTAACTGCGAAGTATTTATCTGTACTCTTGACTGTTTGGAACAGGAAGACTATATGCCAGCTGGTTCTCAACTTGCCTATTCCCTTCTTGTAACACGGGTCTAGCAGCTAAATAAATTAATAGTACAGTTAGAAAGGAGTCAAAAGCTCAGGCCATTTTAGTGGAAGAACTGATACATAATTTGTAAAAGGGACGATGTATTAGCCATCAAAATCACTTGAGTGAAGTCTGCATTCAATAAATGAATGGAGGAAGCAGAAAAAAAATCCTATGTGCACACAGTTATACACAGCTAGCCTGTACATTATTTTAGACTTTGCCTTAAGTGAGCATTGCTCATCTGAGTATCAATCCACACCTACTGCAGGCATCAACATAAATTCTTACCAGTGTGAAGAGTTAATGACAGACATTAAAAAACTCAACTAACTTTACTGGAAGTTGGTTACACACAGGAATCAATACACTGGATTGGCCTTTTAAGCCACTACATGAAGAAAAGGTTTGATTCTGGTTTATAGCTTCACACAAATATCTCTGACACTGTAGGGCATCCCACATGTCTAAACCTCGTCAAGGAAATCAGATGTACACCAAAAACCCCCTCAAATCTAACCTATTTTCCTATGCTTGATTTATGGTCAAAACTCTCACTAGAAATTATCAGGCTTTCAGGTGTTAACTACCCACAGCTCTCTGTGAAGATGATGTGAAAATATAAAGTACTACTGTGAGGATTTTTAGAGGAACTCTCCATAAAATCATTTAGATTAATTACTAAAGGGAATTGAAGTTTCTTTAGTCAAATGTCAACTATAGCTTCTTAGTTCAGGGATTAATAAAACAAAGATAGAAGCCTCAAACTACTAATCAAAATACTGATGTTCTATTAATTCAACCATTCTGGAAGCCATCACTCAAAGCCACCAATGCTTAAAAAAGAAATGTAAATACTGTTGTCTTTTAACATGGACTTAGGCTCCATTTTAAAGATTTTTCTTTCTTTTTTGGATGCAAAGAAACATTTTACAAAAAACACACTCTAAAGAACAAAATTCAGCCATCTTACCTCATTTACTTCAATAACATATTCATTGCTCCTCCTCTTCCTACCTTCTTGCAATCTGTCCTTCAAGCACAATCTTTGCTTTAATGAGGTGCAAATTTTAATGTCTAGTGGGACAAATTAAATGCTAATAATATTAAGCATGGGCATTTTTTCCTTCTTTTCATTCAGCCTCCCCCGCAAGGATATTAAACATGAAAAACTATGTTAATGTATGGTAAAGTAGTATGGCTTGGCTGAGAAAGTTCTGAAAAGCAAAGTGTCTGTTTTCTGTACCAACATTAAGTCAACTATACTGCAAATCCTGTCTGTTTTATAACAACATAAACATGCATATGTTTTCCATATGAAATAATATTTTTCATAGCAAAACAATATGGAAATATAAATGGCATAAACCCATAAAACACCATAATCTCTCCTTTGTCAGGCTTCTAAAGACTAAAGTTCTCCCTCATTTCCCAAGGGCATGGTCACTACTGAAATTTCCAGTTATAACAAAAAGATCTGAATAATGATGAGGGCTGGTTAAAATGCTTTCTGGATTATCACCAACATCCCTACTGAAATACTGAATTAATTCTAACTGAAATTTAATAAAAAACAACAACCAAAAAATCCTTCAATTTTCTGGAAAAAAAAAAAGTACTCTATCTCAACTGTCATGTCTAGATTCAAAATATTCCAAGGAAAAAGCTAAATCTGTCTTTTTTGTTTGTTTGTTTGTTTTCCCCAATGAAATAGGATACTCATGCCTCATAGAAGCTTTATTTCAGCAGTATTATTCTGGTTTTCTACTTTGTGGGAAAAAATATCTAGTCAGATTTTGTCACAGTAGAAACTATCTGAAATCTGCGCTTTTATCAACAAAAGAGGAAAACTATCTAAATCTAACAAGACATAGTCTATAAAAATACAGAGGTTGTAGAACATGAATATTATGGGGTTTCACTGTGAGATTTTAAGTAAAAATATTTATGTGCTGAAGATAAATGTTCCTGTTTCAGGGATAAACAATGATAAATGTTGTTTAAAAAAAAGAGCATGCCATGATGTACATTTTTGTTCATAAAAAAGTCATAATGGCTTTAAACATCTGTTTTCCTTTGTCTTTTCAGAATTTGGATGAGGGATTGGGCACCCCAGTGGGAAAATGGAAATCTCTAATTTCCAGGAAAGCAAGCTCCCATTTCCAGCTCTGTAGAGAAATGTGTAAAATCACAGTGTGTTTGTGTATGAAACCTTGTTACTGATCCAGGGCTGATTCTTCTACAGCTTTGGCTTCCAGCCCAATTGCTTCTGAGAAGAAATGCCAAATCTGTAAGGAGAAGGAGGAAACATTTTTATGGCAATTTGATTTAACAACAAGAACAACAACAAAGGAATCCATTTGAAGCAATTTAAGGATTAAGGATGCAAAACTTGGGTTTGATGGGACACCAGGAGCAGAACAGATGAGGCAGTAAACATACAGAGGAAATTAATTTATACAATTCAGTTAAATATTTAGTTATGTGGTGCATATATATTTATCTGTATATGAACATGCACATAATCCTGTATCCAAGTCTGTATTGTTTCAAGGCTGCACCATTTTAATAAAGTTTAAGTTTAATATTTGTTATAGCAGCCACTAGCTATGCATTTAAACATTATGGTTTGAATGAATTCATTGTGAGCTGCTCTAAAATAAAGAATGCTCGTTTACAACACCCTGGCTAGAGGTGAATTTGCTCTGCCAATATTATTCTATCTATGTTTGAAATCTACTTTAAATTCAGAGAGAAATTTCCTAACTGCAGAATTAACTGTTAAATTATACCACTTCTGGATAAAATTAAAGAAAAAAAAAAAAAAAGATTGCCCAATAAAATAAAGTTTACGGGTTGAGAATTGTATTAAGTAAGCTCCAGGAAACTAAATAAATACTGAGACATCAAAAAATGACTCATAATGGACACTTGACATTACACCCTTTGCTTAAAGAAAATTCCTTAAAACTTAATCTGTAGAAATCCCTAATTGTGGACTAAGATAGCCCATCAGGATTTCCACAGGTCAGTTTTAGGAAGCAGACCATGCCCTTAAGCTTAATTTTTGTAGAAATTAATAGTTTAATGTGTTACTGGATACTCAGTTGCTGACATAAGCCAGGATGTTGTCAGTGCATTTGACCTGGCTCAGAAAAATTTGGTGCCTGTGGGAACAGTTATTGGAACTTTGAACTTGGGGTGGTTCAGAAATTATTAAGAATGCTTTAAATGAAGAGTAATCTTTGCTACATCATCCAAAAGGCAAATAACCCTGAATTGCAAAATTCTTTTCCTAAGTGGCAATTTTTTTCTTTTATGAATCAGTACCAAATAGCATTTAAAATACATTAGTCTACCAGGATTTCCACCTCAGAAATATCAGTATCCCAGCAAATTGATGAAGCCTTCTGGTGATATTCAATATCCATAAAGATATTCAAATAAAACAGCAAAGGGTATTAATTAAAGGCTTAAATTGTACTTGTATAAAATAGGCAAATGGCAGAAGATAAATTTTATTATGTGTGCATATGTATAACTTCTGAGTGTTTACAAACCATTCCTAAATGGTTTATAAAATGAAGTGTAATGTACAATCAGTGATCAAATTATTTCATAAAAATATGGAATTTTATTTCTTTCAAATGGCATAAATCCCAATAGTTCTTCATAGGTGCAAAAAACAATGGATTGTAAAGAACAGAAATTTTACAGGTTGGTTGTAATGATCTGTGTTTTGCAGAATTGAAATCCTGTTGCTCAGATTTCCTAAACGGGTTCCATAACAAACTTGTGTATACATTTTACTGGGGGAAAAAAAAAAAATGCAACCATCCAATTCCTCCTTTTGAAGGAACTAACATTTGGGGGCTGTTATACATATTTTTACCAGCTCATGAAAGGAAAAGAATCATTCAAAATCAAATCTCTTAAGAAATATCAAATATGTCAACATTAGTGTGGGATCAGCACTGTTTGAAGAAGGTCAGGAATCTAATCTTAGTGTGATCATTTGATTTTCACAGATTGTACCTCAGGCAGTCATATTGGATCATCACCAAGTTTCAAACTAAACTTTTTAGAAAATCAGAGGACTTCAAATATTATAAGTCATGCTTCAATTAGAAGGAAAGCTCCATAGAGATCTGTACCTCACCTGAGTTGTGTGATGCTGCCAGCTGCAGAGATTATATAGAGGAGAGCCTGGCTTTGGGGTGACATCACCTTCACTCCCTATCGGAGAAGCATGTTGCACTGTCAGGCGTTATGATGACTGGTGAGATTTTAATTCAAACTAATTGATTTGAAAGGGAATGCAGAAGAGTGATAAAACACTAAGGCAGATTATTGATAATGCAAGTAAATAAGTAAGTGTTGAAGTGTGATTTTTAAAACAGGGATTAGTGTTCCATTTCTGTGTGCCCTTTGTTGTTTAATCAGATGTAGCCTGACTATCCTGAAACAAAATTCATATCCTTACCCCACCTTTGTAGGTAATTATCATGATGTTTTACCTATTTTACAATGTTAAAGGGCTTGGATTAATATTATTTTAATGTCTTATGATTTCAAACAGGTGAGCTGCTATTTAGCAGATGATTTTCGGATGATATTTCACTGCACAGTATGTCTTAAAGAGTAGGAAAGAAGAGGAATTAGTACCTTGAAGGTTAGCACTGGTGCATGCAGAGCTTCTGAAAACCTGTGATATTGCTTGTCCTGCCAAGATTCAAGTTGTTCTGTGTCAATAAGGATTAAGAGATTAGTTCACAGTATCACATTTAGCTTTAGACTTGCATTCAAGATCAGAAATAAGAACAGAACTTTTAAGAGTCTGACTTCTTAGAAATCACCTAGTCCAACTCCTCAGCCATGGACAGGAACATCTGGCACTAGGTCAGCTTGTTCAAGAGTGCAGGACGGCGCTCAGCATTAGAGGGGACACAGAAGGTCAAACTTCGCTATCAGTGATGGCTTGAGCAAGGAGGGCCTCCTGTTTGGTGGGGCAAGAAGGGTCTTCTGATCAGTGGTGAGATCGAGCAAGGAGAGTCTGCTGTTCTTAGTGCTGAATAATGCAGTGGCCAGCTTGACCAAACTATCAGATCCACCACAAGGATGTGCAAGACAAGGAGACCCTGAATGAGGCTGGAGCAGCAAGGATGTGCAGACCTTGATACAGAGTCCAAAGTGATGAGCAGAACGGCTAACACTTTTTAACACAAAGCATATTTTTTGATTAAGCCTGAGAGGTTAATCCAAAAATAATCCAAATAATTATCAAAAAAATGCATATATTCAATCACTTTATACTGTAAAAGGTCAGTCTCATTTTTGCACAGTGAGGACTTCTAATGTACTTCCCTAAGGTGTGCAAAGATTCTTCCCTTGCATGAAGAAGTCCCTCAAGGTTGCTTCTCAAGGCTGAAAGAAAGAAATCTGAGTATGGTGGTTGGTATAAGAAAGTAGCATCAATCTTTACTTAGCAACTGTTTTGCTAGCTTTAGTATTGCTTCAATATAGTTCTCTAATATAATTGCTTCAATATTGCTTCAAAAATAGTGCACTGTATAAGTAGGTATATCCAAACTGTGTAGTAAAAAATTCCGATTAAGGGATTTTTGTCTAATCGTTATTATAATCCATCTAAATAAATAGTTTTATTTATATAAGAATGTTTGGTTTTCCATCCTGCATCCTGAGGGAAAAAGTTGTATAAAGGTCCAATTACACATATACAATCCTTTAGTCATAAACCCTGACAAAGTCTGGGGCTAAGGTTCAAACCAGCTGCACCTACGCTCCTCTCTGAGAAGGACCTTAAAAAGCAAGGGGGCCCTTTCTGCACCTCGTGACTCTGTTGGAGGCTTTCTCTAACAAACTGTCTAAAACTCCCATTCTACCTGTGACAAAGAGCAATGAGATTAGATGAAACCCCCTCCACCCTGACTTTCAACACATGCAGTGATGGGCCATCCACAACTTCTCTGGGAAACCTGTTGTACTGTTTAACCACTCACACCATAAAAAAATATATATTCTTTATTTTCAGTCTAACCCTTCCTTCTTTCATTTAAAAATGCTGCCTCTTCTTTTGTCACTTACAGGCTCTGATAGAAAGTCTTCTCTCCTTCTTACAATTCCCCTTTACATATAAAAGGGCTACAACAGGTTGTCCCTAGAGCCTTCTTTTCTCTAGGTTGAATTTCTCAACCTATTTTCATGGGAGAGATGCTACAGCATTCTGACAATTTTCATCTTCCTCCTCTGTGCCTCGTGCAACACGTCCATTTCTCCAGTTGGGAAGGCCCAAGCTCAATGCATTGCTGCAGGGGGGTCCTCACAAGAGCAGAGGAGAGAGGGGAGAATCACCTTGCTCGACCTGCTGACCATGCCTCTTTTTACATGATGTATAATATAGTTCACTTTCTGGCCACAGGGAAAGTTCAATTTTTCACCCACCATTACGTTCAATTTTTCACCCACCATTATCCCCAAGTCTTTCTTTGCAGAGACGCTCTTCTTTCATTTATGCTCCAGACTGTTACTGGACAGCCTCCACCCAGGTGCAGGACTTTGTGCTTGGCCTGTTGAACTTAATGATATTTGCATGGAGCCACTCCTCAAGCCTGTCAGGGCCTCCCTGGATGATGGCATCCCCTCACTCACACAGATCAGCTGCCTCACCCAGCTTGCCATCATCTGCAGACCTGCTGGCAGTGCACTCAGTCCCAGGTCCATGTTGCTGATGAATTCATGAACAGTATTGGTCCCAGTATGGACCTTTGAGAGGTATGATACATTACTGATCTCCACTTGGATATTGAGTCATTCATGATAACTCTTCAGACATGGCCATCCAGTCATTTTGTTACCCATCTAACAGTCCATCAGTCAAACATGTGCATTTTAAATTTAGTGTCATTTACTTATCACAGAGGTAAGGCTGAAGGGTAGTTCCCATGGTTCTTTTTTATTTCACCTTTTTAAAAACTGTGTATATTTCCCTTTACTAACTGATGTGACTTTTATTCTTCTTAATGCTTCTCAAATTCTGTGCTATATAAAATTTGCCAAACTTTTGTATTTCTAACATTGGGTCAATCTTAGGACCAAAGACCTCTTTAGAGATTGTAGACAGTTTGACTTGTAGTAGTGAATTTAATCAATGTAGTCTTCCAAGCTGCAGTTCTGCCATTGATTTGAGTAGACTGGAAGACTCCCATTCACTCCTACTTTATTAAACACTGTAGGAGTTACAATTGGTCTGATGATTACTATAAAACCACTTCTTTTGCTGCTTACAAAAAGAAAAGGTGTGATGACTCCAAGAATTGCAAGAAAAAGCAACAGAAATATTATTAATGTATAACATGAGGAAGAAAATCAGCTGTTCTCACTGAACTCACATTCATGTTTTAAAATTTAAGGGAATCAATAATATTCAAACCCTGTGTGAGAACAGTAGACAGCATTAGAACAACAGAAAACAAGGAGAAAAGAGAAGCAAGGATGTGACGTACAAATGCAAGTCTCATGAATGCCTTTCATTCCTCAAAAAAAGAGAAAGAGGTGTAGCAAGCTAATTTGAAAGTAAGAAAGTTGGGGTTTTTTCTAAATTGCAGTTTGCAAGACCCATTGGCTCAATTCAGTGTCTGAAGCAAAGAATAGCATCACTCTAGATCTCTTTTCTGGGATGCATGCCTTTTCAAGAGAAGATTTAAACATGTGTTTAATGAGATGAAGGTAGATATTTAAAGATAAATCTATGGGCATGCTTGAATCAGGGCCTACAAGTTATAGGCAACAGGCTGGAAATGTATGCCTGAAATCCTGTCCTTTCCATCTGGACATGGAAATACTTGCTGTCAAATGTTCCATACTAGAGAGATGGGATATTTATCTGCATGCTGAGAAACATAGCTATGCAAAAAGAAAAAAAAAATTCTTACAGAAAACAAATATGATTTTTTTTCTTTTCCCTCTTCAAAGACATCCAAAAACAATTTAAGAAGTCAAAATACATTTAGTGAGATTTTTTTCTCAGTGATTAAATTTGACCTGCAAATTGTTATAAATTTTGTCATGCAAACACACAGTTAGTCATCTGGGGACAAAATTCATAAAACATGTATTGACTGATTAGAAAAAAATTTCAAGAAACAATCCATAGAAATATTGTAAGTAGCACAAAGAGTGCTAGCATTTTTCATTTATTTTCAATAAATATTTTTAGAAGAATTTGCAGAAGTACTCATGTTAGCTTTCAGATATTTTCAATAAATGCTAGAAGTATAAAAGAAATTAATTAGATTTCAACCCACCTGTCTTTTTAGGTAGACATTAATTCCATTTAGTGCTGTTTACATTTTCCCTAGGATTACTGTATTAACAATGACAGTGTATTTTTTATCATCATGCTTCTACTAAGTGTACTTACTGTATTAGTAATGGCATATAGATTTATTAAAGATATATCAGGTGCATCTTCATTTTAAGAGCCACATGTCAAATCTTTCTGCTTCATTTTTTCCTAATTTTAACATTAAAGAACCCTTAACCTTTTGTGTTACATACACACACTATCTGCATGGTGAAGCCATAATTCTCTGCAGTATTTCATTATATCCCTGTCATATCTTGCAGAATAATTTAAACTATCATTGTTCTGGTTAATATCCCTCCCTACCCAAGTCTTCTGAAAAAAATTCTTGCCGTTTTCCTGAAATGTACACATGAAAAGTTAACTCAGAGGAGTCCCATTTATTATCTATTAAAAGCAATAGAGAGTTTTTGTCACTGCATTTGCTTTTTAAGAGTATTTCCCACCATGTCTTACTTTGCACTTAGGCATTTATGATCTTAAATCATTTTAACATCTTTGTGAACTCAGCTATTTCTCTTAGTGCAGAAAATTGCTACTGATTTACTTAAACTGGAGGCATCAGTCTTTTTCTCTTCATAATTAGTTAGGTCCAGGGAGATTAAAATGATTTCTTTTCCCTCCATTGTATTCTTCCACAGGTTTCTCATTCTCTGTATTTCCTGCCTTCTCTCTACTTGTTTGAGCAAAATGACACACAGATTTTACAGAAATACAAAGTTCCTGAGAGAAGCCATTCTGTTATTTGAAGAAGGTCTGGTATTGTCTGACCTATGAGCTCACTATTGGACCTCGAGACTCTCTCAGGTAATGCTATTGTTCACTGAAGCAGATCCAGCTCTTGCAAATTACTAGTTGTCATATGTTTTCTCTTCCCTTTCAAGGACTACTTCAGAGGCTAAATGACTAGTAATGAAAAGAAGAGGATAGTCTATATTTAATAAATCTATTTTATAGCAAAACATACTGGAATCATGTGATTTGTAGGCTTACCATTTATTTGTGCAGAATAATAATACCGTGTGAGCACATAGGTATAAGAAACTGCAGTTGTGCATAGGAATATTTTAAGGGGCACGAGAGAAATTCTCCCACTCTTACAGGATAGGATGTGCTGGGAACTTTGTGTTGGGCAAATATAGTAAGTAGCTTATTTTTGACTATTTTTAAAGCATGCAGTGTTCAAAGACAGGCAGTGTTTCTTCATGGCCGGTAATAAAAGAGAACTTGTCATAAATCAAGACTATGCCGCAGACTTGGTGAGGCAGCAAGACAAAGGAGAGTGGGCAGTGAGGTTACCATGTGTAAAGTAAATAAGGACACACTGTACACTCTCTCTCTCTTTTTCTTGTCTGTTTTTTTTTTTTTTGTTTAAAAATTCTTATTAGCTTGCTACCATTTTTCTTTACCTGCCTTGAATATTGAGATCATAAGCCTTTCAAGGGCAGTTCTTCTGTTTATATATTACATAGTCTATAGGCCAGTCTGACCATGCTCATATTCATCAGTGCTATCAAACTAATCAAACTAAACTTTATATACTATAAATACATATCCAAGAGACATAATGATATTTTTCGTGATGTCATAGAAATCCACATTAGCTTATAGCATGAATTTAAAGATACATGTTTTTAAATAGAAAAATAATGCATTTATTATGTATAATAATAACTTATAATAATGAAATTGTAAGTTATATTTATGTATATGGAATATAAAAAAACATGCAGACATATGCATCCACACACACAAAATCATATTCTTTTTCTTATGTAAATTAGTATATGTATGCCTTTATTACGCATTCACATGCTACAAAGTGGCAAAAGAGAAAAAAAATAAATTATTAGGGCTTTGTCCCATGAATCACAAAATCTCTCCCTACAAGCTATTAGTGTCTCAATCTCTGTTGATTTAAATTTCATCTCCCACAATGAACTCTAGTTTTTACCTTTACTCTGTCTTCTTTCAGTTTCTTCACTGGAGGGAAAGTGCAGATCTCATAATATTCTTACCAGTAAAACAACAAGAAATAAAATTAAAAGAGCAGTTTGTTCAGGTTTGATAAGGATTAGATAAGATATTGTAACAATCATTATTCTACATTCAGGAGGAAGACATCAATTATATTAATACAACTTTCCCTGGTGTGATAAAGGCATTCCATGACAGCAATTAAGTTAATCTCCTACAGTAGTGAGGGTTTGTGCTATAGTAAATCCCACATGAGAATGACCAGAATTCTCCTAGTCATGTAGTTTCATATCTTGAAGGTAGCCCATCTAATTCTCTAGTGAATCATAGGATTTGTTAGATTAGTTTGTAAAGCAGAAGTGGAAGCTGAACCAATTGAAACTGTTTTGAAGACAGGGAGGAAACAACAAACACAACCGACATAGAGACACCTACAGCTTAACAGAAGATTAGGTTTACAATTCCATAGGCCAGTCATTACCCAGGTTCATGAAAACAGCCCAGATTCATCGCTCTAACTGTAAAACCTTCCATTAAGGTAACAAATTGAAACTATTTGGCAATACTCGAGGGTTTCTAACCAGTATTTTTTCTATGTTATGACTTTCCCATACATCCAATTGCTTATATCTCATTCCTATCTTTTAGTCTTCTGGTGTGAATTAAATAAGTTCTTAAAATTAACTGAGATGAAACCAAGAGCTAAGATGCATGTTCATCTCACTAGAAGCAGGAGTCTCGTTTAGGATTTCCAGTGGCAACACATAGTGGCATCACTTGACAGTCAAGGCAAATCCCTTTTTTTCTTGACAAATCTTAATGGGCATTTAGGAAGCCTACTTTCACTGCATGCAAACTCCCTCCAGTAAAAACCTGCTGCTGCAGCTGAATTCTCTCCTACTCTTTCAGCCATCTAAACAAGAGCATCTAGTGCCATCTGAGTGATTTCAAATTAGCCTGATTGTTCTCCAGTTGCCAGTCCAGAGAGGCATATACCTCCTGTAGAACCTATAGCCATTTCCATGCATGGAATTTCTGGATCTCGTGTGATGTCCAGACATAACCCATCCAACTGTCCAGCTAGTGAAATCTGAATCTCCTGTTTGTTCTTCAGAGGAGAACATATTCTCACTAAAACAGTCGGGGAAGGTAGATAATGTCAATACTAGGCATTTTATGATGAAATGTGAAGAAAACAAAGGAATGTGAAGAACTGTGAAGAAATGTGAAGAAAATAGAAGGAAAATTAAAAAGTTAACCAGTCTGCTGCATATATCTGATGCAAAACTTCAGAACATTTCTTCTGTTATGGCCTTTGGAGCCAGTAGCCTGTACTTGCTGGGAGTGAGGTGAGGAAGAATGGCAATGCCTTTGCTCAGGATGAAGGCTGTATCTCTGCAGCCATGTCTCCAAAAGTCTTTCCATCACCTTAATATCCCTGTTTGGAAACAACTGTGTTCATTCATCCAGAGAACTGGTCTTCTCAGCAGCAGAAGTAACAGTGGGATTCATGATGGTAGTGATGGCAGCTGTCAGCTCTGTAACACAAGCAAGGCCCTGTCCATCTGCATGCTCTAGGCAGAGGGCTGAGGGTATCCACAGAGACCCCAAGGTTTCATACTGAAGTTTACAAATGTCACGCTGTAGTTGGAGATCATCTGCATGATGAATATTACATTGAAAGAAGATGATCTGCCATCTTATCTTAACTTGAGGTAGCACTGAAGAATTCATATGTCTCTGCAAATTCCACAGAAGAAAGCCTGTATGTGTACTTTATTATTTATAAAGAGAAAAATATCCCTTGATTTAAAAATGAATCAACAATTCATGCAACCTGTGGATTTGGTAAGCATGCTTAATATTGTATTTGACAGCAAAGAAGGTGAGAGAGTCACGAGTCTACAGAAGCAGGAATGATTTAGTTTGAATGACAAGTCTGTTTAACTCTCCAGATGTTTAGCTTTCCTGTAGGTTTTATCATAACTCAGATTTTTAGACATTTTCTTTTTCCCTTTATTTGCCTTTTTTTTTTTTTTACTATCCTTAATATCCCCCTATCTTTTACTGTTTCTTTTACTGGAGTTTTTTCATATTCCCTCTACTTTAATTCTACCTTATCAAAATTCTTGAGGAATACCTTCAGGGAGGGGTGTAGATACAGAGCCAGCTGCAGGCTGAGCTCTGGGTGGTTGGAGATGGTGCCAGAGTGATTTTTGCTTTTATATTTCCTACACATATATCTGTATATATATTCTAGCTTTATTGTTGTACAGTTGTATAGTTCCTATCTAGCCCCAGTACTATTCCCTACCCTGGTAGGCAGAAAGACAAAGCACATTAGAGAGGCTCCAAGCTGGGGCTTCAAGGCCCCTATATCCTAACTTCGTTCTTCCTGGGAGCCAAAGTTGAAACCAGGTTTTCAAGACACATTTTCATAAACAAAGTTTGGGTCCTATCTAAGGGGGGAGGATTTAGAAAAGGGTTGAACTGAGGAGGAATTACTTCACCATTTATGTCTCTAATTGGGGATTTTTGTCAGTTATGCTAATTTTCTAAACATGTAAAACTGTATTCACTCCGTGCAGGGTGGGCATTTTCCGTGTTTGCCTCTTGGATGCCTCCAATAAGGACTAGTCTTTATATTACCTCTTATCCTAATATTGTCTCAAAAGTGTATTGTTTCATTTCTAGGTCCTCATCATCAACAAGGGGCTGTGAATGGCTGACCTTTTGCATAATAAAAGGCTCAGGGACCTGGGGTGTCCAGGTCCTGTGGTCACCCAGGTGATGAACACTCAGTGACACAGAGGGGCTGAGGATTCTATAGGAAGAGACAAGACTTCTTTGAGGTTTCTTTAAATAGGCTTAAGAAAAGACTGAAATTAAGGGATTCACACATTTCCTGCTAACTTAATGATATATAGGTGTGAAAACTCACTCTTATACCTGTTATAAGCATCAAAGTAATTGAGCTTCTCAGTGGACTTTCATAGAGTTGTGAAGAACAGATTCTTTTCTTATACAAGCTCTAGTATGAGTAAATAGAACAGAAAGAGACCTGTGCAAAGCTAAGCAGCAAGAGTTTCTTTAATGTTTCAAGAATATAAAATTATATTCTGAATTATGCTTGGAAGAGTTGTATCTTGATGACCTGAGATTTGGAATATGTAGATTTAATGTGCTAACATTAGCTAAGAGGGTCAACACAGACTGCAGTTTGAGCATAAGGATAGAAGAAGGGGGTGTGAAAGGAGGCCTCATGTGAAATTCTGTTGCTGTACTAGTCTCACACATGGTGGTAATGTCATAGGGCACTTTCCTCTGTAGGTGTTAGAGCAGCTGTCTCTGCAAGGCTAGAGGCTTCATCACAAACTAAGTCACAGGCAGCAGAATCAGACCTACTACTTTGAGGATGGAAGGGAATTCCACAAGAGATGCACTTCTATCCTGTGGGGAAGGTTTGTCATCATAGAGGAGCTATTCCCACAAGTGGAGGATAAGAGCAGAAATGAGCATCAGAGAAGAAGAAAAGGAAAAAGATTGTCACTGAGACTCAGCAGCTTGAAAAGTTTCACACACCATCTGCAGAGTAGCAGCAGTCAGGGTTCGTCCCCATCTTCAATGTAAATGAAAGTTTTGGAAAAGTGGAAGGATGGAAACTAGTGACCAGACAGGAATGCTACCTGCCAGGGATCAGTTTAACAAGGAGTAGTGCCAGGTCTTGCTCCTGGAGAGGAACAGCTCCATCCACCAGTACAAGCTGGGGCCATCCTGCTGGGGAGCAGCTTGGCAGAAAAGGACCTAGGGATCCACCTGGGCACCGTGAACCAGAATGGTGTCTTTCACACTCACAAGAGTCAAAGTATGCAGTCCATTGTTATCCTGGGCTGCATAAGGAATGTTGCCTACATGTCATGGGATGTAATCCTTCCTCCACACTCAGCACTTGGTGAGCCCACACCTGGAGGGCTCTGTCCGGCTTTGCATTGCTCAGTACAAGAGAGACATGTCAAGACTGCAAAGAAGGGTCTTTGAGATGGTTAAAGGACTGAAGCACCTCTCATAAGAGGAAAGGCTGAGAAAACTGTAACTGTTCAGCCTGCAGAGGAGATAGCTCATTGGAGATCTTACTAACATGTAAACAGTGGCTGAAAAAAGGGTGGGAAAAGGCTGTTTACTGTGGTGTCCAGTGACAGGAACAGAGGAAATGGCCACAAACTGAAATACAGGTGATTAAGTCTAAACATCAGAAAACACTTTTTCAGTGTGAAGGTGACTGGCATGGGTTGCCCAAGGGTGTTGTGGAATCTTCATCCTTGGAAATACTCAAAAACTGTCTGGACATGATCCTGTGTACATAAATCTAGGTGGCCCTGCTTGATCAGGGAGATGGATGAGATGATCTTGAAGCCCCTTCTAACTTCAGCAATTCTGTGACTCTGATATAGCTCAGATTCACCTTTTCCTGAGGACTGAGTCAGTAGAGTCAAGTCTTTAACCTTGTGTCTTCTGCTTTTAAACACCTATATGATTCTGATTTATTGAGCACTAAACCTAAAAAAACAACATATATTTCTCAGTCCAATACATTCACAGCAGATTTGACTATATTTTTAATTAGGACTCCATATAAATTTCAATTAAAAAAAATGTTTCCAGGATTATGAGATGATAGTTACAAGGCGTTGAGAGTTGCTGTTTCATTTTTGTTAATGAACATTTCTACATGTAATTGTTGTAAACTTTCTCTGAACTCTGTCCTTTGCAGATTCTGCTATTCAGGGAGGAAATTGAATGCGAACAAAGGATCCATGAATAAGTGAATCTAGGACCTACAGAAATAATTTTCACATGTTCTCTATCATAAATAAATGTAGAAAGGAAGAGGGGACATGCCGGGTAAGTACAGTAAAGCTATGTTTTTTACCAAGTCTCTTACTCAGTTTCTGTCTTTAATTCAAAATGACTCACAAATTTAAATACTTCATGGCAGGCATGGAAAACCTTACAAATTACCGAAGACACTGGGTCAGCTAAAACAATCTAAGAAATTCAGAATGACACTTCTGTCTGGTCTGCCCATAAAAGAATCAGAACCAAGAAATGGTCATCAGGCTGCTAGGGATGTGCATGGGCAGTGTATCTCACCATGTACTTCTGCAACAAACCCCTGCATAGAGAACAGAAATTTTGTTGACTAAATATTTTCTGCTATTAATAATACTTAAATGTGACCAATAATATGGATTTTCCAGAAGCTTATCTTGCCTACTGGTTGCATATATCTGCTATTTCAGCAATTGCAGTTTGTTCTGTATAATGAAACAATATTTAAATGCCCAAAGCATTTCCAATTACCTTTGCTTCCTCTCTCATGACTGTACGTTCAACTTTGTTGAGTAATTTTTTTTTCCTGCTGCTGAGACATGCCTCTCATTAAGAGGAATTTTCTGTAAAACCATTTTTTTTTCATATTATGTCTACAAAAACACGAAAATAAGAAGGCTATTGGTGTAATACAGTACCTATCATGCTGGCAAATTTTGTCCCACTGCGTCCCTGTACTGTGCCACCTGTGCATCTGTATTTGTTATCCCACCACTTTGGAGCAAGATTTTTTTTTTTATGCTTTGGTTGTAGACCACCTTTTTAAGTGGGCCACTCTTTCAGAAGTAGACTTCCTAGGCATTGTAGGATGTACAAGAGTACTTGTAATAGGTCAGGAAGAAAAAGATGAATCATGTTCCAAAATCTTGCAATCTAAGTCTAAATCTAGAGATGGCAGATGTATACTGACAGACAGATGGTTTTGAGCAAAAATTAATACAAACAATTGCCAATAGTATAAATTATACAAACAAAAGGAATACACATGCAAATAACACTCATACATATGATATGCATAAATACTAATGCTAAATAAGAAAATCATTATAAATAAGACATATCCAGAAGACAAATGCTTTAGATTGAAAACTAGCTCACAAAACTATTGTTTTTACCCTTCCCAGACAGTCTTAGATTTAAAAAATTTAGTTGCCTTGCCTAGGTTAGAATCAAGATTTTCTTAGTAAATTATATATTTTGAGGAATGTGCTTGCATTCTTAATTTTTGATCTTCAGCTTAGTTGCTAAGTTACAAAATCAATCTTTATAAATCATTTTACTACAGAAAGGAAAAGAAGCACTTCCGGAGGACAATTCCTATGATATTAGGACAGGATATGCCAACCATTATGAGAATCTATATCAAAAATTCAGATAAAATCTTCTAACTTTAAAGGTAGATAAGGAAAATGTGCGTATATTGGGGAAGAGATATGAAGCCTGGGAAATAGCTAAAAATTGAACCTAAATTTCTTGAGTCTCATCTAAGCATCATAGTTATGAAACTTTCTTACCAGGAAGCAACAGCCTGGTAATAATAACGTAGATTTCTAGGGACTTACAGGGCAGGACATCAAGGACTGTTTTAGTTTTAAAACAGACTTTAAATAGAAATTCTCTTTGAACTGCAGACAATTTCAGCAAGTTGATCTGTTGAAGTCTTCCATCAAAAATTAATAAATAATTTCTCTTGAAATTTTACGATTTAGTTATTTAATAGCTTCTATGATTTTTGAAAATCACATTTGATATGTAATTTTAAGGATAATATGTTTATATTATCCTCAAAGTTGTGCTATATTTAGGTTTGCATTTAAGGGAGGTCTGCTATATTTTGGTTTGGATTTTGCCTTTTTGTAGCCAAGTCCTAAATTACTGGGGTATAGCTCTCCAGTTGATAATAGGACATATAAAGTCACTATTTGTGTAGTCAATATTTGGATTACTGGGTCAATACCTTGGCAAGTACACATGTACAAGGTTTCAAATGATTAAAGAGTATGTTAAATGTTAGTATATAAAGTGATACCAGGAATCAAGTGGAATTAAAATGTAGTCAATTGGGACATCGAACCACAGACCTCTTTTATTTAAATGTTTGAAAATGTGAAACACACAAGGAATTGTGAAAAACAGCATCAGAGCTGGTTGAAAGAAAGATGGGAAAAAAAGCAAAATATGTAAATAAAGGTGTTATTAATGTATTAACTTTCCTTCTCTTTTCACCTTTCTACTTTTATGTTATGCACCCATTTTCATAACATGCATATTTTACACTACAGAATTTGATATTTTACTAGAAGACGGGGAGCAGCAATGTATTTTAACCATTAGTAAATCAGTTACTGGGTATGTTTTTCTGTAGGTTCATATAGAAAGTTCTCATTGAAGGCAAGGAATTTGTCAGTGCATTCCTCCTCTGCCCTTCTGAATATCTAAGATAATTTTTTTGATGAGGGCAGAATATAAATACAAAAGTGAGGATATAAATACAAAATACGTATACATATAAATACAAAAGTGAGGATAACAAATGCATTTGTCAGTGCATTCCTCCTCTGCCTCCTCTGCCCTTCTGAATTTCTAAGATTTTTTTTTTTTTTTTTATGAGGGCAGAATATAAATACAAAAGTGAGGATAACTGTGGTCTGTGTGACTAAGTCAGGAAGAGCTTTTGCAGACACAGATGATCAAGCTTGGCGGAGCACACTGGAGTGCTGGGTGTCTAAATCCCAGGTTGCATGGAAAACGACTGGGGTCTCTCAGGGCCAGGACTCCTGTCTGTCTGGAATACTCCACATTAATATACCACATGCCATTCCTGGCAGGGAAATACATGGACATACTTGTCAGCGCCAGAGCCTATGGAGTTTAAAGTAATGGGTTTACACCTCTTCTCTAAAGTGAGGTTTCTCATTTTTGATCAGATGGAAAGCAAAACTTAACCTATTGATGTGAAAATCTCTGTGGATACCACAGTGTATGTAGACATCTGACTAAGCTCGACTTATGAGGAAAGATATTATCCTACAGAAAAGCTCAAAGACAGTCAAGGCAAATACTTCACCAGTGTTGATTTCCAAATCTGTAGTATTTTGGATGTGCACTACAGAGTTCTGGAGCAACTGAGAAGAAAATCAGCTATTAACCCAAGTGCAAAAACATTTTTGCGCTCGATGGCACTCTGAAGTAGTCTCAAAGGATTCAGAAACCAAATCCCTGAATGCTGGGCAGGCCAAGTGACATAACATTGTTACTTAGTGTGATTATATAGAGAGTTCTACAAAGTTCTATAAGAACTTCTACAGACATGTACTAAGTTATTTAGATATAGCAGTTATGTTGCTGAAGGCTATGTGTGAACAGATATAATGCCAACAGAACAAAAATTAAAAAAAGCCACATGAATAATAACCTTTCTTTAAAAAATCCCCACAATATTCAGAAATGTTTAATTCATTTCATATTACTTGCAAGAAATTCTGTCTTCATTCAGTTTTCTTTTAAAAAACCATAATGGTTCTCTTTTTGTTTCAGGCTTCTATTTTTAACCTCCTCATAGGCCTGTAGTTGAAATAGTTCTATTTTAATGTTTAATAAAAGACTTTAATTTCCCATATTGGTATTTCTTTCCCCATAACTTATTTGGAATCATTAATAAGTTTTCAAAAGGTTTTCTGTGCTCTGAAGATGTGTAATATCCTCATAACATAACCTAAAAAAAGTAGTGGAATGTCTTGAACTGATCTGAGATGAAAATCAACACCAGGATCTTCATTTCCAGACATCCTAGAGGCAAAACTGGCCTAATTTTTTTTTTCCAACCCTTCTTCATACCTTATCATTCATCACTTGTGGTATACCACTCACTCAGCAGTGCTGGCAAAAATGGCTGTGGGACTCACCTGAGATCAGTTCTGGAGCAGAAATGAAGAGAGGAGGAGAGGAAGCAGCAATTCATTAAGTTCACATTAAAGTCAAGAAAAAGCAAATCTAACTGTGCCCTAAGGTGGTAGCCAAAGAGGAATGTAGTAGATTTAGATAATATAGAGGGTTTTAATACATCTGCTCACATTATCTTGTATTAACGCTGTAGACTCACTCCCCTCAGCATAAATCACTTTTGTAAAATGTCTAATTTTGAGTGCTCTGAAATATATATATAATATATATATGTTGTTGCTGTTGTTTGGTTTTTTTAGGGGTTTGTTTTTTGTTTTTTTTTTTTTTTTTTTTTTGATTGTAACATCTCAAGTTCATTTTTCAGTGCTAGTCTGGTACAATTTAACAAAAAATTTCACTGTTTTCTATCTGAATCTATGGATCCAAAGCAGAAGGCATGGAGAAATTTCTGGCATGGGGAAGTAGATTACTCAGTTGTTAGCAGGGCTATTGCCACTTACAATTATTAGTTTCTCATTTTCCCTTTTTATTTGAGAAGAAACTTTATTTCCATCATTAAAAATAGCCTTACTTTTATGTGACGCAAATGAGAGATTGGATTCAATATTGACTGTATCAAATTCAGATATTTAAATCAAAGTTCCAGTGAGATCAACTGCACCATCTGTGGTGACAAAAAACAAAAACGTTCAAGAACCCTGATATACATTTGTAGATCTTTTGATTTTTTGAAACCTACATTTCGCAGCTCAAAATACAAACTCAATACCCAGACTAAATTATATTAGTTCAAGAGAATATTAAACCGCATGGTCTTTCACAATGCTCAGATTTAAAATAACATAATTTTTATATTTTAATGGACTTATGAATGCAATTATTCATAGAACTACTGTGCAGATAATTCTTTTTTTTATCACCTTATAAATGTTGGAGAATTTCTGTATTTTTTAGACAGAGGTGTTAATGAAGGAGAATAATTATTTCAGAACTTGAAACTGCAATAGGTCAAAGAGACGCTTTATTAAATGTACATTTGTTAAATAGATGGAATGGAACAACATTTTAAGATTAAGCACCTAGATACATAGTTTAGGCATTCAAATCAGTGACTTAAACTTAGGATTGTTGACAGCTTTGTCTTCTTTTGATTGCTTTCCTGCAGTGTAGGGAAGATGTTATTGCTCCCACTTCTGCCCTGGAATTAGCTGTGGTACTTCATAGTCTTATTATTCATTGATATTGAATATGCTAATATGAGGAAAGAAAGAGTTAAAGCCTTAAATGGTTAAGATGTTTGACAGCAAAATTAGCTTCAAGTTTTCTAGATAAGATGTAGCATTTTTAAGAGTAATCCTCCACACAGATTCTCTCTCCCCTAGGATGCCCTTGTAACTCCAATATACGATCCATTACCAGAACTTTTAAAGACAAATATCCTCCTCTCACAAAGTCATTGAGCTGCAGCAGTAAAGAATGACACAATCCCAGATAGTCAGATAAATAACACAGTCTAACACTGAATAGGGTTTGACAACTTGGGGGATAAAATGATTTCTATTTTGTTTTGTGATTTTGTGTTAGATTCCGTGACTAATGAATACATGACTATGTCTCATAATCTGTAGCAAAGTGCCAGAAGTCCATCTTTATGGAATAAAGTTTTCTGTGCTGGAACAAAAGGGATTTTTATGGACGCATACCTGACTGTATGTAACTCTCTTTACAGAAGCAGCATCAGGAAAAGATGGGATTCTGTTCTAAATGATCACCAGAGCTGAAAAGATGCAATTTCTTACTACATATTCAATACAAGAGTCACAAATGAAATGTTGATTGCAAAGTGGGTAGTGAATTCCTACACCAGATTTGGTACATCTAGCCACTTGGTTAAATATTTTATCTCCTCCTATTGCCATAGCATCCATACTGCCCCTCCCCACAAAATAAATGACAAAAACCTCAACGCTCTCCTCGGCCCAAACCCATGAACAGCAAAGATCAATCTCTGGCACTGGAATACTCGGAAATTTTATCTACAGAATTTCCAGTGGTGCACGGTGAGAGACCAGTTTTGTACAAATGTACTTCTACTGCTACAAGGACCATTTTTTTTTAATATAAAACAATCTTATTCCTTCAGGTAAGTGAGTATAGCATTACCAGCCTGGAACATGCCTGTTCTTGTTTGCCAGCCACAAACTAATCTCACCTTATTCACCATGGCAACATTGACACAGCTGTCTATCCCTCTGTTTCCATGGTAAAGGACCAGTAGATAGTACTCCACTGCTTTATGCCAGACTTCTAATTCTGTCACAGATTTCCAAATATTCTAATGGTTAAAATTTGTGTAGAAGCCTCTAAGGTGTCACCTGATCTGGGTGCAAAACCCAAAATCAAAACCAAATCCCAAAAATTAAAAACACACAGGAAAAAGCCAAAACCAAACTGGAGACAAAATACCTGATCTTAAAATGCAACAACAGCAACAAAGCAAAAAAAAAAAAAAAATCAAAAACAAACAAACAAACAAACAAACAAACCAACCAACCCACAAAACCAAAATCCCCCAAAAACAAAAACAAAAACATCTAAAACAAAATAACCAAAAAAAAAAAAAAAAAAAAAAAAAAAAAAAAAAAACAACACCAGTCTGTGAAAGCAGAACTTATTAAAGCTCTTTTCCACCATAAGAGACAGTGTTAAATTTTTTTGCCAAATCACAGGATTCTTTTAAGGACTTTTTTTTGTCCTGTACCTATAGTATTTTAAAAAAAAACCCAAAAAAATCCTCCTAAACAGGACCCTAGTCAAAACTTTCACTAGTCAGAAATCTTTGAAGTGGGACTTACTTCCCAAACAGTGAGCTCTTCGAAGTTCTCCACATAGAGACACAACTTTAAGTTTACAGGTAAAATACTGCAAGTAGCACCATAGTCCTTCTCACCAAAGTGAATTAAGTGCTCTAAACACATTTTCAAAAACTATGTTGTAGCCAAAGGTACCCTGTTAGTCTTCATGGTTGGGTCTGAGCACTCCCAAATGCTCTGGGTGATGCACATCCATTGTCTTAAAAGGCCAGGGCATATGAACTGCTTCTGAAGTGTCCCCTTCAAGCACTGAAGTAATTTTGAAGCTTTTGAAATGTTTTTCCTACCTCTGTTTGAATACAAGACTATCAGAAAAAGTTAAAAAATTCTAGGGAGCTGTGTCTGTGATTAACTGCCTTATGTGAGTAATGATCTGCTATAGAAATTATTGCTTTGCTCCTGATAAGACAAATACCTACCAGTTACTTTGCTCCAGAGCTTTTTCTATTTTTATGACAAGTCTAACACTGACCTTAGTGTATGCATTCCTATGCACTTTGTTATTATTCAAGTATAATGTGCTACTGACATGTTTTTGGGAGTATTGTTCAACAACACTGATTCTAGTTCTGAATGCCAGGACACATTTTGCAGTTTCTGTGCAGTCAGTAGTTAGTTACAGAGATGTGATTGAAAGATAATTTTAAAATTTCCTTTCAGAAGCATAAATATATGAGCTTATTTTCATCTTAGAAAGCCCAGCAATATCACTAAATTCCTGAGCCTGTGGGTATTACCTTGCAAAATACTTCAGTAGGAGAGGCAGTGCTATTGCATCTTGCCAGCAAGTTTCTAGTATTCGTTTAGATTTTCCTTACTAGGTCACTTCATTAAAAAAAGATTAAAGTCTACTCCAGCTAGAGGCATGAATTCCCACTTCTGTTTTCAGAGAAGTCTGATATCAGTGCAATTCTGAAATAATCTTGACTCTAAAAACAATGTTAAACACATTTTTTAGGAGACCGTACATCTCTTCTGGGTCTTTAGTGGGTCACCTAATCCTAACCTTTTTAGCACTCCTATGAGAGGGAACCTTCCCAAAGAGCGCAGCTTTAAAGGTGAAGGAGCTGAGTAACTCCAAAGTAAATACAACAAAAAGCTACAACAGTCACATCTGCTGCAGTATCTTCCTTCCACCTTACTGCCAAATTCATTACTTCCCACACACGCCATTTGAAAAGATTCACAGAGATCAGCATCTGAGATAGAAGTTCCCTGAAATACTTTTGAGGGAGAGAGGCTTTCCTCAGTTCAACAACATTCTGCTTGGAGGGAAACCATCTTGAAATAGCCAGGAGATTAATAGTATGTCCTCTCTAAACCATGTCCAGGAAAGGGCTCCTTATGCCCATTCTTCACATTAATCCAATAATTAGAACTAAATTGAAATTTTGAGGGGAAGTGGGTGATATTTAAATCCCTCTCTAGTCAAACAATTGGGCTTGAAACAGTGTCAGTGGGAAAGCCCACACATAAAAACTCTTGAACAGAGTTTTCACTCCTGATTTGCACATGTGAAACACATTGATTATATTCAGAAAAGCATGAGGGAGGGTTAGCCATGGTATGAGCACACATTGAAACACTCCTCTGTAGTCAGCAGAAAACATCTAGTTCATTAGGGTTTGGTGGGTTTTAGGTGCAAACTGGTCACTAGAAAACGGCTTTGTATCAAAGCTTTATGCCACAGAAATAACTTAAATGTTGTGGAGGCCTCACCATCAGAAACACAGGAATGGACAGGCTTTAACAGCAACAAGGCAAAGGCAATTCTGAATATTCCTGATTGATTAAAGGCTGAATGTTGGCAGCTGAAAAAGGCTTTGAGGTCACTGATTCCACATGCTAAGTCCTCTTCTTACTTCTGACTCTGGTCAGCTGAACTGTGCTGACTTTCATATTTTCACTCAAAAGATTAAGTGTATTCATTTGGCTGTGCATGTTGCAAGAGCACTAAAAGACTGCTAAAGTACATGCTCACCATGGGCCTGATCAAAGCCCTCTGAGATCAATGGGAATATTTCCTTTGACTTCAATGGGTTTTTGATAAGATCCCAAATTACCCAGTGGAAAGTTAGCCTCTGAAGGATGGTCCTGATGTTAGCATACCCATGGGCGCTGCACTCCAAAGGATCTGGCTCCACACCAGGGTGATACACAGCCTCTCATGCTGGCACAGATGCAAGTGTGGCATCTCGTTCTGGTATTTCATAAAATACCACAGTGGTGATAAAGGAAACATATTTTGATTGACAGCTTCCATACTAGCTGGTACTTGAAACAGCTTGCAGCCACATCAGGATTTGGCAGGAAGCCAGACCCCATTCACAATAATGGGACATCATACAAATATCAACACGGCTGTATCCAAACCAGCTGTTATTATTAATTTCATGTCTTTTAAGAGGAAGAGAGGATTTCAGCCATTTGAATTGATTTTTCAAATGAATAATTATACTGTTTGGTGGCATTTAATTTCTGTTTACCTCTGCTTCTAAAGTTGTAGCTAGTGGTTCCATGTGAATTGGATTTAGAGATACAATTGCTGTTTTATTTAGCTGATTCACTTGAGATGTCTTCTGCCTTTTGTTACAGGAGATGATTTCTTGAAGAAAATTGAAGACATCTGAATGTTGACAAAAATAAAAAAAACCCCATGAAGTTGGGGTTTAGGAAGCTGTGCTTTGATATAAGAGTCTGCAGAAAGTTTGGAAAATAGGAAAAAAAATATTTGCTCTTGTGGAAAAAGATTCAACAATTGAAGATTAGAAGTGAACAAATAATTCACAATGAATCATCTCAGCTCCGAGGAAGTTTCCGGGGTCCTCATTCTACTTTGCTTTAAGAGCTTGCTTGAGAGTAGATGTGCTACTCTTTTCTGTTATACTACTTCCTTTTTATTAGAGAGAATTTTTCGACAAATAGAGATTCAAGTTCAGCTATATCTTTTCTTCTACAGCAGCTGAAAATTTTTAGATGTTTTATGGAAAAGATTTAGTCCCTGTACTACAAGGATATATTAGAGTGAATACAAACATAAATGATAGTGGAAGAATAAAGAAAAACCTAAGCTCAAAGCTTATGTGGACTGATCAGGTAAAAGGGGTAGATGTATGGTCAAAGTTACAACCAACACAGAGTTTCGTAGCTCTTTTAGGTGATTTAGATATGATATTTTCATGTGAAACAGATCATCAATTCTTCTTTCGATACTGTTTTTATTCTTGTATTGATATAATAATCTGTGCATGTATATGTGTATATATATCTGTATACATGCAAATGTGTTTATACCTAAACAACAAAAACTACAGATATTAATGTTAAAGAAACCCTGTAAAAAAACCCTGTATTTTCTTAACCCTGATGTGGAGGAGTTACTTTGAATGATGGATTTCAGAAGAAATCCAAAAATATATAAGTGGGTAGATATATGCAAGGATTTTTTAAACTGTGGAGCAAGTTGCAAAAGGGTTTGGTTATGATTCAAAAACTGTAGGGGAAGGAGAGGGAAAGTATCAAAGGAGACTTCTGTTTCTGGGTGACTGAGGGTGGTAGCGTGAAACCTGCAAAGGAAAGCTTTAGACAGAAAAGAAAGGTTATGAGGCTGGTTTAGTCATCCAGGTTTTGAGAAATTAGTGAGCTGCTTAAGATGAGATATGAGACTTTGAAAGAATAAAGGACTCAAAGACTCCAGATCCCAAAGACAGGAAGTGGGAGAAAAACAAAAACCTACTATCTTGCAAAAAACCCCAGTATTTGTCACACCCCCGTTATGAAAAATGTCTCACAAATATGGTGGGGTTTAGTTTTAATTGTAGTCATCGCCAGGACTGATGGGTTCACTGCTCTTGAGAGTTTATTTTTCACATTGTAAAGTCATTGTTTAGACAAATAATATGTGGGATTTTTCTCCTTGACAGATTTGAGTACTATTTTCAGTCCTAATCTTGTTATCTCAATCTCTACCTTTCTGGTTTTCCTTGATGTTTTATCTTCAGATTTCAAATAACAAAGTTGAAAGTTGGGCTTCTGAAAAAAATATACTAAAAAATGAGCTCTTCAGAAATAAATTTGAAAATTTATGTATCTCCAAATTAAAGGTGCTAGACTTTTTACAGCTCTACCTGAGGAAATTTCAAACCTGCACATGAAATACATTTGTGCTTTCTGTGCTTTTCAAGTTGTTACTTGCCTGACTGAATGTGCAGCTGGTAGTGATCTACAGTCTTTGTTTATCCTACTGAGTGAAAATGAAGGAGGACATATTTGTAGACTCATTCAGCTAAAATTCTGAAATGCTGTCTCATTTATTTTATTTTCCTGAAATGCTGCCTGGTTCAGTCAATTTTCTCAGAGGTTCCTTTTTGGCAGCAGTAGTGCCAGCACCCAAACTTTTCATGTTTAAAAGCAGCTGTATGTCAGAGGTCGTTTTCTGTTCATCTTAAGTTATAAGAGCTTTCTTAAGGAAAATACAGCTTTGAGGGCAAGTAATTTTAATACCTCTTAAAATAAAAATCTTTTGCAAAAACTACCCCGCAAATTATTATCTTCTAAAAATCTCACCTGTTATTTTCCAAACTTTGGATCCTGAAAAATTTCCAAATATCTAAAGATCACATTTATAAAAGGAAACATTGCTTTTATTTAAAATACATAGAAGACAATAAGATGGGTTTTATGCATCAGTCTGTCTGTATGGTATCAATGCCTGTAAGTGTACTTGTCACTGCTAGTCAGTAGTATAGATAAATCCCACTGCTTCCTTTTTGATAGTGTCTTGTTGCTTTTCTTTTGTTTTGCTTTGTTTGGGGTTTTCTTTTGGGTTTTTGTTTTGTTTTTTTTTCTGGCTGTGTTGTAGTAGCTCTTTTTCTGTCTGTGATGCACCAAGATACAGTATTCTATTTTTTTGTAATATAGGAGATGCTTCTTTATCTAGGTGCACTACTGTCTTTTTGCTCAACATCTCCTTGAAAAGGACAATTATTTTCCTGAACCAACACTCCAACACTTCAACAACTGTTGTGACTGGTTGGGCAGGGGGAGGGAGGAAGGGGGGTGGGAATTTGTCTATTTCTTGATGTTTAGGTTTGTTTTTTTTTTTGTTGCTTGTGTCTTTTTATCTTTTCTTGAAGTCACAGATAAGCATTTCTCATCGGCTGAACTTCTTACACCATGCGGACAAAATCTGATATTGTATGCCATAGTGTGTGGTTCTCTTTGCTTTTACAGCTACCGGTGCTCATTTGCTTATTTTTCCATTTATGTGATTTATCTTAAAATGTGGTAACTCAAAAAAAATGTAAAAAGGAGGCGAAAGGAAGGAAGAAAATATACCTATTTATTTGCATGAAGTAGAAAAAATTGTTTTATTTCTGCTGCCTTGTTCACTAGCTTTCTCTTACATTGGATATACATTTTTTACTTCTGGGCTTTGAGGGCTCTACCATTTTTATCTTTAAAATAGTCTTGTGACTTAAAGTATTTGGTAATAATGGCTCTGTGTCTGTCACTTTATAAAGTGCTATGCCTTTCCCACATAAGCCATTGTTTTTCTCAAATGCTGGGTGTCTATACTGCAAAGCAGTCCCTCTCCATAGCAATAGCGGATTTTTTTTCTTCAATCTTTTTCTTTTATATACTTTTCATTCAGAGCACACTTGTAAATCACTCAAGTAATAGTCTATTTCTTTGGGCTGAATTTGTTACTATTCAAGTCCTCTGGTTATTACCAGCAGTTCTTCAGTTCATCTCAGATTTTAAGGATTTTCTGTTCAGTAGACTTAATGTGTAAGAAATTATAGATAGGTTTTTTTTTTTTTATTTCTGGCACTGCATTGCTAAAGTTACATGTTCTTTCCAATTCTTTTGGTCTTATGACACAGTTATCTTCATTTTCTTCCATATTTTATTTCCATTTCTCATTTAAATTTTTCATGTACCATATTCACTCTGAAGCCAATGTATTCATTCAGTGTCTACTTCTGTTTGTCATACAGTCATATCATTTAATAAAAATTTTGTATTAAGATATTGATGTCCCCCTGATTAGAATGGGAAATATTTTGATGTTGCTTTTGGCTTACCCATATTGCTTGTAGACATTTCACTGAAAACTGATCTTTCATGCATCTAAAAACTAAGTTACTGGGAGCCATTCCTTTATAAAGGGATTGGATGTTTGCCTTGTCTATGATTATTCCATCTACTTTAAAATGTATGGAGATTTCTAGCTGTAAATCACTATTTTTTTACTTCCAACTTTTCTAGAGAAGTATAAGAACTGGTTAAAAGAAATCTACCGTAAGTTTTTTGAGGAGAATTTCTCTTTCATAAAAATGAAATGTTCAAAAAGATTGCACTCTTCTGGGCAAGTGTTGTTTTAGAAGAGGCTCTTCATAACTGCAGGACCGAAACAAAGTAGTTTTTGCCGTTTTATAATTTGAATTTTCTTCTTGCTTTTTGGGTTACCTGTCTTTCAGTCCTCATTCCCCATTCCCCCATACTCTCTTTTACCTTTCTGATTTCCCTAAATTTCATTTTGGTTTCTGTTTTAGATTTGCATGGTCAAGCTCTGGTAGTGGGTGGCTACAGGAGTGGCTTCTGTGAGAAGCTGCCAGAAGCTTCCTTCACATCCAGCAGAGCCAATCCCTGACAGCTCCCAAGATGGATGTACCACTAACCAAGGTTGGGCCACATAGAAATGGTCATAACACCTTTGTGTTAACAGATTTAAGAAGGAAGAAAAGACCAAGAGTTGTTGCAGAGTTATAATTTTGCCCAGAGAAGAGCAAAGTGAGAACATGGGAGAGGAACAACCCTGGAGACGTCAAGGTCAGTGGACAAGGAGGGGAAGAAGGTGCTCCAAGTGGTGGAGATGAGATTCCCCTGCACACCGTGGTGCAGACCATGGTGAGGCAGCAGTGGCCCTGCAGCCCATGGAGAACCATGGGGATGAAGAAATCCACCTGCAACCCATGGAGGATCCCCCCCCCCCAGAGCAGGTGGATGCCTGGGAGGAGGCTGTGACCTCATGGGAGACCCAAGGAGAGAGAAGCCTACACTGGATCAGCCTGTCCTTGAAGGACTGCATCTTGTAGAAGAGTCTTCCATGCTGCAGCAGGCTTGGGAGGACTGTTGCCTCTGGATTGGACTCACGCTAGAGAAGTTTGTGGTAAACTGTCTCCTGTGGGAGGGACCTCACAGTGCAGCAGGGGAACAACTCCTCTCCCTGAACAACAGGAGAAACAATGGGTGATGAAGTGACCATAACCCCATTCTGTGCTGCCCTGCACCACTGGGGTAGGATGTAGAGCTGAGAAGGAGGGAAGGGTGGGGGGAAGATGTTTTGAAAGTTTTACTTTTCTTTTAATTATCCTGCTCTGATTTTGTAAATAAAAAATTCAATTGATTCCAATTCTATCTTGTTTTGCCTGTGAGTGATCTCTCCCAGTCCTTGTATCAACTTATTCACCAACCATGGTATTTTCTCTCCTCTCTCCAGCTGAGGGGAGTGATAGAGAGGCTTTTGTGGGTGCCTGGAGTCCAGACATTGTCTACCCACTACATTTTCCTTACTTAATTTCTATAGAAAAACAAGCCAAGGATGTAGCAAAATGCCACATACTTCCCTGTGTCTTTTTCCACTACATAAGACTGAATTGTTTCAGATCCATTGTATTTCATGTGGACCAGTATGACTGCTCCCTGAAAGTGTTTGGGCTCAGACTTTAAGGTAAAGTAGTAAAGTCGCATGACTGGAAGCTGTATTTCTGAGCAATTGCTAGGTATCAGGTCAGTGTTCTCCATAATTTCCAGGTAATACTGGGAAAAACTTTCCCTAAATCAATTTTTACAGGGTCCTATTTCAGAACTGCAGAAATGCAATTAACAGATCTCCATGAGAGGCTTCTCATAATGGGACAGCTAACTTGGGCACAAAAATGTAAGGATTGATGTCTTTAGACCCTCTAAAGAGAATGGGGAAAAGTGCCAGATGGCCAAGAGAAAGATATAGGGAGTCTGTTATGCTTAAAACTAACAAGTGATCCAGAGGGTAATGCTTCCTTAAGGCATAATCAAGCATTCAGGAGACAGATGGTGGAAAGAGTAGGGAGTCAAGACAGTTCTAATTAGTCCAGCACCATATGGAGTTGCTTCTTTCTAGAAGCTCAACCTTCTAGACGGGCCTGTGGGTTTACCTACTGGACATCCCAGAGATTTTTGAAAGTGTTTAATGACTCACAACCAACCCACTTGGCCAGATTTTTATTTTACAGAAATATGTGGATGACGTTAAGTATGGGAAGCCCGATTCATAAATCTCCGATATGAAACTAAGATGTAGCTGGACTGGGACTATATCGATGAACCAAGAAATTAGAGGAATTCTTAATTCTGATAAAGCTGGAGTCTATAGAGGAACCTGAAATATTACTTAATTTTGTTTTCATTCATAAAAAGTCATCTTCTTACTTCCAGCCAGCATGTAGGAGGAAGCATTACAATTCTGCTGGAGTCATATATGTGGGCTGTACTCCTATTTTGCAGGGGTTTTTTTTGGCCACTGTGATTACTCCCTTTATCAGTACTCCTACAAAGTAGAAGGTATCTTCCGCGTCTTAATTGTATTTATCTCTACTTGTATCCTTTCTTTTATTTTGTTCACAAAGTCCCACACCATCTGTACGTGCTGTGAGAGACAATGTGTTTTAGTCCTGGGAGAATACGAAAGGGAAAACCACTGGAGAGCATATCTACAGTTTAGGGTAAAGTGCAGTGCAGACAGGCAGGGACATTTCTAAGTTGCGGGGACAGTGGCAAAATAGGTACAGTAATACATGTGAAATCAGGATATCCCAAATCACATCTGTATAGCACTGCAGGCTTATTCAGTTGAATGGAGTCCTCATCAATGTCATTACTATGAACATAGCATCTTCTGTATGCATCAAGAAAATATTTTAAAAAAATATAGTGTTATATTTTTCTGATACTACCTGGAACCATTGAGAAACACTGAAAACATGTAGAAGATCTTCAGAAACAGAAAAGTAGTTTTCTCCCTCTACCTCATACTTGTGTGTCTTGTCAGTTAAATTTTAAATAAAACTATTATATCTTGTAACAGGTGATGTTTAAGCCCCAATATGTCCCAAGAATACTCCTCCCATCAGTGACAAGTGGTTAAGTGCATTTGTCAAACTTCCTCCTCTACCTGAAAAAATAAATGCAGTATTCAGATCACCTATTATTTTAATGCCAGAAAACCCATTGGCATTCATCTTTACATGTTTGGAATCTCAGTGTCTTTCAGTATAAAATTTTAGCTGACTCCTCAAATTTTTGCACAAAACAAGACAGACTGCCTCCTTTTTGTCACCAGTCACCTACTGCATATTTTTTCTTTCATTTATATTTTAAAGAATTTTAGGTTTTTTCACTTTCTACATTGAAAAAAATGTTCTTATCAGCCTATTCTCATTATTTCTTAGTATATTCATTAAACTTAGCCTAAATGTTTATAAACCATTCATTTTATAGACAGGAAATTATTTTCAGTGGAGCTTTAGTGACTCCTTTTCAATTCAACTTTCTTTACATACTGCAAGACATCATTACAAATAAATTGAGTTATCAACTGACACTCAGAATCTGAGGCAGTCTCTAGGTCATACATTCTACAAAGATAACGCTCATAAGCTATGGGTGAAATTACCTTCATTTATTTCTTCTGTTACCAAATTCAGACTTTAAGGAGTGATCTAGGCTGCTGTTCTTTTCATCTCTGAGTCCAAAGCTTTACTATTCTCTAAAGCTCTATCTCTGTTCAACTACTCTGAAAAGCTGTTGAGAGAGGTAATGGCTAACAAGAGCTGAAGAGCCAGCATTATGCAGGTGACACAGCACCAGCATTACACAAAACCTAAACTCTAGTGTTTCTCAAAAATCTCAGTGCTCCTCTGAAATCAGAATTTGGCCAAAGAGCAATTAAAAGACAGAATACAGAAAAGTTAAAATAATAGTCTTAAGTATTTTTGCTCCATCAGTTTGCACAGGATGAAGTTCACTTGCAGTTTCAGTAGGTTTGCCCATTATTTAGAATTATGTCTGGTCAGTGTGACATCTTTATTGACAAACATTTTAATGGAATTAACTGTAAGGAAATATCTCAGCAACATTACTCGTTATAAGTTAGGTGTGTTCCTAACCTAAATGTGTAGGCTCCATGCATAGTCAGCAGGGAGAGTGGCCTCCAGGGTGTGACAGGTGCCATTCACATCTTGCTCAACACAGTAAGTCAGGTTCTGTATCTTATTCATATTTTCTACTGTGATGTGTCTTCTTCTCATTAAAAAACCCACTTAAGTGGTAAAAATACTGTGTCCCTCAAGATGAATGTTAAATACCTAAGTAACCACACATTAGAAATAAATGTGTTTTTTATTTCTTTTGCAGTCATGCACAACACTTCTGGACATCTGGCCACATATTCTACCTGCTTTCTCTGTGGATTAGTTATTCATGATCCTCAATATATAGTTGTCCCTTCAATACATCATCTTCATTAGTAAACTCTTAATTTCTCCTGAAAATGAGTGCCCTGGTGCTTTTACAAGGCCAGATACTTTGCTCCTGCTTATTACTAGCTGTATTACTTGGTGGCAGCTCATCTTTCATTATGATGGACAGGAGAGAAGTGTACTGGAACATAATAATTATAGCCTTGTAAGGTGGAAAAGAAAACAAACTCAGAAAATCTAACTGTTGGGGCTACTTGAAAGTTTTTCTCCCAAGATGGGCATGAAGGGTTTGACTATAAAAGCCCAAGGAAAAGAAATTGAGGCATGATGTAAAAAAGCAAGAAAAGAGGCTATGTGCATATGTCCATGTTGTTGGAGAATTAAAACTTTCCAACACCTAAAATCAATCCCAACACCTCAGATAAAACATTGCTTTAATCCATCAATGCTCGAAATGAATTTTATTTTTATCCTAATATTCTTTTCTTTTGATAAAAGTCAGTGCAAATTTCATTGGCTTTTCTCTTTTCCTGAATTCTGTTTCCTAAGTAATATTTTACTGGGTTTTTTGTTTTGTTTTGTGCATTTCCTCCTCTTTAAATTAATTATTCATTAAGCATTAACCTTGGGAATGAAATTACTCTAAATAAAAAACTAAAAAACATAATCATATTTTTCATCATAATTAGTAAGTGTACTGATTGTATATGACTCTGAATGTTAAATCTGGAAAACCTTTCACTTTTATATCTAATATTTCACATATTTAAAATTACTACTTAGGCCAGGTTTTCTCTAGAGATATTTTGTGAAACTATCTTTCAGTAGCAGACTTCTGGGATTGTCCTTCTCCCTTCCTATTTAGATTCCAACTTTAAGAAGAATTCTAATACAAAAACCATCTGTTTTGAAGAGTTAATTAAAGAGGTTTCTGGAAAGAAAAGGAAAGAAAGTTTTTGAGTTCTTTTTAGGAATAAACTAATTTACCATTAGTAGGAGAGTGTCCCAGTCTATTCACTACATTATTTACTAAAATTATCTTGTCTTAATTTAGTAACCTCAGATACCTTTACGTTAAAATTCGTCTTTTGAAATCAGATTCTAATTCATTATGCCTTGCCTATGAACATCCTTTAATTCCAATGAAAACAGAAATGCACAGGATTGTAGAAAATGAGCTCACTTTCTGCAGTGGTTTGAAAGCAAAACAAATGAGAGGCTCCAAGTCAGAGATACAATTTAATAGGAAAAAAGGAAAGAAAGTAAAATAAAATAGATGCAATAATACAAAAGACCACTGACAGAGTCAGAATACAACCGGAGCAGAGTGATGGAAGCAGTCCAGGTGAGGTGGTCTTCCTGAAGCAGTGATCTTGTAGAAAGGTCTGGTAGCTCGGGTCCTCTGGGAATCCAGTGGGTAAGCGCCCCTCTGGTGTTCAGAGTCTCAGCTTATATCCAGGCTGGAATGCTTGGTTCCTCCCTCTGGGCGGAGCATCTCACAATGGGATGGTGAGTCATGTGATAAGGCCTGATGGGCCCATTAACAGGAGATAGTCCAAGAGGGAGTTATCTGTGAGTCGTGTGGCAAAGGTGCTGATGGGCCCATTAACAGAAGATAAGCCAGAGTGGAGGAGGCAGGGAGCACTGCCTCACCTGGTTTCAACAGTTCATGAAGATGGTGATAGAATATACTTCAACCCAGGGCACTTTCTTTGCTGGAAAGTTACGGAGGTTAATAGGTCAAATTATTTTGACATCAAATTTTAGCTGCACTAGCTCTGCTTTATGAGGAAGAGGGGACAGTGATCTGTTGAATTTCCTTGATTTGTGTCTCAGGAGAACAATTGCAGGGTCAATACAACTGATTTCCTGAAGTGGACTGAGGCTCCTTTCTGAAGGTCATTTTCATAAACTAAACCAGCCTTACAGGAAGGACCTGCTATACACAAATGAAATATTTGATATGTGACAATATATTTTATGTAGATGATTTTTTTCCTGCATGTATGAAGAGAAAGATGTTGATAAATTTTAGCTAGTTCAGTGGAGAGTTACCACAATGGGACAAGATGGAGCACTTGTCCTGCCAGGAGAAGGCAAGGGACAGGGACTGATGCGGTCTGGAGAAGAGATGGCTGTGGGGACAATCCACAGCAGTCCTCCAATCGAAGGAAAAGGAAACTTCTCAAAAGCATCAGTAAAGAAATAGTAGTGTACAATACCTTGGTTGCTGTCCAACAGCTGGGGTTTTTTTTCTGAGTTTTACTAAAGACTTTAATCAGTCCAAGTTCAATGAGTTCAATGTTAAAAATAAATTAATATACTAGCTTTAAGAAAGATGTTTGGGTTTGGCATTGGAAAGGAAAAAGAGAAAGACCTAAAAAGCAAAACAGCAGGAACGAAATTCTACTACTGAAAACACTGAATAGTAAAACACCTGGTTTTGTCAGTCAACAAGGTGTGAAATTAATTGTCCTAGGAGAGTTTCTGCTAGCTGTTCCTATATAACATTAATACAAACTCACTCTGATAGTAAAAATTTATTTGTAAACAATGGCTTAATCATGGGAGTTTTACACAGTAATATTTTCTATCTGCAATTACTGAATTGTCTACTGACAATGTTGTCCACTTTTCCACTGCATTTTCAAGTTCCTCCATAAGAAGATGAGAAAAAACTCATTTTAGGAGTCCTAAAAGTACACAGTTAGAAAGTAGGTCTGGGTAAATGGTTTGGAAAAAATCCAAATTTTATCATGCATGAAAAGCACAGAGCACAAAAATAATGCAAGAAAATAATTTCTTATGCTATTTTGGCCATCCTGTGTGTCCACATGTATCTAAATACCAAACCCAAACATCTTGGGTGATTGATCACTGCTTCAAGAAGCTTCTAGTCCAGATTTAGCTCGCCTTCATGCAACCATGCAATGACACAAAATGTCCTAAGTGATGGATATGACTTTGAAAAAAATACAAAAGTACACAGAAACAGCATTAAAAAGTTTTTTCTTATTTTGATTCATTTGTCATCCACTCTAAATATTAGTGAAAAATAACGGAAAATCCATGAAGGTCTTTGATCTTTGGAGGGAGGTTTTGTGAAAAAGCACCTTTACCAGGAACATAGAATCACAGTATCATTTATGTTGGAAAAGACCATTGAGTCATCTTCCTTTGTCTTTCCATTCCTCACTTTCTTGAACACATATCTCATCTATAATGAATTCGAGATGTGATGGCCTTCTTGAGTGAGATATGTCAAGGAGTAACTTCCAAAACTCTTGGGACTGAAATCTTTTGCCCTGCTTAAAACCCCAGCAATGTAAAATTATATGGGAATATATTAGACTGAATCCTATGCTCAGTTCAGAAATTCTGTGATACAGATACCAAGTGATAATCATATGGCTGCTTTCTTTTTAGCACCACTACGGGTTGGCTTGCAGGGCTGTGAGACCATTTCTGCCACCACCACTTCACTCTGTTGGCACATGGGATCCTTTCCATACTTGTCAAATTCTGCCTTTGATGTCCACAATTCAGGAAGACTGTGGTTTATATTGTGTCACAATATTTGTTTGCGTGAACTCTCTTACATGGTAGAGTCACAGTAGTTCTGTCACTTTTGAGGAAAATTATTCCTTCACTCAATAGGACTGAAGATTTCCTACCTCGTGATTGTGCCAAAAACTGGCCTTGAAAAAGTGGTTGAAAATGTTTATCAAGGACCTTAACAAGACATCTTGTCTTTGTTATTTCCATCCTATAGTCATGAAATCTACTGCGCAAATCAGAGGAAAGGCCATTCCAGAACCCTTTCCTAGATTTCAGTCCGGAACTGTACTCTTCAAAGGTAGACCCTGGGTGCACTTTACAAAGAAAATGGTTAATACTTAATGAGCCGGGCAGGAGAAGTTTACTTAGTCACTAATAAGCCACTTACAGAAATTGTAACACTCATTTTAAGCCATACCTCAGTGCCTGGATAATTGAATCACACACTTGCTGAGTTGCAATTTAAGACAAAACAGCTATCTTTTCTCTAACACATTAAATTATTATATGCATATTACCTTATACATACAGTTTATATCTATTTTAATTAGAAAATACTTAGAAACTCTCATGATAAGCAATTTGCCAAGTAAAAAAAATATTACTTAAGTATTAGTAGAGTTGTCAAGAAAACAGAAAATGCTGTCTATTGAGAAATTCCTACATTTTGAATAATCGTGATTCCCAGTGAGAATAGAAGTCAATGTTTCAAGGCATTTTATGGATTCAAAGGGCTTAAATGTTTTGCTTTGGAAACACTAATGTAAACCCTCAAAACATTAAACCAAAGCAATGCGCTTTAAAATTTTAAGTGTAATATATATATGACATATGACGTACAGGAACTGAAATTGAAGATCTTATTTTTACTTTCAATCATATATGTCAAAGAAACTGAAACATTTGTGTCAAACACTTTTTTATTATGAGGGAATTTTTTAATCAACTTGATCTGTTTATTTTCCTTTTAATTTTTTCCTATTAAGTGCTAAAACTAGTCATTTGTGTACTGATCCTCATAAAATGTGTTTGGTAATAGGTGGTGGGAGCATTTGAGCAGGTGGAAAACAAAAATGGGAAAAAATAACTTGAATTATCTCCCTGCATAGTAAGTACAGTCCTTGCAAGTATAAGGCACTAGTTATATCTGTCTGAAGGAGTATACACAATTCTGGTGAAGTTCAAAAAAATATTAGTTCAGACTGATTACTAACATGAGAAAGGGTTTGGAAAATTTCCAACCTTTTCTGTTGGAAAAAGCTTTAGCTGAGTAAAATCAAAGGAGACTTCTTTTAGCTAAAAAATAAATTTCAACAGAATAATGGAATATATATTGTCAATAACTTCTGTTTATAAATTACAAGAAGGTTCTTAATATTTGAATGTTTCACTATTTCAAGTGTGAGTTATGTGGATACCGTTGAGGAAAAACATATTTTTAAATTGTAGTTTCCTACGTTTGGGATGAAATTGTGTGACATATTTGCTTACAATTGCAGGGATTAACATTAAATATTCCATGGGGTGCTGGGAGGTGCTTCAGTTAGTACCCGAGGCCTTTTAAAGCAAGCAATACTCATGTTTGGTTTGCAAGTTTTCTTTATGTGAAGGATAAGACAGAAGCCACATTTCTGATAGGGAGAGAAGCAGCTAAAAACTGCAACCATTTACTTAAAAGCAGTCTTAAATCCAGTAGTACAGGGGTATCCATTAAATGCTTTTCTAGTTCTATATGCTACACTCAAATGTTGCTAAAGGACAATGTTTCCAAGCACGCCTGCCAGCTGAGGAGTATTTTAAATGAAGTCCTTAAACAGCAATGTGATGAGAAGGCAGTCTGCTGTATTAACACCTCTGTTGTTAAAAGATAAGGTCATATTTCTCATTGTGACTTTAATTGCCGCTTCTTACTCTGTGCTTCTGCCCCCTGTGTGTTCTGTACTTATATCTACTACTTCAGTAACTACAGCAAATTTTTACCATGACCATTAGCACAGTAGAACAAATGCAGCATGAAAAACTGCTAAATTATTTCTCGATTAATGTACCACCAGCAAATTTGCTTCTTGTTATTTTATTGTTGAGTCCATATCCTTTATTAGAAAGCATAATTTCTAATTTCCATCTTGCATTTATTTTATCTCAGAAATCCTACAGTTGGCCAACATGCCAATAACAGCATATGGACTATAAAAGAGGAAGTCACCTTTAAAAGTTGTAGAGCTTTACTTTTATGTTTTTATTGTTGTGCTTGATTATGAGTTAAGTTGAAAATAGTGAAAACTGAAAGTGACACCTTTATTTTTTACTTCCGTAAAGAAAGTAAAAGATAAGAGGCATTTCTTGGTATTGTTTTTTAGGGAGCCTTTTTCATTGTAGTAGTTACTGCTTGCCATTATTTATTTCCTTGCCTGTCAATATGCTTACAGAGAATTCAGATTCATATAGTATATGGATGGAAAGAACCATTATGATTATCTATTCCAAACACCTGTGTTGCAACCCATAAAATCTGAACTGATACTTCATGCATCAAGTTCATTTCTTCTGCTTGAGAGAAAATAGATCCTTTAGAAAGACACACAGTTTTAATTTAAAGTCTTGATTCTCTCTGACTAATGTTTGCACCTTTCCAACAAAAGCAGCAGACTTGGAAACATGCTAAAAGTAATTGGTATCTTGAGGTTCCACCTCCTTGAGTTTCATGTTAAAATTTTTCATATAATATTGACTTTCACAGTATTTTTAATGCACTCAAAAAAGAATAAAAAAAAGCCAGAAAACTCCTGCAGGTACACATTAGCAAAAAATGTTAAAGAATGAGTGATGATATCTGCACAAATTAGAATAAATGTAATAAATATAATACAATACGATATAACATAATATTTCTGAAAAGAAGTAATAATAATAATAATAATAATAATAATAATAATAATAATAATAATAATAATACCCCCAAACCAAAATGCCTTTACTTTACAGTTATGGCAACTACAGACACAAATCCTGGCTGACAAATTATAAGTGAGAGTTGGTCAGAAAGCCCACCTTGATCTTTGTCCTTCTTCGTTTGATTGCTAAATTGCAGGAAGTAGATAAACACTTCCATCAGTTCTGCTAATCCTTCTTTTAAGATTGTACTTAAATAGGGTTTTTTTTGTGACTAATCAAAGGAAATATCTGAAAATTTTGTGAAAGTGAACTTTTTTGGTGTTCACTAAGAGGCATGGCAGAGACTTATGAGTAGATTTCTGTTCTTCAGAGATAAAATAATTTAAAATAACCAAAAACAAATATACAAACAGAAATAAAATTAACTAAATCAACTCGAGAAAAAGTAACTTTTCCTCATGATGGACCTTATTTGGGAAAGCATACTTTTTTCCAGATTAAAGGAAGAAGAAAGCTTGCTTTTATCAGGATGAAATAAAAGCTTTTACATTCAAGAGTCTTTCTAAATCTTTTGTGAAGAAAAAAAATCATATTTTTTATCTAACTAAAAATCTAATGCGATATTATATATCCATTTTCTTTACCTATATAGGAAAGGTGACATTAAAGGATCATAAATCATAGAAAACATTGATAAAAGCAGCTCTGAGATATCACCCAACCTGCCCCTCAGTCCAAAGCAGGATTAGCTACCAACTTGTCATTCCTGACTGATACCTCTTCAGTCTTATCTTAAATGCTTTCAAAGACAGAGTGTTCACAAAATCTTTAAGAAATCCATCCTAAAGTTTCACTGTTCTTATGGTTACAAATTGTTTTCTATACCTCTGAACTACAGCTCAGATACTTCAATCACCAGTTTGTGCTCTCCGGTTGTGCTGCCTCCAACTTGCTGGGCACATTGCTGGCCACTGCGTGTCAGCTAAGGCTAGAGCAGTGCTGAATAAGCACAAGGATTACTGGCCATGTTCTGCAGAGGATGCTCTGCTTGTACCCAGCAGTCTGATATTTGCTTTCTTTGTAACAACATGACACAGTTGACTCATGCTCAGAGAGCAATCTGCTATAATTCCCAGATCATCCCCATTTGGCCAGTTGTTTCCCATTTATATTTGTGCAGCTGATGGTTCATACATAACTGGAGTACTTTTCACTTGCCCTTTAATCTTGTTACACTGGATCAAATTCAAATCATCAGCTGTTGTATTCAGTGTTCCTTGGTGACAGCTACTTGAAGTATTACTGGACACAGATTGTTTTTATGTGGGCAATTATTTTCCAACAGCAGATCTGCACAATATTGTATCTGGACCTCCTTATTCCTTTTCTTCCAGCAGTTCTAGATTCTTAAACAGTGACTTCCATAGATTTGCTTTATGATGAGTGGTGTATATCTTTTAAATTCACATTATTAGGCCAAAGAAATGTCAAAGAAGGTGGGGTTTTTTTTGCTTGTTTGTTTTTGGTTTGGGTTTTCTTTTTACAGATATGTATTTACAACACACTTCTCTGGTTAACAGAAAGACAAAACAGAACTGAAAGATCTGATAATCATACTACTGTTTGTAATCTCTTTTAAATCATGAGATGCAATTTCAGGACTAGGGTCCTTGTCAGGACTTGTCAGGGGGTTTGTGGTGTTATTTTTTGTCTTAATTTATTTCCTTCTACCTCAAAACTATTTATACTCATCTACACAGATGCTGAGTGAAAGACTACAAGTGTCACTGTCGTGTACATCTGGGGTCACCACAGCACAGAATTATGTGCAGCACAGTTCAAGGGTTTATTTGTACACCACATTGAATAATTTACTAGGCTGCACCAAATATATATATATATCATAAGGAAAAAAATTAATAGATTGCATACATGATTAATCAGTGTTTTAACATAGCCAGAAAATTCTCAGCATAGCTTTGATTAAACTCAATATGAGTTTTATATGTTGTTTTGGACAACTCAATGACAATGCTAATTAGGACTCCACATAAAACCCCCAGATTTTGCCTAACAAATTTGAACTACTTTTTTTCCAATATCTATACAATTTAATATTTTATATTTTTATATTTATTTTTATATATCAATTTATATAACTATTTTGGGCCTTATGATAAATGTGCTAAAATAAAATCTTTGGAAGGCTATAGGTGTTCCACCTAAATATTATTAGAATTTTTGTTGTTATTCTTGTTTAATATCCACCAAACATGTCAAGGTGCATCAGTACATATGTGCCTTTGTACAAGGCAAACCTTTTTGATGTGAGGAAAATATGACTGAGTATCAGAAGGATTAAGTGTTCTGTCAAGGATGGTGCTGCAGTTCTGAATTATTTACAAAACATGGAATTCAAAATACTGAAATTCAGTATTTCAGAGTCACAGTTTTCAAACTACACATCTGAGAAATACGCTTTTTGATGCTTTCCAACTTTGGGGGCAAAGTTAAACACAAGTCATTTCTCCAGTCTTGAATACTTCTATTGATTTTGGACTTTGAGTAAGAGAAAACTCAGCTGAGGTCACAAAGTTTCTAGTGTGGCAGCCACAGTGCAAGTGATTAAAACCCTGTCTCTTACCTTAAGTGTTCCAGTTCAGTCCTGTGAAGTGTAACACCTCACCTCAAGTCCCAGCCAAATCTCAAGGGACTTTGAATTGACATCACAAACACACCTCCGAGTTTAACAAAGAAGCCTAAAAAGACAAACAAGGAAAAGAAATACTTACATGCCTGGAGCAGTTATTCCACAGCGATTCGATCCAAAGGAAAGCTGGAAGAAAACACTGCAAAAGCACTTTTTTTTGCTTTCAAGGGCTGTAACTAGCCCCTGCTCCTACCACAGGAGAGCTCAAGAGTGTCCAGATAAAACACTCTCATCTTTTACCTTAATGAACTCTGAACTGACAAGTCTTTTATGACAAATTCAGCACTCTAGGAGTAGCTTCAAAACTACATGAGATTTAGAGCCCCATTTGAAGCCATATCTGGTTTGTCTTGCCTCTGTGACAGGTTCTCACAGTTCTCATCTGGGTCAGTAAACGGAGATCCCATGATAGGGAAAACTGACATCCCATTCATCTTGCTTTGCATGAGTGCTTTGCCTGTCAAAACAGCCACACAACAATGTTAGTTTTATATACTCTTAAGAAATGCAGCCCCAAATTGGCTGCCAAAACACAAGCAGGAAGAGTGCAGACAGGAGCATACACCAAGATGAGGAAACAAATTGAAAATTTAGATGACTACAAATAATAAACAGAAGAGGTGTTGTCATCCTTCCTTTTTTAGCCAGAAAGATGTATTGCCTTCTTTTTCCCCCACATGCTAGTCAAAAGCAGGTGCATGAAAAATGTCCTAGAGTTTGAGGTCAGAAAGGATGATCTGATCATTTAATTCATCCTCCCCCCAGGGTCTTATATTTCTTCCAGTACTCTTTAATATAACTCAATGACCTTGGTTAAGATCAGGCATCTTTTTCAGCACACCAGAACATTTGGTGCAGGCCTGCATTTTAGATAAGTGTGGGAGAAAGTGAAACACACCAAGAGCAGATCAGACCACTTTTGTGCAGGTGAATAGAGAGCTCTATCAGACCACCGCATAATTCTGATTGAAGGTAATGGGGTGTATAATTTGACTACAATTTTTCTTTATTCAAAATGAAATGTAATAGTGATGTGTTGAAGAGAGTGATTTTTGTTTCCCAAAGCCCTTCATAAAAAGAAGTCAACTACGAATTTCAGAGAGCCACAGATTTTAGATCCAGAACAGGCCACCAGGCACTGTGCAAATCTGAAGCTCAACAGAATAATTACTAAGCCAACATTGGTTATCAGTGGAAAATCATCCTTAAACGGAAATGTTGTAAGTGGCACTCAGAAGTCTTTGAAACTCCTATTTTGTTTGGGGTTTTTTTTTTCCTCTCTTTTAATTTGAAATAAATATATAATCAATTTTAAAATGTGTACATTACACTAATGGGGGAAGCTGTAAATCCTGTTGAGCATAAGGCAGCTATAGAGATTTACTGGAAGAATTTGTTAAGCTGGTCTCAGTAAATGTGCATATGTGTCTAAGAACTATTCATTTTCACTAACGATCTCAACAAGGTAAATGTGTTTATACAGGGAACAGGAATGCATTGTCACTAAACAGGGAAAGTTGTTACTTTGAAAGAGACTAAGGTATTTAATGCAAAGGCAACTCAGATGAGGTCTCAAAGGCAGAAAGACCAATATGTTCTTTGCGTTTATAGATTATGGAAGTACTACTTCTCTGAGCAGGAATAAGACAACAGTGTGTCTCCTTTGGTGTTGTTTGGCATATGGAATATTTAAGATAACAAGTAAAGTTTTGCTGAGGTTTTTGAAAAGAAAAACAAAAAACAAAAAACCAAACACTCAAAGACTCGAAAGGCTGTTAAAATAATTCCTGGAGAATAACAACAAAAAATTGCTTTGAAAACAGTTTAATCTGCGTAGTTTATCAAATTGAAAATAGAGAAGAGGTTTGTTTAGTGTTTATATTCTTTTATTTTAAGAAAAACATTGTACTACATTATCAAAAGAATGAGTAAATATCTTTTCTGTGCCATCATACTGAAGCTACACAACCATTTGAAACATAGACTTTTTGCCAAATAAAAATTATGGAGACATACCCGTTAGTAAAATTGTCAGCTTGCGATATACAAAATGTTAAACAGAAATTATTGTAAATCCTTTAGCCCTAAACTCTATGTAAATATCCCGGAAAAAGATTTCAGCTAAAAAGGAAGTGAAAAACATGTTGTTTTTGCAACAAATAAACATTCAATTATAGTAATTTTAACTCATATGATGATAGAGAGGGTAAAGAAGTGATAAGAGAAGAATTCATCAAAATGAAACACATCTCCACTTGAACATTGTAGGATTCTTTCTCTTGTTGCATTATGATTACGCAAGGAAGTATAATTGATTTTATTTTCATTTGCCTGAAGTAGGAGATAATTGTGTTTATATAAATGTAAATAAAATACACACACATATATATAAGAATCGGTAGTAAAATAAAGCAGTTCAATTTTTTGTCTATTTGGCAAGATTTGACAACATTTTAGCCTAGATAAAGGGAATGGTTTACTGTGGAACATTTAGAAGACCTCGTGCTACCCTTAATAAACAATCTGTTGCTTTAACTAGTGTCTAAATGATATGCAAGTCAAGTTAAAGATGCTATTTGTCATCTGTACTAGTAAAGTGACTCATGCGCAAAATTAAAAAAAAAAGGCCATCACACAGTCCTTTATTTGCTGCTTCATCTTTATATAACATGAGGAAAAAAAAAAGGCAGAACCACTTAGACTCTGATGAACTCTGAAACAGATTATAAGACAAATTTAGTCAATTGTAAATGCTTATGAAAGAAGAGTTTAAAAGGCATAATGAATTTACTAGGCTCAAAGATAACCAATAAAAAGAAGATTAATTGAAATGGGTAGGTAGATGCATGGTAGGCTTCACTTTACAGGCAAGGTAAATACAAATAGATTTCAAATTTCAAAAGGTTATGCTTGCAAAACTTTGGTAGGTTTTTTACTGAGATTTATTCCTGTTTATATCTCATTGCAATTCTTTCTAATTCTTTGACCATCATAATGCTGTCAGCTATATAGGAAATTGAATAAAACAGTTTCCTTCTTATATATGAGCAGACATGTCATATTTTCACTCTAGTTGTTTAACGCCCAGAAGAAAATTTTAAAAGTTGTTCCACACTGCCTTGTATATCAAAAGAAAATACATAAGTAAACCCAGCTTTGCCCACATCTCCTGTAAATGACAGAAAAGAATTTTAAAACAGGGAATTTGAGATCTACTTATGTTAGTGGAAATTCAGGTATAAGTATAATGTTTTAGCAATCTCATTACAAGCTTCATAACTAGCGTGGCTAAGGGCTACTTTTTAATGCTTAAAATACTTAAGTGGTCTAGAATTTTCATATCAAGTCAAAGTATATGAAATTCCTGAGACTGTTGATTTCAGCCTCATATCTTTAGAAGGATGTGGTATCTCAGTGAACTACATATGAACTCTGCTTTATTTCTGTTCATATTTTCCATTTGTCATTTTAACAGTGATATCACAGTGCTGTGCAAGTCAAAGGGACAGTTTACTGTTATAACTAGTGTCATCAAATATTAACAGTGTCTCATTTACAGCTAGATATTTATTACTGTCCAAATGTTCCAAATATTTTTCTGTCCTGGTCTGGATTCTGGGACTAAAATGATTTTTTTTTTTTTTTTTTAATGCTGCAAAGTCTTAATGACACAGTAATAAAATGGATTTTTCTAATTTGGCTTATATCCGTACAGTTGTAAGCATAATATTTTGCCTGTAATTTTAATTTGGGTAATACTACAGTGTTTGTAAAGAAACAACTCTTCTTTAACTCATTCACTACAAAGAAATGCTTGCATATCCAGTAGCCTTGAAAAGGAAGAAAAAGAAATCCCCCAGGCCCCACAGGTTTCAACAACAATCCTGCTATAGCAGCACGCAGGAGAACTGCAGGTGCAACCTGGTCGTTTCAATGCAATGACCTTTGGAATCTTCATCAGAAAAAATGGGAAGTATTTCTATTATAACATCTTTATCCCTGTCATCTTCCTCATCATCATTGCATACATTTGTATAAACATTTTCAGGACAATGAACCTTTCTCCACCAAAAAAAGGTTAGAAATTTGTGTTATGCATTATATTGTATGTGGAGAGGGGCACACATCGTATAATAGTGAGCAGCAGTGGTAACATTTAAGTCAATAAACTTTTTAAGCACATGAGAAATTGAACCCTGTTGCAGACAGGTAAAAGATGTTAGAAAAGAAAAGCCTTATGAAATCAGGCCTTGTTAAGCTAAATTGCCAAAACTATCCTGTCACTTCTTTTAAGTGCAGCTAAGTTGTTTGCAAGTTCCCATGCAAAAACAATCTTGGGTATAAAGAGTTCATTAACACAACCACCTATTCTTGGGGAGAAAAACAAGTACACCTGTGTAAATATTAGATCTGTTCCATGAGAACGCAAAAAGCAAAAATATAAACAACCTGAATCTTAGCACGAACACACTAATCACCTTCTGACCAATAAATGAAGTAGTAAGAAAACTACCAGCCAATGGGAGTTGCACACAAGGTCTGTGAATACTGTATAAAATAAGTTAGTGAATAAAGAATGGGCCTTTCCCCCATGAAGAAAATGGAGTCTTGGCTGACTTATTACAACAGAACTCCAAAACCTTAAATATCTAAAATGCAAGTTGTTTATTTGGTTAGGTTTTGGAAGGGTTAGCAGAAAGACTTCCTTTTTAGTTTTGCTGCAACTGTCATGAAAATGAATTTGTGTGTTTGTTTAAATGTTTGCCAAGGGCATGGAGAATGACAAACAGGATTCTCTTAGTTATGGTAACATTACAAATGACAATAGTTGTTAATATTAGCCCCAAATTAATTGTGCTGTAGACTGAAAGCCAAACTTTATTGCAAGTGTGAGTGAAGACAATATTTTGTCCAATACACAATTTTTCATTCTTGAATGTTAACCATTGACTTATTTTCATTTTGTTTCAATTCATGTTTTTTGCCTTTGCTTTACATTAGTCATTCTACAGTCGCAAATGTGCAGAAAGGTGGTAGATAGACTTGTGTAGAGGAGATTTTTCCTGCTACAGCGTCTTGCTACAATCCGTTGACCTGTAACTCCACAGCAGTAGCTCCAATGAATGTTACAGAAATTGCTTTCAAAGGCAAATAGTGCCCATAGGCGTTTAGCTCAAGGCCTGTGCTTCCTTCTTCTGTCTCACAAAGGGGGTCTCAACTCTTAAGAGCTACAGCTGGGCCCTCTCTCCATGGTATCTATACGATACCGAGGTATCATAGGAATGCATTATGAGCTGCTGAACCACGCAGTTCATAATCCCAGCTGAATTCTCCCAGTTTATCAGTGAACACTGTGCAATGTTTTTGCCTCGTGTTTTCTAGACTGTATTTCTTAGGATTATCTATGATATTTAAGAGTTTCAATAGTTTCAAGACACTGACAATATTTATCACATTTTAAAGTGTCTCCCCAAAACACTGTGTTCATTTTTTGAAAAGTGGAATACATCTTACTGACTCAACATAATTTCTATCGAGACTGGAGATGACAAAAAGAAGGTTCTGTATTTTCCTTTAAGACTTAATGCCACTGGGACATTGGCATTCCTATTTTTCTGGTGGTATTCTGTGGGGTTTGGTTTTGACAATAGTTTAGAAATTATCCTCCTGAAAAAACCTTCTAAAAATTATGTAATATTTAAAACCTCCTATACCTGAACCTCTACAGTTGTCTTGAGATCAATGAATGTAGAGTTTTACAGAGGTAAGTAATAAATACTACTAACAGTAAACACCCATAATTCCCTAAGGTCTTTTTCACAGTGGTTTTCCCATGGGCATGTGGGGAGGACGTGACGATGTAAGCATGGTTATGTGAGCAAAAATTATCCAGAAGACTGTAATTCTTTTATGGCTTCACTGTCAGACTGTAATATGGCATGCTGTTTTTCCTAAATATGAAAGTTTGAAGCTTACAGGAAAAGATCAATTTATTTGTTATGCAATCTACCTGGGATAATTCTGGAAAGAGCATTCCTTTATATCTGCATAAAAGTCAAAGAACAAGAAGTGTATCTGCATACTTTGTGCCAATGTTCCACAGTCTTGACCCCCAGTGGCTGCTTTTTGAAATGAGAGTGAATCTTTGATCCTTCAGCATTAATTTTTCTTTGCCGAGTCTGCTGCTAACATGCCAGATACTTTCTAAAATTTGAAGTGTCTTCAAAACATTATAGTTTTAAAATTTATCTGAAACTCTTAGTCCAAGACCGTCCAGTGTAGAAAGCCAGTGAAAGAAAAGAGGCAAGGAAATCACCCCAGGTATGAATGCAGTTACAATTTTTAGCAGGTTTTAGCTCTTTAACCTTGGTCAAAACATGAATGCTGTACACTTTTTTTATTACTGAATAACATGCACTTTATGCTTTCCATGATAGCTTATTTAAAGTCAAATACACTTGGAAAGGTAATAAATCAAATATTAGCGAATAATAAACGTATACACAGGCATCCTACAACCACCCAGGAAAGCTTTGTCATGCAACTCCAAACAAACCAAATGAGATTTCTTGTGCAGCCAGGTATGTGATTCTGGATTTGTTTTTCAATGAAAATAAAAAAAGCAAGAAATTCCTTGGCTTCCTGAACCCTGTTTATTTTCACAACTTCCGTTGTAGGATTTAATTACATATTGCATATTAAAAATTTACTCATTACTTTACACTTCTACAATTTGATGGGTTAAACCTGTTTTGTGGACAAAAAACACAGCGCTCTAGGATTTTTTGTTAAGAGGAACTACTGTTTATTTAGGACCTGCTCAGTAGAATAAACAATTAATTCTATGCTCTTATTTGACTGTGTCTGTTTTGCAAATTAGAACAGCCTTAAGACTCTTTTATTTTACTTTTACCAAGTACAATTTAGTTTGGATTAGGAACTTATAGCTTTGTACATCACAAGTATTGCATGTATTCACTCTTATAGTGGTTTAGTCTGGGATACAGCTAATTTTCTTCATAGTAGCTTGCATGGTGCTGTTTTTGATTTCTGATGAAAACAGTGTAGATAACACACTGATGTTTTAGATACTGCTGAGCAGTGCTTAGACACAGCCAAGGTTCTTTTTGTTTCTCAGTCTGTCCTGCCAGTGAGGAGGCTGGGTATGCACCAGAAGTTTGATGTTATGACAGTCTTTCCAAATAAGCATTACGTATCCTGGAACCCTCCTTCCCTGGAATTGGATAAACACCTGCCTGACAAGGGGAAGCAGTGAATGAATTCTTTGTTTTGCTTTGCTTGCCTGCACAACTTTCCTTACCTATTAAACTGTCTTTATCTGAATTCACAAATTTTCTCTACTTCTGCCCTTTTGATTCCCTCCTCATCCCATTGTGGAGGTAGTGAGGAACCAGTGTGGGGCTGAGCTCCCTATCAGGGTTGACCCACATCTACAAATATTCAGGTCCATTTTAAACCCAGAAAAGTTTTAAACCTTGTAAGATAGAAATAGGTACTTCAGATACAGCTATCATGGGAAGTACAGATTTCTGCCCTAAACAGGGTAGAGTTCTTGGGCTATCATGGGAAGTACAGATTTCTGCCCTAAACAGGGTAGAATTCTTGGGCTGTTCTAAAGATTCTTGTACTTCGATGACATTAGCAACTAAGACTAGTTCAAATTAAAAATGTAAATGTTAAAAATGTTAATAAAAAAGCAAATGCAGTGTGCCAATGAGACCTGGCAGAAAGCAGATCCTCAGCAGTGCATAGGCACTGTTTTCTCCTCCAAAGGCTCATGGAGAATTGTACAAAGAACAATGAAAATACTCATTTTCTGATATCAGATTGACCTTTACCCACAGTATAGGCTGAAACTAACTAATACAATATCCTGAATGGAAAATTTACAATTGTAGAACAGAATCATGGAACAGCACAAGTTTGAAAGGCCTTTAAGAGGCCATCTGGTCTAATCTTTTATAGGGAAGGGAGTCTGGATGATGTTATCCAGCACCCTCTTCAATTGCACCTTAAAAAGCCTCCACTGAGTAAGGACTCTACCACATCCCTGGAATTGTTCCCTTGAAATACTGTTGTCACTGTAAAAGCTTTTTTTCTTCTGTTGAGATGAAACTTTTCCCAGTGCAACTTCTACCCATTACTCCTTGTCTTCTCCATGTGGCTCCTCGTGAAGAGAGACCCTCTGTCTGGAAGATTATGCTGGAATATTGTGATAATTTCCCTCTCAAGCCTTCTTTTCTCCAGAGAGAAAAGACCTAGTTCCATCTGTCTTTCCTCACAGTACCAGTGTCCCAGCCCTTTAGCAATTTTTGTGGCCGTCCTTAGGATTCTTTCTATTTTCCACAGATCCCTTGACCTGAACTAGACACAATAAGCCAGGTGGGGCCTCACAGACACTGAGTGGAGTAAAATGACTGTGTCTGTGCCTCTGCTAATAATGCCCCATCCTTGCTCTCCAGGGTCTGATTTGCCTTTGTTGCTGCAGCAGTGCACTGACTTGTATTCAGCTTGTTTTCCACCAGGACGCCAGGTCCCTTTCAGTGTGACTTCTCCTCAGCCACACAGATGCAATCCCATACTGGCTCCTTGGTTATTCTGTCCCAGGTGCAGGACTTTTCACTCATCTTTGTTAAACTGCACACTGTTCTTCCTAGGCCATTATTTCCACCTGTACAGGTGTAATGGTAAGATTTCTCTCCTTTCTGAGGTGTTTGTCTCACCGCAATGACAGCAGTTTGGTGTCATCAGCAAACTTGGTGAGGGTGCTCTCAATTCCACCACCCAGATCACTTTAAAAGATGTTTAAGAGCCTGGGGTCAGTACTGATCCCTATTGTACAGCATGCATAATTTCAAAATACTCTTATTTAATAGAGGAAAAACACCAGTCCAATATGGTGTTACTAAACTTATAGTTCAATGTGCCATAGTTTTGTGAAAAATAAACTGTTGCCAAGGAATAATGGCAGCCATTGATTTTCATACTTTTAGGCATTATAAAGTCATATAAATCTAAACTTGTAATCAGTGGGACCTTATACATAATAAGTGGAGGGATACTGACATCTCAGAAGGGGGTTTTAGGTACTCACTTTAGGTAAGAAAGTTGGCACCTATTTCTCTTCTGAAAAAGGGAAACGAGACGACTGGCATCAACATAGATAATTACTCTTTAGCTATCTGAAGATATAAGAGATTAATCCCATTCTATGAAGTTAATTAAAACACCCTACAAAATATGAGGCTGACAGATTTTTTTTTCATATAGATTTCCTCATCATTCTGTCTTTTAAGAGATTGTCTTCACTCACAAGAAGAAGACAAACAAGTAAAAAAGAAGTTGTGTTTATTAAAACCTCAGGGAAACTAGCATGGGTAATATGAGAACACCATTAACACAAGGCATTCTACTTTTACTGTGAAGTAAACTTGTCTAAATCAGTTTCAGGTAGAATAAAAGGTTGACCTTAGTGTGTTTACACATTTCTAAACTTCCCATCCTTTCTGCATAAGAGGACTGACAGCTTCTTTATGCTTTCTCTGTATTATTACTCTTTTCATTTTGATATTCGCTACCCCCTGCAGTAGGACAATTTCCATTTGATTATACCTTTCAAAAAGTCAGTATGAATATGGGATTCAAATAGATTTCCTAGGCAATTCACCCACATCCCTCCTGTGAATATTTACCAAATTTCAGGAGAATGCCTTTTCCAGGACTGATTGGTGTACGGGAGTGAGAGAAGGCCCTTGCCCTGGTGTGTTAATCGTGGGTTCAGTCCTAGGCTCTGTCCTTCGGCCTTTAGCTAACCTCACTGTACCCATGTTGATGCAGCACGCTTCTGCTAGTCAAACTAGCTTGGTTTAGTGATTTAGCTTTATAAACTGGTAGATTCTGAGGCCTGAGGTGTCAATTAGATGTTCCAATGTGACTGCATATTACAGGATGGGAATCCAAACCGAAGCTCAGTGATTGTGCATGGGCAGCCCCCTCCCATTTGCCTTCACAAAAATCATTGGACTTCACAGTTCCAGAGATTGTTTTGTTTTGTGATTTCACAATACAGCAAGAAGTAATGGAATTTTACCATGTGTGTTTAGGAAAATTCAAAATTTAGTAATATATGTTCTGGTGAGGAACATAAAAAACTTATCCCTTTGTATTCTTATTGGAACATTTACTTGGATATATCATATACACTAAAATAACAATATTCCTCTGAAACAGTACCTGAGATTTTTAAGTTCTAATATGCAGTTATGTTCATGACAACCAAATATGAAATTCCATCTCCTTAAACAAACATCTTTGCAATTTAAGTTACTAAATAATCCTTGAAAGGACTTAGACTAATTATGCCTTTATTTAAAGCATATTTCTTCTTAAATGAGAATATGTTTAAAAATTAAGTTTATAAGGAGAATTTAGATTGTTTTTCAACCAGATGTGTTTTTCTCTTATTGCAGCTTTGACAAAAGTGTGACAAATGCCATGATTTTTACACCAAATCTTGACCAGCCATAAAAAAAATCAGAGTAATGGTCTCATTTTAGTGAAAATACTCTATTTTTACACTGGCAAACAATGGAAAAAAGTGTCTGACTATGTATTTCTCTCCTTATTTTATGAATCTCAATGAAGGCAATACTGAGTTTATGTACTAGTCCACCTAATTTTTGATTCTCCTTAATTAGTGTTATACTTTAAAAATATCTATAGTTGTTCTATTTTTTTTTTTTTAATTAAGCTTGAAGTCAAATCAAGGAAAGAAGAAACAAATTATCATAATTCCTGTAAAAGTGAAATACAGAAACTTGAAAATATCAAAATACAATTTGCCTTCAGCACTAATTAGAGCTATGAATACAGTTATATTACAGCTATAAGAAAAAATGCCAATTTTTTAAAAAAACACAGGATTTCTTCTTTTCAGTGTCATAATTATTATTCTGCCACCTTCTGGAACCATGATGAGAAAAGAATTTAAGTTACTTTGTCAAAGCAGGAAGAAAGTTTCACTGTGTCCCATAAGTTCTTACGAGACTCATGTCATTATGGACTTCTTAATCAAATCTGGATTGGAAGATCATTCAAGTCTACCTGTCATTTAAAATCAAAATTTTTACCCCTGGGATGCAGCTGACAGTCATGTTTTGTAATTCTTTCAATCATGGAGACAAATTAATAAAAAGAACATTATTCAAAATGTGCACAGATGCTGGTCCCTTAACTTTACAAGAAGTTAAATCACTTTTTTTTTTTTTTTTGAGATTGCCCAGGATTAAAAACAAAGCAAAGCAAAACAAAACAAAACAAAAAACAAAACAAAACATAAGATTATAAATTGGTTTCTATTTACCCCACAAAGTAAATGGTTTTATACATAATTCAACCCCTATATAAATTCTAAATTAATAAATATATGTATTTTTTTCCAAACCCTTAGATATAAATAAAATGGCTAATTTTAATTTTCAACTGGCAAATTCAAATATAAACTATTTGCATGGTATAAAAAATAAAAAAAAAATCAGGTGATGTATTTATTTTTATGAAATATTGATATATGGATTCTGGATGTCTCCCTGGGAGCAGAGTTTTTCCCTCCTTCACTTACAGAACACCTATGGAGTATCCAGAGAAAATATTGTGGTTTGTGTTATTTATGACTCATTCTTTTCCTGCCATATTTTGGCTAGGTTCAGACATAGGTAAATGAAGTTACTGCAAGAAAACAATATCGATGGCATTGAAAAAAATATTCTTGCAGTAAATGATTAAAAAAAAATGAAAACTTGTCTTTGAAAAAAAAGGAAAGAGAGAAAATTAAACAATAAGTAGATTAAACTGGGGGGCTTAATATTGTAAAACAACAGATGGAAGCTTTCCCTACAATGTGAAGGAAATAAGGTAGTAAACCAATAATACCTTTAATATGTATCTGCATTTACTTATCGTGCTACATGAAGCAAGCTTTATTGCTGATGGCCTAAGGATAAACATCTATGTCCTCAGAGCCAATATTACCTTTAGCATTTATAGAAGGGTTGAATTATGTGTAAAACTAGAAAGAGAGATATTAGGGATTTCTGGGCATCTGTTTGTTTGGCCTTGAGTGTTTTGGTTTTTTAGAATAAACTTTTATTTTTTAATATTATTTTTTTAACTTTACTTAGCTTTTTTAACAATATGAAAGAGGCATTTTAATTATCCTTTTATCTCTAGAAAAAATAAATATAGTTAGACAGAGAATAAAGCTAATAACGGTAGCTTTACAACCTGTTTTCAGTACTTGTGATGCAGTATACAAATATATCTGAGATAAGGGAGGAAGAATAATATTTATGTGTGTGCATGTGTGAGAGTGTGTGCTTGTGTGTGAGAGAGAGGAAATTACGAGATAAATCATTACATGACACATACTGTCTGAGGTAGTCTGATTTATGTGTACTTATCCATGCAGCTGGATTATTGTCATTGTTTTGAACGCACAAAAAACAGCAACAGAAAAATCTTTCTTGCTTTCTCCACAGTACTGTTTCTCTAGAAACATTTTCTAATGTAAAATTGAGATCAACTCAGTTTGTTTGTATGTAACTTTTAAGACATTTCCTGTTAAATGAAATCATTTGTGGCGGAAGACTTCAGATCTATACTTCATTTACTGTACATGTAAAGGTCATACATCACATGGAGAAGAACATTAAGGAAAGTAAAAAAACTCAGGAACAAAATCCTTTAGTTATCTCTATGTAATCACTCTGTAGTCAGAAACAGGGGTTTCAAACCATTCAAAAAATCGTCGTGTTGGCGACTTAAAAATCTGATACATAAGAAATGTTGGAATGCTCACAGCTTTGATCTAACTTTTTCTTCTTATTTTTGAGTAAGATTTATTTTTCCCTTGAAAACTCAGCAACTATGATCTTGAGAGAGGAAACCAAAAGAAGGTTTGGAGAGGGGAGCATCACAGCTGCTACGGGGGAAAAATGTAATAGGAACCTAACTAAACACATGGAAAGAAAAGATTTTGCTAAGTGGCAGAAAGGAACTGTTCAAAAATATTTTGAAAATGTTTTTGGAAATGACAGTTAATGGGGAAAAAAGCATAATGCTTACCCCTTGTTTTTTTCCCGAAGCTTTCTCTATGTGCACTTTCCCATAATGTCAATATTGTCAACACTCAGCAAATTAAAAATACCCTTGCAGATAACTTTGTTGTAGGGATGAGGAAAATCTTAGAAGAACAATTCTTGGGAATAACTGTTCTCCCTCAGCAGGTAAGCAAAAGTACTGTTGAAAAAACCTAGCAGATTAATTTCCCAGTTGTCTTATTCTTACCGTACACTGGTAAGGGGAAAAAAGGCAGGGAAAGAGTCATAAAATTATTTTTATTGTTTTCTTCCTGTCTTAAAAAATAATAAGAACCATAGAAAGGCACAGAGAGCCACAAACATTTAAAAATAGCATCACACAGACAGAGAAGTTTAATGACCAGGAAGGATGGGAATTTCAGAAAACAGAATACACCTGGAGACTGCAACAGAATAAATGGATAGAAAAGATGTTCATATTTTCCTTTCCCATATATTCTTTTTTTTTCAAAGGAATAAAATTCCCTTTCCTAATACTGATTTGGAAGATAGACGAGTCCTATGAACATATGTACACCCAGAAATTATTCAAGTTAAAATGAGATATTAGAAGGATATACTGTCTCTATAGCAATTACTTAGGCAACCAAGCTCACCATATATTAAGATTTATACTACTGTTTTCTACTCTTTCATCCCCACTCCTCAACACAATCATCGATACAAACTAATCTTCATCTCTCAAAACTGTTGAGACTTCCAGGAAAAATCTTGTAAGGGAATTCTAGCCTCAGTAATATGCTTTCCACTAGGACTAAATGTCCCCAGTGTTTTCAAATCTGACATTCAGAGCTACGTGCAAATTATTTGTGACTGAGCAAATTAGCTAATTAAATAATTGGCTTAGGGCTTCATAAAATTTGGCTGCTATGGAAATGAGGCTGTCTGAACTTACAAGCTTCATCTAAGCATTAAAAGTACTTCATGTCTTTACTCCAGATGAAATTTAGGTAGTAGCATATTTTTTAAAAAATTTGTTGTTTATAGATTTATTTTTGCATAGTTTCCAGATCAATGTGCAGTGGGATACTTCTGAGCAGCACTGCTCCCAAGTAGGATTGCAGTCTACCCTCCTCAGGGTGAACTTCTAAACCATTGAAGCAGAGAATATCCCCAAGAACTGGCTCATTTTCTCCCATGTTCAATCCTCTCTTGACTATCTACCATCAGAGCAGATTTTAGAATGACCTTCCTAGAAAACTCTTTCTTGACCCTAAACATTTTGTGGGCTACACTGAGGAGACCTGTCAAATGTAGCAACAAAAGTGAGCTTTCCTTAACATCCAAAGGGAATTCAAAATTCTCAAAAGCTGTTTTAACAGGCCTGAAGGAGGAAAGGGGGGTGAAAGGCTGGGGGAAATCATCCTTCCCTGTTTCCCCCACAGACTGTATACGATTGCTAATGGATTCTCAAAGGTAGAACCTGAGGTAAAGGTAGGAGAGCAACACCGAATCCACTCCCAAATGACCCTCATCACCCTAGTTTTTTCCCATGCCATAAACTGATACCACACAGTACAGCAACAAAGTAATCCTGAGTCCTCTCCCTGCTCTGAAAATGATCCATGCAAGAAGCACATATAGGAATGTATACAAGATTAGGTACCATATGAACTGATCAAGCCACACTGGAAACCAGTGGCTCCATCCCAAACATAGCAAATGCTTAGACCAAATTTATTTCCACCTCAGTCTGGGCAGATCTGTTGCTATCCACACCCTTACTGCTCATCATTGAGAGCCAGTTAAGGCTCCCATGGTTTAGGAATGGTATTCCTCAATTTACTGCTCCCACTGGAAGCATGCTGGCACTCTCTTCCCTTCCCCTTCCAGCTGGAAGCACAAAAAGCAAAGATCATACATTGAGATAAGAACAATTTACTAGAAAAAGCAATGAGATAAGAAAAGGAACAGTAACAGCAACAATAGGAATAACAAAAGTGTACAAAGAGAGAGTGATTCACATGCAGAATTCCCACTAAAGCAGGGAAAATGAAAAACAATAGCAGACAGATCCTCCACCTAACACGCTCTTTCCCTGACCATAAGGGAACTCCCTCTCCTCTGGGATACCAGTTTCTTTTCTCCACCCCTCTCAGCAATGTTAGATGGTATCAAATAACAAAATCTGTTGGCCGCACACTCTCCCATTGATCAGGGCCAGAACCAGAAGAGTGAAAACAGAAAGGCTAGGAAAAATGTGGGCCCGTTATTTAATGGGATGGAGGACCTGGTTACACATGACAAAGTCTGAGGTACTAAATGCTTCCTTTGCCCCTGCCTTCACTACCCAGACTGGCTTTCAGGAATCTGTTCCAAGAGACCACGGAAAATGTTGGAACCAGGAAGATTGTCTTTTTGGAGGACAATCAGATCCACACCAGAGAATACATAAACTAACTGAAAATCTGTAAATCTGTGGACCCTGATAGGGTAAACCCACAAGCCTCGAGGGAACTGGCAGATGTCATTGTGATGCCAGTTTTGATGATCTTTGACAGATCATTTCAACCAGAAGTTCCCAATGACTGGTGGAAAGCAAACATCACTCATGTCTTCAAGAAGGGCAACAAAGAAGTGACCTAAGGAATAAAAGGCTAGTCACCTTGGTCTCTGCTATGGTGATTGAACAGGAAATCCTGGAATCCATTTCCAGGCTCAGGTACTATAACAAAATAATCAGGATTAATAAGCATGGCTTCACAAGGGGAAAGGTATGCTTGACCAACTTGGTTAACTCATATGATGACATGACTGTCCTGGTAGACAAGGAAACACCAGTGGATTCCAGTGCCTGCCTGGACTTCAGGAAGGCCTTTGACACTGCCTTCCCTAAGGTTGTCGTAGAGGTTCTCCAAATGTGTAGGCTGGATGAGCAGACAGTGGTGTGGATTGAAATATAGCTAAATGGCTGGGCCCAGACTGTGGTGATCAGTAGCCTAAAGCTTAGCTGGAAACCAGGAATTAGCAATGTACCCTAGATATCAATACTGCAACCAGTCTTGTTAAAATATCTTCATAATAATCTGAGTGATGATATGGAGTATACCTTCAGCAAGTTATAATCTCAACCATTATGTGATTCTCTGACCTCTATATTGCCTATAATTTTAATAAAATTTTGTCTGTGCTGAGCTTTTTTTCTTAGCTGTTGTCCTGGAATATAGACACTGCCCTAATAAATCATTTTATATTGTTTATTTCAAATTGAGTAATATTTTGGGTTTTGCTAGCTAAGCAACTGCAATATATAGTGTTCAACCAAATTTTATTTCTATCTACATCAGTCATGAATTTATGGATATCATATTGTAAAAATATTCATGTTTCTTAGTTTTTTATTTCCTCACATAGTTTCACTGAACATTCAAACCTTTCTTTGCTTCTTGTACTACTGAACATAACAGTGGGAATGGAAGAGAAGACATTCCATGGCTTGGAATGAGATGGAGCCCTATCCAGTACAGCATGAATTATGGAGGCAGCTGAATCTTTGATTTTTATGAACAGGTGGTAAGATAAAAGATTTACATATGGATATAAAATAGAGAAACTTTCATGAGTAAATAAATTTTCTTGGCTGCTTAAGAATTATTTCAAGAAAAAGCCTAGCAATGCAGTCTCTTCTTTTTTATACATACCTGTAGCCCAACAAATATGACTTGTGCAATTACTAGTAAAAGGCCACAGGGGCTGTATTGACCTGACACTGCAGGGTCTCAGCAGTTATCTGGACTTGTCTTGGCCTATGCTGGTTTTAGCTGTTAAAACAGTTGTCTAATGGTCAAGTGACAAGTTGACTACCAGCTATCACCTTTGAGCTTAACTCTGTAAGTGCTAAGATGTCATAGAGCTCTAACAAACCCAGTCAGTCACCTTACAACAAACAATGCTGCTCTATTTTAGTCCCTTATCATTAACTGAGGCCATTAATTGACCAAGAAGGAGAAAACATATCATATTTATATAAAACTATAAATATATGCGTATATACATACATTTCAAATTCTAAGTGACTATTTCATTATCCTATTTTATTACATGTGAAAATACACATATTCTTTTAAGTACAGCACCAGTATCTGTCTTAAAAACTTTTTATAAAATTTTCAAAGGCCATCTTTGAGATAATGAAAAAGATACCAGCAATAAGGAAATATGAAAAACAAAACAAAAACAAAACCAAAAAAAAAAAAAAAAAAACAAACCACACACAAAAAAAAAAAAAAAAAAACAAACAAAAATAACACCCCAAAACTTAAGCAGACCCCAAGACTGAAAAAAAAAAAAAGTTTCATCATGGGAACTGTGATGGTGGCCTCTCTCATAATCCTTCTTTACATTTTATTGACAAAACGTAACACTGCTGACCCAAAGAAACACGGGGAAGGGTTCAACAGAAGGCAGGAAGATAGAAGGAACTTCATTGAAATATTTTTGAAGAAGTGACTAGATAATTTACTCTAGAATTAGTAGCATTCATTGCAATTGTTGTAATAATTACCATTTGTATTTTGGGTGCAAGGTTAATACCTCATTTATACTAACAGTAAGTACTTGAGTACAGCATACATGGGTGTTTGCCTTTTGCCCATAACAAGGATTTGGAGATGGATCTCTGATTTCCCTATTTAATTTTAATTTAATAAAAAATAAATCTGTGTTCTCACTTCTGTTTAAACGCTAATACTTTTTTAGTGACCTTTCAAATACTAGTTACTGAGTTATTCATTTGTTCAAGTACAAAACATTTTGGTCTGGCTTCACTCTCGCAGTCTAATTTTTCATTATTCCTTTTTTTTCTCTTTTTATTTACACTAGTTTCTTCATTGCTACAAACTTTTTTTTTAGCTATATATTTAATAAAAGAAAAATAGTTACTTCCCATCTAAATTGTTTGCTTGAAGACTCTACCTTCTTCAGGGTACAGTAAGATAATAGAATTCCCTCCCTACAAGGAACAAAGACTCTAATACTGTTATAAGTTGTAAAATAGTTTAGAACAACTATTTCTCACTAAGCACATTCATATTTATTGATTTATCATGCACATATTTTGATGCGACAAGTGAGTTAAGATTTGTCTCTTTGCATTGCAGTGCTGGCTGGAATATCTATTGACTTACACCTGGGGCTTACAACATTGGCATTATCAGAAGGTAAGAATACAATCCAGCAGGCCTAAAAGAACTGTTTGTATTCCCTGTAGGCTCAACAGCCAATCAAAGACTTTTAGGACCGGAAGAGGGACATCCAGGATACCTCAATTATTTGCGTCCCTCTTCATGTTGATCATCTAAAGATTTTCTTTGCTTCTAACTGGTAAGTTAGTAAATATATGCTAGTGACAAAAAGTTGATCACTTCAGAGAGATACATATTCCATTTCTCTCTTACTGATATTTTTTGTGTCATCTAAATTGCAGCCAAGACACTAGGAAGTCAGTACTTTAAAAATCTTCATTTTAGCCAATGCACACAAAGCTGTCTTTCTACCCAACAATTTTGACAATATTTATTCCAAAATTACATATGTAATATGTACACACATTTAAGTAATTTTCTTATTCCTTACTGTATATGTGTTGATTTATTTAGCAAGCACTATTTATTGTGGTTGGGGGTTTTTTGTAATTTTTTTTTCCTTTGTCCTAGAGTTAGGCTTCATTCATCACAAAGAAGGGCCATTTATGTTAACCACCCAAGTGAATGACTGATTGGAAGTTTAGCTCCCAAGGGGAACTCTGCACAATAATATTAGGATATTTGCTATTAGAATAACATATTTGGTTTTCCTTGCGTATTGGAAGACTAGGAAGACAAAGGAAGTTGGAGACATTTATATGAAAGTTTATGTATCTTTTGTGAATAACATATGGAAAAAGACTGTCAGTCAAAGATATAATAGAAAACACGGTTTACTTTTCCTGTTATGAGAGCAAGAGTAACAGTTTTGATTTAAATATATATTGTAGGAGCACTGAATTGCCCAGTTTAGATAAGGGCTGCATATGTAATGTACAAAATCTTCTTTAATTGTGATTTGTTCCATTTTCACCCTAACCTCCAGTATTACTCCATATGTGAATACATTTTAGGAGAGCAGGGAGAGATGGAAACACCATTAAGTGTCATCACAGAGAATAGGACTGATGGTGGTTTTAATTATTTTGCTAACATCATTGGAGCCATTACCTCATAATAAAAAGTGCTGAATGGTCACCTTTTCCCAACCTTTCTTACCACTTATCATCAAAAAGCAAAGCATAATGGGCAACAGCTGTTTCTGCTATTGCATGAATTTAGCTACATTCCCTAAGTGAGCAGTTTAGTTCACCAACATTCATTACTCCACAAGTCCATAATTACAAACCCAAAGTTAATCTGCAAAACATTGGCATCTATTTTTAAGACAGATAAAGGAAAGCTTTTAGTTTTCATTATGATAATTTACTTTTCTTGTTTGGCCTTTCTTTTACTTTCTTTTGTCTCATTTCAAGATTCCGCTCCCACATCTTTTATCTTTTTAATTTTCAGCCTTATTATAATTCTTTCAGCCATTTCTTTCTCACGTCTTTAAAGTCAAAAAGTTAGAAAGCTATACTTTTGTGTGTTTGCTGGCCTTGCATCTTCATGTGTCTACTTTTATTTTGTTTACTTCTTTTTTTTAAATTTTGTTTTGTTTCTTTCTCCAGTTGTCTGAGACAGTGCCAGTCTGGGTGAAAAAATTAATGAAGCCTAGAGAACACATACAAAAGTTAAGGCAACTTTTATAGTAGAAAACTAGAGAAAGAAAGCTGCTTATATATACAATAAGTAATAAATATAATAAATAAAATGTTTTCATTCTAAAGAGAATGTACTGTTGAATTTGAGAGTTCTTTCAAGGGAAAATATCTTTTTGCTCAAGGATTTTTTTTTTTTTTAAATCAGGATGAATTTTGCAGGGAAGATTTTTCTTATTTAAACTATGACTAAAATTAGACTTCCTCAGTTCACTATAAATATTCATATTTCTATTATGCGAGGTACCTAAACAAAATTATCTCAATTTTCCATCTTCATTTAGCAGTCTATTTTTCAAATCTCCCTGGGACTAACAGGCAGTTTTGGTTATGTTCTCTCACTGAAAAAAAAAGAAAGATGTTGGCTTTTGACCATTTTTTGGTATAAGTCACAAATCAAAATTATGAATCAGATGCACTAAAAATCTTTATGCCTTAAAGATGACTTAATATTCCCATTGCACTACAGAAGTTAACTCCTGACTACATTATATAGAGGTACTGCACTGTGTATCCTGCAGTAACAGTTCAGAGAATTGTGCAGTTGCCCTCTCTTTCTCAGTCCACATGGTTTCTTTTTCCTAGAAACAGAGGCACAGAATGTGATCTGGCTGAATCTTAAAATCATGTAAAAGGCCTGGACATATACCCAAACTAGAACCTAGTCATATATTTTGCAGAACACTTATGGCCTCTGGATTGAGTTCCTAAAATTGAGATAGCTCAAATCAGTCCTCAATTCTGATATTTTTTTTTTTTTTAACTGGGTATCTCACTAAATCTCATTACTCAAAGGAAAGACGCTTCACCTTCTGGACACTTTACATTCTTTCTTAAATGCAATTAGTGTTATTTTAATTTATTTTTTTCCATATTCCAGTCTCTTTTCAAAGCCAGAAAGACTGTTGTCACAAAAACGATTTTAAATGTTGAGGGAAAAGCGATTTTTACTGTGCAGACTTATTTGAGATGTTTTCTCTACTTCCTATATCAATCAGACAGGTTTCTAGTAAAACACCAGAAAAAATGTAATTCTTTATAGTCCTCCAGGGCATTACTGGAAAAGTAGTAATAATGCATATTTTCAGAGGTTTTGGAAACTGTTGCTTGCATAAACTCTTGTTCAAAGATCATTATGACTGTCAGAGTTAGTTTTGCACAGGATTTTGATTGTTATCAGTACTGAGTTCTATGCAAACCAAAACACAGTCACTAAAGATTTGTAGCCTTTAATCCCATTTGAGTGGCAAGGCTTACAATATTAATTGAAGTAATACAGAAATTAAACACTTTTTATTTTTTCGTCAGTGATGAGCCCCTTGACCTATTGTTATATTGCCTCTCCAGCTACTAGGGCTTTAATCCTGGCCTGTCACATGCAGTGGAATGAAGGATAATTAAAACACAGACCTACAGCTAGAATGCAAAGCACTGCTTTTTGTGCTGTTAGAGGGCAGTTCTTTTGTTTGTGTAAGGCTTAAACCTGCAGATGTAGATGCAAAAGAACATTTCTCTTCCAAAGAGAAGACTTGGGCAAGTAGTCATTGTAGAGCACTCATGCTCACTGGTGATAGGAACACGGTGTGTTGTGATGAGACAATTTTTTTTTGGTTAGCTCTACAGTTGAACTTGGTATGGACTGTGACAGTGAGCTTCTAGTTGTTGATCCTGTAGGACTTGTCATCTTTCTGGACCATATATGTCAGCTGATAAATGATCTTGTCCTGTTCCCATGAGGTCAATGGCAAGCTTTGTAACTTCAGTGACATCCTGATCTAGTTTGAAAGAACAGGGGATTAACACTTCTATTTGGTTACTTACAATTGCTCATTGTTTCAGTTTCTTTTTTTCTTAAATAGGGGGTTTTTTTAAGCTATTGAGTTCCCTGACACTGATTACTGATATTTTTTCAGTATTTTTGGGGGAAAATGTAGAAAACTCTTTATGTTTAAATGCTTCTATTGATTTTGATTTTCTTTTTAATATATGGCATTACAATGGCTATTTTCTTCATGGAACATGCTTAAACTTCGAAGGAGCACCTCATCAACCAGATTGCCCTGTCTAGACTGGGGGGAAGGTAATTCATTCTTTACATGGTTATTTGGATTTTTCAACTGAAAAGTGTTCTTTCTAACTTTCAGCATGGCTAATCCACCATTAATCCTTAGAAACCTTTTACCACAATGCTTCAAGGGAAGACACAAAAATATACATTACTCATTGTATACTTATTACCCATATGCTAATTTCATTTTTCTTACCTTTCATTTTGAGGAGCAGCTGACCTCTGCAAAAGTGGGTTAACAGAGTGGTTCTTAATTATGTCAAAGAATTACAAGGTAAAGAAAGGTAATTATCCTGTTTTCTTACCGCAGAATAGAAAAGATGAAACTGCTCACACTCTAGGTGAAACTTGAAAGACATCCTACATTTTACAATCCTTACATCACTTTGGAGGAGAAAAATGGAGATCTGAAAAAACACATTTTTTTGGAAACTGTTCTGTGTTTACTGCATAAAATAAAAAAGATCTCTTGGCAATGAAAGTTAGTGGTTTTCAATGTTACTGTAATTTTCATTTTTTTTCTTTTTTGCTCATATCCCTTATGCTTCTTTATTGAAAGGAGACTATGCTGTTTGTCTTCACAAACACCACTCTTATAACCTTGACTTGTTCAAAAAGAAAAAGAAGATACATTTTTCAGTTTAATGTTTTAAGTTGGCTTTCTTTTGTTTTTTGCTTTTGGTTGGTTTTTTTTCAAAGATGTTTCTGAAGTACAAAGCAGAGTTGAGCAATGAGAATTCAAATTCATCCATACAATGCATATATCAGTTCTTGAACTAAAAACTTACTTTTTTTTTTTTTTTTTTTTTTTTTTTTTTAGGAGCATACAGCCATTTTCCTGAATTCATTTTCTTTTTAGCTTCCCCATTTCTGCTGATATGGGATTCTTTTTTTCTGTTTATACTTCAGCATATAGGAACTGGAACACATTCTAACATAGGGTCATCCACAGTGGGTGTACATTCTTCAGTCTGATTATCTTAAAAATTTCTGATCTCAAGCTTAGCGTCTGGGGGAAAAATGAATCACTCAAAGAAAAAAAAAATCTTCAATTATAAGAGAACCAAAACACCAACCCCCCCAGCCCCCCCACCCCAAGTCAAACACATGATCAGAAATGCTTTTTAAAAATGGTAAGAAATTGCTTGTCTCTAGAAGTATTTATAAACCTGTTTCTCAGCAAGCACAGAGGCTAATTTTTGAAAAGCAGTGCAAAAATCAGAATTTGATCATGGCCAGAGAAATGCTGTATCAATTTATTAGGGCAATTATGTTTCATAAAGGATCTTGGATTGAACTGTTTGCACATTGACACTTAAATATCTTAGTCTCCAGCTCATGGGAACTCTAAAACCGCTCATGGAACTGGCTACACTGTCATAGCTGAACGCGGTACAAAACATGTCTTAAAGATGAAACATTTTTTTTTACAAGCGTGGATGCTTTTAATTTCATTGCACAGCAGTTGGTAGAAGAAGCCTGGTGACAAGTAGTCAAAGTGATGTGGTCCTCCCTGACCCAGCATATGTAACAACCAAAACTGGACGAAGGGAATCATACTAATAAAACAGTTGAGTTTCCACACAAGAAACCATATCCATGCCTGGAAGCAGTAAGTGGAAGAATTCAATCTCTTCATAAAACTGTCAGTGGGACCAGATAAGGAAGAGAAGATGTGAGTGAGACTAAAGCTCTGAAACATTCAAACAGATGATAAAGGAATTGAAAGGGTTTTTTTTTCCGTTTGAAATTCAATTGATTTTGTGAATTTGTTAACAATGGGGGTTTGTTCAGTGTGGTTAGTTTTGCTTCTTTTGTTTATTTTTTTTTAATTCAAATGAAGAAGTAAACCAGAATTTGATACTCAAATTTCTGATTTAGAATTCTAGAACTTAGGTATATTCTGAAGAAAAAGAAAAAGGTGGGTGTCTGGTGCCACTATAGCAGGAGATATCTGTTTCTCAGAACAATCTAATATTGAATAAAGTATACAGATAACAAGGGCATCTAAGCCAAGGAGCTAAAAGAACACAAGACCACTAAAGAAGACAAATATTGATAACACAAAATGTGGGGCCAGAAAGATAGAAAACAATGTGTCCCTCTGAACAGTGAATAATAATGCTATTCTGTATTCAAACACTACAAGTACCCAAGTCCAACACAGGGACCAGTGATATTAATTCAACCAGACACTGAATTTATTAAATCTGTTTTTCAATCTTATTTTTCCCCACACATTCTCTGTGTAATAGACCAAATCCCACACATTTCTACTTATTCATCACAATTTGTTTTGGTTCTCCTTTCCTTGTCTGTAACCCTGTAGTTAATAGTACAATAATTTCTTATAATCCCCATGTTTCAGGGTACTCTTTTTTCCTCAGTCTATATTTTATCCAAATTATCCAGGAGCAGTGTCTAAAGTAGTTTTCCTACCTTCCTTCCATGCTGATGCAAATGTGTGAATTGGATAGTTCAAAGACATTTGGTATAAAACTAGTGGTGTAGCCTGTCCCTCAGTGGAGAGCTCTACTCTGTTCTGTAAGTGCATCTTTAAGGTCTTTATAGGGAAAATATTACCTTTTAGAATATGTTATCCTCTGCTAGATTTTCTTCGACTTATTAAGACTATGCAAGTAGTTGGGAAAAAAACATCAAGACAATATTTCCTTGTAAACCCTTGAAAAAACTAATCTGAAAAGCAGAAGTACATTTTAGGACTGAGAAACTTCCAGTGAGGAGGGCAGGTCTAGCATGATTCCTGTCGATCCAAACCCACTTAAATACAGAACAATTCCAGCCATTCAACAACCTCACTTGCAACTATGCTTTCAGAGAAATAGTCAGTTTGATTGTAAATACATTCTGGATTCAATTTCATTATAATCTCAGCCACAGTGCTGAGCAATATTAAATAGATTGGAAATCATTAATGATGTAGAGTAAAACCACTGAAAGGGCAATATAAGGAAATGTAGGCAACAAGTAATAAAGAACAAATATTATTGGATCAAATCTATGGCAGTCAACATACAAAATGCTATGTGATACTTAGCAGAAAAAAATGAATGATGAGCAGAAGACATCAAGCGGAGATATAGTAAAGCCACTTATAGAGGTCATCAGGAAAAAATTAAAGCTCCAAGGGAACAAACCATTAGCCAATCATACAATGTCACAGCACAAAGTGCATATCTTGAGGTACAATATAATGTCTTAAAATTGTCTTACCTTGACAAAGGATGGAGGAAAGTATTAGGTTCATAAGATATACTGAGTATTAAGAGCAACCAGCAGAGCAAATGGAAGGCAAGAAAAAGCCTCCAAAGATGAAATCCCGTTATCAATGGTGATTGAAAAAAAACAAAGAGATTTGATCAATATGCAAAATACAGAGGCTTGAATACTGATAAAGGTACAAATTTTTAAATTTTATTTTAATCAGATCATATTAAATCATACCTTTTTTTGTTAAATGTTTTTGGTTCTAAATAACTACTTTCCTTGTATTGGTATGATAAAATGTTTCCTTTATTCTAAAAAAAAAGGAAATAATTCTTTAGTTTCTAACACTCATTTAACAAGGGAAGATTATAGTCTAACTTGAAGGTTCTTCCCATTATAATTCTTCTTGGAGTATTTAGTAAAGTGGACAAAAGGAAGAATAAAAGGAAAATAAGTGACATAGCTACACAAGGATTGTTTTTCTATCATACTGCAAAAATCAGTAATTAGAGACAGTTTATTCTTAAGGTATTTTCCTTGATATTTTGCTGACCATCACTATTTCTGTTTTCAATTAGCAGATTTAGGAATGGCTCTGAAGACTTTTCAAAACTAACACTAGGTAACCTGAAACATGTCAATACTGTTTATTCATACACTTATATAAAATTTTCAGTCCATATTGACTCATCATAAAAAACAAATTGTAAAGATTGATTTATTTAGGTCATGACAGCCTTCAAAATGCACATTATTTTTCACACATAATTCAGTGAGAAGAGCAGGTAGATATCTGGAAGCAAACTTTGACCACTGTAACTACAGGCCCTTGAAGGAATTGATCTTGCAGACAAAGTGCACTATACAATAGCTCTATTATGCTATAGAATTGCTGCCCTACTTTAAATGGAACTGTGATTTTTAAAAGGGACTTTTTCTCCTTACACCTTAGGTCCTCTATTTTTTTGTGGAAAAAAAATCTGTTCTTAGTTTGACAACTAAACTAAATTATCATAAGTTATTATGTCTTAGAAACCACTGGAATAGAGATATGTTGTCCTATGTTATCACCTAAATTTTCCTAAAATATGAAGTCAGTGTATTTCTCGTTTAAAAAGTTAATCACAGAAATGTGGAATCATTTATATTGGAAAGGACCTTTAAGACCATTGAGTCCAACTATAATTCTAACACTGCCAGGTCAACCACTAAAACATTTCTCTAAGTGCTACATCTACACATCTTTTAAATACCTCCAGGCATGATGGTTCAACTATTTCCCTGGGCAGCTTGTTTCAATACTTAACAACCCTTCCCATGGAGAAATTTTTCCTAATATCCAATCTTAATCTCCCTTGGTACAACCTGAGGCCATAGCCTCTAATCCTAGTCCTTGTTATGTGGGGAAGAGACTAATACCTATCCCACTACAGCAGCCTTTCAGGTATTTGTAGAGAGCAATAAGCTCTGAACCTGGGCCTCCTCCAGACTAAACAGCCCCAGCTCCCTCAGTATCTCCTAATCAGACTTATGGTCCAGACTCTTCACCAGCTCTCTTGTCTTTTCTGGAGTCACTCCAGCACCCCAGCATCTTATTTGAATTGAGGGACCCAAAACTGAACACCGGACTCGAAGTGTTACGTCACCAGTGATGAGTACAGAGGGACAATCGCTGCCCTGGTCCTTCTGGCCTCACTATTGCTGATCCAGGCCAGGATGCCACTGGCCTTCTTGGCCACCTGGGCACTGCTGGATCATGTTCAGCCGCTGTTGACCAGCACCCCCAGGTTCTTTTTCACTGAAAATCTTTCCAGCCACTTAGGCCCCAGCCTATGGCATTGCAGGAGATTGTTGTGACCCAAGTAAAAGACCCAGCACTTGGCCTTGTTGTACCTCATAGAACTGGCCTCTTAATCCAGCCTGTCCAGGAGTCTTCCTACCATCCAGCAGATCAACACGCCTGCCCAATTTGGTGCAGTTTCAACCTCAGATGTGGGTGTTTTGCCCTTTAGGACTGCTTCCACGAGGTTTTTATATTGTCTCATAATCTAGCACATAGATTTCCTACTACACAGTGGATTTTTAATGCACTGAGGAGCGTACAACATTGCTCTTTAAATCTTAGTACCTCTGTCAAGCTTTTCTAATGAAGAAGTCACTATTACTATGTTCTTCATTTCTGTCCCCCTTCACTGATCTTATTGTCTTATTCTCTGCAATTGGTGACTGCTGAACTGTCACATGGCATTCCATCTTTCTGCAATACATTCTTAAAATTGTTAGCTACATAGAAGAGATACCCTTATCCCTCTCTCTCTGTCATTGGGTGTTGAAAGAGCCTAGAACACTACCTAAGATGTCATAAACCATCAGAGCTTCTTCTGTAGCCCATTTTTAAGTCTTCATGTTTTGGTACTGTATCTAAGAAGTTATGTAAAAGTCCCTACACATTGTACTCCATCTGTTAAAATTCCTGTCTTACTTGGCAAAGGGGATTTTGTGTGGGTTTGTTTGTTTGTTTGGGTGTTTGTTTGTTTGCTTGCATGCTACATCTAATAGTGAAGTCACTAATCAGCTGTCTTAATAATGCTGTTTTGAGAGCCGGATCTCAGTGTCCAGACACATTTCTTTTTTATATTTCCTGAGCAAATACACAAGGTCATAATTTCCCTATACACAAGGAAACAGTTATAAATATATTCTCAAGTGATTAAACACCTAGGACTATAGCAATAATCATGATGACAATGCCATCACTAGCCTTTGGTAATACATGCCAGTACATTGGCTGCACCTAGCTGATGCAGAGTACAAAAAAGTGTTCTTACTTTTAATATTTTGTCATTTCTCTGTGGGATACATCATCATGATTTTTACACTGGTCCCTTACTTTGGTATATCTTTTAAACAATAGGTATTTTATAACTAAAAATGTTAAATTTAAAGGGTAAGATTTTTCAAAGTAATATCATAATTTCTGCCTCTGTCCTAGAAACTGATGGGTGGGGCAGGCCTTTCTCCCTCAAGTCCAAACAATTAATCCAGCCTGTCCATTTTTATTCCTTTGGGAGTTTATATAAAAAGACAGATTGTCTCTAAATCCATGACACATTGAGTCATCCCACTTGGGTGAGATGACTATTTTTCAGGGAAGAGAATGTCAAAGTGAAGCGTGAGAAAATCACCCTTAATGAATATTCATGTATGTATCACATAAAGGAATTTGAGATCTCACAGGAATTCTATCAACAGATTATTTATTAATATACTTATGCTGCCACAGCTTTTTGTTTGGAATATTTTCTGCCTTTTTCTGTGGAAAGCACCATAATTCATAGAAGAGATGCCTGAACTGACGAGTTTCAACAGACATTTGAAATGTGACTTCCTGAGTAATAACCATGGCAAGTGGCAAAGGCTGTGACAGAATGGGTCACCACAGTGAGGTAATTTGGTTGCTCATCTAGAGTTAGAACTGTGATGCAACATCATCAAAAAAAATCTTTAAAAAAGAACCACAAGACTTGCATTTTTTCTGAGCTAATACTTTACAGTGCTGCAGGAGAAAAAAAAAAGATTTACAGGTCTTGAAAGAGATATTTACTCATTTAACTTTTTAACTCCACTAAAAGAAGTCTATAGGCAATCTGCTGAAGTTTGTGTGATTTGAGATTGATCTGGCAGTAGGTGTGAGAGAGAAACTGAGATAAAGTCCAATAAAAAGAAAGACTGGCTAAAGGAAAGCCTTAGTGATCTGGATCAGAAAGATTAATTCAGTGCACTGATATTGTAAATGACTCAAAAATAGGAGAGGGTTTAGATGCTCCTTCAAGGCATTATTCCAAACAAGAAAGATCTATGAAACAGATCCTAGGAAGATCCTAAAAATTCTTTCCTGTTTTAGGTCAGCAAGAAATAGATGAACACATGACAGCTGCTCGCTAGACCATGTCCTTATTCTGCTTTGCCCTTCTCTTTCTTTTGCCACTTGAACCTGTACAAAAGTAGGTAGAAAAAGTTCATAAATCATAATTGCAGCATATTACAGTTCCTTAGTAGAGTAAGATTATGATTCTCTGCCCTATTAGTTTTGTGTTGTCACAATGCTCTTCATTTCAAAAAATTCTATTCATAAAATTTGATGCAAAGGAGTGAAAAATCAAATGCATATTTTTATGGTTAACCATTAGGCATATTGACATGTTTATCATCAGTCTTATGGAAGGAAGTCAATTTCAAAACTTTCCATAATAAATTCTTATCCCACTGGGAAACAACAGACATGAAAAAAAAAAAGGGAGCTGAGAGAAAGTTATGCTTTCCAAAATCAATGAATTCTTCTGTTTGGTACTGTGACAGAAAAGCAATCTAAGTAGTTTGCAAGGCTTTCTAATATTAAAAGCAATACAAGGGCCTGTTTTTTTAAGGGAATAATCACATTTTACCGATCAGTTGTTTATTCCCTACTTGTTTTTCTCAGACTTCATGAGGAGTTTCACACCTTAGGGTCAGAAAGATGAATTACTTGTGAAGTGTTTAAAAAAAAAGGGATACTTGCCCTTTTGGGGTAAGGAAAAATCTTCTCCCCTTTCATGATGCTAGCTTGTCATTCTGGACGGGCAATGTAAAAAAAATTAATTTTGAAGGCAATATTAGTCTTTTATTCAGTGCTTCAAAACCTAGATGGTGCATCAGACTAATGATTTAACTAGATGCTAAGCTTAAGTTTTCTTACTTTTACCTGAAAACCCTAACTGATTATAGAGTCCTAGTTGCAAAAATAATTCAGAATAAATAGGAAATCCACATCCAACAAGTGAAAGTATTTTCTAACGTTGTGTTAGGTTTGCCCATTGAATCACATTTGTTACTGGTGATGTACAGCAGCACTGTGAACACTTGAGTTCCTCAGCCAAGTTCTGTACATCCCTTGTAGTCTCAGTATTGCCATAAGAAGACCCTTTGGGGCAGTGAAGCTGAAGGCACATCTCCTAGGGTCATGGCATGGGCTATTTCCTACTATATTCCTTCTATAGGAATTCCTAGCATTCTTTCTATACTTGATTTTGCTTTATCAATAGACACAGTGGGAAAATGTAAAGTAGAGACAGAGGATACATCATTATCAAGCATTGTGGCTGATTAGGATTTAGATTCAGGGGAGAACACACAACATAATTTTGTAAATATGCACACAGCACTACGACTGCCTTGTTGAACATGGCCTTGCTGAACATAATTATATGTCAGGAATTTTTAAACTTTTGGGTTTTCTGGGTGACCTAATCACTTTAGAAGTACATTTTATTCCTGGAGAGAATATGCAGAACTGGTCTTCCCAGACACTTATCTTATTTTTCTTAGAAGTTCATCTAGGACCATCATAGATAATGAACCACAAGTAGAAAACTGACACACGCATTTGAAGACATGTCTTCCTCCTTCACAAATTCTAGTATAGGGCAGCAGTGAGAATTGGATGACTAATGAAATAATCCTTTTCATCTTCCAAGCACAATTCTTTAGCTAATCTGGCATAACTAGAAGGCTGTCTGTGTATCTGCAGTAGTTAACACCTTCACAGATCTGCTGCTTTTCAAGTTGGTATTAAAATATGTGAATTTACTCTCAGTGACACTTATGCAGAGAAAGAGTATTTCTGCTGAGATCAGAGATAAAAGTGAAGCCAGATTCAAATTTATGGTCTTAGGACGTCATTGTTTTCCACTTTGTATCTTTTGGAGTTTTTTAAAGAAATTCAAAGATCCTATGATCTTTGTCTTTGTACATTTGTCTTCTGCAATCTTTTATACTGACCTAAGCAATACTAAGAAAATACCTTGGATCTTAGAGATGTAAAAAAAAAAATTTTTTTTTTTTTTTTGACAGTGAGAAGTTGCCCTAAAGAATACATGGAACATAATTGCAGTACCTGAAAAGTAAAAAGGTGCTCTACTGGAACTGTAAGGTTTAAGATATGAAGCCATGAAGAATCAAACTCTTCATCTGAATTTTGGACTCCATAGAGTAGAAAGGCCCAATTAATGTTTTAGACAGGTTTAAAACTTCGTTTTCTGTTGGTAAACTTATTACAACATTAAAAATACTCAAATAGGCTTTTCACAGGGAAAATGAACTTGTAATGCTTATAAAAATTGCCATGGGAGCTTTCTGTTTTGAGAATTTCTAGCACAGATAGCCAATTTTTTTTTTTTATAAACATTAAAAACTTGAAAAATAACAAATTGACTTTACAGTTTAGTTGGAAGGCGCATTCATTATGGATATTTATAGTAATGGAAATAGAATATGAATTTCTGAAGCTAAAATCTTCTTTTGGTACTATAAAAGTTATCATGGTCTCAGAGGGTATAGATACCAGTTTTACTGGCATCCAGTACTGCTGTGGAGAACAACAGACCTTTTTGAGATGTAATTCATCTGACTTGTTTTAGTGATCTGGTTTGAGATGAAAGAAGTTACATCTCAAAGGTTGGACCTGATGGCCTTGCAGAGTCCTTTCCAACTTGGGCTGCTTTATGATTCTATTAGTTGATGAAAACATTCCGGTTCTATGCATTGATTGAAAAAGCTTCAGGAGGTGATCCCACTGTATGCATCTGTATTTTGTCAGATTAAACTTCCCATTTTAGAGACTGACATAACAGTAATTTAAGTTTACACATTTTACTGAATAATCATTAAAACACATGGAAGCAAAGGAAATTTCTGTCTGAATATGTATGCACTCTTCTCTCTGTTCCAGAACATTGCAATGTTTCTATGGCAGAAAAAGGCTGTTTTGTCTCATGTATCCAGCAGCAAACACTTCATCCCAGCAATTCTTTTTTTCTGCACAGGGATATGCTAATATATCTCTTTTTTTATAGCCTCAAAATGGTTACAGAGAAATGTACGCATTAAAGGATTTATGATGCATTGACATGTATAGGCAAATTTTATGCATTGCTGACTTTAAGTATCTAGACATCTATCAACATGAGAAGAAGTTGTAAATTGGCTGAGGATATGAGACTACTCATCAGACTGAAAAAAAAGATCACAAGTATTGTGGTAGATCTCAAGCAGTTAATAAGGAGTGAAAGGTTGCTTAGTCTAGATAAAATTTAAATCGTTCTTAGTTCCTGTATATTAGATTAATATTCTTTTTAAATTTTTCATGTTTGTTTCTTCTTTCTTAAAATATTTCTTGCTATAACAATTTCTCTTCCTTGGTTGTTTTTTTTTCCCGTTTTTTGGTTTTTTTTTTGTTTGTTTTTTTTTTTTGAGTTTTTTGGGGGGGTTTTTTGGGGGTTTTTTTGGGGTTTTTTTTTGAGGAAGCAGTCTTCCCAAAATTTCAGTCATTCCATCCTTGGAGGACTGCAGTGCTAATTGTCACAGACACTCTTTGGCAGTACCTTAATTTTCACTTGGTAGCATTTCATACTCTGCGGCACCGGAAACTACCAGCTGTGTTGTATTAAAGAGAAGAATCAGGTTTCTTAAAGAACAGATTTCAAGCCTTTTTTGTCCTGATAAGTAAATGACAATATCAATATTTATCAGTGGAAGGAGAGGAAATTTAACAAATAGAATCTGGATACCAGGCTAAAAAATAAAAGAGAAAAAAGCTATTCCTCCATCCAAACCCACCTCTTGCATGGAGCTTGTGTTGGTAAAGGAACTGATGTAAAGTGAAGGTAACTTTATGATGCCTTTGTGTCTGGATCCTTGTCTTGTCTTTGATGCATGTGAAAAGCAGACAGGTTTGGAATATACACAGAGCTGGCATGACCTTTTCCTCCCTCTCTTTTACCCTCAGGAGCAAATCAAAAGGGAGAAGGTAAAACAAGGTGGAAGACCAGCCTGGGAAGAGCCTACTTTCACCTCTTAGCATGAAAATTATTGTGGTAAGATTTTTGTGCTGGGTTAGCATTCAAAGCTTTGTTTTTACTGCTTGTATTTTTCTTTCTTTTCACACTGATGGACCTAACAATCCTGAATGGTCCTTAAGTACCAAAAATTACAAATAAAAAAGAAATCCACAAATAATTTCTCAACAAAACCAGAGACATAGTTGACCCAGAGTTACATGAGAAGGCAATGGAACACATCCTGTGTAAGCTGGAAATTTAGAGCAGGCTGAAACTGGAGAGCACAGATCTCCTTCCTAAACCTCTTTCATAACAATGGTAAAAAAAAGGATTTTTTTTTTCCATAAAGCTAGATGAGTAATGGACATATTTATATTTCACATGTGTATCCATGGGCACATATATGAGTACATATATCTCTATATCTATGTGTGTATTATGTACATATTTGTGTGTGCATGTATACTTACAGAAGAGATCGAAAGATCCCAAAAATTTTTACAGCAATTAAAAATTAAAATTATAGCACTGAATAGTACTGCATAGGCTAGAGGTTGCCAGAGGAAGCTGTCACTTGAAAAAAAAAGGATACCATGCTTTTTAATATGCCTGAGAAAGCACAGAAAACTTTTGCCTCTTTTTTTCCTTTGGTTATATTTTGCTGTTCAATTCTCTGGGCTAAGTGGGCTTTTGCAGGGCCCCATCTAAGGCCCTGTGCTCTTCAACATCTTCCTAAAAGACCTGGATTCAGGACTAGAAAGAATACTAAGCAAGTTCACAGATGATACAAAACTGGGAGAACTTCTGAGTCATTTGAAGGCAGGGAGGCGCTGCACAGAGACTTCCACAAATCAGAGGGTTGGGTAATCTCCAACCATATGAAGTTCAACAATGGAAAGTGCTGGATTCTGCACTTGGGGAGTTATCAGTGGGGCAGTCCTGATGTACGGACAGACTGGGGAATGTAGAGCAGTGCTGGAGGAAGAGACTTTGGGGTCCTGGCCGATGGCAAGATGAACAGAGTCAGCAGTGCCCTGGCAGCCAGGAGCTCTCCTAGGCATCAGGCACAGCATCAGCAGCGGGGCAAGGGAGGGGATTGTCCTGCTGTGCTTTGAGCTGGGGCAGCCTCACCTCCAGGGCTGGTTTGGGTGCCACAATATAAGAAAAATACTGAACTATTAGTGAGCATCCAAAGTAGTGTAATGAAGATGGTGAAGGGCTTTGAGGGGAAGCTGGATGAGGAAAGGCTGAGATCACTTGGTCCATTCAGCTTGGAGAAGAGGAGACTGAGGGGAGAGCTCAGTCTTTTTTCTTGTGAGGGGGAAAAAAAAGGGAGGGGCAGGCACTGATCTCTCCTCTGTGGTAACAGTGACAGGACCTGAGGGAATGGCCTGAATCTGAGTCAGGGAAGGTTTAGGCTGAGTATTAGGAAAATGTTCTTCTCGCAGAGAGTGGTTGAGCACTAGATCAGGCACCCCAGGAAAGCAGTCACAGCACCAAGCCTGACAGAGTTTAAACAGCATTTGGACAATGGTGTCAGGCACATGATGTCACTTGGGAATGGTGCTTTGCAGGGCCAGGAGCTGCACTCAGTAATCCTTGTGGGTCTCTTCCAATCAGCTTATTCTGTGATTCTGTCAGCTTGACTTTGTGATCAGATAAGTAAGAGGGTCAGTCAGAAAATTTATTACTTTGAAGGTAGTGTGGTCTTTTGTGTTTCCTAGGAAGTGTTTACATTTTTTTAAGGTATGCATTTTTACTTGCTCAACAAAGTATTATAGGCACATTTTCAAATATGACTGTGTACTGTACATGCACTAGAGCGTGCCCTCAATAAGCAAGATTCCTTAGCAAGGGCATCACCACATGAAGAATATTTCTCTTGCCAAATGAGAAATATGAAAACCTGTTCATATTAGCTGAGCTTTGCCTCAAATTCTAACAGAGGTGTTTCTTTGCATTGCTCTTCTCAGCTTGTTCTAGGGCAGGAGAAAAAAAAAAAAAAAGAAAAGTAAAAATAAAAGTTTATCTTGACTTTGCCTGAAAAAATGGAAACAAATATGCTTTTCTGAGACTATTTCATCCTTAAGCCCTAGATTTTTCTTCACCTTGTCAGGCCGTGCTTCCAAAATGTGGAAGCTCTTCTTACTACACTAAATCAATGCCTTGTTTATTTAATGGCCACAATGCCGTACTTTTCTTATCCTGTTTCTTCCTAACTCATTTGTAGGCCAAGAGATTGAACATCTCTTTAACACTTACCTGTTTTTCAGTAGTTTTCACATGAGAGTATATATAGACATGATGAGATTTTCACATGATAGTATATAAAGTCAGAGCAAGATTTTGTTTGTCAAAAACTTGTTAAATATTAGGAGGAGTGAAAACGTCACTCACCCTATTTTACCAATAGCATGGAAAAAAATCCTTGTTATTCTTATGGTTAAAACCAGCTTTGACTAATTATACTTGGAAAATCTAGACAAAGACAAAATCATTGGTAGCTTGAACAGATGCAATTTAATTTACTTTCATTTAGAAACGTTTTACCTCTCTGCAACTGTGCTAATTAAATGTTACTTAAATCAGGACCTGGAGATCTCATCAAGCAGTTGATAATAGTGGAATTAAAGAAATAATCCCAATTCCCTTTAAGAATGAATTTTTGATTACTGGTAGAAACCAAGCATTCCATCTGACTGCCAACAAGGGGTGCATGCATTGCACACCTGGGTTCCCAATATTCTGGAATTAGTGAAGGAGAAAAGCACAGATTCAATGCCAACTCTGTCTGATGCCTGAGTTGCACAGGAGAAATCTCCCTATGTGAAAGTTCATTTGGCTTTTGCGTGGAGGGACTAGAAATTCAAAAGGAGAACAGAAGTAAGTGTTCACATCCGACTAGGTTAGTCTGGGTCCCATCATAATCGACGTAGAGCATTCTAGGGCACAATTCATCTCAGTCTGAGGTTGAGGCCTTCAACATCAGTGATTTCCCTGATGGATACTCTGATGTCTGATAGCAATTTCTGTGGGTCATAACTCAGTTGCCACAGAAAACTTCAGCAACATGGTAGGACAATGACATAGTAGCTGAAAAGCAGACAAGTCTCATACAGATGGTGTGGGATACAGTCAAGGTATTACAATAAGAATTAACTTAGTGTTCTTTTCTGCGACAGATGTTATTTTATTGCATTATTACATGTTGGTAAAAAATATCCTTTTAGTCTAAAGTCATCTCTAACTTTGAAAATGAAGAAAACCCTCTTAATCTAGATAAAGAATTAGGCAACAAAGCATTTCTATAAATCCCTATTTACAATATGTCCAAGACAGGCAGCTGTCTTCTTGTTATTTGATGAAACTTTAGCAACTGATAAGTTGGTATTTCACAATACCGGGTAAATTGCTAAAACAATTAATAAAGTAGATCATTTGTAAGCATCTGGAGGAAAATAACTTGTAAGTATTAGGCAACATGGACTCATCAAAAACAAATCATGCTGAATTAACCTCATTTCTTTCACTGATAGGATAACAAGCTTAGTGGATAAAAGGAATGCTGTGGACATACTATGTCTTGATTTTAATAAAGAATTTGATACAGTTCCACATGACAGTCTCATAAGAAAACTAGAGAAATGTTGATTAAATGCAATCACTGCTAAACAAGTAAAATGCTGAAGAGAAAAAAAAAAAAAAAAGGAAGGAAAAAAGAGGGCAGAAAAGCAACCCACAGGGCAATTATTAATGGTTCAGTGTTATGTTATGGAGAAGTATCAAGGGTCACCAACAGAGGTCTGCTTTGAGTCATGAGTCTAATTCTGTTTAATATTTTCACTGTGTACTTGGAAAACAAAATAGAGAACATGGTAATAAAAATAACACTAGTAATAATAATAATAATAATAATAATAATAATAATAATAATAATAATAATAATAACAACAGCGACAATAACAGTAAAACACAAAATCCTGCCAAGCCAAGAGGATTAAAAAATAAAAGCAAGTTACCTTTCCTTGGCTATTTATAAATGCTGTCACAAATCTTAAAACAAACAAACAAATCAACAAACAAACCCCACAAACAAACAGAAAACAGACAGGACAAATCCTTGCAAAAGCTTTTCTCACTCTGAATTGTCAGCAATGTCATAAGAAGGAAAGATGATTTTACCTGGGCTGGGTCAGTCAGAATGGTTCATTTCCCCACACAAGAGTATTCCATTCAAAGTTTAGGTTGAATCCAAAACTCACAGAGCTGTTTAAAATTTTTTGGGGAACCGATGTACTTCCCAATGAGGTATATCCTGGAATGCAGCCAGATTGGGGTGAACTTCCTTTAACAATTATTCCTATCCTTCTGAGACTCTTCTGGTGCAGAATGCACATTACAAATGCACTTCTTTTACTGACTTGATGAGCTTGTAGTATATAAGGGATGTTGCTAGGAATGGGATGGTCAATTTTAATCTCTAGTTATGTAAATTTTAACTTGTTGTACATAATTAAGAAAAATCATTGAAAAAATTATGTATTTGATCAACATTACCTGTGCCAAGGAAGGCCAGGGCCATCATTAACTAAATGTGAATGAACTGTCTGAAAACATTACAAACTCATGAATATTGCAAAGCAGTACTCTATGTACAACAAGAAAGTGATTTGATAATTAACTGTTTGGTGCTGATCAAGCTAAAAGGTTATAGGGGAATCCAAAGACAACCTATAAATATATGAAGAGATATTAGGATGGTATGAACTATTATTCTTATTGTTTGATAAAGAAAACATAAAAAATATTGGGCCAGTGATGATGGATAAGGAGGAAAGAGATAAAAAAATGTGAGAATATGTACTTAGGGGCAAGTGATTAAGTGACAATGTTATTCAAAGCTAGAAAAAAGGTATAGGAGGAGACTACCTGTTCTGTAAATTACAGAAAAGAAGGCCTTACAATTAAAAAATAAAAAAAAAAAAAAAGAAGAAATAAAGAGTAGAAAACAGAAAGGGTAGAATGATGGGATAAAGAAATTGTAGGTCAGAAATAAGGAAAAGGTACTGGAAAGAATGAAAAAGCAAAAATTGAAATTCAAAGAAGTGCGAATAGATAGATGACCACATGTGTACATTAACCACATGACTGCATAAATTTCTGATTAATTAGTAATAAATATGGTCAAATTAGCAATGGGTGCTTAATGTCAGCTGTTTCTACTACTTCCTTTTCACTGTTGTCTGGCGTGGCTGGGATAATCTTTATGTGAACCATAAGGTTCCTCTGTTACACGAATGAGAAAAAAGACTTTATATTTATGTAGGCTGTCCTGGGGGCTCCTAGATGATAAATATTTACACCAACATATTCCAAACTCTATTTTTGAAATAAACCTATAAGCTGCACTATATTCCTTCTGATGCTTCTTTCTCTCCATCAAATTTTATTGAAGTACTGGCCATTTGAGGAAATATGGTACAACAACAAGCAGATATATTAACAAGAAAAATCTGTCAAACCAATACTAAAATTCTAAGTATATATTAGCCATAACTGACAATAATTAAGAATTGGTCCTGAGTAAAGTTCATAAAAAAAAAGGGAAAAGGTAGACTTTTCAACAAAACCTGTATTTTTTCTGCTTTAACATTGTTTTATAATATACTCCAGTTATAAAGTTATTAGGGGGGCACCTCCTAATATAATTTTGCGTGACATATTATTTTACTATTTACTATGTGAATTTCAGTAAGTCTACATTTCCAGTTTATTTCCCCAGTTTTATTTGCTTTAGTCATTAATTTTATTTTGAATTATTTAGGTCTACAGCAATAGGTTTTCAGCACAGTCTTTTTACCAGCTATATAAAAGAGTACAGAAAGCTTCCTCTCTGTTCTCAATCATACAGTTTTAGTAAGAGGAAGATGACAGTATAATCTTCTAATGATAAGTCATGTAGAAACACTTTCACTATTTTAGGAGTGAAATGTCTTTGGTACACAGTCAGTAAATGAGGAGATGTACAGAGGTAAGATGTGAGTGAAGCAGTTGAGGGCTTTTCTGCCAGCTTTTCTGTAGGTTCCAATATTGTCTTTTTAGTGTACATCAATGCAGAATTAGTTGCATTAAGTTACGCAAAAGTATTTTTCTTTTTCTCAATGTAACTAAAAGAATAGACACTTTTTCTGTGTGTATGTCTGTTTATTTCACTTTTAAAGACATCTCTCATGTATACCTGTTATCGTATTAATTAAATATTATAAATTTTATAAATAATTATACCATTATAATACCCACTATTGGTTGCAGGTATAGAACAAAGGTCTGAAAAGCAAAAAAAGGGAAAAGTCCACTAAGAAAAGCATGGGGACACATGCTGATTGTATTAATGCTGTAAAATCCATAGAGCTAAAGGAAAAACATGTAAGTAAGTAAGTAAATATGTGTGCAGAGCTGCTGGATCTTTGCTACTCTCACTGGATGCTGTATAGAAAAAACATTTTTCCCAAATAATTGCTTTGAGAAGTCTGCCTCCAGACTTAAGAATTTTTTTCTTAAACTCAAAAAACCTACCAGTTTATATAGTTTCCTTCTATGCTACCCTAACTTAATCCAAAACTACCTAACAGATAAAAAAAAAAAAAAAAAAAAAAAAAAAAAAAAAAAAAAAAAAGCCATTGTTACATGAAAGAGGATCCTTATTTTCTACTTGAATACCTGGACAAGCTTTATGAGGAGCAGCTGAGGAGGTGGGGTTATTTAGCCTGGAGAAGAGAAGGCTCAAACTCAGAGTTTATCACTCTCTACAAATACCTGAAAAGAAGCTGTAGCAGCATGGGTACTAGTCTCTTCTTCCAAATAAGATGATGTTTCTAATGGTGAAAAAAAAGTGGGAGAAAGTTGATTTCTCAGGTAACAAGACACAAAACCATTTAAGCATTTCTAGGTCACAATCAACATTTATCTGTCAAATGAACTTTTTTTAGCTGTATTTGCATGTCAGTGAAGCAGATATTCACGTCTCTGGAAGAAACTCCAGTTATTATTGACCAGCTGAAGTTTCCCTTTGAAACTTCAATGCCATTCTTAGTCATAGCAAAGATCATCTTTATATTGAAAATATACATTCTAGTACTAATATGGAAGACTATATTAAAAAGAATAGGCTGTCATTTTTCCAGTCACAAAGAGCACTTTTAGTCCTGTTGCAGGAACATCTAGAAACACTGGTTGAATTTGTGGTCATTTGAGACAAATTGTATGGTGTCTGATAGAACTATGTAGAAAAAAGTTGAGCAGTTTGAAATTACTTACTTAAATTACATTTAGTCTTTACAGTACAATATATCTGTCTTGCAGGAGATGTGATATTTGGGGGACCCATATTTGGAGAAGATATAGGTAAGAAATTGTGAAGTGTCTCAGTTAAATCATATTTAGTCAGAACAACTTAATAATAAACAGTCAAGTACTAGTTAAATGTATTTTTCCCATCAAATTTATAATTAAGAGGTGCAAACCCCCCATGATGGATACGAAAATACTGTGTGGGATAATGGAGTGTCAGGTTACAAATTAGATACTGGCAGGTGAGTGTTACTGTATGTGAAGCTATAGAGACAGAGAGGTGTATTTACCCTGGAGAACCTCTTTGCCCTCTAGTACATAGAAGAGTTTTTTGTGCTCTTCATGTACAGTGTCAACTATCAGCTGTCTTTTTTTTTCAAGTGAAGTGTCCACCCACACTGTTCTCTTGCAGTGCCCATTCTGATGTATTGCAGCAGAGCCATCACACTCTCCAACTCTGGTACTTTGACCTGAAAAATCATGCACAAACACAGAAATTAAATTTTAAGATTAGAACACAGGGTTCAGAAGAGATCTTGATCAATTTGTAAATATACTCGACTTCCTGTGAAGAGGATTAACTTCAAGCAGTGTGATCTCAGCCTGCTCTGCATGTCCTGAGGCCCAAGGTTGTTCAGTGATACAGGTGCAGATAAAGTCGAACAAGATAAACAAATTACCTATAGCAACAAGAAACATACCCTCTGATTTGAATTCTTCATGCCTAAATAGAAAGAATATTGTAGGAAGCTTGTGTTATTAATCACCTGAATGGCATAAGTGGTTAACTGGGACAGGCCAAGGGAGATGAAAGACATTACAATGGCAAAAATACTAGCAATAGTGAATTCAATTATTTTGATGAATATTGGTAAAAAGAAATTTTGTGACATGTTTTAAAAAATAATTTTAGATACTATAATGATTGCCTCTTGGAGCAGTTATATTTTTAGATAATTCTAAACAGAGCATAAGAACATACTGTCTTTTTATTACTGAATAGCCATACTCACTAAAGTACATTCAAATTCTTCTTCCCTACAGGAATTTAAAAATAAATGAAAAATTTACATGTACAAATGTATGAACAGGAGACCTTCTATAAAATTAGTGATACTGCAAAAAAACCCCAAGAACTTGGAAAGAGGAGCTAAAAGGATAAAGTATTAAATATGTTATGATTTTTTTAAGTCCACAGTGATAAACAAACTTAGGTTGTTGGTAAGCAGCAAAATAAAGAAAGTCTTGAAATTAAAATCTTAGTCTTCATGAAGTAGAATTTATGGACAGGTAGGGAATATCTGAGCTCTGAAAACCTTAACCTCAAGCTAAGACCAAAAAAAGACTTAGAGAACAAGCTTGTGAAGGACATGAAAACAAATAAAAAGCCTTTTTTTCCAACCCATCAGAAGCAGACTGTCTGCCAGAGAGTCTTCAAAGCTGTTAGGTGATGGAGGTGTAATAGGAAAATGCAAAGTAGATAAGACCATGTTAGAAAAATTAAATGCATTCTTCCCATTGATACTCACCTCTGAGGAGTTTAGAAAGGTTCCCACAGTGTCTGTTTTCTTTGCAAAAAATGTACTGGAGGAGCTATCTTAAATTAAAGTGTCAATAGAAGTGATTTTAGACCAAATAGATAAATGAATAGTAACAAATTGCCAAGACAAGATGGTATGTACTCAGGGGTTTCTAAATAACTCAAATATGACCTTGTTATTTGATCATAGATCTTAAACAATTGCTTAAGTCAACTTCTGTATGAGAAGGATAGAGGTTAGGAAATTTTATGTCTTTTCAAAAAGATCTTTACAGGAGCTTGGCAGGGGAGACACAAGACAGATGCAGGAAATTAAGAAATTGTGTGCCTGATTCTTTGCAGGTAGATTGGTAGAATAGGATTCATAGACATATAGATAAATACAATAAAATGAGGGGAAGGGTGTGGGAATAAAAATAAATTTTGTAAAGTAGATTCTGGGTCTTTAAAAGTTTTACTATAGATAAGTATACAGGCAAGGGTGATCTTTATCTGGGTGACACACTGTGTCTGAATTTTCAAAAACTTTTGTCAAGGTTCTATAATAAATACACTTAAATAAATGTGGATTATAAAAAAAAAAAAAAATGAACCTCCGTCTGTGGATTTCTATATACCTGAAAGAACAGGGGATGAATAAATATATAAAGGACAGGGAAAAGGCGGGTGAAAATGGTTGGTTTTAACAATTAAATTCCCACTATTTATGAAAGGTTGCAAAAGTTACTTGCATAAGTTACTGATTGATAAAAAGGCAACACATGAAAAGCTGTGCACTTAGGAAAAGACAAACAGAAATTCTCACTGTCTACAAACTGAAAGTTTCTAAACCAGGCATTGTTAATCCTGAAAATATATTTGCAGATACTCTGGATAAACCTATGAAAATTTCAGTTCACTGTTCACTGACAAGTCACCCAAAACCAGCCAAATACAAATCTCTAAGAGTTATTTGAGAGAAAAAAAACAGAACAAGGCACTCTTTTACATAACATAAAATAATTATGAGAACCATTAGGTGAAACTGTAAGCTAATAGACTTAACAAAGAATTAATTTTTTTCGTTTAACATATGACTAGATTTTGGAACTTGCTGCCACAGGATAGATGGGGCACCAAAAGTTAAATGAGTTCAAAAATAAGTTAGAAAAATAAGTAGAAACCTATCAAAGGCTGCTAGACACTGATGAAATACAAGCTTTAGATTAAAAATTCCCCTAAGCCACACAAAGCTATGGTATTCTTTTCTTGCTAATTTTTAATAAAATATTTTTATAAAACATTGTAAAGATTTTATTATTATCTTAAGTAGCAAACACTACTGTCTGCTTTACAGAAAGGGAGATAGGAATGGATTTGGATCTCTGATCAGAAGGCAATCTTCTTCAGTCTAATATTCCCATGACACCAGAACACTAAAAACAAGTCATTCTTTCAATACATAGAACGAGCTGCTCAGGCAGTTTCAATCAGTATCATGCTGAAGAAATATCATTCTTTGGTGGGTTATCTTGGTTTAAATTATGTACAGATCTGACCAAAGTTTTCTACTTGAGGCATAAACTTTTCTACAGCGAAGCTTTTGATTTTGGTTTCAGACCATATGTAAATATATAAAAATACTGATCTAGTAATGAATATGACTTTTAATAATAATGTAAATGCAAATAATATAATTATAATCAGAAATGCAAGCATAAGTGTAAATACAAATACAAATACACACACACACACACACACATATATATATATGTATATATATATATATAAAGGCTTCTTGTTTGTTTCACAGCATAATTTGAACGCATGTGAAGAACCTAAGAAATTATTCAATAGTCATTATGAAACCACACACAACTCAGATAAACTACTCTTCTGCCCTGAAGGGTATAGAATAACTGTGGATAGGACAGCTTACTGTTGATGCCTACATATAATACTTAGCAATAACCCAATAACAGATACTTCTTATGCCAGTGATCTAGGGAAAAAAATCAGGTTTTAACTAGAATTAAACAGAAAATATTTTAGAAACAATTACTTGGTTTCATTTTCTTGCCTGATGAAGCATGTTTTAAAACTTTAGTTGTTGTGAGGCAACATATTGCAGAATTAGAAGTAAATAATAACTTAACACAATCAAAAATGTCAAATAAGCAGAAATAAACACATCCAGCTGGATGAAATTTTTCATGTTTTAGAATAAGATGGAGAATCCTTGGTTTGGTTTGGTTTGTTTCCTTTATGGAAACTAATGTATTTAGGAAAACCTGAAGTCTTTGTGATCCAGATGATTTCCAAGACAACATCATATTAAAAAAAAAAAAACCAAAACCCAAAAAACAAAACAAAAACAAAAACAAAAATCTCATGTTAGTAAAGAAAAATATCCCAAAAACAAGGTACAAAGGTGGGCTATGGGATATCAGTTGATGATAAAATGCTAATATTTCTTTTTAGGTGAGTATGTTTTTCTTCTGAGAGAATTTAATGACTAATGAAAGACTTCCATTCATTGAAAACTTGAAATTGTGAATAGGTTCTGAGTTACTCATATTTTTTTTGCTGCAATTCCTGCAGCTTCTGTTAATGGAACGTTAGCTCTTTCTGGATGGTAAAATCCTTGTTTCTTCATATAATCAATTTGCCTTTCTTACTCCATGTTATTTGTCATCAGTCATCTCCAATTGATTTACACTTATTTAAGCATTACATTTTCATTTAAATTAGTTAAACTGATGACTTCGTATGAAATTTAAAAGACCAAGCACAGAAAATAGCAGGAAGAATCTTCCAAAACACCTCAAGGAATAGTAAAGTGTTTATCAGGTTAAAAAACTCTTGAACATTCAACCTGGCCTGGAACATTTCAGGGATGGAACATCCACAGCTTCTCTGGGGAGTTTGTGTCACTGTTTCACCTCCTGCACAGCAAAGAATTTCTAAATCTACCATCTTTCCATTTAAAGCAACTCACCCTCATCCAATCACTATACATCCTACAGAAAAGTCCCTCTTCAGGTCTCTTTTTGCCCCTTTTAGGTAGTGGAAGGGGTCTCCCAGGAGTCTTCTCATCTCAGCCTGTCTTCGTTTTAATTGTCTCAGCCTGTCTTCATAGGAGGGGTGCTCCAACCCTGTTATCATTTTCATATCCTCTTCTGAACTTGCTCTAAAAGATCCATGTCCTTCTTATATTGGAGGCCCCAGAGCTGGATGAAGTACTCCAGGTGTGGGTCTTACAAATGGATAGAAGATAAGAGTGACCTTCCTTGACCTCCTGGTCATGTTGCTTTTGATGCAGCCCAGGACACAATTGCCTTCCTGGTCTACAACTGCACATTCCTGCCTCATGTTCACCCTCTCATCCAACACTCCCAAGTTCCTCTTTTCAAGGTATCTCTCTTAATCCGTTCTCTGTCCAGCCCCTAATTCTGGTTAGGATTGCTCCTACCCAGGTTCAGGACCTTACATGTGGCCTTGTCAAACTTCATAAACTACACGCAAGCCCACCTGTCAAGCTTGTCAAAGTTGCTTGGATACCATTCCTTCTGTCCAGGGTGTCAGCTGCACCACACACTGTAATGTCATGGCAAAGTTGCTTAGGGTTCACTCGATCCCACTGTCCATGTCACTGACAGAGATGTTAAACAACTCCCATCCTGATACTGATCCCTGTTGAACGCTACACATTGCTGGTGTCCACTTGTACACTGAGCCACTGACTGCAACTGAATGCAGCTATCCAACCAATCTCTTACCCGCTGAATGGCCCACCCACCCATTAAATCCACATCTCTTCAATTTAAAGCCAAGGATGTTGTACAGGACACTGTCAAATACTTTGCACAAGTCCAGCTAGATGACATGCAAGATGACATCAAGATGACATGTAAATAAGCTCTTAACTCAATCACCAGTTCCTGTAACAGTGTTGTAGGAGGCCAGAATACACCTAAAAATACTACTGTGCAAAGTGCGCAACATGCAGTATTCCCACTAGTGAATTTTTAGGACTGGCATGAAGACCGACCTCGGAGGGTTCAGCAGATATATGATTTAACACCTCTTTTTCTTGTGAGAACAAGACAAGTGAAAAAAAAAAAAAAAAAAAAAAAAAAAGGATTTCCTATTAATTACTGGCCACAGTTGGTGGTGCTAACATTGATCTTGGAATTCTGTGTAATTTAATTCCTTGATAGCTTAAACATCACTTCTGGTCATAAACCCAAACAAAGGAGTTGAAATCAGCAAGTTCACATCTGCATCATATTTGTGCATCTAAGAAAATGTGTTAGAGCTTACAGAACAGCTACTTACCCAGCACTTAGGACCGCTGGTACTGGATTTTTTTCCTCCATTTCTACAACAACCACTGATATTAACTTGAAGCATTGAGAAAGGCTATGTACCTTGCCTTAACCTTTTCTAGTACAGGTAAGCAAAATCCCATGTGTTCATATTTCTAGGAGATCTGAGTTTTGTTTTGATAAAAGTTCTCATTTGTAACTTTTAAAATTCATAGTTTTAATTTGAGGGCAAGCAGATACAGAAATTTAAAATACAGATGTTTTCAGGTGAATAAAATTAGTTGTCTACCAAAGAAATGCATTTGCTGCAGAATAAGAACTTCAGAAAAATATATGTTCCATTTGAAATAAGAAGTGACAAACTGGACTTTTAAGAACAGATCTTTTATAAAGAAAATAATTTAAGGCGTCATGTGTGTTAGACTGCACAATAAATTGGAAAACACTTGAATTGTGTATTTCACTAAGATTTCAGTTCAACTACCGGAATACCAGACGAGATGCACAACAGGGTTTTTTTTATGTTAACATTATTGCTATTTCTTAGGTTCTTCAAAAAAAAGCACAGTTTTGTTTTGACAAAACAGAAACTAAGGATCTAGAAATCACTGGTTTAGTTGCCTAAATTAAGAATGAATTGCTTATGGCACCAGTTATTGAGCAGCAGGTGTCAGAAAGCCATATAAATTTGCAAATGAAAATTGAGCCACTCAGAGCTTCAGGAGTAGGTTTCAGAAGGTTTTTAAGATAGGACTAGGCTTTAAATCCTAGATATCATCTTATAAGTGTTTCAATTAAATTACATTTTTCAGAATTACCTACTCTGAATGCCTAGCAATAGGTGATTTCGCACAGTATAACAGACCACTCATACACAAAATAGATGCACAAAAGAACATTTGGCTTGTAAATCTACCGAGATGAGGCATTTAGAATTGCCCTAGGAACATGCTGCATGAATCTAGCTGTAGCCAACAAGCTGAACTGCACGTGTGATGAATTAATTACTATAATTTCGCTTGTAGATAGGATTCAGGGTAGAGCAGGGAAAAGATTATAGACAGACAATCATAGCGTTCAGGAAAAGGTTCTGAATAAAAAAATCTTCCCGATCATATATGGAGCATCAGTAAAGAGGCATTAGGTGTTCCCTTTAAGCTGATTGTATGAAAATCAGGCTGGACCAAGAAGAGAGTTTTTTTGTTTATAGTACATGTGTCATAGCTCTCCCATTGGAATATACCCATATATTCAGTCTCTTTTAATCTGTCTTTCCTGTTTATTTCTGTGCTCACGTCAGTGGTGATGCTTCACTGCTCATCTGAGTGCCTCCATCTGTCTATGAACAAGAAATCTTTCTTAAAACATTTAAAGTACATTTCTTATTCTTTCTAGGAAATATCAAGTTTTGTGTAGGCATATATATTTGGCAGAGTTTAAAAATCAGAAGCACAAGTGGAAATCTGAGATCTATAATATTTTATTTTTGTTTTGTTATTTTTTTAACTTGTATGATAACAGGATTGATTTTATTGCACATGCAGTTTTAACCAGCATAGTAATTCAGGTTTTTTTCTAATTTGTTTTGAACTACAAACATAAAGGAGTAGTAAGACCTTAAATTCATTCTTAAAAAACCAGAAACATTTCAGGTGTTGCTGGATAAAAATAAGAGATGTATGGGATAAATTAGTTGTATCACCCATTCTGTAATGTTGACAGCTTAAGAGTTTTCTGAGATTAGTGTCCTGCCAATGCCAAATGCATTAAGAAAAATGTCACTGTACAAGCTTTTGTTTATTTATTATTTCATCTGTGGGAAAAAAAAAAAAGAGAGTGGATGAGGATAAATCTGATCATCCTTAAGTCAGCTGATATCTGCCTGAAGGACATCAAGGAAAATCTGAAGCATTAATAAACTAATGTGTACTGTATGCCCCACTTCATTTATTCAACTTATACATTCCTCAAGAATTATGCATTTGTGCATTTATTCACTTTCTATTCAAATATGATTAAGTAAAAGTCTAAAATGTAGATATTCTTTCTTTTCTCGGATGATTATTTCTAGAGAAATGTAGCAGTGGCTAATTAACTAATTACATAATTTGCACTTCCTTTACTAAAAAGCTGCATGTCGTATGATTATTTTTTATTTCAATTTTCTGTTCAAAAATGTGGGTGATCAAGATCATCCAATCTACCTTTACATGTTATAGACTTAGGTTATTCTTTTGTCTGCTGAGACAGAATGTAGGACAGGGAAGTAACCAGTCTTCTAATCTGTTCTTTGATTGTATATTGAATTATTACTGAAGAAAAAAGATTATTGATTTGAATGCTTGGATGTATTTCTGTTCTCTAAACATATGCATGCACATGCACACTTATAATTGCTCCCTTTCTTTTGTTATAATGCTTTCCTACTGGTTAAAGATTTACAGAGGCTTCTGACTACTGATTTTTTTTAGCTGACTGCACACACATTTTGACACACGCACAGACACACAGTCTGCAGATTTTATTATTTCATATATCTTTTAAGAAAATGAAGCCTAAAATTTGCAAGCTGACAATAAATAATTTAATTTTCATTAATTTTATGACTTATGTGGTTTCTGCATTTGTTGCAGCTATAAAACATGTTAACATCCTAATAAATCCTAGGTAATGCTCATCTTTCACCTTTTCTTTCTTTTTTCTGTTGTGTTTTTTTCTTTTTTTTTTCCTTCAGTAGGAAACAGTGCACAAGGTATTACCTAGGGAACAGTTGTTTCTGTCTCTTGTACAGATCCATATCATTCTCAAATTTGCATTCTGATGAAGAAGAAACAAATGTTACTTAAATCCCATGAAGTGTGTTAATTACACTGAGCTCCATGAAATTATGGGTGAGAAAGCCAAAAAGAATTCTGCGATTGCATCGTGGGTCTCTTGAGCATATCTTGTCAGATTAATGTCTTTGTCACTCACATGATAACCTTAAAATTGCTATTCTCCCTAAGTAATATTCCCTGAACCTCAGTGATATGGAAAATCTCACACAAAACTAACTAACAGATGCAGTTTGTATTGTTTACATAAATAATGCTGGTGCTTTTATGAAAATAAATAAAAATTTCATTATCAAGTGCAGCTTGCTACTTTTGCTTAATTATTTTAAAGTCCTTTTGTGCTTCTCCATACAAGCCATAGTGCACATGCCTGAGACAGTACCTCTTCCTAGTGTGTCCCAAGAACACAGGTTAAAAACACATAACTACTTAGGATGTAATGTTTTTTTTGTCTTTTCCTTTTTTTCTCCTACTTCTTTACAAGCCCTAAATAACCATAGCTGACTTCTCACTTGAGTCGAAAAGCCACTGTGCTATGTAGCAGGAACAGAAAGTGTTGCAGAAGATTTGACCACATGGACACATGCCCACAGCTCAGCTCAAGGTTTCATAAAAACAGGTAATAGGGAATATTTGCTGTGCCGGGGCTTGAGGTGCATGCTTCATATTCCCAGCAGGGGACATACTCCACCCTCAGAAAGCTTCAAGTCTCACAAAGTCACAACTATGACTGGCGAAACTCAACCCATTGGAAATCTATATTGGATGTCAGACCCATCTAAGAGACAAATCTAATCCTTTTGGCTAAAAAATAGCTCACAGCAGTCTGCTGCTCCTAGTTTACTGATATTTGGAAGAATGGTTTGGTTTGGCAATCAATGTCCTAGAGACACCAAAGACCTTGATATTATCTCTCTTCTTTAAGCCCCTAAAGAGGATTACTGGGAAAAAAAAATAAATAAATATTTTTGTGATGTTCTATGACTGCTGTCAGTATTTAGGTTTTTCTTCCACAAAAATAAAGCCACTAGTAAAATTTTAATTATTCGTAATGCATTGTAAAGAGTTGTAAGCTTTACTTTGTTAGATGAGAGAGCCGATGCACAATCAGGGATGTCCTATGCTACAAGAAATAATTTTTTAATCAAGAATTTTCTTTTTGTCATACCAATACTTCAGAAATGGTAGGTGATGAGCTCAAAAGGTAAGAAAAATGCTCTAAAATTAAAGAATCATGTAAATTTGCACTGGTTAAGAAAGCAGCCAAAATGCTTGAAAATAAAAAAGATCAATTTTTCCTCTATTTCATATTATGAAATGCTTTTTACCAGTCACTTGAAACCAGATTAGCTTTACATATCAACTCTAAAACATGACCATTTAGGCTTTCTAATTCTGGGAAGGAAAGAGTTATGCTTATGGAAGTCCATCCATCCAGTCTCTGCAAGACTACCAGATCTATAAATAATGGAGAAAGGCCCTCAAGCTAGGAATGCCAAATTTAGTATCGCCTAATGAAAAGATAGGAGTAAAGTCCTGAAATCCCTTTTCAATTAACTTCAACAGAAATGGGGACCTAGATTGAAATCTAGAAGCCATTGGTAGAGGTTTCTTTAACAATCTTTATAATCTTTGTACAAATAACTTCTTTAAGATCACAATTAAAATGTCTGTTCTTGCTGTGCATTTAAAACCTGATCTGTTTGTTCAAATCAAGGCTTTTTGAGCTTTGCTTAAAGTCACTGTAAGAAGAGGAGGGGAGAGACAAATCCACATCATTACTTTTGAAAATTACTTAAAAGCAACTGACAGCTGAATAAAAGAACGTCTGTAAGGACCTTTGCAGAAGTCTGTCTACAAAGTAGATTGAAAAAGTGTTTTGTTCTAAATCCTAATCTCTTCTGTCGTCTCAAGAAGGCTAACACAAGAAGATTGCCACAGAAAAAAGTGATATTTGTCACTAGACATCTGCTAAGACACAACCACAGTGCGCTTTCCTTGATGGGTGGCATGTAATGGAGGTTACTCAATCTAATGTTTACCACAAAAATTCAAATCCAGTGTTAAGAGATTTTCCTACTGTAGTCCTTAATGAAAAGCACCTTCTGGATCAGTTATATCAGCAGGCTGACAGGAAATGAGTGGGATATCAAGACTTGAAAGTAATAGTTTTTAATCTCTGTGATTCCCAGTTTTACCATATAGTAAATGAATTACAGTGATGCTGGAAGACAGTGATAGGAAGAACAGGGCACTGAGAATATTTGTGCATAAGCCCAAGACTTGTTATCCTGAAATCACATAAAAGCAAATCCTTTCTTTGAGTTCAGTCCCACACATTCTGTGCTGCATCACTGTGAAAGTAAATGCAGAAGTGATATACTACCTGGTTTCAGTGTCTTTTGGAAAGATCAAGCACTGAAAAGCAGAGAACTTGAGATTCAGTGAGGGAAGAAGTTAGTCAGGATTTAGGGAAAGGGTGAATACCTCAATGCAAGCACCTAACCTTATGAGTTTGCCCAACACCAATCACTGGCAGTTAGTGAAATTTTATAACAAAAGCTTTATGTATCCAACCAATTCGTTATTCCTGTCCTCTCTTTTCCACTACAGAAAGTATACCATCCATTGCTGTACCCTCTTACGTGGCTAGGCTTACTTAGATTGGGACCAGTGAGGAAGGCAAGCAAACTTTTTCCCATTAATCTTTCTTATTCAGGAAACCCTGTGCTGAAAAGCTGAAATTCCATTCTATTTTTCTTTCCTTGTCTTATTCTCCACTTTGATCCTAGCAAACTCTGATTCCCCAGCCACTCCTGATGTGCACCCTCAGAAAATTTGTAGATGATACCAACAACCGTGGTGCAGGTGACACACCTGAATGGCGGGATGCCATCCAGAGGGACCTGGACAAGAGTGGTACAGAGAGACTTCTCATAAGTGCAGGTTATGATAGGACAGTGGGGCATGGATTCAAGCTGAAAGAGAGTAGGTCTAGAGTGGATACTAGCAGGAAGTTCATTGCTGTGAGGTTGGTGAGGCACCAGAACAGGTTGGCCAGAGAAGCTGTGGATGCCTCATCCCCGGAAATGTTCAAAGCCAGGCTGGATGTAGTTCCTAGCTGCCTGGTCTAGTGGAAGATCTCCCTTCAGGATCTGGAACTATATGATCATTAAGGTCCCTTCCGACCCATCTATCATTCTACGATTTTGTGATAAGATCACTTCTGCCTGTGCCCAGAATGATGGCTCACAGACAAGCTGGGGCAGTTTAAGTCACACTTGTCATGAGCCCCTGGTCCTGATCCTTTACTGCATCAGACACAAAAAAGCAAACACACTTTTGTGCTCTTAGCCTGAGAGGTAAAAATAGACAGTCCCATCCTTGTGATTATCAGGAGTGGAATCTTTAATTTGCTTCTGTACTTTTCTGTCTCCTTTGAAAAGCAGTATAATACAAATAAAAATCAAAACCTATGTAAAATAACTTGTTGCATGTTTTTCTACTTCCTACCACTAAAGGTCCAGGTAGTCGATAACTGCTCTGTTATAAAGAATAACTGAGTAACACTGTACTGCACTGGTGTATTCCAGCAAATTACCCTACACAGAGTTCACCAGATGAATTATAAAGCACAAACTGACAAGTGTCCCAAAAACTGATTTTGCAATCAAGGGGAAAGAAAAGTATGAAAGAAAGCCACAGTACTACAAAATTGCATTTATTCATTTTTCCTATTACTGCCATGCAAATAATTTAATTGATCTTCCTTAGTGCTATAAGTACTAAGCACTGATAAAATATAGAAACAATCCTAATCTTCTGTATATACAGATACAATCTTTCAAAAAAGATTTGCAGATTAAAAAAGCATGCAGATGTGGTGTTAAGGGACATGTTTTAGCAGTGGACCTGGCAGTGCTAGGTGATGGCTGGACTCAGTGACCTGAAAGGTCTTTTCTAACCTTAACCATACTGGTTTTATATACCTGTCTTCTTTTTACAAATAATAAATGTACATCTAATTGTAACTATCCTCTATGTCACCTTTGTCTCTTTAGGAATTCTCACTTAAATAAATTTGAAAAGATGATTGAAAGATTTGGGAAGTGTTCACAGTGTAGATACTTTCTGCTCTAAAACTGCTGCTGTTCCAAAGGAGCTAATGAAGTACTGTAACTTCACTAGCTCAGTCTGACAGCCATTACTCCCAGCTCTGCAAACACTGCATTAAATCTCTGTATCCTTGGTGACTGTTATTAGTAGTCCTGGGTGCACTTCAAAAGACACTTGGAATTCAGCTAAGAAAATTTTCAATCAAAACCAAGCTATAATAGAGCTGAAGATATTACAAACACTCTCTTTCTCAGAAGAAGAGGGAGAGGAGAAGAAAACATTTTTTTTCTGTCTAGAATTGTTTGATTTTGATAACACAAAATTTCTAAAAGAGCAATTCCTATACCAGCGTCTTCTCCCTTGACCTCACCGGCAGTGTGCAGTTTTCTTGCATGTTTGCGCATGGGAATTGCATTTAACATAGGGTTTTAAATAATACCCAGTACTTAGACCCTTTACAGAATCCATCTATCTCTTCCAGCATCTTAAGCGTAACATGAAGAAACTGCTTAGACCTTTAGGCCAACACCCAGTTCTTACCAATCTGATCAACACAAATATCTACAAGAAGTCAGGAAGCCTCCAACATATTAATATTACTTATATTCACATGAAGAAATATCTTACATGATTTTCTAACACTCTTTGTTTTAGAGGAAGGCCAGACACTGAATTCTGGTCTCAGCTGAATATATGAAATTGAATGGAATCAATTAGTTTTAACATGCCTTGATGTTTTGGATCACTCTGCCTTAGTTTGTAACTCAAACTTATTAATGTCTTTCAAGTAGTACAACCCTGGATAAAAGAAGGTAAATAGAATATACTTTTGTTTTTCAAGACATATTACCATAAATTTGCCAGTATTTCATATAAAATACCACATTTATGTACCAGCACTCTTACTTCTGATTATGCCAATAGGACCCTTATTTTTTTTTTTCTCTAAAGTAAAATATCAGAAGTTTTGTATTTTATTAGTTTGAAATCTCCCGTTAACTGAACTTGTGGTAGTAGTTAGTGTATTTTGGATTTACCTTTATGGTGTTGTTGACTTACTGTAGCCAGTTACATATATGAGGTTGTTTACAAACTTATATTGATTGATAAGCCTATGCTGGCTGACAACATTGTTCACACTGGATTTCCAAAGATTCTCAAGAATACACACGGGTTTTTGTTCAACTGCTAGTGAATTCTGGCTAAAAAACTTACATCTCTAGCAGCAGTGTGATTCTCTGAGCTCTGCAGCAGGCAAGATTTTCATTGGCATAGTATCTGTAGACTCAGGGTGAGATGCAGTTGGCCCATTTCTCTGCATAACATACAGTGCTGAGCCACAGCTGCTGTGTTTCTACCTTGAAACTGGTGTGACAGCCCCTTAATTTTTTCGTGAGAACCAGTCTCAAGAACCAGTCTTGATTTCTAGCAAAGGAAAAGGGTGAACAACATATTTTTTTTGTTCTTTACACCTATATTTTATATCTAAATTCTTTGGCTTGAAATCAGTTCAGCCTGTTTTCCCTTATCTTCCCATACAGTTGAATACAGTGCTAACAAAACATCTGCTGTGTGGTTTTCCTCTAAACAAACTTTACCAGTGGTGTCTTATACAGGCAGGACAACAGCCTTTCTATCCCTGTCTTGGCCTGCTGATAACTCCAGATAAGACCATTCTGGAAAGCCGTGCTTCTTCTAGGAAACCTCAAGAGAATTTGAAATGAGGCCATTTTTTTTCAGTTACTTGAGCCTTCAGTTGAAATTAAAGATGAATAACAATGAAGTCTTGTCAGGCTTTGTTTGCAGTTTTAAATATGTCCATGAACCTAATTCTGGCTCAAATAAGGCATTTCTGCTTTCCTAGTTGCTTGATACCAGAAGAAGATTTTTTTAATAATTTCCCATAAAAGACCCTGGGTTTTCTGCCTTCCATAAGCCCTTTTTATTTCTCTCGATTTAAAACAAAATATTTGATTAGTCAGAATGACAGTGTAACCCTATGCATCCCACTTATTTTATTCTTTTTCCCTTATGGTTTATTCAGGAGCTGGTTCTGCCTCCAGTGAAACATCATCAAAACTCAATTTGACTTCTGGGAAATGGGAATACATTTTTAAGTGGCTATTAATTCCAATGCTGCACATGCAATAAAATTTCCAGGACAACAGGACACCTTGTAAAAACTACTTCCTCTTATTCATAAAATAAAATAAAGTAAGAAAAAAAATCCTAGCTCAGTAACACTGATGTGATTATGAAGCATTTCTTGCGACAATAATGATACATAGATGCATTTGGAATTTGTACTTTAATCTTTTTCTTCTTAGTAGGGTGTACACATAAATAGAATGAGTAGGTGAATCTTTATGAATGGAGAGTACCAGACAGTCCACTTTTGACTTTTGCATGTGAACAGATGTTTTCCTTTCCTCCCCAGTGGTTTTATTTATCTAACTGATTTTGGGCTGATCCTTTTATTTTTTTCTCATCTTTTTTTTCTCTGTTAGTGATGGATAGAATTAGATAACTAGAATCTTACAGCTGACACATCTTAAGATGAAATCCTCTAGAGAAAAATCAAAGGCAGATATGAAGAAATGTTACATTTGACTCTGACCAGAGCTCTATGTAAAAAACGTCTCCAATCAATACTGGCACTATTCATTCTTATCCTGGACAGATGATCATTGCTTTTATTCTTTCCCCAGAGCTAAATTACTTTTAAACAGAACAGAAACTACTCATATGAGTTAGTCCAAAGACATGGGAAAATATTTTGTTCTGCACTGTCAAGTATAACTCGTAGTTTCATAAACTGAATAGAATTTGGGTTTATATTTCACTCCTCATCTGCTCCAAGTGCCCTCAAAGCACTTTGAAATTTTGAAGTATTGGAAGCACTGATTGTATGGTAAGTGTGTAAGCCATAGCTCAGCAATGGTAACACAGAAACCTACGTAGTAGAACCTGTTTTGGTGGGTGTTGGAAAAGCTGGGCAACCTTCCTTGTGGGAATCTGCACTTCCACCTCCCTTGCTAACTAGCAGTGGGCTGCAGGTGGTTCATTTAAACATTTCATTGAATGGCATGACACAGCCTTTACGCAGCAGTGCCCACATTAGGCATGAGTAGGTATGCCAGTGAGCATGACATAGGAACCATATTAAAGTAAATCTTTACGTAAATATAAAAAACTTGAATTTCAGCTGGTGATCATTGGCATTGTTTCACTGCACCCAACACAACACTGTTGATTTCCACCAGCTGAGGATGCGGTTGTAAGTGTTCTGACATGACCCAGGCCTCTTCCATAATTTTCTTAAGTAATTAAGCTTCATACTTAAGAGTGTAGCCCTATCAATTATATTTACATAGCTATTTCATCAATTCCATAGGAGTTCTGCTCTGTGAAGAGGAAAACATGTTTAGGTAGGATTTCCCTCTTATCTCAGCTCTCATCTAAGCATAGAAGGAAAGCAAAGAAGGGAAACAACATTCAGTTATAATTTCTTTTTTACTTTTTTTTTTTTTTTTTTTTTTTTTTTTTTTTTTTTTTTTTTTTTAGTTCAGAAATCAAAGTGTAGGGGGAAAAGCAGCACTAAACACACATTCAGAGAAAAAGCATACTATCAGATTCTAGACCCTACCTTACTATTATTTTTATCTATCCTTTCTTATAAATATTCATCAATGCTGTCAAAGCACATTTAGAGGATTACATACAACCACGACATCCAATCATGTCTGTAAGGTATCGTCATGGTATTGCAGTTAATGGGATTAATACTCACCTAAAAAAAAAGAGAGGCACATCTCTGCCCTAAATATTGTAATGATTTGGGTCTATATCTTTCTATTTTGCTTTTAAACAGTGGCTTTGTGGCCAACCTGCCTCCCTTCTTAACACCTGGAATTCTACAACAGCAGAGAGAACTCTGTCCTAACAACAGAGATTTCAAATGGTACTCAACAGATAAAACAGATATAGTCATGCATCTTTCTGAACTTCATCTCTGAAACAGAAACATTTCATTACTCTTGAGGGGAAAATAAAGAAAGGTACCACCTCTCCTGGCATTTTTTGAGAGTGTGATAAGTTTACTTCTTAAACAGGATGAGGACAAAATAAGATGAAAACGTTTGTGGGTTGAGATAGGAAGATCACCCACCAAGTACTACCACAGGGGAAACAGATCAAATGTGAGGAATAAAATTTATTGTTAGTTAAAAATTGAGTGAGGAGCTAATACAAATACTAAAACAGCATCCTCCCTACTGCCTTCTTCCCAGGGTCAACCTCACTGCTCCATTCTCAGTCGCTCTATCCCTTTTTTCCCTAATCTGAGCAGTGCAGAAGAATGAGGAGCAGGAGTTGCTCATGTTGCTTCACCTCCACCTCTCTTTCCTCCACACACTCTTCCTCTGCTCCAGTGTGAGGGCTCTCCCATGGTATACAGACCTTCAAGAATTCCTCCAACAGGAGTTCTTCCCATAGAGTTCATCTCTTCAAGAACTGCTCTCGTATGGGTTCTCTACCATGGGGTATGGGTCACCAGACTGATCCAGTGTGGGCCACCCTAGGGCTGCACCTCCTACCAGAAAATCTGATCCAGTGGGGGGTCTTCTCCATGGGTCACCCACAGGTTCTGGCATGGGGTTCTCCATGGACAGCAGTGTGGATATTCCCCTGCAGTCCCTGGGCTCCAGGTGGACAGCCTGATCCACTATGATTACAGAGGAATTTTTGCTCTGGTGCCTGGAGCACCTCTTCCTTCTTCTTTCACCTTGGTATCTGCAAAAGTGCTTCTCATGCGTTTTTCTTCGTTATTCACACTGCTGTGGAGGATTTTGGTTTTTCTTAATGTAGTTTCTCTGAGGGGCCACCATCTTGGCTGAGGGAACCAGCTGTGTCCTTCAGTGGGTTTATCTGAGCTATCTGAAATTAGTTGTAATCTCACACAGGGCAGGTTCTGGCCTCTATTCTCATAGACCAACCCTGCCACCACCACAGCTGCAGTACTAAAAGCGAGACACATAAACCAAATTGAGAAAGCAAATTTGCATTTCAGGAACTAATACATTAATCTTGATAAGGAAAGGAGAAACATTTGTCCTTTCTTGTGTAAGACAAAATTTATGAAGAATCTGTATCCACTTGATAATGGAAAATCTGCTTCCAAACCCAATTTCTTGACCACTGTTTATAGCTGCTCAAATTATTCAAGAAAATACTTTCCATACTGATGGATTTGTTCCAGAAAAAAACAAAATTTTTACTGAAAGTGACTGAAATTCCCTCATCAGGCTTCAGACATATGCGAACTGGTGACCTGAATTGATACTTAGAGACACTCTTTACAACTCAAGAAATGAGAAAGGGGGACTTTTTGAGTGAAATTCTGACCAAACACAGATGGCCACCTAAATGTAGGAAGGCATCTTCAACTGAAAGTGTTAGTTTATCTCTGACAAAGGTAGTTAAGCTGCCTATCTTTGGTCACAAAAAATTTCACCTCAAGTATTCTATGTTCAGATTTCTAGATATTGAGATATTTATTAAAGACCATAAGCTTGATGTAAGCTTGATGTGTTAAGACAGGCTGAGCAAGTGGAACCTCCTCTTCAGAATGAAATGCTGAATTTAATCATAGGCTGGTGGTAATTAGTAAGTTAGACTGAGAGAGAATGAAATTCCAATCCATGCTCCATAAATATTGCAAAAATTTTATATAAGCAGAACATTTTTTTAACAGATGAACTTAAAACCTGGTTTGCATACCAAACAGTCCACTGATTCACAGATGGTTCTAGTGATAGGGGTTCAGCTCCCTACAGCAGCATGCAAGCTCAGACAAGGTCTTCTAGGGGCATAGGTGCATGCTCTAACCAATACATTGCTGTGCAAAAACTGGAGATGACATTTTCCACAAATAGTTTTCATGGCGTTCAACCTGACAGAGATGATCTGAGAAGCCAGATGAATCAGTCTCAAATGGGCAATTCAGAGAGGAAGCAATCTTGGTTTTTGTCCTGGTTCCAGCCAGGAGGGGGCATGGCCAGAACCCAGAGGTTTTTCTATAGCACCTCATATCATTGCTGGGAGCAGGGAGAAGGGAATCTCTTCCATGGAGGAGGGGTTCCATTCCTATTGAGTAAGGACAGCAAGGAGAGCTGGTCAGTATCTCTGTTGTCTGAGGGGTTTCTGTGTGAATTGTTCTCCTCTCTCTTATATCCTCTGTCATTAGAACTGCTGCTGTTAAGATTTTTTTCTTATGCCATTGATGTTCCTCATAAATTGTTCTTATCTAAACCCGTGCTCTCTGCCTTTTGAGCCTCCAGTCCACTGCAGGGAAGAGAGAAGAGGGGAACAAGTAGAGCATGGTTTTAATGAGAATACTAAATGGGAGAATACCATTCCTAAACCATGAAATTTTTACATTCTGACAGTGCTGAGATATAAACCAGAACCTTATCTGTTTAGTGCTCCCTAGATCTAGGCACTTTTGAGTAGACATTTAATGTTCTTAAAATACTTTAAAACATGAATGTAGGGACTTTCCAGTGTTAGGCAACAGGTTTCCGATGTGTAGGCTGTAGTTCTTCAACTGACATTTAATTTTTTAGCATATATCTTCTCATTTCTGATATGAAAATGAGTTACAGCTTTTCTGCCTATAGACATTCTTTATATATATATATATATATATATATATATATATATATATATATATATATATATATATATATAAAATGAAAGCTTCAAAATTAAAAAAGGTAAGCAAAATTTGGGAATATAGTGTTTCTAGCAAACACAATTTGAGGGTTTTTACCAGAAGAAAATATACTTGCCTGTCTGGTATTAAACTGTATTTGAATAAAGGAAATCCAAATACGTAATATTGCTATACCCCTTCCTGAAATCAATATCATTGCAGAAGGAGGCATGTGTTGTTCTTCACCTTGTCAATGCACATCCCACTGAAGAGGCAAAGGCCTAGGTACTATTCTGTGCAGCCTGTGCACTCGCATTCCCCGGGTTGTTGCTTCCTTACTTCTTCATGTGGCCAATAGGTAAGCAGAGCTGTAAACAGAGACTCAAGAGTGTTTAGCAAGGCATGATAATATGCCATCCTCAGCATGTCAAATGTGGTACATAGCTCAAAGTTTGCCTTATATGTATTGCTTATGCTGTGTTATAATTTATAATTTTTACAGTCCCCGAAAGGGTATTTCTAGGGAGGGAGTAATTCAGCAGCCCAGCAGTTTCATTACTGCAGAGTCAGGCTCCTGTGTTCAACACATTTTACCTTGCACTTGCAACACTCGGCAGTTCTCCAGGCAGGATGAATGCTTAGATGTACAAAGGAAATATGTTACCTTTAAAAAAAATAATTTCCATAATTTTACACTGTGAACAGATTTAATTCTTATAAAAAACTAACAAAAGCTCCTTATCTCTAATGCAAGACAACTTTAGCCTCCAATATCAGTAACATCTATAAACTATTTGTTATGTTCTTGATAGCCAGTCAAGTAAAGGAACAGGAATTATTCCTTACAGATTACAGTCACCACTAGACCTTAGTTACACACATAAAAATGCATGTCAAAGTATTTTGGATGCAGAAACCTCATCATTCCCTTTTGCAAACAGGTTTTCCCCTCCAAGGTTGACCCACAGCTACTCAGCAGATTCCAAAATCTTCATAACTGTAGAGACTTCCACTTTCTATTTTGGGTTTGCATTGCTTTGTTTGAAGATTTTGTTTTTGTACTTTTTTTTTAAACCCTTCCCCCTTCTTTTGTAACTTTTTTTTGTGGCATCCTCAAAAACTATGCCCTCCCAACCTGCCCTTTCCAGTGTGCTAAATATAAATGTAGAAACAAAGAAACACATATTAATAAATAAAGAAGCACAGGTGTGCCTTGCAGACAGTAAGTTTTTTAAAGTCCTTCCTGAATTCTTGAATCATTATCCCTGCATAATTTATACTATGTTACTATGTGCAAACACTGAACCTGGCCCACAAAGAAGAGATGTGAGTTGTTTCGAAACCTTATATTTTCACAGTAGAGGCCATAAGCTATTTATTTAATTTTTTTGCCCATATTTTCTAATCAACAGAGTGTGAAAGAAAGGTGGAAGACATGCAGTTCATTATTGCCTTTCCACCTCTCTTGCTCAGAGGCAGAGATGCTGATAGTATACTGGCTGAACACTGAGTCCTCTTCAATGTCATTATTGCCCCATGAGCTTAAGACTTTCTCTATGAAGTAAAAATAAGGAGGGGAAAAAGAACCTGCCAGATTCATGTACTGAAGGAAAACGAAGATTGATTCTCTTTTTACAATTGCATTGAGTAAAAGCACAGCATGGTATACAGTGTGGTCCTGAGAGCAGGTATGTTTTGTGAAAACTTATTTTAGTAGACAGATTCAGAAAAGTGACAAAAAAGGAGACTCCTTTGTGTTCAAAGTAGCTTTGCTTTGCTTACCATGCAGAAGAATGCAGAGAATGCATTGGGTATAGTATCTGAACTTTATTCTCCAAAATCTTTACATGCATCAACATGCATTGAAATTGCAATATATTTCCCTCTTTCCTGAGTAATATTTTGTGGAATTTGTCCCTTTTTCTTCCTTGAAGAGCACTGAACCCTTTAAATAGACTTCAATGGGATGAGATATCCTTAGTTAATAGCTAAATGTTCACACAGCTGCTCATTTATTTCTGTCCTCAACAGGACATTTGGAAATGACTGTGTCTGGCATGGGGTAACCCTCGTCTCTCCTCCCAGCCGCCACTCCTGCAGCACCACTCCTATTGCCTACAAATCTTGCCATTTATAGTTAACATAATGAGAAATACTGGATTTGATTTTTAAAATATGAAATCTGAGAGCAAAAAGTCATGAATATACTTGTCTTGAAAGAGAGAATTTTGTTAAGTTTTCACAGAGGCACTAAAGATCACTGACATCATGTTTTTCCAAATATAAATAATCTTTGGAAACACAAAACCTTTACTATTTTTCTCTTTGCCTGGTACACTTTTTAACCAATCTCATGATATTTTGAAATTAAAAAAAAAAAAAGTTTAAAAATATGAGATTTAAAAGCTGAAATTGTTGATTTTTAAGACTATTGATTTGAAGCATTGCATTTTACAAATGTCAAAATTAAATCTGTGATTTTTTCTTTTTTACTATTTTAATCCCAGACTATATTGGAGTGTAATTTTAAAAAGATTTTTCCTCTCTGCTACATGGAAATGACTCACTGTGTTTTTCAGAATAGCTGAAGATTTAAGCATCTGTCTAAAGTCCACATTGTGAAATTGCCTTAAAGCTATGAAGAATCATTTTCACCCACAAACTGAGAATAATATCTGTGAGGAAACCAGACACATTACTACTGAATGCAACTCAGTTGCTTAAAATTTTACTTTTGATGAATCAACATTTTTTTGGTAAAGATTTCTTTTTCTCTAAAAAGATGTTCAGTTAATTTTATTTTAGGACATGTCATGTAGTGTCATGTCATGTCTACAACTTCATTGACCCTGTTTGCTAAATCTAGTTTTACCCTTTTTAGTGATGGAAAGAGTAATATTTTGATAGTCATATGCATAAAGTATCCCATGAAACAAAATCAAGTCTAGGCTCACTTTCTTTTTCAAGCAGTTTTTTTCAACAATAGTTTGTGGGTTGGGTGAATGTCTTTGATGCCAGCAACATAAAATATTTTCCACAACTTGCACAGTTGGAAATCCCTTGTTAACCAGTACAGCTTTGATGAGAACAAATAGAAGGCAATGAAGACCAGCTTCTGTCTTGGAGATGTGGTATCAGAGGGGTCAGATATTCATCTTATGTTTGTAGAAAAAATGGGTTTCTATTTCTGGTTTTAAACTTTGACTTTACTCAATTTGGCTATATTCATGACCAATTAGAATTTATGGTACAGGCATACTCATTTGGTGTATTTTCATTTCTGAAATATCTTTCAAAACCTTGATTTGGCTTCTAGTTTAAACCTATTTTTCTTGGCAGAAAAATTTTGTCTCAATTTGTGATTTAGAATAGTCATTCATCTCTGTCATCTCAATTTTAAGTTTTTTCTTTATCTTGTGAAGTCTATCTGGATATATTTTGAATCTCATCCAGCTTTTCTTTATTCACTCCTCTTCTGGAGTGTTTATGTCTCCAACACATTAGAATTAAGGATAGAGCAGAATTACATACAAGAGCATAGAAGCGTTCAACTAATTTGTTTAAGCTTTTGAATGCATAGATACGTATTTGGGTTCTTTCAGGCAGTTTTCACAGTAGTAGCCTGAAGTGCATGACTTGAATAATTCTTGACTGTTTTTCAGATATTATCTCTTCTGGGATGGAACAGCAATGAGCACTACAGATTTTCCTAGTAGGCTCAGGGAAGATTGTTCACAATATGAATAAGTCATCAACATTCCACTGCAGGTAGAGCCAAAATACGTTGTCAGGTGGGTACCTTCCTAGATGCAAACCAAATTATTTTATGCGTGGTTAGTTACACAGTATATTTCTGCATTTACTTATGTTGCTATGCTGCATTTAGCTGACTAATGGCTCAAGAATTTTATTTGCAAACTTTATCCAAAGCACCTGCTCAAGGATTGCAAAAAAAATAAATAATTTCTATGGAATCAACAAAGAAAAATCAGCAAAAGCCAAAAAAAATTCAGCTACATAAAATTCAATACTTATTACAAAACACAATGATTTCTTAATAAAATCACTCTAAAGATATGGCCAAAAGACCAGTCATTAGGGAGAGCAGGACATTTGATGTACAACTCTCAGTGACACTTCAGGACAGATTTGCTGAGGTGAAGGTAAGGTTCTGGGGCTGTAGCCAACCCATCAACATGTCCTTGGGCAGCGTGCTGAGATGTGACATGGCAGTAACCTTACAGCTGAACAGTTGTGCTGACCATATTGAAGCTGGATCCATCCTGATGTTATCAGTGGACAGATATCATGGGATGGTTTGCCTCAGTGACAGGATGATAACATTTGAGCATATTTTTAAGTCTTTGACTTTTTGACAAGGCAAAACAATAGCTACCTTCCAATAGAACATGTTAAAAGATATATTAGTAAAACTTATTATTCGTAATTCTCAAACTGTTTCAAAATATATGCAAAATTAAAAACTTTATTTTTCTCATTTTCAGTCATCTTCAGTCATCTTCAGTCTCCTTCTGTGTGGTAATCTATACTTAAATATAAACAAATAATTTTATGCAGTAATAATTAACAATTGAAAGGAAGACTGCCCAGATATTAGCTTGCACAAGAACATTGACAGGGCTTGTAGGGAAGAATGGGAAAAAATATACATAGATTTATTTAAAAAATAGAATATTTTTTTTTCTTTAAGCTATGCTACTTTAAATAAAACTTGTACAAAGTACTTTTATGGCACAACCTACTGTACAAACAAATGTGTCTTTATTCACACACAGGCAATACCACAAAAATATCCCATGTTCAGAAGATGGAATTTTATAATTATTTCATTACTCTTAACTGAAAACTATCTATGTGAAAATTATAAACTGAGCAAACCAAAATCATTAAAGTATCAAGTGTACAAATAGAACAAAGGATGTAAGTCCTCTGCACGATCCTCTACTCAATGAGCTTAATGCTGTCATAATACTCCATCTGTTTAGAGTGACAACCGTATTAGATTGACACAATTGGAAAAGGAAGTGAACCTTATGCAGCCCAGCTGGCATACATTAAAATAGTTGACTTGATCTTAGCTCTTTAATATAAATTAGACAAACTTTGTGATTCATATTGGAGGAAAAGTATTTTCTCAAAAAAACCCTTAAACTCACTGCAGATGGTCTCATGTGGTAACAAGCTGATTTAACCAGTGAACACTTGACATATATCGTTATAAAAGAAGTTGTCAAATTTAATGAATGCCTTTAAAAGTGACAGTCATCCCCTCTGACTATAGTCTGGACTCAACCACAGAATAACAGAGGGTATCACACAAAATACGTTCTTTATTGACAACTTCTGTAAGGAGAGAACACCCAGAGCCCAGTCAGCTGATGGAGAAAATGAATTTTCTCACTTTAATTTGAAAATCATGCACATGACAGTTTTCAATATGTGTTTTCAGAATGACCAAAGATTTAAAATTAGCTGACATTTATCTGAGATGACCTTTCCAGAGCATTCTCAAAGCCCCAAATTTGCTGATTTTTTCCTCAAATGATTGCCTCTATTCAGTACTGTTATAATCCTGTAAAAAGTAAGAACAGACTAGAAAATGTCCTGATCTTGAACTGTGTTTGAACAAATAATCTCAGTGAACACAAGAGATTTTTTTAATAGGGAATATAAAATCAAGAGTATAAATCGGTCCTTCATTTGTTATTCCAAATACATTTCCATAATAGAAAATCAAGCTAAAGTCAGTAGCTTTGCTGCTATTTACTGTTCTAATGACATTTACTTTTTATTTTGATAGAAGGTATCACTGTGTCTGTACTGAAGGAAACCCATAACTGAATGGTTATGTGTGTTGTTATCAGTCTAAGTCACAGAGATACCTCTTGTAGATACTTGCATGGAGGCAATCATAAGACCTAGCTAAAATCACTTAAAAGCATTCTAGCTGATCTGCTCCTCAGGGTTCCACTCCACTCCTTTACAGTTTCATTGCTGAGAATTAATCCCTGTTTTGTTTTTCTATTCCTTTATTAGATAATGAATGCATTGATAAAATATCACAAAATTACCAGCTTTTACAAGATACATCCCTAAAAGAGTAAAATAACCTCTTCTGAAAAGGACAGGAGAATTCTGTTAAATGTATACTGAATGAAGTATTCCAAAAAATACAATTCAATCTTGGACTACTGGGAGGAGAGTTAGACCACATCTATATACTTCTAAAAGTATGCTTTATTATTCATTATTGATATTATAGGTGCTCTATATAAAATCTAAAAACATAGTAAATTTAGAAAATATTAGTTATAGTACAATGTGGTTTTCAAGTCTTAGAAAAAAATTTATGGTATGTGTAAGCATCTGAACAAAAAGGTTTTCTTCATTTTGCTTCTTTTTAACATTTCCAGTACTTACTTCTCCCTATCCTAATGCATATATTTTAAATCATTTGATGGCATGTCTCTTTTCACTCAAAAAAGTGCAGCCTTCTGAGAAGTATAACTGATAGGGCAGGATGCAGCTGCTTGAACTGTAATCAGTACAAAATGAATTGACCATGTTACATTAAATCTTGGTTCATCAGCTTGCATCAGCCCTAAGGTTTTGTCACTGATGTATGATAAATAATGAAATCTCTTGGATTTTTTGACCCTTTGCATTCCAGAATTGTAGCTTATATCATCAGCTAGAAAGGTTTCATGGTGCTTGCTTTAAGAAGCTCCTTTTCAGTATACTTCTGTCTAAATAAAATTCCTCACTATGGAATATTAGAAATGCATTTTTACTTTTTTACTTGAAATTTTTATGGTGTTATTCCATTTCTCGTGCTTGAAATTATATATCCAATATGTTGTGTGTTTATGTTTTGGAATTTAATTCCCTACTGACTAAAGAACTAAACTAGTTGTCAGCCAATTTTCTGACTACTAAAAAGTTAAAAAGTTAAGAGTACTGAACTTCAGGGAGATTTTATTTAATTGAAACAAAATTTCAGGACTGAATTCCAGGTAATTACATGTTAAAATATTTCAAATCCCTGTGCAAATTTAAATACTGTGAATAAAATCCACTTATTTTTCTTAGTCTTCTATATACACACATTTAAACTCACACAAAATTATTGTCTGACCAGTACCATACTTTTTTTTTTTCCAATTTAAACAAGAATATAATCTCTTTTAAATCTTTATTTTGGAATCATATGAATACCGCAAGAACTCTTAAAAGAGATACCTATGCACTCCACTGATTTATCATGTACTGCATGTACTATAAATCCACTGATTTAGCATGTGCTAAGATTACATGGGCTGAAGCACGAGCATACAGACTGTCTCTAATCTGGTTTCAAGACAGCCCATGGCAACTAAGCATACTGCAAACATCAAGTTGCTGCTACATGGCCTACTTATGGGAAGAAGACTTACACATATCTGTATTTTCACAGTAATCTATCTTTTGCTCTCGTTAAAGTTTCGTAAGTAACATTATGCTTCCAGGAGTTTCCTTTGAATTTGAAACAACAACAACAACAACAAAAGAATAGTAAAACGCCACTGTCATAATTTAGCATTTGCTTAGATATTTAAAATTTCTACTCTACCTAAATTTTATGTCACGTGATTAAAAAAACTGTACAAGCATGTATGAATTATGAATCATAGAATCACAGAATGGGTAAGGTTGGAAGAGACCACTGGAGGTCATCTGGTTCAAGACCCCTGCTCAAGCAGGTTCTCCAGAAAACAAAATAATAATAATCCTTTTCCACTAGTGGAAATTGAATAGACAGAAGAAGTAAAGGGGGGGGGGGGGGAGAATTCTCAGTACCAATCTACTTTGATTTATAAATTTAAGTGTAAATTTATCATCCAGATCCCTCAGAAAATGTGCAAGATCTCCAGTTCTGTCTTGCTTTCCATAAACTGAAGCATTATAGAAACAGTAAATATCATCGACAACTGACTATCAACTCAAAGAAATCTAGTATTGGACATGAACATATGTCATGACCAACAATATTAAAAACAGCCCCAAAGACTGAGGAATTAGATGGCTATCTTTATTCTCAGTTGATTGGGAGACAAGGGTCAGGTTCCTATTCCCACTTGTGAGCATACGTGGACATTGCTCAGCAGCTCCCTGGGTGGGGAAGGTGACACCAAATAAATCCATGCACAAACATTTCAAAGTAGTTAGATAGGCTGCATGCCTGTGTAGAACAGAGGAGTTTCAGGATATTAAAAGTTAGGAAAGGGTAGATTAATTAAGCCTGGGTTTAGGTGGAGTGCATCTTAGTATTAGAAACAAAGCAAATTACTGCAATCATTGGGTGGAATGTTTGAGCGGAAACATAAAATGTTTTCAGAACATGTGCTCACCAAAGGGAAAATTTCTCTGGCAACCTAAGCAATGGACCCGTGACATTCATCACACTGGTTCTTTTTCACCTACTACATTGTATTTTTTGAGTTAATATTAAGTAGGAAAAGTGGGTCACAGAGTGGAATGTTTGCACTAAAAGAAATTGTCATGTAAGTAACAGGAGATTATTTGCTGTAGTCTGAGGTCAGCATGCATCTTGCTGAAACAGCTCAGAGTGTTTTATAGCTGCTTTTGTACCTGGCATATTTTTATTTTATAATTTTATCAATGTACTACATTGATATAATGATTCTTGAACAGCTTTTTTATCTCTAAGCATCATACACCTGTCCAAATTTTCCACTTACAGGGAATACTAATTATGCTATGAAATTAACAAAAATCTAAGTTATCTTATCCAGTGAAAGTTCAATAGCACTTGCAAAGCAGATCCTGGCAGCATCAATTTGCAAAATTCAAGTAGTGCAAAATCAGCTTCCATCTGTTAGGATAGATAAAGCAACAGTTAACACATTGAAAAGATTAAGTGGGTATATTGGCCAACATACTGTAATTACAAGTCCTAAAAAAAAAAAAAAAAAAGGGAGAGAGAGAGTGAGAGAAAAGGAAAAAGCACCACAAAGTGAACATGGCCTCCTCAGCTGAGGAATATTTCTCCAGGTCAGGCAATGAATACATAAACTAAGGACTCATCTATCTATTAGTTTGCTGGTATCTATTTTTCCAAAAGATATTTTTCTTCATATAGAATATATAATATTAATTTAGAATAAACATTAAGTAGAAAATAAACTGATTACAAATGTTGAATATCTGTAACGATTAAAAGCTAGCATTCTGAACTACACTTTTGTGTATAGGGGATATCAATCTGAACCTTCCATATTGTTTCTAATACAGAACTCTTGGAAGCTGAATTTTAGCCATATGGTAAATCTCCACCACCCTAAAAAGGTAAAAAATAGGTCAGACCTGCATGAGGAAAATCTATCGAAAAAATCAAGTCCCTAGTAGTTTCTTTAGCTAGGAGATGGTCTAAAAGTTTTTGTGGCATCAGAAAACTTACATAAGATGTTAAAAATACTAAAATGGAGAGGAAAAAAATATAGGTGAGCATCTCATAAACAAGATGGTGTCTTCTAGCTGATGCAGGATACTACAGTGTCGTAACAAGACATTTTTGCAATCTACAAGTCCTTAAAAATATTTAGCAGACATGTGTAAGTAAAGAGAGTCTCTATTTGAATATTTATACTACTCAGGGTTATTGCCTGACTCCGCCACTGATAGGAGCTATAAACACACAGTGCATTTATTAGTGTTATGATGTGCCAGCAATATGTGTATTTATATGGAGGCATTTGTCACGATCTGCTCATACAAGCGGGGTTTGTGATGGTTCATTTTAGGGATCTCAGAACGCAAAACACACAGCGGGGGACAAACTCAGTTTACTCAATCACAAATGCACCTTTATTTAGTGCAAACATATGCGATAGTGGGGAGAGAAAAGAGAATAGTAAGAAAGACAGAAAAAGAGGGAATGGGGATTATAGCTACCCACTTGGAGGGTCGAGTCCTTGAGGCTTTTGAAGATGCCTATAGATGCGAGTTTTTCCAGTGGGGTGGTCACAAAAGTGAGCGGGGGTCTCCAGGGTTTTTATAGGTAACTGAAGAGAGGGGCACAGAGTCAAAGCAGGAACCACCTGATTGAAGGTTGAATGCTCAGGAACAGGCTGCAAACCGTACCTTCATCACGGACAGACCAGTTTGGACAGGTGGCCTGGGCTTGGTCCCTTGTGCTATTGTTCTTGCATTCTGTTCTCATGGGGCTGCATGCCAGTCCTCTGAGGCTTGGCAAGCGTTTCATCTCAGCCAGGCCAAGGACCCCTTTCAGAATCTGAGGTCTCAGCCCTCAATCATTGGAGACAGTTGTGAGGCATATCACATCCTTGGACAGACTCTGACAGCATTACAACATTTTGCATCCTATTTCTTCAAGGAGAATTTGAATAAAAGTTTTTGAGATCCTAATAGAAGTGGGATACATACATCACGGAATTTTGGGACAGGACAAATGGTCAATTATCTGAACTGCAGTGTTAAAAAGGTTGGACATGATGAAAACTTCATCCTTGCTCAGAAAGGAACTTAAATAAGAACTTGATGACACTTTAGGCCAAAGATGTTATACAAATGTCTTTAGCCCAATGCAATGTAAGTCATATGCTTTATGAAATACTAATTAAAAAGCAGTAGTAATATTGGATACCTTGGAGAATCTTTCTGTTTCTAGATCTATTTATTCCAACTTGAAGCTGTTGGTTTGTTAGCATTCTTAGTTCAAAATCTTGGAGCCCTTGTGTGCAGTTTTTTGCTTTGGAGTAATGTTTAGTTAGAATAGAGGGATGGTTTCCCTGAAAGCTTGAAACCCTATGGTAAGACTAAAATGCAATGATTTTAAAGGAAATACAGGTAAACCATGGCAATCATCACAATTGAACACTATTCAGAATTGTTTGATCATTGTCAAATTTGTCAATAGTATCATGAAGAAGAGCTAGAAAGAAGAGCTGCAGGAATGAAGATTAGCTTTTGTAAATCTTAAAAAGAGAAAACATGTAATTATGGGAAAGAAATTTCAAGGTACCCACTTTAAAACTAGACTGAAAAGAACATATAAAATAATTGAAAACAAAGTCTAGAATTTAAAATATTTTATGTTAAAATGTGACAGATATGTGGAAGGACATAAAAGGCCTTAGGTTTCATGTACAAAGGACGAAGACATGAAAATATCTGAAGTACAATTCTGGATATGAAGCAGGGAAAGATTGTAGCTGTTGAGACTAAAGGAAAGGATTTGGTCATGACAAACAGCAATTGTGAATCTGAAAAACAAACTTAGCCAGGAACATAAATGCAAAAATTATAAATGAGACCTTAAATCAAAAGGATCTTTAAAATGTAGGTTTAGTTTTGACAGGAAGATCTCAATGGATGTCCCAGAAGGAGGAAAATGTCTTTTAGTGGCTGATCTATGTTAAAGCAACACATCCTTTTCTATTCTATCCCCCTTATCTCTTTGCCCTTATTTGTTAGGACTCTCCTGGATCCTACAGCTTTACAGCTGGGAGGGTTATTTTTTTAATTAATTTCTCAGACCCTGAGATAACACTAGAGCTGTTGAAGTTCGTAGCACAACCCAGATCCTTTTGGGCAACTTCATTCTGGCAGCTGTGATTACTGAGAGTATAGCAAAAACTGCACTGGCAAGTGATGCTTCTCTTAGCTATAGAAAAGGACTGGCAAACATCATAGGAGTGTTCATTTTTCTATGTTTGTGACAAAGGAAATGAGAACTGAACTTTTGTTTTTAAACCACAGCTATTAGTTGTGTCTATTTTAAAGTACAGTAAAAAGTAATCAGTTAAGCATTATTATTAGCATAAAACAAAAAAATTAAAAATTTAGATTCTTAATTTATTTTGAGTTTGTAAGTTGGAAGAGAACTCAAAGGAAATCTTTGAAGAAGAAGGCTTTTAAAGACGAAAATGTTTCATCTCAAAAGCACTAAAGCATAAGATTTATTGTACAGCTGTTTCTGTTTCTTTGTGAGAGTTCATTGAAACATGCTATAATAAGTTAGTGATTTTGTAACTGTTCTTCTGTGACTGAAAACATTACTGCAAGAAAGATGAGTATGGTCAAGTGTTGCTAGGATGAGAGCGGGTTGCCACCATGTTCTTCTGCACTCCAGGACAACATCTAAGGAACTTCTCTGCTGAAGAGGACGCAGTAAAATTACAGAGAGAAAAGGGTGAGTCACAGGGAAAACGAAAGTGCAGAGAGTTGAGAGAAAATACATGCAGGCAGAAAATTGGAGACAGGAGAAAAAGCTCTGAAGGAGCAGAAGATCAGCCAAGGCTGCAGATGTGAGATTCAATTTAGTTTGAGAACAAAACTGTGTCAGTAGGAAAACGAGAGGACAGATTTACACTGGAAGATGTCAGTCGGGTCACAGCATGTACTTCACAGTGAAAACAGACATATTCAAAATGTCTGTTGCTCTGGGTCAAAATATTTTGCTGGTAACAGATTATTTTGTAAGAATACAGTAACATTTTGAACATCAGTTTTTGAATTGCCACCTGCTTTGGATATTTTTATTTGACTATGCAGCCTCCCCGTAAGCTGTACTGCAGATAGACGGGTCTACTGGACATTTTATCAATCTACTCTCATGGTTATGGGAAGACATGAATATTTTAAAATCCTTAGTTTGAAAGACATTGAACTGGGGATTTAATGCTAATAGGCAGTTATAGAGTTCTTAGTGGAGAATCCAATTGTCCCTAATTAATCAGTTCCAAAAACAGTACGAAAATAGTTCAAAACTTAAATGGAAATCTACATGAAATTCAATTACACAAAATGTCAAGCAAAATATTAAGAGAAATATTTGTGCTCGAGATGATAGATATTTTTGAACGGTGAAATTCTCCATGAAGAAAGTGTCTTCAAGTAAATATTTTTTTTCATAAAATACTGAAGTACGTTACAAATTTTGACAAAATAATTTGAAAAATAAAATTCAGTTTGATTGAAAATAGAAATTTTAATTTATTTCTCCAATTAATATTTTTACTCTAATGTAGTTCTCATAGCATTTCTTATTGATGAATATAACAACAGTTGCATTATTATTATTAATAATAATAGTAAAAAATGTCATTTACTTTGAGTGGCAGGAAATTTATCCTTTTTTCTTTGTCTTGGTTTCTTAACACACAAGGCATGTGTGGTCGCAACATGTGGTTATGTCTCTTTTCCAAGCACAGTCACAGCAGTGCTGCAACCTGTTGGTGAGTTTCAACTGTGTTTCACAAACACCTTCAATGGACCCAATGGTGTACAAAAATAGGGTGCAAAGACTGTGACTAAAACATTCACCTCTCGGGATTTTCTTAGTTTCTCATGCGGTTTCTGTAGCCTCTGCCAAAATCATAGTAGAATGATGGTTACAGCAAAATGAAAAGGGAACTGTACATGCTCTGAGAAGTCCTTTCCTTCCTGCATATAGGATTTCCATGAAAACTAAAGCCATTATTTTTTCCTTCACATCTTCCTCACCTTGAAGCAAAATGCTTCTCATATCTCCTCAACTATATTTCCACACTCTGCTACTTTGTTCATCTTTGAAGGACGCAAAGCAGATCTGCTGGTTTGAGATTTCCTGTCATTAATTTCTCCTGAATATCCTAAAGCACATTTACTGACTCTATATTAACCTTCCTTTGTTTTTGGATATTTTGTTCCTGTCACTGTTCTTATGATGAGACAACATATCATCCTCCTGCCCATCTGCCTCTGATCTCTGTAGTTCTCTAATCGGAGTATTTCAGGTGTAGCCAGAGCACAGTGAGCCCTCCAATCCCATTTAGCAATGTGCAGAAGGAGGGTATTTCATACAGATGCAGCCTTGCAGCACTGATTCCATTTTCTGCCTCCTCCACAATCCTGACAGGACATGTGAGTGGATCACCTCTGATATGTGTCTTACTGGAGATGATGGGATACCTGAATAAAGAGTCCATTTTAAAGGACTTTCTATTAATAAGAAACCAAATAAAGCAAAATAATTGAAACACTTTGTCATGGCTTTGTTTCTTCCAAATCATCAGATTTGCCTTCTCCATAGAATGTGCTGATGTTCCTACTATAAGATATGATGAAAGTCTTCCTTTTCAATATGACCTGAAATACCAAGGCAAGAAAAGGTATGGGAGCAAACTGTCTGATACAAAGCAAGACCTGATGCCACACTACCTATGGTATCCAGTCACAAAACACCTTGAGATCACTAAAGTCGAAAAATGGCCAAGCATCTCATCAGAGACTAGAATTCTCCAGTTTTCTATCTCATGGAGTTCTCTCCCATTTTCACCTTTCTTCTTTTCATCTGAGTATTTCTCAGGAAGGCAAAAGATCCTGTAAATAAATTTTCATGGATCACTTTTGAAATTACAAAATCTGAAAATTTGGGAACAAGAAAATAGGAATGATTATAGTCTAAGTGACTCATTGGTAATTATCTTTGGTACTAAATAATCTTTTAAATTGTGAAGGCAACCTAAATAAAGTGACTAATATGTGCAAAATTCAACTATTTAATTTGATTAAATAGCAATAAAGATATGGATGCATTAGTCTATTTTAATATGTTCTTTAAGTTGTAAGCTATTTTTGTCTTTATATATCGCAGCTTTCAAACAGAATTGATTTCAATCATTAATTGTATGCATCCAAAAAAGTATAGAAAAAAGTATATGATAATGCATTTTGAATTACTTGAATACTTCTGTCCTTTATTTCCACCACCATCCTCATCCTTACTCAGTGACTTTTTAATAAAGCTGAGGCAATGCATTTTACTATTGATCTGCGTGATAATTGCTCCCTCATTTTTATGTCTGTTGTGCTAGTTTTAGGATAAGCTGAGGTTTGCAGAGGATGGCTGAGGTATACCAAGCTGCTGAAAATCCATTGCAATTTATAATTTACCATCAGCCTCAGAAAGTTGAAGAAGAATATGGGAATCACATCCGCAACAGCCACATGGCCCATACAGCTACACCAAATGACGCTATAAGAGTATCAAGTAATTAATGCCTCAAAATGGACATAGCTTAAATGCCTAAATAGCCTCATATTAGAATATCTTTAGCTGCTTAAGTCAAAGAATATAAAGATCCCGACACCTATTGGCACATAGCATTTGCATTGTCTCACAGTCATATATCACTTCCATGAATACTCCAGAGACGTGAGAAGCTGCTGAAACTGTCTGATAGAGTGGTCTGAAGGAAATGCAAAATAATTGACACTACATTCTCTTTTCTTGCAGAGTTTTTCATCAAGAAAAGGTTGTCTGTCTTGTTCAGCATGGTAGCTCACAGTTTTCTCCATTGCCTATTATTCTTAGGAAAGACTGGCCTTCCTGACCTCTGGAGAAAACACTTATACACCCAACTGAAGAGAAAACAAACCTTTTAACTGTGTCCTCTTCCAGCTTAAAAGTCAGTAAGTTCAAGGGAACAGAAGCTAGTGTAATTGATTCTTTTCTCATAACCCTTTTCTTTGTAAGTTTGCCTTTCCCTTAAGGCCTCAGTCAGGTTAGGAAGATTTTTTTTCTGTAAAGTAACTTTAAACTCAACTACTACGCTATCAAGACAACTGTTTATAAACCTAGTGGTGCCAGGAAGATGCTTGTCAGTGAGCCATCCATGAATTTAGAGAGGACAATTGGAAGGGGACTTTGGCCTCTCAGAAGTCATAACAGTGGTACATACTGGTGCAAAATGTACTCCAGTCAACATGACACCAATTCTATCTTCTCTGATTTAATGAAAAGGAAATGCAGTTCATAGCAGTGGAAAGGAGAACCAGAGAAAATTAATCTTTTTGATTCTTTCCTGTCTTCATTATCTTTTTCACTTAAGCTGGGCAAATCAACTATGCTCCGTGTCAAAACAGGATTAAACAAATTTTCCGTTGAGATACCTGACTGTAATGAAGAGGTTTCCTGGTATTTCTATAGGTCTCTTATTGTAGAATGATAGAACATCCTGAGTTGAAAGGCACAACAAGGATCATCTATTCCAACTCTTAGATCTGCACAGCTCAATTCAAGAATCACACCATGTGTTTGGGAACACTGTCCAAACAGAGAAACAGAAGCAAATCTCTTGGTGCAACCAAAAAGTGTTGTTGCAACAACACTAAGAGGCTGTCAAGAGGCAGTAGAAAACTCCATGTTTCTGTTCCGTAATATAAAATCTTTTTTGTGCACCTGGAGTTCATTGAAGAGGATGAGAATCAGCAAAAGTGGCAAAGAATCAGCATATGCATCTCCATGACACTGCCACTTCCCTCATCTGATGGTAGTTGTGCAATATTTCCAAAAGGAAATGATTGTAACAGGCTACCTGTCAGACCACAGTTTCTTGTCCAAACTAAGGTGGGAGAACCTTGATGTCCTACTGTGTATGTCGCACAGTTGCTTTGATTTAAAGTTGTTTGGGATTTGCGATCAGAAAAGATGGTGCTTGTACTGTGCATTGATATGGATGAAAAGTTTGCTCTGTTATAGCAATCTTTCATCTATATGGAATACTAAATAACCTATCAGCACAAACACATGGTTAAAAAGCAGGTTAAAAAGGTTTTATAAAGAATGTATGGTTTTTTCCAACACCCTCTCCTGACCACCAAAGGACAATATTCACACACTGCATCCAAATATGGGTAGCTTATATGGCTGTACAGCTTTACTGAAAATTAATTTGGTATAGCCCATGAGTTAAAACACAGGATTTATTTGGAATTTTGCATTGGTAATTGACTTCCTTAATTTCTGAGTGTTTTTATACACTCATTGCAAATTTCCTCCTGATTTTATATGTGTTTGTATATGTATAACACTTGTCATATTTCAGTGTTTTCTTCCTTTCAATCACTGTAGATGAACTTTTAAAAGCATTCATATAAAAAACCCCAATAAATAATCAATGTTGGGAAAAAACAATCTTGTGCTAAAATTTTGGAGTATTTTGTCTTGTTTGCAAGGTGTTAGAAGCAGCAACAAAGTGAAAAAACAAACAAAAAAAAAAAAAAAAAGAAAGGCTGAAAATGAGAAATACATTGGCAGAGACTTTTAAAATAATAAGTACACAGCAGGGTGTGGGCCTACACTACTGCCTAATAGTTGTTAATCTGAATAAATAATATGTTTTTAATCATCAAGTGGCATTTAATTAACCTGCAATAACTGGCTTATTAATTCTCAATTAAATCATTATTTGAAACACTTAATTTAAATGTGAATGATTATATCTTCTGCTACCTCCTATAAGGTAGCTCACTATTTGCTATTAATTGTAGGTTAAAGTTTGGCATTTGCTCTTCCTCCATGAACATCAAGGATAGGTTTAAAAGCTTCATGCTGTTTGTTAATTTAAGTAAACCAGAGGAGCAAAAGATGGGGAACTCAGAAAACAAAACAACCCAATTACCATACACTCCAGTAGTACAGTATTATTTATTTACACTTAATCTCACACTTTACAAGTGTTCAAGGCCAGAGACTCAGCTAGAGGAAACCGATAACATTGACTTCAATTAAGTCACTTACGAAGATATTACACATTTTGGTTTGTACTTTTGGGGTATTGTTTTATTTTATTTGGATTTTTCTTTGATTTTGGTTAAATATGGGAAATCTGATAAGTTTTACCTAAGAGTCAGAAGCAAAAATTAATCCCTGTTCTGATGCCTTAAGCTTTAGCTTTAGCTTTCGTATTTGCAGATTCTATGTTACCTAGGGATGTAGCTTTGAGCCTCATATTAAGTGTCAGTAAGCTTTCTTCACAGGGTAGGTAGACAAAACAAATTCCTTTTTGCTGAACACCAAGGACAACTCTCAGGCCCGAAAAACATAAACCATGGTGGACTGAAGGGAGGAACAAGAAGGATGGGACCTCACAACCTGAAGCTGTAATTGTACAATTAAACCCCAATATGCAAATGGACTAAAACTGATAAAAATGTAAGACCTCGTGACCGGGCGGGTTTTTTTGGTGTAGTGTTTGTAATGGACTCGGGGTGCGACCTTGGTCAGGCTTCGGTCCTGTTCAAGGTGGATCCTGGAGGCCTTTCAATAAATACCTGTTTTATTCTCTAGCTCTGTCCAGTCTCTGTTTCAGGTCAGCCTTCTAGGCAACAGTTCCAGGAAGCTTATGGTCTCAAGTACAGGAAAAATATTCTGGTCCTGTGGTGAGATGTTCATCCTAGTATCAAAAGAACTTTTATTAGTAATTTGAACAAAATCAATGACCTGTAACTGGGAGTAGAGGAAACTGGGCAGGATAAAATATGGCACTAACAAGAAAGACTTCGAAGGGTTAGTCAGAAAGACAGATTTTACCGATGAAGGATCATCTTCTTACATATCCTCGGTGAAGAAGGACACCTTCGGTGATGACTCAGAACCTCTCGTTATGAAACATTTCCTTTGTGGAAAGTATTCCCCTCCTCTGATCAAAGAAGATACTTGTGAAGTACAATTTTCCTGAGATAAGATTAGTCTTTGGCTATTTGAAGAAAGCTAAAGAAAGCTATTTGCAAACATAAATGTTGGAGAGCTCCAAAATGGAATTAAACTACATTTCAAGATGATGTACAGCTTTATTCCATAAACTCCTTAAAGCCTAGCCAACATAAATAAATATCCATTTTCAAACACTACGGAAAACCTAAGTTATGAACAGGTAAGGGTATTGTGTAACTTTTAGCAGAGATTCCACCAAAGAAGTGTATTAAATAGCTATGATAATGAGCTTGCATAGTAGAACCTATTTCTTGCATTCATAGGACATGAACTCATTAGAGGAATTTATATTCTATGTAAGATGAAGTAAATACTTGCACCCAAACTGGAATTCTTTCTACTTATATTGTATTTTATTGTGTTATCAAGCCTTTGCTTTTACATTTCTTTCACTTTTCTCAGTTTTTTGATCTTCTCTTTTTCTTTCTTTAATTTTTCTATTCTAGTAAATTACCTTTTTTCATTTTCCAACCAAGATGTTTTTCAATTTTTTTTTTTCCCTGGCAGTATAGGATATTTGCTCCTACAACAACCACTAACATGCCAGAAAAATATCCTAGTTCTAAACTAAAATGACTGCTTTTCTGTTATACAGAGGGGGAAAAAGTTAGAAAAATAGTAAAGAGATTTAATGGATATGATAGAACAAACATGATTCAGAAGTTTTCTTCAAAGTCATTAATTGATGCAGGAATTAAATTAGACACTAATTAAAAAAAATCTAGTGAAAGCTATGCTATTCTTCCTCCTCCCCAATTTGTTTCTCTTCCTTACAGATCCTTGCCCTCCCAGAAGGTGGTGCAGAACTGCAGTATTCAGATTCATTTCAAGACACCACCCTTCCTTTAAAATGGAAGGAAGTAGAGGGGTAAAGGGTAAACAGAGATGTACCTGAGTGTCCCTGAGAGGAACCTTTAGGCCTTCTATTTTCATCCAAAGTATTTCCATCTTTATTTTTTCTGTATTATTGCTGCAACCAATACCTATATAAACAGGGTATTTTCTTGTTTCTTGCCACTGGAAGCTTTTCCAAGAGCCTCTTGCTTTCAGGCACAAGATGCAATCACTGAATACTAAACTTCCAATAAGAACTACTCAGTTTTCTGAGGTGATGGGGTTAGAGGAGATAAAAAACCTCACCAGTAGAAGCCTGTATCCTAATTTCCATCAAGGGATACTTTGAAACAAGTTCAGGTATTTTATTACTAGCATTTCTCTGCACTAATGTAGCATTTCACAGAGTTTCTGCAATAACTGTCATTGGGTCTTCTCATAAGAGCCCTATAATAGTCATGAATATTTCTCAGGAGAGCCAGATAGACTCTGAAAGGCATATATTAGCTATCATAAATGAATAATAAAATGTAGAAAGGACAAGCCACCATGAAAATGGCAAACAAATATGATGACGTGTGTGTTGTACATGAGTTAATTGTCTGAGTTTTGCATTTACAGAAATCTCAGCTGTTTTCTGCTGTGCCAGAAATATTTATGGAAGAGGAAACATCCTCTGGACAGTTAAGACTTTTTGCAGAAAGTATGAAGTAATTACAGAGTGGAAACCTGCCACCACTGTTCTGTGTGTACTTCTTATGCATTTTCTTAAATTGTTTGCTGCAATGACAAATTCTGGAAGTTACAGTCCAAGCATCATCTTTGTCCTGCCAGATGGTGCAGATAATTCTTACTTCAGCATAAAAACCAAATCAGGGATTTCAAAAATAAGTTAACACATGTGGATAGCATAATACTGCACTTCAAAGTTTCCTTTGAGCCTTTAAGAGCCTCCCTTTGCCAGTACTTTGACAGAGTAAGAATATTTGTGAGACACCAGGTTTCCATAATGGCAATCAAAATTTTGATTATCTTGATTCAAAAGTTTTCCATTTCTTCCTTCATAACTTCATCAACTTCAGTCGCACAATGTATGGTGTAGCACCCCACACAACTTAGGAAGTCGTTCTACTCTGTAAGTAGTCCCAATTAAAATCAAACTCATTGCATTTGCAATGAAGTCTTTAGCTTTAATTATGCTGTGATAACCAGGCTTCTTAGGGGGATAATATAGCTTCATAATCTTGAAAAGACAGCCAAAACAGACGTCTATATACAGAAAATGTATACAAAAAAGTAGAAAGGCAAGAAAATTCAGATTGCATCAGTGTACAGATCTGAGTAGTAAAAGTCTTGAAATCTGAGACCTGAAAGAAGTTAATCTTTTTCTCTATGCAAGGACCGATATAGGAGCTTCTATTTCAAAACAGTTGTATATGTCAGCATAAAAACACTGACAATAAAGTATATTGCCAAGTAGAAATACGCTAGGATTGTGTCCATAGAAAGTAAGAGGAAGTTTGGATAATAGTGGCTCAATATTCTCCAAAAATGCTTTGCATCCCCAATTCAGTCCTTTTTCCATTTTTGCACAAACTAAAACCTGACCTTAATGTAACACAATCAGCTTCTAAAGGCTGATATATTCCTTTTTCCTCAGCTTTTCATAGTAATCTTAACATGTTTTAGTAAATCGAGAAGACACTGTAGCCATTTGAAGTATAGGATGGTTATAGAGAGCAAGCACCAATGTATGTTGAAGACTGTTCCTTATATTGTTCACTTAGATTGTGTTATGAGCATGAGGTTCTTTGAATAGACAATGCCACAAAAAAACCCTAAATGACACAGCCCAGCTCAAAATTTCCTATATTGTTTGTACCTGAAGGGGAAGGTCTTGAACTTAGAAAACCTGCTATTTTGATTGTGGAGTTTATTTTTTTCCTGTTTTCCTATTTATGAATATTACTTTCTCTTGAGTATTGTTCATCTTAAAAAATAGGGGTAATTGAAGTCAAAACTGTGTTTAATTATGTGTGTAATTTACTGATATTTAGATATGTTTAACCTCATGCTGTGTCCCTGGCTTCTTTTATGAAATTGAAGGCACAGTTGTACAGAGGTGATTTTTGTTGGATGTGAATTATTTTTTTAATGGTACATTAAGCCCTGGCCCTACATTGATAGCAAGTTACATGAATGTGTTTTTATACTGAAAATTACTGTCAGTAGCCATTTTGTTTTCTGACTCATAGATTTTGGTTTCCCTCTTCAGAATTAAATTTTCCTTTTTTTGACTGACACAGAAGGTAGCAAAGAGACAAAAAAATGGGACAGAGATGGTTTACAGGAGCATGTGAGCTGATTAAATGTCCCTGATCCTTACTAAATGGCCTGAAGCTGAGTCAGGGGAGGTTTTGGTTGGATGTTGGGAAAAGGTTTTTCACCCAGAGGTGGCTGGGCACTGGAACAGGCTCCCCAGGGAAGTGGTCAGCTTCAGCCTCACAGAGCTCAAGAGTTTGGACAACGCTTTCAGGCACTAGGTGTGACTCTTGGGATGTGCTGCGCAGGTTCCAGGAACTGGACTCTGTGATCTTTGTTGGTCCCTTTCAACTCAGCATATTGTGTGATTCTGTGTTTCTATGATTCTATGAATCTATGATTTAAAGAGAATAACTTTTTACAGGACTGGACATTCAGATGGACAGGAATGAAACTCCACAGCAATAAAAAACACACAGATTTCAGAAAAGTGAGTTGAATTTGCATTTATTTGTCTTTTCATATTGTAAAGTAAGTGCCCAGTTCCTGATATCATCTCCTCTAACATTAAAAAAGCACCATTACACAGGCTGCACTTTTCTTGTTCTACTTCTAAATAAGTTGACTGCAACATGAGATACTTAAATGTTATAATTTGACCTGTAAAAAGTGAAGTTTTAAGTTGGATGCTTGTAAAGATACCTGATTTTCAAAAATAACAAGAACTTTCTTATTTCAAGATTGTAAAGGGAAAATAAAAGATATAGGAGAAAGCCATGAGGATTCCATAAAAGGTATTATCTGTCAGCTTTTCTGACTACATTGTTTAGTGAAAGCTCCAGTTGTAGGGTGAAGATTAGCAGGGAGAATCTGATTCTCTTTGCTTGCTCTGCATTTTTGTATGCTGGTGAAATCAAGGGCTGCATAATTAGACCAATTTAGCATAGGTATCAAATCTGTAATATTGAGTGTCTAAATTATGTATGCTGATTCAGTCTATATTGAGAAAATCTATAGGGAGAAAAGATAATTATTAACATGTTTGAAAAATACTAGACAATAATATTTGAAACTTTTAGTCAATACCTTATATCATATCAGAAAGTTTTATTCAGGTACCTAGGATCAACATTTCAAAAGTAAAAATCCTGAGCTCAGGTATTTAAATTCATATTTAGCTTTTAGGCTTACTGTGCAACAAAGAAATCATATTTATGTAGTTTCGAATCTAGACAAGATGATCATAAAACCAAAGCATACTTATTACTCTTGCAGTCTTTCTCTGCTTTTATAATTATTGCTATCCATCTGCAGACATGCTCCTCTATTTTGGGTATTATGGTTAAATAATATAAAACTACATTATTACTTATGTTCAGAATGATAAATAGATGGAATCTGTTCTTTTTAAAAACTTTTCAGAAATGCCTATGCAATTTGGAGAGGACAGTTTGTGAAGAAACAGACGCTTGGAGATCACAAAGGCACAATCCATATGTCTGGTTTGTATTATGATGTAGAGCACAAACATACTCCTCCGACCAAATAAATTCATGTGTGTCATTTATATTAGGGAAGGAAAAAGTATGTCCCATTCTTACTGAATATTTCAAATATACTTAGAAATTTTATCTTGAAATAATATAAGGATATTTACATAATTCTTTTTATAAGCAATAAAATGATTTTAAAAAAGAATTTGTGTGTTTTTTGTCTGGATGTTGTCCTTCTCTTATTTATCTTGGGAAATCTCTGCATATGTGAAGCAGATAAATTAGTGGTGTCCATATCCAAAAAACTCCACAGATATGATTTCAAGAGAGATACCTTGGAGGAATGGGCTTAAAGAAAAATTACTTCATTTGCAAGTGGCATGTTATGTTTGTCTGTGCACTAAAGGATCACATATTTATTTATTTATTTATTTATTTATTTATTTATTTATTTATTTATTTATTTTAATTCAGGGCCTACCTGTTTCGTTTAGGAAAGCTAAAATTCATACAGATATATCAGTGAGTAAAAAGGACTTTACTTCCTTGTATTTTGATGTTGATGTCAGTCTACATAGTGTTCAGTAATTTTTGCTCCTTAATTCCTTATTGTCAAAGGTTTTAAAATAATGATAGAACATTCTTCACATTTCAAATGCAAAGAATCAGTCTTTGGTAGGAAAGTATCTTGGAATTCTGATTGGTTTGTTTCAAAAACATTCACAGTTTAATGATCTTATATCTGTTAGGTAAAAACGAAATTCTGAAATGGCTTTGGGATGCTACACCTAAAAGAAAAAAACTCTCTTGTTTGTTCTGTGTAATAATCTTGGAATGTTGCATCTACTAGTCACAGATCCAAAATACGATGGCTCTTGCTTTTCCTGGAAAAGCAATGCTTTTTCATTCTGTTAAAGAGACAGGGTCTCTAAAAAAGGGGTTTTATAGTGAAAAATTTCACACTGGTTGTGAATATGTAGTATTAAATTACATACTTTGCTTATTTGACAGGCAAGAAAAACTGAAGCAACACTAATTTTTTCTTCAAATTTAGGACCTCACAAACACAAAACCAGATTTTTTTCCCTTTTTATGGGGGGGTGGGGGATGAGGGTGGGGGATACGGTTTTCCATGGCTCTTATTCACCCTACTGATTTTCTGTTTTGGAGGATTTCATAGTTATGCCTTAGACTGAAGAGTACCTGGAGTTCTCACTTATTCCAAAACAGGCATATTTTGTGTGAAATGGCAGTCAACAGAGCCCTTTTATTTTTTTTTCCCCAGTTGTATTTTGCAAGACACTCTAGAAGCATATGCATTATTCACATCCTAGATATGTAGATATTTGTCAGACCAGGGAAGGGAAAAGTATTTTCAAGGGCTAATTTTTGTCTATATAGGCTAATTTCCCTAGAGTCCCTTAGAGTCAGTAGAGGACGCTATTACAATAGTACCCTCTAGGGAAAGGTTCAGAGCAGGAGAATAATTAATTTCAGAGGGGGAAGTTGTGCTGGTGTTGGCTGAGACAGAGTTAATTTTCTAACAGTAGCTAGAGTGGGGCTGTTTTGGATTTGTGCTGGAAACAGTGTTTATAATGCAGAAATGTTTTCTTTGTTGTGGAGCAGTACTTACAGAGGGACAAGTCCTCTTCTGCCTCTCACCCCACCTCTCCAGTGAGGCTGGGCACCCGTGAAATTTCTCACTTTTGCCCTTCCAGTTATCACGCCTACCTGGGGTGAGCGAGCAAGTTATGCTCAGTCAGCAGCTGGGGTTAAACCACAACAGAGATTAACCACACTAGATTACAGGCAGGTTGGATGAATGATCCCCACTCTGGTCAAACACCCAGATTATGACGAGTGCATTGAAGTCACCTCTCCTTTTTATCATTTATTATCCCATCAAATACTGTCATCTGCAAAAACCCGACATTAAGTATTTTTACATCATTATCATAGATACAGGAATGGATTGCAATTTGGTCCCCAGGGGAATTCCCTACTACTGTGCTGATACGTGCGCTCTGGCTGCATACTTTGGCTGGTTAACATACTTATGCCATGCAGTTGCCTTTTCTCTCCTGATCTCTTTTAGAGGGTAATTCACACCCATGTTCTTCAAGGCTGGCCTACAGCAAACTAGCTGCATCCACAACAAGCAGAACTTGGCAAGGATTTGGTTTTCATTCCTACATGGTAATCCTTTGAACAAAAGACATATTTTCTGGTTTTGTGGGCTAAAGGTTTTTTTCCTGTTGAAAATGTAACTTACTGGTGACATGAAGGCTTTGTTGCAGCCTGTCAGAGCCGAATTCTTATTGCCCGAAGTGTGTTGCATGTCCTGCCATGATGGTGTATTCAAGGATTTGAGGATCAAGCACACATGTATCGGCGATTGATGGAGAGACGAGAAGACTGATTCGGTGATGAGAATTTGACTTTACTCAGGTTTTCCAAGAACTTATATACCATTTCAGTAAGGTTAATAATTTCTACTACAATAATTAGGTTAAATGATCATACAAGCAACTTATGCATTTTGAAACATCTTTATCGTAGAAAGTTGATTAAATTTTTTTCCTTTAAACAAGTTTAATCCCATCTTCTCATAAATTCAAAGTTCTGTTTGTCCTTACCATGGCATTCTAGTCACCAGACTAGCTATGCTAATTAAATCTGTTTTACTCTCAGTCTTGTGTATTCCCACACACATGCACGAAGTGTTGTATAGAGCACATGGAAACAAGCCTACGGTTGTCTTAACCCTTCAATGTTTTGGAAGCTATCAGTCAAACATGCTATTCCCAGAACCACTTCCAGGTTTTATTTTAGTAGGAGGTATTTTTTTCCTCTTCAAAAAGAAGTTTAAATGACATCTCTGCAGTAAAATCAAGAGACCAGATATGGCTAGTACATAATTTTGACTATTGGCTGATCTCAATCTTTTTATATTAACAAAAGATATTAAAAGTAGACTAATGTCTCATGCAAAATTTATTTAGCATTGAAACATTGATCAAGAGCCTGTTTTAGCAAACTAAATAGAAAGAAAAGTGGGTCTTGTAATCCTGAATGGAAACGAACTATCCATGTAGCAGTTTCTCCCTTTAATATTGACACTTCTAAAGAAAACAGTTATCCTGATCTCTTTAGAGAAACATGTTGTTTTTCTTTGAGTGTAAAGAAGTTTCATTTACACACATACTAACTCCATTTTTTCTCTACATCCCTCTGGCAAAGGAAACTAACACTTATGTGGAAAAATATCTTGCAACAGAATCCTAGCAAATTTTCAAGTGAAACATGTACTCTGTAGCAGACTGTTTTTCTGTGACAGAGATGCAGTGGATCTCTTCTGTTTCATCTGGGGTTAAATTAAAACTACAATATTGCTATTTAAATCAGGCTCTATGTGTTTCATTTTGCTGTCACAATGAACAACCATATGCACCAAAAACAAAGAGATTTTTAGCATCTGGACACAGAGATATGTGAAGAAAATCTAAAAGCATGTAATTTCCAAGAAAAGTGACGTATAGTTTGCATCAAGACCATACTGAGAGTAAATAAATGCAATTTAGTGGGAAACTTTTATTTGTACCCTGAAATTAAGACAGCTGGATCAAAGAAAACTTTGCTTTTGTAAGGATCCAGTGTGATGAAGTAATTTCTCCAGCTGCTTCTACCTGAAATAAAGGTAGAAATATTATTCACAAAGCCTTACATCAAATCATATAATTTTAGCTATTCTACAGACATGGAGGTGTGTCACCACAGCAATTCTCTCTTCTTTAATGAGAAAGAATGTTATTAAAATGTATGCACTTACAACTTTTGTGGACAGTAGCACTTGTCTTCTATATATTTCAATGATGTCAGAAGCACAGATATCAAAAAGCACCACAGATTTCATTACTAAGGTCTATAGGCATTACCAGAGCCCAATAATTTTTTTAATCCAAAGAATAATATGAAATGTGTATCAATGAACAAGCATAAGTAATTATGAGTAAGAAAAAAATATAGCATTTATAGGACATCGTTTTTGTAAGTTCCATGGAGACAAGTTTTTTCTTTTTTCTTAGCAAAAGAAAGCTTAAAGAATCTCACAGTCTGAAAAATTTAATGTCCTATCACAGTAATTACTTATTTAGTTCAAAATAGATTTCAATCTGCAGAAGATAATGAGGTTTTTTCCATCTTTCAGTACTACTTTCTTAGCATGAGTAAAAAAAAAAGGAATAAACATACATAATCATTTTAGAAATGAAAAAAAAAAATCCAAGATTTTTGAGACTGTTTTCCTAGGCAAGTTTGGAGTCTAAACAGTATATAACAAGACTCTCTGAGACAGAACCTTTCACCTAGAAGAGCAAAGACTCATTTGTCTGGAACTTGGAAAGCATAATGTAAAACTTTGATAGCTCTGTGGAAAAACACCAGTGATTTTTAACTAATATTTCCATAATTTTAAAGACAGGCAAACCCACAAATGTTGGTTTTCTGTTTGTTTTGGTTTTTTTGTTTGTTTGGGTTTTTTGGGGTGTTTTTTTTTTTTTTTTTTTAATTTGGTATAAAACATCTAAATGTCTTGTTGTGACTGCTGGAATTAGCACAATTTTGGGTCTGTCATTCATACTAGCACAAAGGGGAAAAAATGTTTTTAAATCTATTTCCAAATGTTCTTTCATAAATGATCTTTAATTTTGCTTGAAACATAAATCTGGCCTTCTTAATATGCAGGTCAGATGATTATGAAAACCTTTTTCATAAGTGATGAGAAACTCCGTTTCTCTTGCCCAGAAAATATCTGGCCACCTACATTGCAGCTCATCTCTCTCATCTTGTATCTTTTAAAATTATGTAGAATGTTCCACTTCGGTCTTAGAAAACCAAAAACTGGAGATTTTTTTTGTCTTTTAACAGTGACTTGATCAGTAATCTTAATCTAATCCCTTAGAACTCAGAGCAGCAAAACAGAAACTCACATTTTTATTTGGATAGGACTTAATATTTAGCAATCACTTGAGTATTTTGCATTCTGTTGGTTTGTGCTTCCCATCTGTGTAAAGAAAAAGAGAATGTTTATACCTTCTTTTCTTCCCTCACAGATGTTGCAAGATTTAATCAGTTTGAAGAAAGATGGGGTTTTAATTGCATTGCAGGGAATTGAATGCTTATGATACTTGAGAAAAGATAGTCTGACCAGCAGCAAGACTCATAGAGATAAGGTTGGGTTGAGGAATTTAAAATACATCTTTCAAAGACTAGTGAACATAAAACAAAAGGCAGTGTTGCTTCCAGGCTCCCATTTTGACTATTTTTTTGGGTTTTTTTTAAGTTTCCTTATTTTGTTCAGTATTTGTTTTGAAACTCATTTAAGAAAAAGGAAGTAGTTAAATATCAGTATTCCCTAAAGATATCCTCCTGCTGGTTTCTTTTTCCTCCATAAGTGCCAGAGTTAAGGAATGCCATTAGTATTATTCACAAACAAGGGGGATGTAAAGATGAGATATGCATAAAATAGAATTTCTTTCGTCAAAGAAAGTTCCCAGGGCTACTGGCATTCAGAGAAATAATCTTTCTTTTCTTTCTGATGAATTATAAAAAGTAAAAATATTAATAATTAAAGACAATTCTCCCAAGTCCAAACCATAAAATCCAACAAACCAGCCATGAACAAAGGAAAAAAACTGTAAAAGTCACTTGGTACGGATTTGGAAATGCTTCCTGATATTTTAAAATTCTAAATCTTTTGTGCATATGTATACATAACACTGATGCCTTGGGGAACTCAGCTGTTGGGATAAGTTTTAATAATCTTTTTTTGATACTCAGGGAAGCATTTTTCAGTCTTCCTGCTTCCGTCTTCCAGAAACTTGTATGCCAATAAGGGTCACGGGTGTCCTTGCAGATGTGACATTCTAGATACGACCTTTCAGAAGAACAATAGAATTAAGTATCTTGAGCAGATGACAGGAAATTGTAGGTTTCTTCTCTACAATGTAGTTAAAATCCCATATTTCTTCACAAGGAAAAACACCATTGTTTATGACCTGTATGTTGATTGTTCACCATTCATAAAATAAAAGTGAATTCCTGAGACAGATTATCTATGAGCTTTTATTTAAAGTGTCAATGAAAGTCATGTTTTTAAAAGCTAAAGATGTGGGAAAATGGGTGGCTGTAAGTAAAGATGTATAGATGATGCAGTCCACATATAAAAACAATCAAAAAGGTCAGACACTGTAACATATACAGACTCACAGTGGTTTTAACAGTTTGTTCTTAAGGGAACTATGAAAGAATTCTGATGTAATCAGATTTTATATCTGAAAATTACTTTTTTTTTTTTTTTTTAGTAGCAACCCTTGGAACTAAGAACTTGTGAAACTGCTCTTACTGAGAGATTTCAGGTCTGTTAAATTCTGTCCTGCTTCCTAAGCTAAATAGAGACTAGATCCAAAATAAAGAATTATTCTTGCATTATGAATGTTTAGATCAGCGTACTGGAGGATTTCACAAAGATAAATCTTATTTCATGGTGCTTGGATTACCATGGCACTATGGCTTTCTTTATGTAGTTCATGTAAAATTTTGATGTCTGCTTCTAAAATTAAATAAAGAGGTTTATTTTTAAATCTTTAGTTTGTTCAAGATACCATTTTCTTTTTAACAATGAAAATAAATTAATTTAATGCGATACTTTTTTTTTTTACTCTTAGGTGGCATACAGAACTGAGAAAGATCTTCTTTTTCAAATGTGTTTCTTAAATGAAAAATAGTAGTAAAAATAACCCCAAATCACATAGTTAATCTCTTTTCAGGAGGGATTTGACCTTATCAGCATTTGTCCAAGAAACACAATCATGTGGCTTCTTATCACTTTTAGATTACAGTTCAGAAATTAAGGCATGCAGGACACCTATATTTAATAGTCTGGTATATCCTCATGGGTATTGTCTCACCTGATCCAGCTCAAGTTGTGGATTTGTGACTGTCTTAAACAAAAAAGGCCAAATGACTTACAGTGGATATGCAAGAGATGTTGAGCACTAGGTGCAAGCACATTTGAGACTAGAGATCTAGAGTGCATCTCGGGGATCCACACCTTAAAATGTCTCCAGAACTTTTATTTTCTATCTTCCAGATGCCTAGCTCCAGAAATTCCCCAGTAGGACTGGTTTTTAGCTCTCAGCATCCCTACCCTTCCTGGCCATGGGTTCCTAGTTCTGGCCCAGTCTTGGCCAGTGCCATTCCCCATGGCAGAGCCTGATATCTGGTGCTGCTCCAGTGCCCCCAGCTGCCCTGCTCATGGCTGGATGGTTGGATCCAGCTTGAATCCCCACAGCTGCAGCACCCTGGCAGTCACTCTGCTCTCCAGTCCCAAGACCTTCCACAGATTTTGCTTTCAAAACTAAGTTTCATTAGTTGCCACATCAATTTTGAGCACAGCATCCTGCAGATGCAAGTTCCAACTCAAATGTCTGTTTTGGATCTGGCTTCAACTAGCCTGGGTTTTTGTACCCCATTTGATCTTATGCTGGTGGGGAAATGAGCTCTTGGAACCTTTTTATCTTTTCCATAAGACCCATGATTATATATGCCTCTTACACTTCCGTCCCCTATATTATGAAAACTGAAGAAGTTCTGCCCCCATATATTTGAGATTTTTTGTTTCTTTTTGAAATTTTTGGTCTTCTCCAGGGATTGAAACACCAAAAATACAGAGTGCTTAAGATGTCAAAAACAGGTTGAAATAGTGACATAATTTTGTTGCCATTTTAATTCCTGATTCTAGTTTTAACATTTCCTAACAGGTGATTTGTTGTTGTTGTTGTTGTTTTTGTGGGTTTTTTGGGTTTTTTGGGGTTTTTTTTAAATTTTTAACTATATTGAGCAATGAGGTCTTGGAATGGGTCATAATCCCAACATCCTGAGGAACTACAATTAGTTTCTGCTCAGTATTTTCTAAGATTTAAAAACCCCAAACTGCTTGTTTTGAGAACAACTTGAATTTGGAAGCATCAAATACCTTATGAAATGAGTTGAAATATGAAAACTGGTGGACATTGGATGTCAATGAATATAGTGATGTAGAAAGTCACCCTTTTGCTATAATATATAGCTTGAATAAAGAACAAATTTAATATATTCAGATTTTTTTTTAGTTAAATTAAGCTTTACCAGAAATTACCTCCTCATTACACAAAAATAGTTCTCTCTAAAGGTCTTGAAATCAAGGAATTTTAGTGAGATCAAATACAGGACTCTGACAAAAAATCTGACAGAATTCTCATCTGCTGTTAATGACTGAAAATTCAAAGCTCTACATAGTATTTTAGATATGGTGTGTTTTCCCCCATGTATGAACTCTAATTATCCATAGTGCCAGGACAGTTTGGTATTGGGAGGTTTTCAGACCCCTGTTGTTGAGCTGCACCTCTAAACACAGGTCATCACTTGGCTCTGTGGTCAGAGCTTAGCAGTGTTAAGAGTTTTATATTCAAGTCTGGACTTTTGGGCTTTCCAGGTTTCTTGGCATGGAGATGTTAAGCTGGATGACTGTGACAATTTCACATGGCTAACAGCACCAGTTGACCTGACAAGAATGTTAATTCCAGTGTAGCAGCTGCTGGAGATCAATGGCATGTGACCATAGGAAGCCCCACTGGGCAAACTGGCTTTGACCAAAGATTCTAAGATCCCCTGACTCCTGAGCCAACTCATTCCCAGCCTTTTGATCCTCTCAAGAACTTAATATTTGCTTAGCAGGTGCAGGTCCAAGCTCATTTATTTTACTTGATGGGGACAGAAGGAAGAAGAGGAAAAGGTCTTTTGTTCTTCTTCAGCATTTCTGTTCATGCAAAATATTAAAAAAATTGGTTTCTGCATGATTTGGTTCAAAACCAAATATAGAAATACCATTATTTAGGTTTTACTACACAAAATAAGAGTATCTGAATTATAGCCAGTTGCTGTTCCAGCCATTTTCATCTTCCCTGAAACAAGCATGTAGCAGAAATAGGCTCTGAGGACAAAAGTAAAAGACTGTCTGGTGTCCACAGTGAATCAACCATTACAAAATGCTAAAAAGCAAAGCAAACAAACAGAAAAAAAACCTGCCAACCCACTGCATACCCCCTAAAAAACCACCAGAAAAATAAACCATAAAAACAAAGCCAAACAAACAAACAAAAAAACCCCAGAAAAACAAAACAAAACAATGAACCCCCCCCCCCTAAAAAACGAAAAACCAAAAACTCTAAAAAGCTTTCAAACTAGACTTTGACATGGCTTCTTTATGTATTTTTAATATTAAAAATAGACATAAAAGATCTTTGATTGAAAAGCTGTATCGAGAACAATAGCAAAAAAGCAATATAGTTGTTTCACACAGCCATCTGGTCCTCCCAGGGCTTCAGCAGTTAGACCCTGTTAACCCTGATCTGGGTTTATTTCTTTTTTTATTTAACTTTCTGTTTTTGGTGGAAAGTGCTTACTGATGAAGTATCAAGCCATTTTGTACAAATCTGTACTAATACTCTTAAAACCACACAGCATTCAGAATCCAGGATTAAGGCTTTAAACCAGATGAAATATATATTGGGTTTCAAACAAGTTTTCTTTCTTTTTATAATGCAAATGTGTTAATGCTCTGACCTCAAATCTGAGAGACCAAAGCCTAGATAACTGTCAAGAATCTGGCGAGGCATTGTTCATCCTGTACAGGCCCTCCAAAAAACAGGACTCTCCCCTCCTAAATAAAAACAAAGTGAGATATCAAGGACTTATATCACAATAACATTATTTTGCTTTTGTTCTAATCATAATTTGAGATAAGAGTATTGCAGTATGTTCAGTTAACTGTCTGTTCAAACAATTTGTAATTTCACAAAGTACAGTGTTTTTTGAATCTGTCGTTTCTTGAATGAAAATATTTTAATAATTGAATAAAAAATACTGAAAAATGCTGAGGCACTTTTATGGCCTGCAAGAAGTTAATAATAAATAAATAAATAATAAATAATAGCAATAAATAGTTCAACAGTAGCTTCTATTTTTGTGATTTTTAAGCATACATATATTGTCTTTCATGAATGTATATAACTTGTAGTACTTATTTCACTCATGTAACAATCCACATTTTTTAAAAAAATCACATTACATACTCAAACTCAGCACTACAATGTTACATACAGTTTTATGCTTAGCCAAATAAAGTCCTGCTTCTTGTATATTAGGCATTCCAGATGAATAGAAAGTGCCCTTAAAATAAAGAGAAACATTGATATTGTTAATTTTTTTTCATGTTTTCTGTTGTTTTCAAAATCCCCCCAAAAAGGAAAAAAGCTCCCATGCTATATATATCTCTAAGTGAAATAAATATCCCAAATTTATTTATGGACGGGAAAGAATAAAGGCAATACAGAAGTTGTGAATGGTGCCTTAATTTGATGACTTTTTGTTTCTTACTTGCAGGAAATGAAGCTGCAAGCGTTTTACATGCATTATAGTACAATGCCATAGAACAAACATACAGCCTCACCCTATTTTCCCTTTTGAAGGTTTCTCAAGTGTTTGATCATCAAGTCATGTGGAACCTGAAGAACTGGCATTTTTGGTCCATGGTGTAGTCTCTTCTCACTGGGGGTATTATATTCTACCAGAAGTCTGGTAACAAGAAGAGTTCTGCATGAGTGTCATCCTGTCAACATCTTTATCTGTGGCCTGCAGAAGATTAAAGAGTGAGTTCTCACAGAGTTTGCAGATATCATCAAACCATGACATGCTCAGGGATAGTGCTGCTGTAGAGGGCAACTAGGCATAGGCTGCAGGAATGGACCCACCTTATGAAAATCAACAAGGACAATTGCAAACTCCTGCCCCTAGAAGGGACTGACCAGCTGGGGAGTACCTCCTGTGAAAAGGACATGGGGACTTCAGTGGACCACGTGCTCAGTGTGGGCCAATGGTTTGCTTCGAAAATGGCCAGTAGTTCAAGGGAAGTGATTGTTCCCCTCTATGTATTACCTATCAGACTGTATGTGCAATACTGAGGCCAGCTTATCGCTGCAATCTCCCCTTACCCTGTCAAGGACAAGTTCAGCTTCTTCAGCAAGAAGGTAGAGCCATGTTCTTCGTGATAGTGCAGAGTGGGAAGACAAAAGACAATGGACATAAACTGAGTAGGAGACATAAGTTGAATATGACATACTGATTCTACCAAAAAAACTTTTTACTATGAAGATAATATATAATATTTAATATATAATATATAATGTGATATATAATGTAATATATAAGAGGTGGGACAATTTCTTAAAGAGACTGCAGTTTTGCAGTTTTTAACCTTGGAATTTTTCAAGACCCAGCTGGATAGACACTTGAGTAACCTGGTCTGACCTCATAGCTAAAGTAGGTTTAATGTTGAACTAGAGACTGCCTTAAGTACCACCTAGTGCACAGTGTTCTGTGATCCTGTGATGTTACTATTTTCTGTATATTTTAAAAAGTTGCTTACTAGTCAGACTAATTGTCTGCTTTTTCCAGTATCCTGTTTCTGATAGGAATAGGTGGTGACTGATTACACAGAAGTGGAAGAGCATGGCAATTGTAGTAGTAGGGCAGTTCCAAGAAAGAATTCATGATCAGACTTTGTGCCATGGCTCTCTTTTTGTTAACACTCCACCCATCTGATTCACCCTACCTGCCTAAAACTTTTCCCTGATCTTTTGCAGTATCAATTTGTCAAGGAAGGCCTCAAGTTAAGGGTAGAACAGTGTATGAGGACCCAGTTAATTATACTTTCCCTATGTATCCACCACAAATCATTTGCAGCAAAGAGGTACTTGTCTCAGTAGTACTGAGACACTCAGTCTGATCTTCTATGTGAACTCATAAGAGAGCATCTGTCTTTGCAGGCAGCTATCAGCTTTCATATCTGTAAAAATTTTAGATTCTCAACACCACCAAAGCAGTCAAAACTTAATCAAGACATTATCTGAAAATCATGTGCCCATGCATTCATTGCTTAGGTGGGAAAGAAACGATTTTCCTTAAGGCAAAAATGAGATTCAAAGTTTAATGCTCACTAAGTAAAGTGCAAATCCCAAAACTATGTGTTAATAGTGATAAAATTGATAGCCAGGCTTTGCCCTTTAGCCAGATGCACATCTATAAAGATACAGCAAATTCTTTTCTTGCAATCTAGCCAGGGAAAGGAAAAAGATACATTACCAGAATTTAACATGTATATGATTTTGTGAGTAACCCTTCAAGTTGTCAGTCTTGGTGCCAAAACTACTGTGTGACAGCATTAAGCTACAGGAGCATGGACTCATTTCAAGCCCAGGTGCTGAGCAATTTTAAAGGCATGAGCTCCTTGTTGTGAAACAATCATTCCCTCTGAGGCTGTGTCCTCATCACGCCATGAACTGTGCTCATGGTGAATGTGCATTTACTTGTCTTGTAGCTAGTGTTCACATGCAAATTTCCAAGAAAACAGAACTATCTCCTCCTTTCTTTAAAGGATGCTGGCCTTGTAAGAAATAGAGCATCATAAAAACAGCTGGAGGGTTCAGCACTTAGGGCAAGAAAGTTAGAGAGCAGATATCCTCTGATCCATGCACAGTCCATATACTTTTATCAGAAAATAGCAGAAAACCCCCTCCACATTCAAAAAGAAACTAAGAACACTGACAGTCATAGAAGACTTAGGAACTTACAGTAATTTATGACCCATGCAAATATGATTTTTCAACACCCAAATGTTTCAATTATTGTGGGATTTTTAATAGATCTTAGAAGTCAATTTCAGAATGAATTAAGGATGCGTAAGCAATACACCAATTGTTTCTATAGCAAAGCTCAGATTAATTTTCAATTCTTAAAGCTACATTCATCCATCATGTACTTCATCTCATCCAGATTCAGTTGTCTAAAAGTTACTTGTCTAAGTTAAAGCTGGATCCCTTTATACCGCTGGGGCAAAATGGACAGCTCAAGATGAGATAAATCACCTTACAGGGGTGCCTATTTCTTTCTCTTCTTTTTCTGTTTTATTTTCTATTTTTCTTTCTATTGTTCTTTCTATTTTCCTTTCTATTTTTCTTTCTGTCTATAAAGTGGGGACTAAACAATAAACTTAAAATTATACATTTAATCTGTGATTTCTGAAGTATGTATTTGGCAATTTGTTGACTTAGACAGTTTTTCCACACAACTGCTTTGATGTTTCTGTAAACTATAGGGTTAATGAGTGCAGATTAGAGTAGAAAAAAAAAAAAACCCATGGAGCTGCAGGGACAAGGAATACTTTCAAGTAATATTGTCAGCAAATAAGGAATTTTTTTTTCTAACTTTTAGATGTACATATTAGATGAGATAAAAGCATTGACAACATCTCACTTAAATGAAGTTGAAAATGTTGCACTTATTTACTTCAGAATTGAAATTTCATTATCTATTCAAAACATCTGTTTTCTATTGTTATGTGAAAATTATCATATAGTGGATTGTGAGAATGGTTCAACAAGCTCTGCCAGCAGTTCTGTGGCAGAGCTGAATGCTCATCAATGAGTTGTGTTTGCATTGGACAGAAAAAAGGTAGCTACAGTTATTCCATCCTCAAGTTCAGTGTCATGCTGAGAGGGGAGCCCAGGAAGAGGTTTTTGCCACCTATTTCCTGTTATACTTGGTCTGGCTGAGGCAAGTTCATTTCCTCTCAGCAGCCTTTGCAGTGCTGTGCTCTGCATTGGTAGCTGGAAAAGTGCTGATAACAAACCAGAGTTTTGACTCCTGCTGAGCAGGGCTGGCACAGCCTCAGTGCTGTCTCACCAACAGCAGTAGGCTGGGGGGGAGAAAGATCCTGGGATAGGACACATCTAGGAGAGCTGGCCCATATTAACCATAGGGATATTCCGTATCATAACATGTCTGCTGAAATATTTACAGTGTTTGCTTTCTGGAGCAACCACTACATGTGCTGCAGCCCAGCTTTTGTGGATGTGGCCAGACATTGTTTGGTGACAGGAAGTAGAGAAAAAAAAATTCTTTATTTTTTCCTCTGTGCTTGTGTGTGCAAAAACTTTCACTTTTGCTTTAGTAAACCTCCTTATCTCAACCTATGTGTTGTTTTCCATCTTATTTTCTCTCCCTTGTTCAGCTGAGGAGGCAAGTGATAGAGCAGCTTGGTGGCCACCTGGTGTCCATCCAAGGTCAATCAAACAGAGGTGGCTTTTGTGAGAAGGGGCTGGTTCCATCACACCCACTGCAGGAAAAAACTGAGCCCTTTCATCTAAATTGTGGCACTACTGGAAAAATGCGAGAAGGGAGGAAGAAAGTATGAGAAAACAGCCCTGTAGACAGCAAGGTGAAAGAAGGAGGAGGGCAAGGAGGTGCTCCAGGCACAGAAGCAGAAGTTTTCCCATATGGAGGATCACGGAGAACCATGGTGGATATGGAGCTGCAGCCCATGATGGACCCCACACCAGAGCAGGTATACATTACCTAAATGGAGAGCCCAGTCTGGAGCAGAGGAAAGGTGTGAGGAGGGAGGAGCAGCATAGAGGAACGGTTACAGGCCGACCCAAACCACCATTCCACTTCCCACTGCACTGTTCATGGAGCTTCAGGTGAAGGAGGCTTAGAAAGAGAACTTGGAAGTGAAGGAGTGAAGTTCAGCTTTGAAACAGGAGAGGAGGAAGTATTGTTTAAACATTTGCATTTGTTTTCTTACCACACAACTCTACTTTTAATTGGCAATGAATTAAATCAATTTTCCCCAAGGATAGTCTGTTCTGCCCATGAGACTAATTGGTGAATGATTTACCTTTTCTGTCTTGGCCCGTAAACTCTGTCATTCCTATTATCTCCCCCTGTCCTGTGAGGAAGGGGAGTTAGTGAGCAGATGGGTGCTGCTTCTGGCCGAGGCTAACCCACTACAATAACTTAGAGCAGATGAAGGTAACATTTAAAAAGCTTCACCCAAATTTCCAGATACTGATCCATAATCCTAGTCTTACTGTTGAGCAATAGACAAGACTCATTAAGACAGTTTAGAACACAGCTTGTCCCAAAATTAACTGGAATTTACAGGAAATTTATAAATTGCTATTATAATAGAATTAATTTTTCATCTGTCTGTAACTAGACAAACAGAGCTGGTGCAAGTAGGTTAGGTGAGATAGATTAGAACTCTGGGGATATTTTGCACAGAATATACTTGGGCATAGAATTTACTTTCTTTAAGCAACTACTTTTTCCATTTGTAGTGATAAACATCCATAGTTCCTGATCCTAGGAAAAGCAAGATTTGTTTTTCACATTACCTGTTAAAAATTCTGGAATCTCATATGAGAAAGTCCTCTGTGTGTTTCTCAGTAATTTTAGGAAAGGACCATATTAGATGCTTTAGCTAACACCTAACATTATGCCAACTCAAATCCATTTCCTGGTTCTCAGTAAATCCTCAGTCAGCCTCTTCCTAAGGCTGTCTCTTGCTCTTCAGAAATCTCATCAAAGGAATTTTCTCTCTCTTTTGACTAGGAAAAGGTATTTAAGGCATTTAAGTCTCTAAATGCTTTAAAAAAACCTTGGTCACAGGTGTATTCATAGAAATGGAGATAACACCATGCAGAAAAAAAGGAAATTTTTACTATACTGAGACTTCTATATGGAAGTCCAGAGGGGAATTACAAGTTCCATTAAGGATGTTCTCAGAGTGAATTACTTTCAAGAGGCACTGTAAAGCTACAGTCACTGGTACTGCTCTGTTTTTTATTTGGAATAACTACTGACTTCTCTAAGATACTGTTTATAATTTCAGCAGTCTCTGTAAATCCTTTTCTAAAGTTAAGGTTGCTCAAGTTTTGCTCATATTTTAAAATTTCTTCACTAAAAAAAGAAAAAACAATTATATGTATTAACCATTAAAATTTCAGTACCAGCAAGCTACACCAGAAAACTGTGAAAGAGGAGCCATGTGTGAGTTGTGCTCATGTAACATTTGGTTCCAGAAGACAATTTTATCTTCAATGCAGTACCTCAGTTCCTCAGAACTCTTATTTTACAATAAGAAGTCTTAGCTTTGAAGAAGAAACTACTGCTAAAAAATTATTTGGTTTTGGTGTCAAAGGAGGGACTGGTCTAATTGGTGGGCCAATTAGACTAGATCAGTTATAGGACCTATGTGATAGATCTAAAAAAGACCTGTGGAAAAGAGAATCTTTTTTTTTTTTTTTTTTTCTTGAGATTTCAAATCATTGTGTCCCGGACAGTGTACTGTGCTTCCAGGGCACCGAAACAAGCAAAATATTTGCTATAAAATATACAGAGAAACTGCACCTACCTATCTTCACTGCATATCCAATAAGAAATAATGATCAAACACAAATATTCATGTAATGTCAGACCACATAGATGGAAATTTTGAAAGGTATTGTGATGACAATGACTGTAGCTTGAAGTATTCGAAATACAAATGTAAACTATTAATCAAAATAGATAGGAAGACATAAAATGCAGGTTGGTAGTGAGAGACTGCTGAAAGACTAAATAAAGAATTTCAGGCTGAATGTTCCTTTCATGCAGTATAGTGGAAACTATAAAATATCAAACATAATATGACAAAAAAGCATCTTTTACTACAAAAGCCAAGATCAAATATTCAAAACAGAAAAAGGGATGAAGAATCATCCTTTCAATCCAGACTAGAAAAAAAGTATGTTCTTAGTGGTTAAAAATACTACTCTATGTTTCATTATTAGAGCTCATCAACTCTAAGATCAAAGCACAAGTTTTTCAGCTTTGGCACATTAAGATGAAGATGCAAAATTATGGTGTACCATTTCCCCCATCTCTAAATACAGACTACCACCCTTTTTCACCTAGCAAGAATTTTTGTAGCAGTTAAATCAGTATTACTTTTAATAATGTCTATAATATCCAGATATTTCTACTTCTATTCTAAAGTTGCAGAATAAACTTGGTTTCATACTTGAGTCATCCTTTAATTGAAATTGCCATTGCACTAGTTCAATTATCTGTGGGTTTACAAGTAAAGTTTTCATTGTCGTGAAGATGTTCTTTGATAATAGGTACTGCTTGCTATGTTATTTGATTGACTAAATATTTACAGAGGCAATAAAAATTATAAAAAATTAAGAATTAATAACTATAAAAATGCTTAAAAATTAATGGAAATGAGACCTATATGCAGATGCTAAATGAAGCACTTGAGCAGGTGTATTGTTTTTAAGAAAGATCAAGGGCTATGTAATACATCTTTAGTACAAATAAACATGGTTCCTGTGGTTTTGACTGACTTACTGCATAAAACAACTTCTATACAAATCTTTGTGTCATCATATTTTAAACTTGTTACCTTGATCGACCCAAAAGCCACAGACAATTGTAATGTTATCAATCAATACTTCTAGCACAGCTGAGCATCTTAAGTCCTATAAATTTAGTCAGACTTAGTTACATGTAAATAAGATAGATTTCACTTATATCCATCTATTTGCACACTACAAATGGATAATATATTATCTTTACAGTGCCTGTGGATGATTTCCTAGAAATAAAGTTGCATGGGTTTGGTGTTACCGCACCTAAAATATTAACTAGTGGTGGCTTCTTTGAAAGAACTTGGATTTGAAAGATTCACACTTAGATTAATCCCAACTTTGCTTTTAGAGACAGTTATTTAAAATATGATAATAAAATATTATCAATACAGGAATAAATAATAGTATAGTAATACAATAATAATTTATAAAAATAAAAATATTTTATTAAAAATAAAAACCAATGAGTTCATTTGTGTCGTTGTGTAAGAAACTAAGTGTGAGTAAGAGGAAACAAGGAGGGGGCATCTGCATTTCTCTTTAACTATAATGTACCTATCACTGAATAATTTATTTTTAAGCACGTAAAAAAAAAGAAACTATGGAAGCAGTAGAAAAAGTGTGCTTCTGCATGAGGGTACTTATGTATGTCCAAGCATGCAAATAACTAAATGGGACATAATTTTAATTCTTTAGAACCTATTGCTCAAAAACGATATTTAGATTTTTATAGGAGAGTAATTTATTTATGTTTATTTATGTAAACATGAATAAACAGGACTATCAGGCAGTTCTTTCTCAGAAGCTAAGATTCCCAGATAATTTTTTTCAGAGATTTTTAGACAGTAAAAGACATTGATGTGATGGGAACTTTCTCTGAATATTGTTCACCCGTCTTCCTCTGAAAGCAGGAAAATAGATGAAAATTAGGGTCCTAACTAATAACAGGAGCACATAGTGCAGCCCATTGGCACATTTCTTCCTTAGAGCTTGGTGAGATGATCGAACTGGTTCATCTCTCTCTGTGTCAATTATTGTCTCAGAGTCCACTTTGAGCATAAGGAAATATCGAACTTGGCACCAGCTAAGATTCTGTTCCTTCATATCATATTTCCCTACGTGATAAGTCTTGAAAAAAAAATGGGAACTAGTATCTGAGGTGATTATTTCCCAGTCATCTATTACTTACCTCCAGAGGGATCTCAGAGAATTCTCTTTCATAACCAATGATTCTGTTAATGACAACTTACATATATGGTGCAGGATATTTCAATCTAATTATCTAATTTTTCACGTTTAGAGATATGAACAGAAATATATATATATATATATATATATATATATATAAAAGTTTAAGGTCTCCAAGTATAAGTTTAATTCCATACTGAAACAAAATTAAGACTTTTAAACAGTCTACCAAAGGGACTTATTTTCTGAGGTAGTGAGCAGTACATCCAAGACAGGCTTGCCACCAGCTCTGTGTTTAGATGTTGGAGAGAGAAACAGAGGGGAGAAGTAAAACCCGATAAGGATATGTGTCTTCTGTGCGACTTTCACAGCACATTCAAACAAAGATCAGAGTTATAAAATTCATCTTCTCCAGATTCTTTCTGGCATGCTTACCTAGTTCAGAACCTAAAATATAGATTAATAAAATTTGTATCTTTTACTTGATTTTGAAAGGAAGACCAGAAAGTACTCCTCCAAATAATTTTCAGCTCTAAATAATGATTGTTCATGGCTCAACTTCTCTTGTTTCACCTTTTGTTTCACATGAAAACCTCTCTTAATGAAATCTTACTTAGACTAATGAATACTGCTGGGCAAAAGAACAGAAAATGCTGTCAAGTAAATAACAACTGTCTCTCTCAATGAGCATCCCATATGCAGCTTTGAGGCAAATTGTAGAAGACTGGACATTACATATGTTATCTCCCTTCTTGAGCTTTTTCAGGGTCTATGTTTACATTTTCATTCAAGTTAAGATTCCAGAGCTTCAATGCATCTGTGATATGGGCATTAGAGCCTGATCTGAGTGAAAGCAAACTAAATGTGATTTATCGACAAAGCACTTGCTGAGGTAAGAAACCTCTTGTTTGAAGGTGTGTTGGCATATGTATCACTGAGTAATGTGTGTTCCGCTTTAGATCATTTGCTACAGAGGTCTTACTGATTCTCCTGACAGCCTTGAATTTTCAGATAGGAGATAACGATCATAATGGTTCTCATTTTCAGAGACTGAGACGTAGCAGCTGCTCCTCCTCGGCCTACATAAGGAGGGTGAAAAATTCAATGTGAACAGCTGCCTGTTTCCTCAGCACAAAGAATAAATGCATGCAAATATTAGTGATGTGTCAACTTCTCCACATCACCTACTATGTGCAGATCAATTTACTTCTGACTCAAGCAAGTTAGATGTATAACAGACTTATGCAAAAGAATGGAAAAGAGACTGAAATATTTTTCAGGCAGAACAAGACAAAAAGTAGGAAGTTCTCTGGATCATTAATGCTACTCTTAGTACTCTAATATGTCAACATATCTAAAAAAGCTTTTAACTAATTTGGAAACTGTAGCATGTTAACCTATCAGCGTAGAGCTCAGTTTCAGCAAAAGAATCCTACTTCTCAGTTATAGGAGTTTCCAAATGATGCTTTTGCATTTCACTTTCCAGAGTCTGGCCAATAAACTCTGAACAATCTCTGTTTCACCTCAGTGTTCTGTATACAGGATTTATGTGGTTAGTCTTTTGCTTAGTCTTTTTGTTTTATTCTGTGGTTGAATTTACTGAAGAGTTCTTTGTTTATGGGAAAAGATTACTATGGGGAAAGAGAGGGAATTTCCTTATGCTGTCAGCTGAAATTTCAAATGAAATTTTATCTTATATATGCAGAGATTTATATATAAATTATACTAAAAATGCTATTAAAATATAATCACATTATTGTAATCTACTATAATCACACTAAACAATATACTATGTATAAACTGTAATTATAAGTCATGATTTATAGCATATAACTCTCCTATTTATTTTATATTGCATATTTAAAAATTACTGTTGCTTCTTTTTATATTCATTTGACAGAAAAAGATGTTCCTCAAACTGTATTTCTATTAGAGATAGAATATTTCATTTCACTTGCTAAAACTTTTTTTCTAAACTCTGAATTAGTCGGGGTCTGCTGTGCGTATATATACTGACTGCTGGATTTAAGATAATAACAATAATTGTAATTTTGTGTGAAGATAATCTTGATCAGGAGCTGGAATATTGACTTAAGTACACAACTATCACCACTCCCTGTTGGTCTAGTTATTGAGCCACAGGTCTTGTTTAGAATGCTGTCATTATGGGCAAATGTTAAGAAAAGAATATTGTCAAAAGGCTTGTCTACATTATGGATTTTTTCTATGGGTATTGTTGCACCAACATATGGTATATTTACTTGCTTTAAAACACCCATACGGCTTTGTCTTGGTTTCTAACTGGACTGAACACTGAAAAAGTGGAAATTCATGTTTCTCTAAAGAAGGCTTTAGTAGTAGATTGAAGTTTTTTTCAGGGACTTTTACATCCTTTTTTAATTGTGGGTTCTGGAGTTGCACACAGTATTTATGCTGAGGCTGCACCAATGCTGAGCACAGCAAGAAAATCAACTCTGACAGTCTGGTGATGCTGTGTCTGGTTTTCCCTCTTGGCTGACAAGGCTGACTCATATTGAGTGTACTGTTCACCAGCACCTCCAGACCCTTTCCTGTAGGGTGCTTTCTTCCTTGAGCTTGTGTCCAGCATTACTCCAAACTGGGTGCAGAATCTGGCACTTTATCTTTTTAAATTAATCCCATGTTTTATAGGCCACTACTCCAATCTGTCTGGAAACCTCTGCAAGATGCTCCTCTCCGGGAGGATCAAGAGCAGCTACCATTTGGTATCATCAGCAAAACTGCCAGTGGTGCATTCAACTTCTGCATCCAGACTGTTGGTAAATATATTGAGCAGGACAGGCCCTAGAATTGAACCGTGAGGAATACCACTGATGATAAATCCCCAGACAGATGTAGCTCCAGACTCTACAACCGTTTGAGCTCTGCCCTTCAGCCAGTTCTTCACCCAGCATATCATGAACCTGCTCATCCCACAGCTGGACAAGTTGTGCGGAAGACTGCTGTGAGAGACAGTTTTAAAAGCCTTACTAAAATCCTGTAAAAGTACATCCACTGCCTTCTCTTGATCCGCTTGATTGAGGACCTTAATACAGAAGGAAAAGAAATTCATGAAGATTGTATCCTGTGGGAAGGACCCTAAGCTGGAGCAGGGAAAGAGCATGTGGGGGAAGGAGGAGTAGAAACAAAGACATCGACTGACCACAAACCCCATTCACCACTCTGTATTGCCCAGAGTGAGAAGGTAGAAGAGTCACGATTGATGATGAGCCTGTGAAAAAACAGAGATATGGGGAGAAAATGTTTTTAGACTCACTATTTTTTCTTATTATCCTCCTTTGATTAATTGGAAGCAAATTAAATTCATTTCCCTGACTTGCTTCTGTTTTTGCTGTGACAGTAAATACTGAGTGATCTTCCTGTTCTTATCTAAATCCAAGATCTGTGAGTTCTTCATCGTATTTTCTTCTTCTGTCATGTTGATGGAGGGGGAGTGATAGAATGGTTTGATGGCATCTGGATACTAGCCAAAGTCAAAACACCACAACATAAAAAGAAAAAAAAGAAAAAAAAAAAAAAAAAAGAACAGAGAGAAAAGAGTTTTCTGATTATCTAGAATGCACTATAGTACATCTCTAGAGTGTAGTTAAACTTTCCTCACAGACCTCAAGAAAAATTAATATATAAATCATAGCTGCATGGTTTCTTGAACTTCCTGTTGAGTATGTTGGTACTCATGTAAGAAAGTGGTAGTTATTCAGTACTACATCCTATTTAGTATAAAAATGTTCTGTTTTGTTTTCCTAATATAATCCCTTTTCATCTAGATAGCTGAAATTCTGAAAATACAATGTCTTTATTTTCTTCATAAGGACTGAAATAAATTTCCTGTGGCAGCTATTTGCTAGGAAGCTAGGCTAAATTCTTCAGTGAGTCGTTCTTCACACTCATTTTAGGTTCTTAGTTTATGGATGTTCCCCCATAGTGTTGCTGGAGGTACTAGTCTCTATTCATTTCATAGAGAGAATATTTAGACAAGAGTTTCAAATTACAGGCATAGCTTTCAGACAGGAAAATAAGGCAGTGGTAACTTTTCTTACAAAATGTAGGAAAGATATTGAGATCAAGATAAAGAAGCATGAGATCATTGAGTGACTGTAAAGTTTTTCCTTTGTGTTTTTGCTCTTTGACACTAGGAAAAATGAAAGACAACATAAAACCCCTCGACTTTCTTGAAGGTTCTTGAAGCCTGCGAAAGTTAAGTCATTTCAATCTTTAAGGGAAAATTTGAATACCACATCTGTCCCTTGTGTATGCTAATGATTTTGACACTTATAAATAAAATGAACAGTGGAGTGCAGAATAATTGCTTATTTCTAAAAACTTCATAAAGATTTTTATTATGTGTAGTTGCCCTGTGTGGCTGGATGAGTGCTTTAAAGTCTCCTTCAGCAGGCATTAATACAGTAGACCATAGCAACACTTAAAAAACCCCATTATAGCCTATTATGTCAATGAACTGTGCATGAAGAATTTCCTTGGTAGTATTTATTGGTGCAATACACCATGACAACCATAGAATATATGTTAATGAATTTGATGGAGGAATCATAACAGTTATATTAAGATCTCATGGAAATTAAATAGCAGTGTCCCATACACTTCAACCAAAATCATAATAGCTCTAAAGTGTCTCCTGTGATCACCATGGAGGAAATTGAGAAAAATTGCTGCTGTGGTAGACCTGATCTTTGAGTTTGAGGTTTTCCATTATACATTTTTTTTCAGTAAATGTTAAAAAATACATTCAAGTGTGCAACAAAATTTTATTTAAATCTCCATAAACCATAATCCAGATTGTTTTTTCTCTCCATATTTAACCAACTATTTTGCACCTTGAAGTATTATAGTCTAAAAAGACTTTGTGATCTTATTGACCACGTGTGCCATAATCATCCCTAAATGCAAAAGATGTGTAAAAAATAATCCAACAGAAGCCAGGAACTGCAGATAAGGCTTCTTATTCCATCCCTAATACATTCTACATGTCTGGGGGTTGCATTAGATTTTCTTTGGTTCCGGACAGACTGGGTAGTAAAATACTGAGCTGATTCCAGATGAGATATTGTTAAGCCTCTCCTATTTATCCTCTTCATGAGATGATGGAGGATTGTGCAGTTTTGGTGAAGGAGTTTCTACTTAGCAAAGTGTTAACTTATCATAACTTTCCCATAAAAACTCCTTCATCATAATCTGTTTTCACAAGAATTAAGACTCAGTGTTCTTTGTCTCCACAAATGCTTTATATGGAACTCTTAAAAAGAAATTAAGTTTCCCAAATCACTAGTCACTTCTGAAGCTTTCTGAAATCTGTACTGCTGTAGGAAAAAGTGAATAAATATAAAAAGGTTATATGGCTCTTCCTCATAGCCAGAGCAAGAGCCATTAGAGATGTCATTCTTTATAACAATTCTTAGAGAAGGCTTCTGGAAAGGACAAATTCTGCAGTGAGATTGAAAACTCAGGCTGTTACATGAAGTTCCTCAAGTATACAGAGACAGTACGTAAAAAATATCTGTCAATATTGGAAGAAACACCAGTGATTTTTGTCAAAGTGAGCATTTCCTTTCAGAGATTGGGAAAAAAATAAACTCTAATTGACATTTTTATTCTACAAATATAATTTTTTATGTGAAATACTGATGTAAAATTATTCTTTACCCTTTCTTTGTTTCAGGTTTTTTTTCTAATATTTTTTATTTTGTTTAGGTTGGTACTGTTTGGAGTTTTTTTGCATAGACAGCTTGTCTTTTCGTTTATTTGCCTTCCTTCTCAATTGAAAGGATATTTCACAGTAAGATCTAGTTTTTCTTCCACTCTAAATTTATTTACATATCTGCAAAGTGGGTGAAAAATAATTTCATCGCTTGGTTGGTCAAAATTTGAGAACAGTCTGTGCATGAGTAACCAAAGTCTGAGACAGTGGATAATCAGGGTGAAAATACATTTTAAAAAATAACAATTCACTAACTTTTTAAATTTAATTAATTATACATTTGATAATGCGGAAAGGCTATGAAGCAGCTAAGTGTATACAACATATTTTGGAGAATTCACTTCTGCATTCATGTTACTCAAGTTATTCTGGGAATAAATTTATTCCCCAAATTGAAACAACTTCCTTTGAAACAGCAAAATGTTTCTGTATGGAAACCACTCCTGAAAGCCTCTGTTAACTACAAGACAGTGCCTTGGGAATACAGTGATATGTTTTTTCAATCAGAAGTTGAGTGTCCCCTATAGCCAGGATTGTAGAAGAAGTTCAGCCTGTTTTCAGCAGTGGAGTGTAGAAAGGATGCAGTGAAGGAACAAAAGTGTTTTTGTAATATGGTCCTTTTAAAAAACATGCTCTTCTGGAAGTTGTCAAAAATAATTGAAGCTACCTCTGTAATTTGATAAAAGATAGAATTTGTTTTGCTATTAACATCTGCTTTGACAACAAAAATTCTGATCCAAAATTAATCCAATCTTTTAAATTAGTTCCTTCTGAGCAAAATCAAGCTATATCTAATTTTTGGTTTTATTCAAAATATCATCCTGCATTTGAAGGGGTCAAATACAATCCAAAAAGCAAAATTAAAAAAAAGCTTTTTCAGGGATGGCCTCTCCTCTATATTCTTAAATATAGGCCCTAAATGGACTTCTTAAAGAATGACAATAATCCCATATAGCACTTTTTGTAGAAATTTAAATAATTAAATAGGATCAAAATATTATCCTAAAGATTGAAAAAGTAGCAATTACAGTTTAATCATCCCAGTTACAGAGTTTCTGCTTGCTTATTTCCACATCCTGCACTTACTGCCTAACATACCCTGTTTCCTACACCATCATAATAAAAATAAATATAAAACACATGCAACTGGCAAATGGACTTGGTTTTGAAATACTTACAGCTTTCATGTTGCTCACCAAACATGTAGGGAGAAAACAGTTCTGTGCTTTTTGTGACTCCCTAAAGAGTCCTTGTAGAAAATTCAATGCAAATGGTATTCTATTTTTATGTCACATACTGTGATCATAATAACTGAACAAATTATTGATTTTCAGTAGGGAGATTATTTAAAACACTTATTCTATGCTTTCTGGATCAGTACTAACCATAAGCATGAAGACCACTCTTATTTAAAATGTGTTTAACTTATTATGTCACCAGAGAAACTGCTGAGTTTAAAATAACATGGTACTGACATCTGATATCACTGCCCTGGTCCTTTTATTTAAAACAACTGAAATATTTATAAGATTTCTATGTATAATTTTACAATAGTGTAGTTTAAAATTACTATATATATTTCAGGTCATGAAGTGCTTCACCCATGGGACTCACAACTGCAGAAATAAAAATCATATTATCATCAGAAATGACAATTAGTCATTCTAGGTGGGACAAGGGGGATTCAAAAAACTTCCTGCTTATCAGTTTGCATGGAAGGGCAGAAAGAAGGGCATATTTTTCAAGATACAGAGGCTCTGAAATCCCAAAACACAGAGGATGATGAAGCTTACAAATGCCACTCCCTCCTGCATTTTATTTGCCTGGATAGCCAGTTCTCGTTCACAAACTGACACCTTCCCTTGTTTAAGGCAATCAGCTACATCTCACCTGCAACTCAGCTTCTAAATCTTCCTGATAAAAAAAAATTCTCATGGCCTCATCACCCACTGCAAACCTTAATTTTTGCTGTTGACTCACAGTATCCATTGACTAAATAAATGCTATGGGAGGTGAGCAATTTGCACAACAATGGCAAAGCTCAGGGCACTTGTCAGAACAATGGTTTTGCTGGTCTAGAGAAGTCACACCTCCAAAAAAGCGAGACAGAATTATTTTGGACTGAAAGATCAGAAACGTTTCCTAGAAATTTTAGAGTACAAGTGTTTTATGGTGCATTAGTGGCGCAATCAGAAGTACATAGAAGACACACCTGTTGTATGAGTGGGGATTGATCACCTCTACTTGTTGCTTTTCCTGCAATTCAATATACGGAGACATCAATGTACATCTGAATGTTACAGGGAATTGTCTATTGCAAGGAAGTCTATCTCTAATTCTACCTAATAAAAAAGAAATGCTAGCAAGGACAATCCTCTGTTAATTCAGTCGGCAACAGGTGGGACCTGTTTTATTTTTATTGACTAACTCTCTCCACAGAACAAGAATTTATGTGTATAAAAGTGTTTTGAAACCATATCATGCATCTCAAATTAGATTGTAGATGTTGAAATGTAACATAATACAATTCCCCGCTCACCAGATTTTCTTCCCTCATGTTTCTGTGAAAGGACTGATCCAAATTAACACCAGTGAAGGTCATGAGTCACCTATTTCATGTAGTAGTATCTGTCAGGAGAGAAATTTTTCAGATAATTCAGCCTATGTGCGTGAAATGTAATCTGTGTAACTTCTGACCACTGAAGTTGAAATTATGTTGAGAGGTAATTTTTTTAATGCAGACATTGCTATTGCTTCCTATTAATTCTGTTAAGTGATGTGGTAAGAGACTCTCCAAAGATTGCACCTTTACGTGATCAACACAAAAATGTTAGTAGAATATTTGAACTTTTCACCTTATGACTCTATTACTCATTTGCACGTAACTACAAAAGTGGAGGCCACATCCAAGCTTATCTATTGGAATATGCCATAGTGTGATATATCTGGTCCCTTTATTCTCCTGTAAAAACAAACTGCTCATCCTCAGGCTTCCAGCTGACTAAAAGCTGCAGCTACATTATTTTTTTGCATTAAATTACACCAAGTGTGAATATGTTTATAAAAATTTGCATTTGAAGGACATCAAAAGCCAGACCCTCATGGCATTTGTTAGTTGCCACTCGTGGTTTTAACTTCCTCTCTTTCAATATGATATCGTCTTTATTAAAAGGAAGTTGTGGATTATTAAAATATGCATATAAAATGGGAGGAAAAAAGTGGTTGGTAGAGAGGGAATAGAAGCTTTATTCTGTTTTACTCCCACTGAAAACTTGTCATTTGTTCCTGAGACAAGGGATTTCTCTAATTATTATTAATAAAATGAAAGAATAAGAGAGGTTAGCATCTACATTTTTAAGTAGACTTTTTGTCAGCCTGCAAACGAAAACCAATACCAAAATCAAATGTAACACTTGTACCCCACTACTACAGTCATTAGTTCACAATATACAGTGAAGATGACTTAATGAAATTTTCCTGAATGTGTTAAAATTTCTCCTAATGATTGAATTATCATTCGTATTTCATGTTTTAAGAAATAATTTTTGTTCTTTGTTGAGTGCTCAATGTCATCTTTCCTTTTATTAGAAAGTAAATTAAATAACTCAAAGAAGCTTTGTGCAGAAATGTTTGCTGTTTTGTTCAGTCCCAGAATGTTGGGAATACAGATAGCCTACTTTCTTTGCAGCAGCAAGTGTAATAGCTTTGACAAGAACATGAGAAGGATAGTTGAAAGCAAAGACAAAATGCAAATAATATGGCTTAGGGCCCGATTAGGGAACAACTAGCACAAATGTGAACTATTATCACCATGTCAAGCTTTGCTGCAGTCATTTCAAGCTCCAAAATATTTCTTCTGTAATCAATTTGAAAAAAGTCTGGAAAATGAAATAAAATTGGGCTACTTGCCACTACTTTGCTGATAATATGATACACAAAACAGCTTTTTCCTGAATTCAGAAGAGATAGGCTTGAGCTACTTTTCAGTAGAAATTACAAAATGGATGCTTTCCCTAAATGGGCAAGACACTAATATCATGTACTAATAGCAAAATCTTTATGAAATAATTTTGACTTTTCTTTGTTTTCCTTTGAAATGACACAAAGCCAGCTAAGCATAAAAATCTATGGGAGTTTGGCACATAAGCTGCCAGATCCCAGCTGGATCTGGCAGCTGGAAACTGTAGGACTTAGAGGGATTTAGTTCAGACTATTAGTACTTTTTTGTACTTGTCATCAGCTGTTGTCTAAAAACAACAAAATCTATTTTTCCTCTTGTGTCATCTTAAGATAAAGATGCTGCACGATGGTTGGCCTGGAGCGTATCACAATGAATAGGTACAATGGTTAAGACTTTCTTTTTTTACCTAAGCCTAGGTCATATTTCAGCTACCAGTCCCTCTAGCCAGTCCCAGGGCTTTATGGACCTTCAAAATTTGCTTAGGCAGCAATTTCAATAAGGAAAGGAAAAAGCAAAACCCAGGAAGTAAAGAGTGTTTTGTTTAAAATCGGAGCACAGGTCACATTCTAGCAGCACCAAAACCTACATTGCTGATAACACTGCCAGTGTAGAAACAAAATAACCATTTTGGGAGATGTGATTTAATGTTCCTTCCCTAAACAGCTCCAAAAGAATAAGCAGAGAGAATATCTTAGGTACGTTCTTCCTCTTTATCTCTTGCGACAGAAAGCCTTATGGGTTTCTAAGCCATTCCTACTGTCCCCCAGACTTTGTCAGTATTGGTGAGACAGCAGAGGTGGAAGGTACACAGAAGAGTGTTGACAGCTCTGCTTGGCCACATTATTTTTCCCCATGTGTAATACCTGCGATGTCGCATTGATATAACTTTCTTTTCGCAGCACTCCTCCAGTTCCTGAGTTATACTGACTGCCCTTCAAAATCACAGTCTGGAGGTAAATCAGTGGGGTCTACTGGACCTATTTTAAACAAAACTAGAAGAAAGATGCCTCAGGAAAGCATTCTGTATGGTAACACCTTGCCAAAAATGGGCCATCCTACTCAAGAAACAAGGTTTGTCAATATCTTGACTATATTTCAAGTCAATATTGACTATATTTCAAGAATGTAGATTTACAATATTGTCTTTCTTCTTAGCAAATCCTGCTTATCCCAATCATCACTTGGTGAGGTGTTCCACATTCTGTGATCCAACAGCTCAGAACTAATACTATTTTAAACTGTAATCTAAATTATAACTGCTTCAGGGATCACTTCAGACTATGATTACAGGTTGCACTACCAAAAATGAGTGATACAGCTGTTAAATTATCATGATAATGGTCTCCTGGTGCAGAGAAACAGCCCAGAATATATTTCAGCTCCATTTTCATAACACTTTGGAAGATTCTTTTGCATGAAAGTGAGTGAATTCTTCCGGTTTTCAGAAGCATAAACAGCTGGTGACCTCCTCTCTCTCTGCATTATCATACAGAATTTTAACTTTAGTGGAGATTGCAAATTATCATAATAATTATATTTATTGCAGCACTGCAGAGTTGATTTGGAACTCATCAGGTAATATGAATTACTTTTTAAAATAAAGACTTAGGATAAGCCAACAGAAAAAAAAGGCTGTTAAAGGCATCTAACCAATGTTTAGATAGTGTTGTTTATCTAGTGAACTCATCACATATATATCAACTTGTCTTTTATATAAATAAAGAGGAAAAAAAAGAGACATTAATGAACAGTATGCTCCTGACTTATTTTTTCTAATTACTTTATCACAAGATGAATTTGCATACTAGAGTTTCTATTTCCTTTCTAGTAACTACCAGTGGAATTGAAGGTGTCTGCTCTGGATCCAGACTTATCTATAAGATGAATCTCCTCCACACTGTCAACCTAGCAGTATTCCTAAATAGTAGGCTTGACTGCAGGGTCAATCCAGTCCAGCTGTAGAGAAAGGAGCACTGTTGTGGAACAGCTAAACCCCCACAAAATCAGAAGTATTTACTTTGCACTGGATGGTTTTAGTGGGAAAGGAAGGAGAGAGATAAAGGACCTTAGTCTGATAAATCCATGTTCAGTGTTAGCTGACTCCACAATGTTTCAACTGAACTGCTTTCAACACCTAAATAAGCACTATTGCCTGTGCAGAGCACAGCCACCACCATTTCACATGTTCTAACATATCTCTGCTCTATCCATACGGATAAGTTAAATGTTTCTGTGTCTGTTTTCCAGCACTGAGGTGACTGGTGTGGGACAATCCTAGTTTTTGTGCTACTATACAACAACAGTGTTGCTTTCTAAACATGCAAACAGCCCACAATCCTTGCTCGCTCAAATTCCCCATCCTGGTGAAATAAAAAGGAATACTGTCAAGTGGCCAAAATTATTCCTGAGAGTTTCCATCAATTTGGTAACAGAGCCAGGGTCTTGGGGTCACTTGCAAGTCTCACTCTCCATGCCCAGACTCCCTTAGGGATTTCACCTAGCCTGACCACAACTTCTGTTTCAGACCCAGTTGAACTGGCAGAAACTTTTTACAGTTGCTGCTAGACCTGCTGCTGAGCAAGAACCTGAAAAGACATTTTTTTGCACCAAAATCTCTTATGAGAATAAATCCCTACATTAGATTCAGACTGATTTATGTACATAGTTGCAGCTACTATTTGGTGAAACAACAATGGAATGCAATCTTTTTTCTAATTTTCTTTCAAAAATTCTTTCAATAACATATATTTAAATATATTAACAGCACAAAGAGATTTAGAGATAAACCTAAATCTCTAAATCAAGGTCAGTTGATTTAGATGAGGTCAGTTGATGAGGTCTGTTGCCTCACAAGCAAGTCTCCATGTTTAACACTGATGATGGACACTGGGCCACCTGGAACCTTATTTTGGAAGACTGACTAGGAGTACAATAAACTCTGAGATGAATTTGAGCTTGACTGAGACTTGCTGCTCCACCTAGATGCACATGGGGCATCATGGGAGTCATCCTAGGGTACTGAAAGGACTTGCTGATCTTATTGCAGGGACTCTCTGTGTTATTTTTTAATCATCTTCAGAGTCTGCATGTCTTCATGGAATGGAGGTTGGAAAATGCTATGACAATCTTCAGGAAGGGTAAGAAGGAAGACTCTGGTAATTACAGGCCTGTCAATCTCCCTTCAGTGGTAAAATTATGCAGTTACTGACATTTACTGAAAAACACTTGAAAGACAGCACAATCTTTGGTTATACCAGGGTTCATAAGGAGAAAAAAAGTCCTGCTTAATAAACTTAATTTCCTTTCATGACAAGGTGACCCATCTAGTTGATAAAGGGAAGCCAGTTAAAGTGTTGTTTTATTTTACCAAAACTTTTGATACTGTCTCTTGTAAAATTTTTCTCGACAAGAGGTCTATTCAGCTTAAAGAAGAGAAGGGGTGACCTCATCACAGTCAAAAACTTCCTCAAGATGGGCTGTAGAGGGGGAGATGCTGATCTCCTCTCTCTGGTGACCAACAATGGGATTTGAGGAAATGGAAGGAAGCTGCACCAGTCGAAGTTCAACTTGGACATTAGGAAAAGGCTCTTCAGTGAGAGGGTGGTCAGTCACTGGAACAGGGTCCCCAGGGAAGTGGTCATGGTCTCAAGCCTGGCAGAATTCATGGAGTGAATGGATGATGCTCTTAGCCATATGATTTAGTTTTAAGTATTTTTGCAAGGAAGGAAGGAAGTTGAAATCAGTGTTCCTTATGGATCCCTTCCAGTATGAGTTATTCTGAGTCTATGCCTTAAAAACAAATATGGAAACTACACTGATGCTCCAAGACTTAGATTTTTAAAAGCCTGAAATGTAAAAATGGGTTTCATGCTAGCTGTGAATTGTTATAAGCCATTACTTCTAGTTTTCTTTTGCCAATATGAATTTTTAACAATATAATACTCTTTTGTAATACTAATACATTTGCCTACTTGCTATGAAGATGCTCCACTTGCTTATATTTGGCACTGAAATTTTAAGTCCCTGTATTATCCATGAACAAGGTGATGTAATAATACCAATTTAATTCTTCAGAAGACAGACACAACATTGAGTGTGTTGCTGTCTGTGGAAGTGTTTATCCAATTTAAGCTTATTCTCACTGAGGTCATTTTAGTCTATTGAATAGCTCATAATGCAGAAAGCAAGACAGACTTAACAAGGGAAAGAAAGAAGATTAAACAGAAAAAGAAGGATTACTTAAAGAAGATGTTCTGTGGTGAGAAGAAAGCTTTGAGCTTTGTAAACTGTGAGGTTTGACTTACAACTCAGCACACTGCACTCAAGTATCACATATATACACGTACAAATATTGGTACCACTGAGCTAGTGGCCATCAATACAGAACACTCAGTAGTAGAATTTATAATTCAGCTATTTTCAGAATAATAACTAAAGAAAATTAATCTTTAATTAAAGAACTTCAAAGCACATCTTTTCTCCTAATAGGCAGCACCTGCAACACATGAAAATGATTTGTTGGGATTACTAGATTTTTCTAATGTTACAGAGACAATTGACTGCACCCATATGCACATTTAATGTGTCTTTCAAAGAACAAATACATAGAATTTGCAAGGTGATTCATTCATGAGAAAAGGGGGAAAATGTTCAGTAGTGTATTATAAACATAGTTAATGATTTCAGAAGAGATCTACACCAGTGCTGGACAAGACAATAAAGATTTCAGACTTAATAGCTTTGGCCTTCAGAATATTTAACATAAAACCATTTGGTAAAAATTACCTCAATGACAAATGTAAATGATACTTTTATCTTGAGTTGAATACCATAATTTTTTCCACTTCTGTAAGTATATCAGTATGCCACAGAATGTTAAATTTTTTCATCCAGTTTCTGACACCTGCAAAAATATAGCACAGTATTCACTATTTTTATTCTAAGGAAAACAGTTTGGTTTAGTCCAGATTTCTAGATCTAAATCTGTCCAGTGACAACATAAATTATAGCACTTGGAAACAACTGTTGCAGTGTATTTTCTCAGACTGCATCAATGTAAGGGCCTGGTTGCTATTAAGGATAATTCACATTTGTAAAATTTTGAAAGCAGAGGAACTCCCATGACAGAGTAGAAAAATGGGAAGGATAGTGTTTTGTGAATTACATAGCATATACCATCCTATGCACCTAAGGGCCATTAAAATTCACATTTCACCTTAATAAAGTTTCCATTAAGAAAATAGTTTTATAATTCCTACTTTGCAAATGAGGAAACTGAGGCTCAAAATGAACAATTAATTTTCTGAATGACACATGCAAATCTTTTCAGCAAATCAATACAGACCTATAGTTTGAACTCATAAGTTTGATTTTTATTGAAACACTTTGAGAAAAATATAACATGCTTCCTTTCATTAAATTACAGCCTGTACTATTGTTGTTGTTGCTGTTATAAGAAGGAAAGGAAATTTTATTTGTGGAAAAGTAAGGTTTTCTCAATTATAAATAAAAAATTCTCCAGAAAATCAACAATGATAGAACTGAAGTCTCAATGCAGGACTGAAACCCCTGAAGCTATTTCCAAACATTCAGGAAATTCTAGCATACTACTTATTCCATTCTGGAATAAAATACAAACATGACACACAGATATAAAAGACACAGTTTAAAACTTTCCATTTTTCCAAATATTTTTTCATGTCATCCAGCAAATGGTTAGCTAAATGAAACAAATGAAAGCTAAGTTAACAATTCCTGCACGTCAGTACAGTTTAGCAAGGAGAGAAAAAGATAGAAGTGAAACAAATGAAATTTTTGCAATCACCAATTTCCCTCCTTAAGGGAAGGATGCTAGTGGCCAGAAGCACTGCTCAGAGAAAAAGTGATCTGCTACACAATGTTCTGTACACACTTCTTGTGCACCCTTTGCTTGCAGTAAGTGGGAAAAATTAGGAATTGATCTTATAAATCAACAACTGTGACTCAGAAGTTACTGCAACCTTGCAGATCAATCCTTTCTAGGATCTTAGTTCACCCCTCCAAGAGTATGCATTGCCATTTCAATCAAATGTTAAAGTCTTGCATTCTGTAGAAGGACTATCACAAGCTAAAGACAGACAGAATGTAAACAAGCACTGTGCAAGTTCCCAGCACAAGCTTGTCAATGTGGCTTATTCCTGATTAGTTAAAGTTTGCACTTCAGCTCTTCTCATCAATGTAAATTGCTAGATATCCTCTGTTATTAAAAAAAAAAAAAAAAAAAAAAAAAAGAAGCAATATTTAATGTACTAACTCTGCATCTGCTTTCTTTCTGGTTATCTCCAGAAGTTCCATCAAAGTCTTATCACTGACGTTAAACAAATCCTCACACAGAATCACATGGATATCATATACAAAAAATAGGTTGTAAGTTGGGTTGTATTTGAAAAACAAATAAAGGTGCAACTTTTCCTTTGAGGGCCTTCTGTTGTCTCGGAATGCAACAGCACAAAATAAAGATTATGTTCTTCACTTCATTAAAAAAAAAAAATTTAAATATTGAATGTATGTAAGACAATACCGGCCATCTAAAATGTCTGAACAATAACTTTTAATAATACAAGAGAATTCTGTAGCTTTTTTCTTTTCTTGGTGCAAAACCTGGTGAAGTTAGTGGCCATTTCTGGCATGATCTGTCGTACAAATTGCAGACGAATTTAATGGGTTTATCTGCTTTCACGCAAAATGAAACTTTAATAGAATTTAGGTATTTCAAACTTTCAACACCAAAGTTATTGTGATTTTTTTTATTGTCTAATGAATTAGTCAGAATTTTGTCCACTTTTGTGAAACAGAGATGCATCTTACACATTTTTTTCACTGACTCGTACTTGCTGAGTGCTCTACTTTCATCCTTATCTAGATGGGTATCTGTGTGCAGTTACTAATTGTTTCTTATTACTTCATTGGTGTACTTCAGCTGAGAAGGCAATTCAATGCTTATCATGATTGACACATTCTGTAGATTTATTTACCCCATAATTTTTGTTCTTTTTCCTAGAAATTGGTTTTAGAACAGTCACTGCTGACCTAAATGCTTAATGCTTTTTTTCTGCCCCATTTCTTTTACCAATGTGCCCACTCCATCCATTTATGGTGCTTCATAAGGGTGTTCTTACAATAGCTTTTATAATTTATTACATTTATTTTTGTGATTTTTAAATCATTAATTACAATATTTTTCATAATTATTACATTATTCAAATATCTCTTTTGTATTTCCTTTAAGCAGATATACAAGGGGTAAGGTCATATTTTATGAAAACTATTTGTACTGCCAATGATTGTTTTTGCTCTTCCCACTATTATGCACAGAACTTGCTACAGATGTTTATTGAAAGGCACTGACACTTTCTGCCATACATGGAAAGATTAGATATACATAAAAATATGTGGAAAAAAAAATCTAGTTTATGTTCATCTGTGCTTGGTATTTCTCAACCAGTTTGCAGTTTTCCTGTATGTGAAAATATGGATGTTGCATGATATCTGGCTCACCACCTCCAAGAAAAATACATTGCACATCAAAAAGTCTGCAACAAAAATACAGTAGTTTACAACCCGTGTCAACAAATAATGCCTTCCTTGGGGCATGAATGTCAGAGCTAGAGCATAGGCAGTTTTTTATTCTGTAAAGCAAATGTTTTTAAGCATATCTCACGTCCATTTCTATATAATTAAGAGAAACAAAGCAACACAAAAATGTGAACATTATGAAATGCTAATTAAAAGTAATTGACACAAGATAATAAATCAGCAATTCAACACCATTTCTGTGCTTTGAACTAGTTGGTGTTGTCCCTCTAATTAATACCATGTCATGTTCTCATGCTTCATGTATCCAATTGCTGCGCCAAGTCTTCATCCATTCAACCACTTTCCCCAGGGGTTAACAATTTTAGTCTCAGTCTATTTTGAATGATAGTGTTCATAGTCTAAATTCAAATGGCATTTTTCTTCTCGCTTTGAGTTCTATATGACCTATCTGCCTTTTTATTTTTAATGAGATAAAGGATACCTATGGTTTTTACTGAAACTGTATAAATTTCTGAAATCTTATTTTGCTAAATCATTGAGCCAATCTTATTCACACACTAGCAAGTGCTTTGGCCAGAGACATAAATATTTGCAGGCATACATGCAAAGTGGTTCTAACAGTGTTCCACCAGCTAGTAAAATATTTCCTTTCTTACACTGAAAACATAAACATTCTAGTTTTACATAAAGTGATGGAATCTTTGCCTGTCCATTAACCTGCATAAGAAGGTAAATGTTCAAGGCTTTATGCGTTGAATGAGATAAAAATGTAACAATATGAAATATCACAAGGCTATGAAAATAGGAATTTAAGCAGACGTGTTACAGAGGGCAATGAAGACATAAAATAATATCATTCTAGTACCAAATTGAATGTTATCTCAATAAGAGCATATGAATATAATGCCCACCAGAAGAGAAAATTCTGACCCTCATACACTTGCAAGGAAGAAAAATGATGTTTTCATCACTTTTCAAGAAAAAGTGGTGTTTTCCCATGGGCAGGGAGGTGTTCAGCCAACCCCGGAAAAGCAGGGCTCCATTATGTGTAAAGTTGACTTGGAAAAACAAATGCCATCACTTTGGAAGGCCCTCTCTTTCTTCTTCTTCTTTTTCCCCCTGATTTATATGTTGAGCACGATGTTAAATGTTCGGAGATGTCAAATGTTCTGGAATATAGATCCCTTTGGCCAGCGGGGGGTCAGCTGTCCCAGCTAAGTCTCCTTCCAACTTCTTGCACATCCCCAGTCTACTCACTGGTGAGGTGGGGTAAGATGCAGAAAAGACCTTGAGTCTGTGTAAGCACAGAAGTAACAAAATCATCCCTATGTTATCAACACAATTTCCAGCACAAATTCCAAACATAGTCCCATGCTGGCTACTATGAAGAAAATTATCTCAGCCAAAATCAGCACATGATTCAAAAGTAGAAGGGAGTACATGATATAGTGAGCAATATTCATCTGAGCAGCAGTGCATCCTGTCTTGTTGTGCTTTGGAAAGTTCAAAATAAAAGAAAAAGGCACCTGGAGAATGGGGACAGGTAGATGTGCAAGAGGAGGAAAGACAGTTGAGGGGAAAGAATCAGTAGAGCTAGGACACCCAGAGGGAGAGTCTAGTCCACAAAATTCTAGGCATCTCACCAATGAGGAATATCAAAGCAGACTTCCTTTTATACCCTATTGCATCAAGTCACCCAATATTCCTGGCTTTCAAGGTAGTACTGTAAGATTGGAAAAAATGTTAGGATGTATATGTCACTGTATACTCTACTCCATGAATTCATGTGGACATCTATAAAAATATCTCTCTTTTTCTAAATTCATACATGCATTTATATCTGTATATATACATTTATACAACTATGCATGCATAGTCAGTTTTCTCTCAGCTTCTGTAGAGAGCAATTCCCATTATGAAGGGCATCTAAGTTTAGAAAGGCACCTCTCTCTTACCATTAACTGTGGTGAAGATAATGACTATTTTTACTAGATACGTAACAATTTCATAGTTCAAATTAATTGTAAGCATATAAACTGATTTCCGACTCTTAATTAGGCACATCTGTATTTTTACTTAATAATTATGAGATAACAGTCCTAAATTTCTGCTCAATAGCTAGGAATAATTGTTTAGGAATAATGAATTTGCACTGGTGAAAAATAGGAACCAGAATTCAGAAGCATAAGTTATCATTTCTATTCTTATACTGTTCACAAATAGATTTCTTCTGTTTCATTAAAGTTGTTTTTGTATTAGAAGTGAAAAAATCAGCTATAGTGGTTTTTGGAATTTTTTAGTGGAAATCAGATCAAAATCTTGTATAGCTATTTTTCCACTTACATACCTTTGTAATAAAATTTGTTGTTTTTTCTTTATTTTCTATTTCTGTATATAATGCAGAGGTCTAAGTGCATATCAGATATCATACACATTAAGAAATGACCCTACAAAGAAGTCATCATAGCACAGGAAGAAGTACAGGCAATATATAGTTGAAACTGAACCATGTTAATACTGAGATCAACTCTTCTGTACAATTCATCAAATTTTGCAATGATAAGTATGTTAGAAATCAGTTGCCAACTGATACAGATTTTGCAATGAATACACATATAAATCATAGTTAAAAAGAAAAACTAAATGGAAACTGAGCAGAAATGGAAACAAGACAAAACTTACTACTTGAACTGATCACTTCTACTACCACTTTTAAAAAATAAATGGCTGATAGCAGGGATTCTGCCTCCTGTTTCTACATCTTTATATGGGAGCCCTACTGAGAGATGTGCTGTTTTCTGTGCTCTGAGAGGGATAAGGAAGGGGTTAGTTTTTAGTGGCTTGACACAGACAACCTGAAAGAATAAACTAAAAAAACAACAAAAAACAATTCACATTCAGTTCCCAAAGGGATCTCCCAAAGGATTTGGAAAGATTAAAATCCACAGACACTTTACCTTGATGCTTGGCAGACACTGCTGTCCAACTGTTGATGACATAATGCAATAGGGAAAACGGTGTATTTCTGTTTAAGATTCACACATCTGCATTAGAGGGAAAACTTTGTACTACTGTACTACTTTTGTATCAATATCTGGCATATGCAACTGAGTGCAATGTAGATAATTCCTAAACAGCTTTCAGAGGGTGCCACAGTCCACAGAGTCCAGTAATGCCAAATTGGGTCCCTAAAGCAGGAGAATGCTGTATCTGCAGTAACCAGCCTGGTCTCCTATAACTCAAATGTAATACCAGAAATGTGCTGGATTAAATATGGAGATGAAAACTTTTATTTTTATAATAAAAGAGTACAAATATTTTATCTGAAAAAAATAAAGGGCTTGGCAGACTGAAGTATTTCATTTGAAGATATTTTAAACTGAAGCAGAGTTTTGAGCCAATGATATAAACCCATTTTGCTTTGACTCTACTGCCCTATTGTATTGCCATCACCACTGTATCACATATAGATGCAGTAGCAAAAGCTGAGGACCAGATGAAGCTAAACTGAAGATGCAATAAAAATAGGAGTGAATGATGGACTGAGATCCCTGCATTTCAACTGGTGGTAGCTTTTCAGAAAAGTGAATGCCACACCCTGACAGAAACAAAGTTTTTCTTTAGATTTGATTGTAATGCTTTTAAGTTGGTTTATTTTTTAATAGCTTGCCATAAAAACCCAAGCTAAAATAAATGTGTTATGCAAAGCCACAGAGACATCAAAACAAAATGGAAGCTGTTTATATAACAACTGCAGCAAAATTGAGAATGCATGTTGAGTCAAATGTACCAGAGCAGGAGACAATTCTTTTGTGTGTTCAGAGAGGCTTGAAAAATTTTTTGAGTTAAATGTTCAAGCATTTGCACAACAACAAATCATTCTAGATTTTAGAAATGTCTGAAGCTATTATTCTCAGTTCTGCCCCTCAAATTACCCCAAATTTTCTGTTTCATATATGTGCATCAGTGCCTTGCAAACTGAGACGGACAAAAACAGCTTCATTTCCTACTATTTTTTTAGTCTTTATCCTTTTCAGCCTCATTGCAACTGGATGGCTCAAAGTTAAATACAGTGGAAACCAAGAATAGAAGTTTCTGCAGATGCTCTCCGACCCTTCATGCCTGTTAACTGGGTTTTCTCTTACCTGGTTACCAACTCTCAGAAAACCAGAAATCAATTTTGAGGATTTGGGTACATGTTTATCTTTACAGATTGTCACAGTCACTACTAACTTCTGTAATTTTTTTCTCAATATCTTAGCTTTTTGTAGTTTGAGAAACAGTCTAACAGAGTCAATACTGCATTCAAAGTCACAATGGCTTAGGTAGAGGACCACTGCTAGAACTTGCAAATACTTATTTTACAAATGGGGATTCACAATATAACAGTAGAGAAATGTAACCTATTGGAAATTTCTTGTATCTACCTAATTTCAAAAGGCAAATTTTCATGAGTGCTCCACAAAGAACTACAAAGATGCAGAACTGAAAATACTTTTCTTAACCCTCATCCCCTCTTGTCATTTAAATCTGCTTTTGCCTGGAGTTCTATGTGTATTCTACGTTTAAAAATTCCTGGGAAGAGATTTCATCCCATTAGCACTACTTACATACTGGTAATTTGACAAGCAAAAAAAGGAAATCAGTCATCTAGTCACACTTGTAAACATTTTAAAAATAAAGAATAGATGATTCTGACAAAGATACAAATAATAGGTCTTAGGAAAAATAGAAAAAAACCCAAAATATCATCATGTGGAATGAGGTGCTAAATTCAGTTGAGTTATTTGACCTTTGTTTTTGATGGTAGACTTGGCAGTCCATGGCATCATTGTGATGTCTTCCTCAATGTCATGGATTAGGAAGAGTTACCAGGAGCCTACTTCTGATGTCAAAGGGATCCCTTACTCAAAGAGAGTCTCACCAATTATCCTTCATCTGAATCTGATTTTTTTTCCTTCATATAAGAGCTGCAGGTCGCAGAGGGTCTACATTTCTAATAACATACACGCGCTTCCTTCTCATCTGTCCAAGGAAACATCCTCACAAAATCACATCCTAACTGTATAACTGCAACAAGTTCTTTATCATTGAAATATGGGTATTCATGATGAACCAGCTAAGTAGTAAAAGGTCATGATTTCTGACAGATATACTAAATCTGTAGATATATTGATTAGGAAAGGATGGAGGTGTTTAGAAAACTGTGATAGAGAAAAAATGCAACTTGCCTATCCTTGTGACAGACTCATCTTGTGGACATCCCCATGTCCAGCACAGCCAACTCTTCTTTTTATTTACAGCTATTTCCTTTTTGGTCACTGTAGCGTAGTTTCAAAGTGCATTATTTTATCACTAGCAAGGGTCTTCAGCTTTTTCCGACATGTGGAGCATATTTTCAGAAAGTGATTATCTGAAGGATACTTCCTTATCCGTGATCAATTGCAGACTTGGGACAATAAGTTTCTTACAAGGATAAAGAGGTTAACCAAGCTCATATGCAATTGAAGTATAGGTGTTTTATCCTTATAGAACCAGTTAGTCATACTGTCTGATTCTGTTCATTATTTAATCTCTCACTCTTATCTGCCCCATTTCCTTCTCTTTCCTTGCTCCCCATATCCTGAATCTGCACCGTCTAATCTCTGTCTCCCTTTCATTCTGAGTGCCTTTTTTTTTTCCTTTTTTTTTTCCTCTCTTTTTTTTTTTTTTTTTTTTTTTTTCCTCTCCAGCTCCTGAAGTGGAATAAAACTACCTATTTTTTTCTCCTCTCTATTATTTCATATGTGTTATGCCAGAGCTTCTGATAAATAAAAACCCTGAATACATGGAGGAAAAAAGACTTAAAAAGCTTCTTGCTGTGCAGTTCTCTGGATAAATATGCTTTAGGACACCTTTTCTCTGAGTATGTATTTAAAGATAATTTAATATGTTATTAAGGAAACAAAGCCATCAAACCTGAATTTTCTTTACTCTCAGTGATTTTATCTGAGTCTTCAGACTATAGGTAAGTACTATGACAACTCCAAATATATAACTAAGTAATTCAAGGTAAATAAAGTAATGATTCTCTTTCAGTTTAAAATGAGATTCTCCTGAGTTCAAATCAGAGCAGGAGTCTATATCAGCTGCTTTGGAGGAAATAATCTCTCCCCACTGGTACTCTGGGGAGACACGTCAGAGTATCTCTGTAAGCTCGTCACTACGTTCACAGAACAGGTTCTGCTCAAGGCATGAACAAGCTCATGGGTCAGGCCCTGGAGCTATGGGCTGTGCACAGTATGAAAGCAAAAGTATGAAAGCAGAGGGATGTACCAAATGTTAGTTCTTCCATCCTAAGGAAAGGGTTATCATATAGACTCACAGACTATGAAAATGAGGTGAGCACAAAGGATTTCATAACACAGTACAGAGCTCTGCTTCAGAAATAATCCCCAATAGTTTTGCTATGGATTTGTCAGAGGGTGATCATGGCTAAAAAAGATCTAAACCAAGAGAAAAAGATATCTGGCAAACCCATTGCAGAGGAATACTAAGCAACAGACAGAGCACTGAAACAATTGAGGTGAGAATGGTGTAGAATTTTTAATGCATACCCAACCCATCAGTGTGGTACCTGTAGAGAGGGCCTGATGTGTTTTCATCACTGCAGTCTCTTCACAATGGCTCTGCAAATTCTAGCCTCAAGGCCTGTCCCTCGGAGCTCAAGCATTGAGCTTCACCCCTTCTTTGAACAAAAAGACTTAAAAAAACTGTAAAGAAAGTGTCAAGTGTATCTCATGGACAATATAAGATCAAAAATTAAAGTATGTTAAAATAGTTACTATGTATAGATTGATATTTACAGAATCTTTTTATTTCATAATGAGGCTGCATTTGTCACTATTAAAACCTCCATTAAAATATTATATTTTGCATCTAATTTAATTGTATGTGAGTAGACAAGGAAAAACAGATTGTTGACAATTTTAATTCAAAGAAAAGCACTTTTCCATAGCCACTGCATGCTAGCTCATTTGTATCCCTTCCCACTCATTCGTAACACAGTACGATAGTGTGTTCTGGGAACTAGTTATACACAGCAGGATACAGCAGAATATATTTCATAAGAGTATTGGACAAAATTTTGTCCTCACCATTTCAGTCATGGGTAAATAAGAAAATGATTTCATTTGGTGTATTTGTCATTGTGATCAATGCCATTATTAATCACATCATGAGCATTATATTTAATTTGGCTTCTACCCTAAAGGGCTTTCCTTTCCCTTTTCTTTCTGTTATTTTTGTGGTTGCTGGTCATAAAGTATTCCTACTTCTTGCTGTCTTTGTTTTGTGTGGAAGCAAAGACTCTGAGATGGCTCTAAAATCTGCCGTATGCATTGTGATTGCATCCTACAGAGCTGTGACTCCACAGTCTTGTCCATCGAGCACAAGCTGCAGTATCTAGGAAGGGATACTAATTAAAAACCCATTATAGGTACACCCCTGGATGTACAAGGGGTTCAAGACAAGAAAATTCACATCTGCAGTTTCCCATTGAAACAGTATTTTGTATGATACTAGAAGCTTTAAAAATTACTATATAAAGTGGAGAGAAGGTGTAGAAAGTGTGATTTAGAACTACGTAGTCACAGAAATATTTGGTTGAAAAAGACCTTTAAGGTCATCAAGTCCAGCCACTAACACTTTCAAGCCCTTAACACCACGTCCACACATCTTTTTAATACATCCAGGATTGGTGATTCAAATACTTCATTGGAACGCCTGTTCCAATGCTGGACTACCCCTTCAGTGAAGAAATTTTTCTTATATCTAATCTAAATCACCTCTGGCACAAGCTGAGTATGCTTTTTCTTGTCCCATTACTTCTTACTTGTGAGAAGCAGAAACACTCACCTCACTTCAACCTCCTTTCAGGAAGTTTTAGAGAGAGATAAGGTCACCTGTCAGCCTCCTTTTTTCCAGACTAATTTACAGACTGTCGTAAATCAGGAGAATTTTGTCCAGAAGAATATTAACTTCTCATCCTTCTGCAACACACAGAATTTAATATATTTATTATTACAAAACAAACATAACAAAAATTACATTTGTCTGCTCTTTTTTCAAAAAGGAATTGGTTTTTTTGATCCAGAACTGAAAGAGTTGGAGATCTCACCTTTTGTGTTTATTCTGTGTATGCCTCTTCAAAAGCAGCCTCTTCAAAATTCTCTTGGGAGACTTCTCTACGGGGATAAGAACAGTTCAAAACTCTCTGAGAACTCCAGGAAGACAGAGGTGTTCCTAGGGAAAGTCTATCAGCTTCTTTTGACAAGTGAGGGAAACTAAGCTGTCCTACGCCATCTCTACCTAAATGTTGTATGGTGTAGTTTGAGACATTTTGGTCGAAACACTCATCCTGAAATATGGGAGTGGTGTTCTTTCTCATAATATGGTTACCCATGTCATTACAGCATCCATACATGAGGAAAAGTAAAGATAAGATATATCTCCATTCAGGAATAGAGGCATAAAGATTTAGTGAAATAGACTCAGTTTTGGCCCCATATATCGTGATTCCTCTCTCAGGTGTACTTTGTAAACTTCTTTCAGATAAACACAGGAATTAAAGCACTGTGTCTTGCAGTGAAGCAGTTACAAGGAATAAGGTTGAAAAATATAAGTTGGTTAGCTGATCAAGAATGAATGCAGCATGATGGCAGTTATGACAATGAATACTTTAGAGAAAACAACAAAAAATCAGGAGCCTAGACCAGGCTTCGCATCAACAGCATCTGCATAAAACATTGGATCACTTCATAGGTCCACAGACACTTCCTTTCCTAGGAGTGCAAGCCAAACCTCTGGGTGGTGCTCTCATAGAGAGAATTGATGAGCACACACAGTAGTTGAACAATATCCTCATGACCTGGATATTCAAGAGAGAAAGATATCACCAGTAGGAATGATCTGCAATGGAGTACCTTTTTCTCACCATTTGATTGGCAAGATAGATCACAGATGATACCTTTTACTATTACTAATTTCTATTAATATTTTATAAATTTGTTTTTGTTTTACAATATGATCATTTCTTCCTGTAAGAGGCTGTTTTTTTTTTTTTTTTTTTTTTTTTTTTTTTTTTTTTTTTTTTCTTTAATAGGTAAAGAACTATTTTCTCTCATGGAAAAACAAAAAAACCAAAATAATATAAAAACCCAACAACCAACCAAAAAACACAAAAAGGAAAACCCAAAAAACAAACAACCCCAAAACAAGGAAATAAAACCCACAAAAACTTAAACAAAACAAAACAAACAACCAAACAAACGAAAACCCAACAACCACACACACAGACAAAAAGTACGGGCTACTCTAACTTCTTACTTCTGGTGAAAACAGAGGTTTCTATTGTTGAAGTTTTTCTATTATAGACTCCCTGAAAGAGGCATTTTAGAATTTAAAAAATTGTTGGAATTGTCAAAAAATTAGATTGTAATTTTTTTTCCATTATTTTGTGTAGCATTACCTTCAGGCTTTGGATCTTGTTAAGAATTTCCCTTCTAATCTAGAGAATCCCTTGATATTTCAAATTGTCTATTTGTGTAAAAATTTATAAAGAAGGATGCGACTGCTTTTAAGCAGGAATACACCTCTTTCACACACAAGATTAACTTCCAGGCTGGTGGCCTGAGGAGAGATTTTATGTTCATTTTAAACTTAAACTACACAGAAAGCTGTTACAGAGTCAACCTGCAACAATTAGATGAGGGATCTTGAGGTGGTCACACAGATCTGTGTCCTGTTCCACATCAATTTGCTGCTGTCATAAAGGTAGACTTGAGATTTCCCCACTTCCAGCAGCTTGTTCCTATATTCTCACTGCTATTTGCCAGTCTTTCACTAATATCAGTACCACTTTTTGTGGCACTGAAATATAACTGGAACCATTTTAGTACCCTTTGTTAAAAACAACCAACCAACCAAACAAAACAACAAACAAACAAAACCCTAAAGCCAGGGATTAGCACAAATATGAATATGTGGGAACAGGCATAAATCTCATAAACTAAGTCAAATTCCAAAAGCAGTATTATATTTGGTGGCAGCCTAAGATGTAGATTCATGTTCCAGCAGCACTGAAGATTCCAGGATAACATTGTTACCTCAACTCTTCAAATTTTCCGGTGATACACATTTAGCATTGGAAGTGCCAAAAGAAAAAAAAAAAAAAAAGTATATTATTGCAAGTTGCACATTGTTCTGTTGTGGGGGGTTGGCATGGTGGGCTGCCCTTTTTTCAGTGTGCTTCTCCCAAAGTGGGACCCTCTTGGCTGAGGGGCTTAGTCATGCCCTGTGCTAGTTCTGCTGGTCTTGGCTGGATTTGCCTGTGTCTGGCACGAGAGAGCTCGAGTCTGTCCTCATAGAGGCCACCCCTGCAGCCCCTGTGCTGCCAACATATTGTCACCAACAGATAATACTGTTAACCATAAGCTAGTGAAAGAAAAAAAAAAAAAAAAAAAGGAATAAAAGAAAAGAAAAATATATGGGAAAAAATTGGTTGGGAGAGATTTTCTTGGTTATTGAAAATTGATGCTTAGTACTATACTGTCAAAAATAGTTAAAATAGTCAATTGAGTGTAAAGATTTGACAGGTCCAGAGGTTTGGAGTTGTTTCACGTTTTTCACTCCATCCTGTTAGTAATGCCCTTTCTTTTGTCTCTTGTGCAATGCTAATACACCATTGATTCCCCATAAAAAGGATTCCTTTCCTTATTACAAGCTTTAATTTGCTTTAGGCAGAGTTGTGCTCCCTGTCCTATGTAATTCTAGCTTGTGTTAGCTGGTGGATATGGATCCCAGAGAGCCACTGCATGGTCTGTGCTCTAACAGTTATCAGCAGGAATAGTAAATTTGGCTTTTGCAAGTAAATTCTCCCTCCTGATTGCAATAGGCACTGTTATTTAAATGCAATCACAAGACCAGAGGAATAAGGATTAGGACAGTTTCTCTGGACCTAGCAAGATAAGTTACATATTAATTATTTACAGTAGAATAGAATTAACCTCTTTCACTTACTAAACTCCAGGTATTAAAACTCTTCAAATAACTTGGGGTACATTGAAGACTTTATCTAAGGAAAAAAGCCTTATGAGGGCCAGCCTGGATGGGGCTTTGAGCAGCCCGATCCACTGGTCATATCATTGCCCATGGCAGGGGTGTTGGAACTAAATGATCTTTAGGCTCCCTTCCAAACCAAATCATTCTATATGAGTCAATGACAGCAATAAAGTGTCTGCCACCTATAATTTGGATTTTTTATCTCATTTTCTAGACTTTAAATATAAGACTTAGCTTCCTCCTGCTTTTAATGTGTATTGCATTTCCAATTCCTTTTACCATAAAAATAAATTTGGCATTACACAGCTCTTCTTTTCACCTTTATGGATCAATTAGGTTATGCCTCCTCTGTGTTCCCAGACAAGTGCCAGTGAAGCAATTTCCAAGCAAACACGGTAGTTAAGAGTGCTTGGCATTTTCCCCAGGTATTGCTAGAAAGATAGATACAGAGGACCTTAAGAGAGATGAAGCAGGCTTAAATCTAATCTGCCTACAATGAAATATTTTGAAGATAATGAGGGGAGAAAACTGGTGTTAAAAATCTTCTATTCATTATTCTAGTGATGAATTAAGTAAAAAAATAATAAAAATACAAAGACTTCCTGTACTGTAGAACAAATCAAGTAATCAAACAAATCCCAGAGGTGAAACAAAGATAATAACTGATTCTAATCGTATTTTCTAGGACCAACAAAAAAGAGGCTTAAGCCTCTTTGACATTTGAACTGCAAGAGTTGGCCAATTTAATACATTTAAGACTATTTATTAAAGCTGTACGGAATTTTTCAGTGAAATTTCTGAAATATCTGTATTGCCCAAACTGTAGTTCCGTTCCAATGATTATTTAATTATCCATACAGAAAGGAACAAGCTAGTATAAATGAAGAGAGGATACTTACCCCCACAGCTAGTAAAAATCTACTGCGATGTTCACTGGGATATGGAAAAAAATGCAGACAAAATGTCTTTAACTTTTATTTCTCACAGTGTAGATAAATAATCAGATCCTCTGATTACTTGAAATGTCAAGGTGAGTTTCTCTTTCACCGTAAAATCCACCTTGCACTGGAAGAGTTTCATGAATTTGCATTTCCTAATGGAAGCCTTTTTCACTGTGAAAGTGATGGTGTATTTTAGTTCAGAGCATTAAGAAAAACACGTGACTTGCAGCATCAAGGACTATTCATAAAGAATACATCAGTTGTTTGTAGAATACCTCAGCATTTTTACAGCACTGGCTTGGGTTTTGGATTCTTACTCTACTTCATATATTATCGGCACTGTGTTTCTCAGAAAAGCTCTTAAGAAGTATTTATGTGCTTGACTCCTAAATCCAGCCTTTCTGGAGCCATTTACCAGACAATTCAGAGCTTCTCAGGGCAACTTCAAGAACAAGACAACCTCATGTTTTAACTTGTCAATGCCAGAGTGCCCTCCAGCCTAATTTGAGTTAATTCTCTCTGGAAGGTCTCACTCAGCTGGTACCCCTGAGAGCATGTTCCCTATAACCAAATCCCTCTGGATTTATTGGAGATTGACAATACTCACTGGACTTCCAGAGATAATGTAGCAATAGATGTTTTCAACTCATTCACTTCTTAGTGGGTTCTAGTGATCTACACTCTCTATATTCAGCAGGTGGATTTATCTCCAATACAGAAAAGAAAAGAACCAGTGTAAAAAGGCTTCTTTCAGAGCAACTTTCAAGCAGGTAGAAACAGCCTGAACACAATCACTGGGAGAGCATGGAGCAGACTGGGTTTGACAGGGATTGTAGCAGCTGTTGCAAGTCAGGAGTTGGGAAGGATTGCATCAGGTAGATTGTCCTCAGTTTTGGGGGTATGTGTAAGACTGCTTGGGGGAAAGCGTGGCCCGGAATGATTATGCCTAATGCTAAGCCAGAGAAATCCTCTCTTCACGCCACTGCACTGGAGTGTCCTTAGGGGCTGCATTAAGAACTGACTGTGCCTGGGTAATTTATAGATGTGGTTTAGTGTGACCTTAATACCAACAGAGAACTAGAATCTGCAATCTAATTTAATTTTGAGTCTTGTACAGACTTCACTGTAGACAAAGAAGTGTAGTATTTAGCTGGCAAATGAGGCCTAAACCTGTGGAAAATCAAGTCAGTGAATTTCTTAATGACATTTTTCACTTCCCCAGTGACCTTTATCTGATGGTCTAAAAGCACTTTACAAAAACATAACATTTCTTACAACCAAAATTAGTTGGAAGATTATGTTATTTTGTTTCTTTCCCCATGGAAAATGTTGGCTTCTCGCTGAAAATTTTAAAGCTCAAAAACCTGACTAAAACTTTTTCCTTGAAACAAAAACTCTAGGTTCAAAGACGTTGCTATAGATTTTTGGTGAAGTCTTGTCTGCAATCCCTCATTCTCCAATTCTATTGTGTGGACTGTGCTGGTGTTAAAACTGTCCTTCTGTTACGCTCCAAGTTCTCCACTTCCCCAGAATACAGCTCTAGTTGGTTCTTGGCCATCTCTGACTATCCTGTCTAAGAACAGAAGTGATAAATCATGTGTGGAGACACTATTTCATACCCAGAACCACTTTTCACTTTCATGTGAGCACAGCTTCAAGTTACTTATTTAAGTTATTAGAAAAATTCCTTAAATAGTTGGATACCAATGGTAGCAGTCAACAGGATTTTAATGACTCACCCTAAATACCTCCATAGCATCCCTGAGAAAAGTGAGGCAGTTTTATAAAACATGCTATGTATGTTTCTTGGCTGATTATTATAGCACTTAATCCTTCAGTTCTGAGGGAATGAAGTGCAATGACTGCCATGAACTACCTTTTTATGTGACAAAGGTCTGCCAGCCCAATCTCTCACTTTTACCACGATGCCACTTCTGGATGTATAGTCTGTTTTATGTCTGGCCCATGGGATTTTTGTCCAAGATCACTGCAACTCAGCAGTGAAAATAGAAATAGCCACACTACACTTACCAGATACACACATTCCACCATGCACGTTTTAAGATTGCTTGTGTGTTTTGTGTAATCAAATGAAATAAAACAATAAAAAAATAACAATGCACAATTGGAAAATGCTGATGAATAAATTATAGAATATAACAGAATGGGACTCATCAGTCAGAAGGAACATACAACAATTATCTAGTCCAACTGACTGACCAATTCAGGGCTGACCAAAAACTTAAAATGTTTTATTAAAGGCATTGTCCAAATGCCTCTTAAACACTTGAATGGCTTGGGGCATTGACCACCTCTCTAGGAACCACATTCCAGTGTCTGACTACCCTTTTAGTAAAGAAATTCTTCCTAATGTTCCATTTGAACCTCTCTTAGTTCAGCTTTGAACCATTCCCATTTATTTTGACACTGGATATCAGGGAGAAAGGAACAGTTCCTCCTCTCCACTTCCCCTCCTCAAAAAGCTGTACACAGCAAGGAGGTTATCCTTTTCTCCTTTTCTCCAAACTAGACAAGCCCAAAGTTTTCAGCTGCTCCTCACAGAACATTCATTCCAGTCCTTACTCTTGCCTTGCTGCCCTCCTCTGGACACATCCAACGACCTTCACTTCCTCCTTAAATTGTGGGACCCAGAACTGCTGAGTATTCAAACTGTGTGCTCTGACATTACCAGAATTATCTAGTATCTGAAATAAAACCCCAACAACAAAATTGAAGGAATCAGTACACATGTTATTTAAAGACCACAAGGAGGCTGATGAAAGATATTAAAAGAATGAGCATAACTGAATAGATAACATAACACAGTAGAAAACACAGTGATCTGCTAGGAAGAGCAAAGATGTGAAATGAAAGGGAAATTGCAGAAGAGGTTAAGATAAATAAAAAAGATTTTGTTTCGTTGTTTTGGGCTTTTTTTGTTGTTGTTTTTTTTTTTTTTTTGTGTGTGTTTTTTTGGTTTTTTTTTTTTTTTTTTTTTTTTGTTTTGTTTTGTTTTGTTTTTTTGTTTTGTTTTGTTTTTTTGTTTTTTTTTCTTCAAGAACATATTGAACAAGAGGTCATTGGAAGAATTCTAAGAGCCAGTCTGGGTAATTCACTGACCGAAGAGAAAGACGTAACTAAAGTACAATCAAATGAATTCTTTGCCTCTGTGTTCACACATAAGGTTTTGGGATGAATGTCAGAAACAGACATAAATTTCCCAGGAGAAGAAGAAAAAATATCGAAGGAGGTACCATTCAGCCAGAACAGGTGATCAAGGAATTAGAACATCTGAAGCATAACAGATCTCCAAGACCTGGAAATATTCTCTAGACATTTCTAAAGAGAGTTGCAAAATAATGGGAGAAACATTTCCAGACGGAGCAAAAACCTTTTTGAAAACAAGGACAGCATGACTAGACTATATGAACAAATACAATTTGGACTAAATAGGGACAAAGCTTGCTTCATTCTGCTCCAGTGAGTGTGGAAAGTGCAATCACAGTGAAATCAGCATGATATTCCCACAGCATAAACTCTGTGAAACCACTGTGGAAAGGAATTTACTCACTCAGAATACAAAAAAACCATTAGAATTTTTTAGGGTTTTTTTATTTCTTTGTGTTTAGAAGGAGTTATGCATTCCAAGTCTGTAAGACTTACTGAGCATAGAATTCAACTGACCAAAGGGTGATTTCTTCACTTGCACTAGTTTCTTACTTCTCAGTAAATCTTCTGTTCAAACATGGGCACAGAGTGTTAATCAGACTATGCTTTAGCTGTATTTGTCTCTTCAATTAGTAAGTTGCATCTTAGATAGCTGCTGTGTCTGAAATAGTTTATCTTGTAGTCAGTGAAGAAAAAAGCAGACACTCTTAGGGCTTGTGCCCAGTTCACCTGGAGCTGACACCTAAAATTGGTCAGCTGGAGCACACCTGAGAATTGTGTCTAGTTCTTTCATTTGTCACTGAATAAATTTGCAAATAGTAGCTCACGCATACTTATTCACATTATAGATGTCAGAAGGTGGGTAAGATAATTCCTGCTGCAAAAAAATTTGAAGCTATAAAGTGTTTCATGGGCAAATACTAATTCAGCCAAAAGCTATTCCTCTATTCTTAGATTTTGCTGATGTGGTTTCTTACCCTATTCTATCTAGGGTGTGAAATGTCATAAATTTCATACTTAAAAATGATACTAGCATGTAAGAAAATATTATTCCAGGGAAGCAACTTCTCATCACAGATCAGAACTGTTAGAAGGGGAATCAGTGACAATGTCTATTTCAGCCTTTTTGTTCCTATCTGCTAACATGTTTGAGTGCTGGTCATTATCATCTATAATACTAAATTTTAGAACATTCTTTAGCAGTTTATTGGAACAATTCACAATTTATTTACCTTCAATGTCTACAAACACCCCTGAATTCGTGTGTACAGACAGCCGGAAAAATCAGACTACAGGATTCATTATGGAAAACTACACTTAAACAGTGACAATACTATTTCATTTGGATATAGGCGTTGGTGCAGACTATGTTTGGTTCTCATTTTATTTGAACCAGCTTGAGCAGTGTCTTTGGAAGGCAACAATGAGAACATTCCCTTTTATTATGCAGCACAAGCTGGCATCTGCTGTGCTTGCGAACTCCAGAAGGGTCACTGTTACTGGGTCACTCCAAAGGGCATATTCTATGACAAGAACAAAGGCGAAATCCAGATTATAGTGGACAAAGTTGGGAGAGTGAAGACAAAGCAGTGGGAGTCAGCAGCCAGTGTCTCTTTTTTTGCCCCTCTCCTGCAGTTTCCTTTTTTATGTTTTCTGAGCTGTGTATTCACCCTGATGGCTTTTCACTTCAGCCACTCTATTAAATGGTCCTCCATTGTTCATCTTCTGTATGGAAGTGAGTGGAAAAGGATTTCCATGCTCTATAGCTCACACTGCATCATTTCTGTGTGTGCCCCAAACAAAGATCATTGTACCACGGAATCTGCATAATTATGTCCTCTTTGACAGTAGGTTAGGGAGACAAGGCGGGCTTTCCTTGTCTCAGAGGAGCAGCTTGAGCGTTGCACACCCCAAGCATGGAGACAATTGCAGGTTGTGCATGTATTTTTCACATACAAAATAAAATATGCATATCAGATTTTACCTGATGTGCCATCAAAGGAAAGAGAAAAAACTTCAGAGACAAACAAAAAAAAATTACAGTCATGTTTTTTGTGAAATCCTATACTCTCATTCTCTGTTGTTTCATAAATTTAAAAAAACAAATCTGTAGTTTTTACTTTTGTGAAAGCTTCCCTTTTTCTTTTCTGTATTTAAAACTTTCTCTAGCAGATTCAAAATTAAAAGGGAAAGGGAACAGATATATAGAGGAAGCTATTGTTTTTCTTCAATACCTCTTTTCAAAAATACAGATAAAGGAAGGATTTAACTCTAAGCTCTCACAATAAAATGCTACAAAAAGCTCAGAAACAGGATATCCATATTGATAAGAAGGGTAGTACAGCAAAGAAGTACATCTCCATAAAATCCTGAAAGTACAATTTCCTTGTTATTGCTAGCATTTACCTCCAAAATATTTTTTTTCAAAAGGAGATTTGTTGAATTGCCTTCAAATAGAAGCTGAAAGGCAAATATTTACCCTAAGTATAGTCAGTCTTGTAAGGCAAAAAATGATGCAATAAATGAGATTTTAAAATACTCAGATTCCTTCAAGATAATTGTTCGAGTACTTGCAGTGTCAATTCATCCATTATCCCTCTCAAGTACAGCTGAGTTGCATGTAGCATGGGGCTACAGAACTCTGACATGAAGTCCCAACAGCTCATGGCTTCTCTCAATGAACACTGGGCAAACAAGGCGATTTTTCACAAGCAAAAAATTTCAGTTTGCTAAAATTTGCTATCCTACCCATCTTCTCTCATAGACTGGATGTCATTTCCCATTTAGTTAGGAATCATTCTTCATCGTTTGCATGTGGAGACAAGTTTTGTGGATTCTACAACTGCAGAGAGTGCAAATAAAATGTAACTGAAAGCCTGCATCCTCATCCTTTTTCCTCCATCTCTCCTTATGCAGCAAAAGTATCCTATCCTCACTTAAGTCAATAACAAAAGTCCTTGTTGACATCACAGGGGTGTGGTTTTGCCCTTTGAAAATATGAAAGTGCATGAAAATCACTCTACATTTCTACTATTCATCTCTCATTATATAAAAATAGATATTAATAAATATTTCTTAACGTGGACTTAGAGAATAATCTTATGTCACCTTTTGCAGGCTTTAGTTGGTAGCACTAGAACGTTGATCTTTTCCCAGCTGTTGCAGCTATTCACGATTTTGGGGACTGGAAATCAAAGAGGAAATGTTTCTGGTAAATGTAATAAATAAAGGTAATGGTGCAAAGCTGTGAGAGGGTGCTAACATTAGTCTTGAGGAATGCACACCAGCAAAAAACACTTGAAAAATCAATAGAAAGGTCTCACCTTTCTTCAGACATCTGAGTGAGCAATACTTTGAAGGGAAAGAACATAATTTGGAAAAGTCACTGTGATGGTCCTGAGGCTCTTTCAAGTGGAGATATAAAATAATACACCTTATTCTGAGCAAAGTTTTCAAAATGCAAAGGCCTTTTCCTATTTTCTACTGCTTGCAGAGTTGTGTTGAAGCAGTTACAGCAAATGTATGATGGATTTTGCAGTCAGTCTGCCATGAGTTCATATTTTTTTAGCAAAATACACTGGTGATAGCAAACTGTGCATAAACTATTATAAAGGAATTTGTCGCTGTGAGTGACTGCTGTCTATTCCCTCACAATATTATGTCTGGTTTTTTTTTTTTCATCTTAATTGTAACAACAATAATGCAAGAAGTTTACGCAACAATTAGCCTACATAATAAACAATTTTATTTGGGTTTTTTTATCATTTTGGTTGTAAATTATTTTTTCTTGTCTCCCAAATTTACACATTTGTTTAAACATATTTGTGAGACTGGGACTGATGCTACACCACTGAGCACCGAGATGAAGTGAGACAACTCACAGTGAATCTTAGCTTCAGTGGGAAAATGTTATGCAAAGTATTTTACAAATGTAAGTTCAGAACATCTCAATTTTTCATTTTTAGCCACTTATGGAGGTAAAAAATTAAAAGGGTTTAGGCATCTGACTTTCTAAGAAATCAAGTGGAATGGAAAGATTGGTGTTGAAATACCTTTAAATCTTTGTGCAGAAGATTTTAAGAAAAATCAGTGAACAAGAGGACCATAAAAAGCCAGTAAAAATGTTTTAACAATGCTTTATCTCCCAGTTTATTTGTCCTGTTTTTTTTCCATCTTCTGGGGTTTTTTCCCTTTTCTTTCATAGGGTATCTTATAATCTTCAAATCCTTATGCCAAACTTAAAGTATTCAATAGAGATCGTACCAAATAGACTCCTTCAGGATTTGAGATTTTGACAATCTTTAAATTATTTTCTCTCACAGCATTCTGTTATGGGAGAAAGATATATTTTGCATTTCACACATGGAAAACTAATGCATTGAGAACTGAATGATACCGTGGGAGGAGTGGGAGCTTCAGACAAGACCTGCCTTAGCCACAGATTTTGGCAACAGCTCGAATTTGAAAAATCACTATGGCCTGCAAGTTCTTATGATGGAAAATCAGGACTATTTATAAAAAAATGAATTTGTAGTAAACAGTCAAGAGACAACAGATGAAAGACCTTAATCTGAATTACTCGCTACACAGTCTAAAACTAAAACAACTACTAGTCAATTACAGCCCAATATAAAACACTGCATGACATTGACGTACCAACATTAAAGCCAGCACAAGAAATAGTATTGATTAGTAATCAGATGTAACTTACCACTGAAACCACAGTAACTTACACAGAGTCTTTTCTCTTAAACCCTGGATGGTAACCCCATAGCAGGTGTCCCAATTCAGAGGAGAAACTCAACACATTTCCAGGGAAGGTGTAGAAGATTTCTGCCTTGTGGAAAGTTGGTGCTGCTTCTACAGCCTTAAAGTGAGGTGTCTGTCGGTCAGAAATCCAGCTTATTTTTCCAGATCTCACTTCAGCAGTAAGATGTTTATTGGCAGCTGGGAGATGCCAGACCGGTGTTAACCCCATGGCACCAAAAATATCCCACTATAAGACAGCTTGTCCTGTTTGAGTTATCTCACCAATAAGCAAGCAACAAACAAGTTCTTGGTGGGGCCTGAGATGCCCTGCTACAAATAAATAGACCAAAAACATAATTCAGGCATCTAACATCAAATACATATGCAGTTTAGAAATCATTATCCCCAAGTCATTATCCTTAAGACTCCCAATCAAAATATTTTAGAAATTCCCATGTTTCAATGATTCTTTACTTTGTGACCTTTAAAAAGTCTTCCTAGGCAACTGAAGCTGAATTTTAACACATGTACTTTAGGCACTCAAACTCTAACATTTTTGAGCACACAGCACCTAGACAATAAATAAAGCTGTTTAAAGACACCAGCCATTCTATCCCATAAATTCCATGGGGAATTTGATCTTACGGATGCTCTAGTACCAAGACAAATGTGCATATTAAGTTTCTAGCATGGAGGACAGAACTGGAAAACAAACATAGCTGGAAGACCAAAGATTAATTTTAACACTGATATGGTCAGTTTTTTGATTGAGTTTGTTTTTTGTTTGGTGGGTTGGGTTTTTTTGTTTGTTTTGGCTTTGTTTGTTTGTTTGTTTTGGGGGGGTTGGAGGTTTTGTTTGTTTGTTTGTTTGTTTGGGGTTTTTTGTTTTGTTTTGTTGGGGTTTTTTTTTGAGGGGGGGTTTTGGGGTTTTTTTTAAATTATTTTTTAATTTTATTTTGTTTTGTTTTGTTTTGTTTTTCCAGAGCTGATTCTCAGATCTTTTTTTTCTGAACTTATTAGTTCTTCTAGTTAGGGAATAATCAAGTACAAATTATGAAGTGTTTAGTTAGGCTGATGAAGTTTAGGTGTTTATATTTGTCAGGCCTTTTGTCAGTTAGAACAAGGTGTGTATCAACATATTTCCAGTTATTTTTTAACTGCAGTTTTAATTAGATCAATAACTTTTATTATTTAAAGGAGTATGTTATGAGGTAGAAATGAATGGTGGGGGTAGAGGGACAACATAACAGTTAAAGATCAATAGGATTTCAGGGACATTTTCCTCAGTGAGGTAACATCTGTGTATAATTTTCCCCTTCTTTTCCCCTCTCTCTGTCTCTTTCTCAGATGATGCTAAAGTCCCACATGCTATTACACATTAATTCCCACTTTGACAATTATGCCTTGAGAATGTGAACACATTGTTTTGAGAAGTTCATGGCATTTTTTTTCCTAGTAATATTAACTTACAACTGCATAGGCAATAATAATGTTTCTTAAATTCTTCCACACCTTACATATTTAACAACCTTTCTGAGTTAATATGCCTGCGCACTTATACCTCATAAAATCTGAATCAGAGCTAGAGTATGTTCCTGCTTTTTCTTTACTGAAATTTGGATCTTTTCTTCTGGTTTTCACAAGAAAACAGATTAAAGCCGAGCTGTGGATAAAAGATATCATTCTTTAGCCAGTACATCTCAACCAGTCCATAATAACCTGTTGGGGTGAGAAAAGTTCAAGCCAAAAGCTGTTGATTTCCCTAGAGTCAATCAAAATGATAGATGCAGTGGTGGAAGATCACAGATGACTGGGTTTAGTTCTTTCATCGCTAGCTGCAGATGGCATGCAATTTAGGGATGCCCATTTGGTAAAATTTACCAGTTTCTCTTGAGATCACACATATGGGTTTGCATTTAAAAAACAATTGTATCAGGAGTAGCATTTTAAACAACAGATGTAAGTATTGACAGTGAAAGAATGCCCAAAAGCAGAATATATCCACACCAGAGAATGGAAAGAACATGTGTTATTCTTTATAGAACTTCATTTGACATTTTAACTTTAAAAAAAAAAAAAAAAAAAGGACAGAAAATGACCATAAAAATGCAACACTAGCCAAACTTCATAAATTAGATACAAGCTTTTGTCTTTACAGTTTATGGCCTCTGGACATTTGACATATATTTTTTTCCAGCTTTGTGTTTCAAAACCACAATCTCAAATCCTCACACAGCAAAGAACTGACTTCAAAAGAATTATGAGTTGGGCCAATGTCTTTGCTTGCTTAGAATTCTAGATTTAACTAAAAGAAAGCACGCAAACACATTGTTTACTGTAATCTTTCGTTAATTCAGAGCAGAACTTTTTCTAGTGTTTGGACTTTGACCAAACGACTGGTGCAGAATTTCAGTCAGTTGCATCACTAAAATTTAAAAAAAAAAAAAATATTAATAATTAATCATTCAAAGTTATGTTATCAGTAAAACAGCTGTCAGGGTAAATCATGATACTGAGTTAAGACAGTTAAAGAAACAGTTATGTTCACTGTAAAGATCCACAAAAAAAAAAAAAAAAAAAGGAAAATCTCAGTTTATATAACACAGCAACAAAATCACTTTTGCAAGTAATCTGATTTCCTTTTTTCTGTTTATGTAGTTATGGACATTTCCCGATGAGAAGCAGATGTTTCTTCAACAATGTAGGTCATTAGGTCTCTCTATGCTAACACTACAAATGAGAAGATAACTAGGAGGTTGGGTTTGAACATGTTCCTTTCACAGTGATTGGTCCTTCATTGGACACAAGTGTATGTATTCTTTTTCTCAGTCCCCTGATTCAAATAACCTGGGCTACAAGTAGACATGGTAATTATGACATCAGAAAGTAGTATTCATAAGTTACATAACTTTAAAAAATGGTAGGATCTGATTTGGTTTTATTTGTGAGGTAGAAAGATGGGAAATGAATGTTTTGCAGATTCAATGAATGTGAAATTGTTTTTAACAAAGGAGAAAACAAAATTATCTCAGCGATGAAATATTTATAACATCATTATGAAAAGGAAAACCATGAACAAGCAAAAATAGGACCTTTAATATTCTATATTATGAAGGCAAATCAGTTGCTGCCATCCACTTCTGCTATGTTGGTATGTATATTTTGACCTAAAGCATTTTCACCTTAACCTACGCATTGACAAACTGCTAACAACTATTGAGCATGCTAAATCCTGTAAGTAGTCTTCATGTGCCTAGGCAGAGACAAAAACGTTTCTGTGGCAAAGAACAAAAAAAGGAGAAAAGTGTAAAAATCTAAAGACATTAAAAAGTGCTATTTATGAGTTTTCCTGTTTTTGTTGGATCAAAGAGAAAAGAAGTGTTAGAAGACCTTATGGCACAAGTGTCAAAAACATAAGAGCTTCCTTATCTAATACAGACCAGATTCTGAGGACCATTACAGATACTGAAATATAATCTGTACAATCAAATTTTAAAAAATATAATATTTTGAGAGAACAACAACATTAATTTAATCTCTGATTTCAGTTAGCTTCCTCTGTTGACACTAAATAAATAAGATTAGATCATAATGTATTGTTATTTTTCCTTTTTTTTTTTTCCTTCAGGTTTGGGTTTTTTTCCTCTTCTTAAATACCTTTGGCCAGATATGCAGCTGGCAAGGACTGGAGGAGACAACACAATCAGTATCTAGAGCCTCAGGCTGGGTCACTTAATGTTAAGTCAGCCTCAGACTGAGATAAAACCAAGTGTATAAAGCTATGCATAAGTCAGGGATAAGAAAGACAGAGTAGAATAAGAAAGACACATTACAGTTAGCCAAAACTGTTAATAAATAAAGACTGCACATTTAAATTTACACACACAAAAAAAGTGTTTTAAAAATTCTAGAACCTTGTAATACAGACAGTCTCATAATGATTAATCTATACTATTATTGTCCCTTTAATAAGCTGCTTAAGATCTTTTGCAAAATATGAAAAGAACTGATGTGCCAGTGAACTTTTGAGCCTTTTGTTGATGAAGAATGACATAACCATGGGAAACAAACTCATTGTCCTGGAGGCACCAAGCAGTCTGGGAATACCTCATAGGGCACAACAAATGGAGCACATCACAGACAAGGAAGGAAGATTCCTAGGCTTTAGTATCTTGCTAAAAATGCCGTTTAAGACCTGTTAGAAATGTATTCAGTTATGTCCTGAAATACATCATTTCCATGTCAGAAAGGGAGGTAATTTTCAAATCAATATTGGAAGGAGACCTTGGAGTATAATTGAAGGAGCTGAAGGCATAGGAAGCAGAAGAACAGTGAGAACCTCTGTAAGCATCCCTCACTACATCAAGGTCAACGTGAAAACTAAATTTGCCTGTCTATATCTATGCTGGTTTTGGTGCACAGCCTTTTGTGAGGGGGATACATTGATCTTTTATTTGCTGAAAAAACTGGGATTACCAGTGGGATTATACACTACAGTTGTATCATTGACTTCAGCTGAGGTTTTGTTCTACACTCTCAAATGGCCATATCCAAATGAGAACCCAAGTGCTTAAAGTGGGAGAAACAAAGTTTAGATACTAAAAATACAATCACAGTTCAGCTTGTATCTGATCTCACAGGTAACCCAGCATCCACAGATACTTCACTGTTAGATGATCAACTCTCCTATTTGTCTAGGGACAGGCTCATCCTGCCTACATCAACATGAAAATTAGGTACCTAACCACCTGAGTTATCCTCTTTAAAAATTGGTGAAATATAGATAGCCACAGAAAACAAGACAGAAACCTTAGCTGTAGATTCTCTGCTCTAAATCAGATCACTTTTCAGTGGCTGGAAAATTCATCACTCCTCAGAGCTAGTACTCAGATGTTATAGGTCTTTCCTGTTATGTTCATATTAATGGTTCAATTCAGAAGCTTTCTACAGGACATGTGTAACACATCCCATTAGGATTGGTTTCATCCCAAAGGGCAGAGGAGGAGCTTCATCCTTAGTTTATAAGGGGCTAAATAGTAGTATACCTCCTTTCCCTTAAAAGCAGGACACATGAGCTGAAATTCTTTCAAGTCTGGTAACTTTCTATCACAATTCCGTCATGACCCAACCCAAGGTCCTTACCAAATGGGATATAGTCTTTCTGAAATATTGGTACAGACATTCTTAGTGTCAACACTGATCAGAAAGAAATTCAAGATTCATCGGCACCGACAGTATTTATTGTATGTCACTTACACCACCTCTTTTCATACATTTTTTTCCGACATGAGGCACCAGTAATATGAGGCTGCTTAGCATCTTTTCATTGATTAGATCAATATTAGCATCTAGACTATTGTAGCTGTCTCTGTTAAGCCAGGTGAGAGATGTTTTAAGAGAAAAAAAGTAACAAATTTGAAAATTGTCAGTGATAACTGTAGCACAAATTATTTTTAATATTAAAGATAGGCCAAGGGGATAAAACTGACAGAATTGGTTAAGAAATAGAAAACATGAGGATTAAAAAAATTCCAGTGCATTAACAGAGGGGTACTCTAAGGCTTCACTTTAAACTCCATGCTCTTTAATACATTTTATTAATTATCTGAAAGAGAAGATTGTGCAGTGAGGTAGAAGTATGACACAAAATTGTCAGTAAAGACCAGAAAGTACTGAAAAAATCATTAGCAAAGGAAAAACACCTGATATCCAGTTTTAGGCTTCCTGGTTTCACAGATGATAATTGCTTCAAAACTACCTAAATCCATTGGAAGTAGGAAGAATGTGCTGCAGTGCATTTCCATGGCTTGGGATCTCTTTGTGCTCTGGCTTGAACACCGGAACTTTTCAGACCTAGGAAAGTCTGTAAATAAGTCAATGAAATATTTGCATAAAAATGTCACCAAGCTATTTGGAGGAATATCATGATAATAATTAATGTAGTAAAAGCTAAGAAGGCTTTCCATAAATCCGTAGTCTGGTGTTAATTTTAGCAAGTCTTGTACAAATTAGCACCCATCAGAAAGACTTTTTGAGATATAAAGCATGTGGAAGAAAAGCAGCAATAACCAGAATTCAGAAAAAAAAAAAATCTAAAAAAGAAAGGTAAGTTTTGCAGAGGGGGGACAATGCTGAAAACCAGCAGAGAATTAGCTTGGATATTAAATTTGTGTCATGAGTGCACTAATGGGTTTTAATGGCCTGGAGCAGTCTGGCTGCTACACTGCCACTTCGACCACAAGCCCAGGAGCCAAATTCCAGCTCAATCTTGGGCCTCCAAACACTGCCTAGGGTACATTATAGGGGTTCCTGTCCCCAGCCCTACCTCCTAGATTGGCCTCATCCTTATTCTATGGGTAGTTGTCCCATGGATGGATCCTTATATGTACTCTCTATCTTGCCTCAGAAGCTGTCTCTGTCCCATGTCTTGGTGCCCCCGATGGGACCCTGTGGATGCATTCTGTAGATGATGGATTGATTGCCATGTTGGGAGCTAATGATGGACATTGGGATCAGTCTGTAGCTCTGCCCACTCTGTTCAGGCCCTGTAGGACTGCAGCCCATGATGAGAGCACTACCTGCTCTAGGATCACCATGGCTCCCTGCTGGTGTTACTTCAGCAAGAGCAGCCTGCTGCTGCAATTTCTTATTCATCTGGGAAGCAAATTTTTAGATGTCTATCTTTAAAACAGCAAAATTAGTCTGAGACCCCTTGTTTGGTCTACAAAACAGCCTTATTCACATTAGTCCTGTAACGGAGAACATCTGGAACTGCCATTTTCTTGTCTGACCTGAGCTTCTAGATACTGCTCACCTAAACCCATTTGTTCTGCTGGACTTCACCTGTAATACAGCACTGCAGTAACACAGGCTGGAAGTGAAGGCCTATTGGTTGCCTAGTGTTTGAGACTCCAGAGAAGAAAGAGTCTCTGGTAAAATGAATAACTCAGTGTTCAGAGCAGGGTCTGAAAAATGTGTGCTAAACAAGTCTTTATATTACTCATTTTGAATGACAATAGTCAATGAACATCATCCCCAACTTTGTATTAAATGAGTGACATAGTTGATTATGTTAACAAAGACAGGGCCACAGGAGGAGTTCCCGTTGCTGTAAATTATAGATGCATCCTCCTTAGCTTTGGATGTTTAGTGATTCTGTTTTCTTGAAATGAGTGTTTTTTAAATGGATAAATTGAGTGTCCTTGAGAACATTCAAGGAAAGATTAGCTCCACCTATCTGTAGATATCAAAATATAAAACCGGTTTAAAGCAACCTCATTACTGTAATTGTACAACTTTGTATTGTTTGCTTTTTGCATCCTTTATGATTATCATTCAGATACATTATTTTTCTACAACATATTCAATATGCAGACGAATCGCAATCTGTTAACATCCTGAATTGTATTCTAAAATGTGAAATGGATTTCTTCTTCCTATTATTGTACAGTAAGGAATAATACCAGCCATTACTAATATCCATCACATAAATCTTTATGTCCTCTTTTCTTTTCTGGCTTCATATGCTTATCTCTTGATGGAATGTAAGGCTTCTTGTAAATATGATGCTCCATGGTCTCTTTTTTCTGAATTGCTCACATTTGTAGCAAAACATTAAGGTCATATGAAGAGTTACAGTGCAGAAAACAATTCATATCTTGTTTACTCCTGGCTTTTTCTTTTACAGACAACTTTATGTATATAACACTCTACAACTTGTTTATTTTGTAGCACCACTGCATCTTTCACAGTTGTCTCTGTGAAAATCTTGATTGCAGGTTTTAAGGTTAAGTTCCTGCTTTTTTAAAATCTGCATCTTTGAGTTCTCATTACTATGCACAGTGGGCAACAATTATCTTTGGGTATCACTCCAGATATCAACAGACTGACAGGATTCAGCCACTCACCTTAGCTTTACTGTGATGACTACAGTACATTCACTTTTTTGACTGAAATTAGTTGGGAAAAACAACAAAGCATTACAAACAACAAGGTTTATGCTTAAAGTCATAGAGGAAGATAAATTATTTTCTTTCTTCTTCCGTCAAAAATCTTTCATTTATTTTAAACTCTTTCTGAGTGTCTGAATCAGTTTACCTTATCCAAAAACTCAAACTGTGTTTGTGGAAAACCCTCTCTCATAATGTGGTGTAGATAATACTGAACTAGTCAGAGTTCCCATCCCAGTCCTTCAAAATCTCATGAATCCCAACATCTGAAAATGGACCCACTCATCAGAGGCATAGCCTCAGATTCACTGGCACACTGGAGACAATGCTCCGCAGCTACTCCTGAAGTGCCAACCCAACCCCAGGGTGGCTACCGGAGAGGAACTCCCACCTGGGGGAAGGGCCCAGGAAGGACAAGGGCTACTTAAACCAAAGCATGAGGCAAGCACAAGTCTTGACCCTGCCTCCTTTTGGAAGTCATACCAGCTGGACACTGCTGTAACAGGGAGTGGTAGCTTTATTTTTCTTTCCATATCTTTTCTTTCTTACTCTTTTTCTCCTTCTTTAAATTCCTTCTTCACAGAATTTTGAGGAACTTAAAATCAGACAGGCTTGGAGTTTGCTAAGCTGAATGGACCAAGAAAATGCTTTCAAATGTGATTTATGTTGATTGAATGGTGCTTTAAGCTTTTGTCAAAGTTGTCTCATTTGCTGAAGTTACCGGTAAAGTTTTTTGTTGTTTTGACCCCTTGAGAAATACCTCGTTGATATTGCTTCCATGAAGCTAACTCAGAGTACATAAAAATCACAAAAGCTCCTTTAAGGGGTTCTTTGAGAAAATGTTTTGGGGGCCTTACATAAGGATAAGAAAAATAATATGTAGAAAGGACTAACAGTTTGAGCACAAGTCATGGTACTTGGCCCTGAAAATCACTCCCTTGCAGTGTGTAGTTACTGCCGTCTTAATATCATCTGGGCTAGGCTGATAGAAATCATCCAGAGGCAAATTTAATGCATTATGTTAAGGGAAAAAATGACAGAAACATTCATTGTGTTCAACTTAGGATAGAACATTGCTCGGGTTTTATACATAAAAAAGTATGCAAAGGTAAATTGGTATATATTTATATAAAACCAGTATCACGCAGCATCAGAAAAGGTTGTCTTCGTTCAAGCAATTTGAATGGGCACTGTGGGAGAGTACATAGTGTACTATTTCTTGAATGAATGAATCCATCTCAGGTGGGAGATAATTAAGTTCAGTACTGAATTCTGTCTATAAGGTGGCATTTGTGAAAATCCTACAGGTCTCCAAAAACATTAGTGTCCCCATAGCAGAAAACAACTAACATCTTACAACTAACAACTAACTACTTAGACTAACATCCCGTAGCCTGCAGTGAATGATTAGAGGAACATGATGAACAAGCAAGGGTAAGTGACATTTTCTCAGTTCTTGCTCTCCTGTTCCAGGCATGAGCTGTCTAGGGCTTCTAGAACTGGAAGTTTCATCCAGACCTCTGTCTTACGTAAGTACAGAATGAACTTCACTTTCTGAACATTTTGGCACTTATGAGATTTATCAAGTTCCTCTGAAAATAAAATTCACTTTTTAGTTACACACTGTATGAAAAAATACTTATTTTTGATCTTTATAAAGCTACTGCTTCTTTATCTGCTGAGGTGCTTGTTAGATCTCGTAATTGTTATGAACAATTACAAATAAAGTTTCCTGTTAATCTATTTTTTTTTTATTTTAGCGTATTCTTTGTGAATGTCTGTTTAACTGTTTATCTTCTTTTCCTGAATCAGCTTTTCTCGATACCCATTAATTTACAATTTCTGTAGATGACATTTTCCCCAGTCTTTTAGAGGGCCAATTATAAAACTAAAATTTCAAAATCTGAGGGAGATATCCTACAACAGGTATCTACAGGAGCTGAACATTGATCTGATCTGAGCTACCTCTCTCAAGACACCTGCTTGCTATCTTGAGAGAGCACAGCATAACAATCACAGGAACTCAGAGGATCAGTTTCCCATCACTTCTCTGACTCTGAAGAATTTGAGCACTGGTTCCCTTTCCAGATCACTGCACATTCTCCAGGCTACAGTTCTTGTTTTCAGACTTTTTCTGAGACTCAGTAAACACAGCTGTGCTAGAGCTTGCCACTCCCACAGATTTTGTGGTTTCAGAGTTTTTCCCAGAGTCTTCTGGGTATCCTGAAATACAGTTTTCCTCTTCAAGAACTTGTGTCTGTCAAAGGAAGAGATAAATGTTTTACAGAAATTAATTTTTTAAAAGAAATTTTTTATCTATACTTCCTCCATCATGAAAGGAAAGAAATGACAGTCGGGTTTCTTGTAAACCCATGTCCATCATCACTAATGGGCACTTTTAGCAGACAGATCAAAGACTTCCATGAGGTAGGAATGGAGAATGACTTTTCTCAAATCTCCAGAAAAGAACCCCTTTGATTTGTTGTGGCTGGTCAAGGCAAAGAGAACCATTTGCTGTCAGTCTTGCTTAAGAAGAGTAACCTGACTGACAGCATGACCACTGCAAGTAGCATTAGGCATAAGATTATTCACGAGGTGAAATAGAGCATGGTAGCTTGAAAGGATATAGTAGAATCCTTAACAAACACATCTTTGAAACACTAAAGGTGTTTGTCCTATAAATCGTGTTCCTTCTAGTTTTAGTGAAGTATCTTTTTCTCATGATCCTCTTACTCCTTATCAGCCTGGATTCAAAAATACTGTTCTTGAACTTCCAGCATGGAGTGTCCCCTGGAAATAGTACTTCAAGCATTTTGTATTGAGACACTCCCCGCCTTTCATAGGGGAGAATAGCTAGCAGTATTTGTGGGATCCAAAAGGCATCACACATTGTAGATGGGACCTGGGGCTGAGGGTTTTGTGTCCCATGAGACCAGTATATTCCGAAGGACATGGCTAGCTATGAAAAACACAAATATAAGCCAACCTGTCCCTTAGGGTTCAGGACTCGCCTCAGCCCTATTTTGTTTAGCAGTATTGACATAGGGTACATGATGTGGGTTATGGAAATGTCTATGGAAACATAGACAAGTGAATGAAGAGAGGAAGAAGTTTTCTGTAATAATAGATGGCAGTAGCCTCAAATGGAATATTTAGCCACTGCATGATGCTATGCCTTACCTCATCATGAAAGATGAAATTACATCTTTTTAATGTAATTTTAAAATGGAATTAATGGAAAAAAACCCAAAACATCCACAAAATGCCTAAACATTTTCTTTGACATCTGTGTGTTTATGTACTCTTTGTGCAAGCTTAAACTGCTGGTGATAACAGACGTTCAAAACCTAAATTATACAAAGAGCAGGGTACTATAAAGAGCATAACTGGAAAAAAAGAGATCCCTAAGGATTAGTTTAAATAATGATGTATTTGTGTTGCATAAGCAAATATAATGGTCAAATATTTATGGACAAAGAGGCCCATCCACAATCTTTGTTTATAACAAAAAAAGTGTCAAGAAGATGTCCATGTAGCACTCTGATTAGATGAAGCTGATTAGATGAAGCTGTGAACCTCCTGACTTTCTGGATCAGAAGTCTGTTCAACATGATGTTCTATTCTGACCTGTCCAGTGTCAAATGTTTCAGTGGAAGTAGCAGTAGTTCCCTAGAGTGAAAAGTTACTGAATAAGCTGCTCATTAAAGAGTTTTCCTCTTGCCTGTTATAATTCAGAAATAGCAGCATGCACCAAGGTAGGAGGATATCATAGGTTGATCAGTGCTGAGGCTGCAAAGCATAAGTGTAAACCTTGTAGTCTGACCTGCATCCTGCAGAGACTTTTTCTGTAATCTTCCTACCTAGTCACTAAATAGAAAAACCAAATCACTAGATTTTTTTGTATTTTTGATCCCATTTAGTAGATAAGAAAAAGTTCTTCATCCAAGTAAATGAGTTAAACTCTTTGGTTGGAGTTGACTGTAGTTTATTATTATTATTATTATTTTGTTTTTAAGGAACATTGATTTGTATGGTTGAATAATCATGTCATTATTATTTTAAATTATAATTTCAATGTTGTCTGCTTAATGTTCACTGATTGTTCCCATTGAATGCACATTATGAACAAAAGTTTTCAAAAGTGACTGATTATTTTGCAAGACTAGAAGATATTTATTTAGGGAAATCTCTGTCATTTGCATTTCTGCACAGAAAATTTCCAGAAGATAATCCATCTTCCCAAAATTATTTTAAAATGCCTTATTCCTGCAGTCTACAATGCCATCTGCCAGAAATAAAGAATTCTTCCCGAAATAAAGTTAAAAAATCCTATATGGCTCTAAGACCTGTGTCAGAAGTCTGAAAGAAAAGGCCAAAAGGCAGTCTGTTTCTGAAAGGCAAAGCTGAAAAATTGTTCCTCATTAGCAGACAGGATATACTCTGAAAGCTTTATACAAAATGAAAATGCACCTTGTGTTGTTGAGTAATAAATTTATTTTGTTCACAGTCCATTTCTTTCTGTAGTACAATCTTAAAGGAAATAAGTGTTCCGTTCATCCCATATAGCATTTTAAGGCCCATATTGTTCCATAAAAAGGATGTATTTGCATCAGCATCAAATGTTACATAGCAAAAAAACTCTGACGTGTTTTTAGTCACATTCTACATCTAGTACTAGCCTGGAAATAATTTAATATTCAGGAAGGGGACTAAGGAAAGGAAGAAGCTGCTTGCTTTTATGACCAAAAAGCAAGCCACAGGTGAATGGAAGAAGATGAAGGAAAAAAAATTATGAGACATCTGAAAGTTTGATAAAAAGTTGCTGAAGATTTTTCAGTTTTTTCTACAGAAGAAATGAATTTGATGTAATGAGTAAGGCAGACAGCAGCTGTCAAATTCTTATGCACTAGACCCCCTTCTCTGGGTGATAGATGGGAATGTAATTGCATGACTAAAGAGGACCTTCTTCATAATTAACATAAATAACACACATGTCCCTTTATCCTTTTCTCTCTCCTTTCCTTTTTTTTTTTTTTTTTTTTTGGGGGGGGGGAGGTTTGGGGGTTTTTTTGGGTTTTTTTGTTTTGTTTTGTTTTGTTTTTTAGAAATATTCTGGGGGAAAACAATGTTATCATTCTGGTGTATCTTTTCCACCATACTGTTAACACACCTTTTGAACAGTTCATTAAAATTTCAAGAAGTAGTCATGCAAATTGGCCTAAATATCTTATTTTCCCTTGCCACCATATTCCTGTTAAAATAGATCAGATCATTACATTAATTCATCATCATGTGGCTGTGAGGTTCCAGGATTCCAGAAACAGTAAACACTTGTGGAATCTACAATAATTAAGAGCAACAATGAATTACATTTTAAGTGCTCATCAAGGTGAGAACAAGGCACTTCATGACTCTTCATACACCCTTGTTAGGAATGTTGCCAAGCTGGGAGAATGCACAGGTCGATATAAAAGGTGCTATGAGTGCTTTTGTGCTGCAGGAAACCAGTGATTTTTTTTAGAAACACCTCTCCTAGATTTTTTTTAAATAAGCAAAAGAAGTAAAGTGAAAATAGATTTCCTTGGATGGAGATTTGTGCTAAAACCTTTAGGATACAATGCACTCATATTCCAATTTGATAATTTAAAAGGTGGTGTGGATAGCTGCTTCATTTCCTTTGGTGTTCAGGCAGGATGAAATCCTGTATTTAGCTACAGCTTCCTACAATAAACTTCCCTCAGCAAGGCACACCATCAATAACTTGACACTGAATATTGCAAATAAAGCAGCTGTTGCCTAATTTGTCAACACACACATATGCTATAGAGCTGGTAGAAACATCATTGTGGAACAACTGTCTGCTTTTGACACAGTTTTTTCACAGTTCCACCCTTATGAAATTCAAGGAGTTGAAAAAGTTTGCCTTTGGCTTTAACAGAACATATTAGCAAGACACAAATTTTGGGGTATCCTCCAGTTGGAAATGCCATTTCTTGGTCTTGAAAAATTCAGCTATCATTCTGTTTGTAAAACCTACTTGATCTCCTTTTGCCATAATAGAGATATCAGCTTAATCACATGCTAAATTAATTGTGTGTTGCTCCTGTGTATTAGCTTTGTTGGTGTTCCACTATGTCTGGGACCAGATGATTTTGGCCAGCAAAGTCCCAAGGGATCAAAGGTGCATCATACCAGTGTAGTAACTAAGATGGGAAGGAACTGATCACTCATGCCAAGACATGATAACAAGAGCCTCAGGACATGGCAGGGCCTCATCTTTGCTTTCCCACCCTTGCCCCGTCATCGACTTCCCAAGGCTTTGGCCATCAAGAAGCACTGCCGTCAGCAGCTTGTCTTCCTCAGGAGTAGTTGAGCACATGGGGGCTCAAGTCAGTCTGGGAGTGAGAGGGACAAAAGACTGCCACCACCCTTCTTCTTCCTTCCCGACTCTGGAGGCCATGAAGAGCCTCCAGTTCCTTCTTTATTGCCCAGGGAACACCAAGAATGAAAAGGATATATACTGTTTCTAAAAACTCTTGTTCTTATAGAAAGGTTTGGGGTGTTTCTTTTGTCTTCTGATGGTTCTTCTCTCTAACTGTACTGTTGTAGGTGGCTCTAGGTGAGTAGGCTAAGAAGCTGATAGTAATAATTATTGCAAATATTGTACAGGAAGCATTAGAATAAAATTATATTTTAAAAATGTGTATGTTACACTGAATGCAAATTGCATTTCTAAGATGCACAGGTCCTTCTTGAGCGTGGTCATATATTACCAGGTGACTTAGAAAAACCTTGAGAAAGCATAATAGACACAGAGATCCACTTTGAGATATTCTGAGTGAAAATTGCTTCCCCTTTTATTCTCTCAGCAAAGAAGACAAACGGCTTTAGAAAAATTTTTGAAAGGTTTTGTCCTATAAAGATAAAAATCCAAGGCCTCCCACATATCTTGTTTCTTCTCTTTGCAGCTGACATGGTTTGGTAAATTATTAAGTTGGCTGAATTCTGAAGCTATTGAAACAAAATATCAGGCAGAAATATTACCACAACATGGTTTTCAGTAAGGAAATCTGGTCTTGTCTCTCCCTGGAACTTCCCATCATTCTTCCTCTTGTCTTAAAAAAAAAAAAAAAAAAAAAAACAAACAAAAAAAAAAATGCTGTGAGAAAAAAAAAGAACAAAACAAAAAACTGGCAGAGAAAAAGTTAATCATGAGAAAATGGTACGGGACATCTGGGACGGTTCTGGATACCCATGCTTATTTAATTAAATTCACAGGTATCTAGATGTTAACTGCATTCAGTGAGACCTATTAGCAAAAACTGGAGTGTATGCTCAGAGTTCTGACATAACAAAGGCACCTTTGATTTCCTGAGAAATACAGCTAAGTGAGAAAAAAATTAAATTCAAACATGCTAAGCATATTCTCAGTCTAATGAATAAATTCTTGAAAGAAATGACTGAATATGAAACAGAAATAGTTTGTTTAGTCATTTCTGGTTTAGAATAAATCATTCTCTAATTTTTGTCTGAGTTTGATTTTGGTGAGGAATTGGAAAGATCAGGAAGTTTCTACTATCAGGTATTCTCTCTCTTTCCTTGTTGACAATGAGACTGAAATGCTGTTGTGCCTGTTGTGGTGGTTTGATCTGGCTAAATGCCAGGTGGCCAAGAAAGCTGCTCTACCACTCCTCAACTGGACAGGGGATGGAAAACAATGAAAGGTTCCTGTGCCAAGGTAGTCAGGGAGAGGTCACTCACAATTACCATTCAAACAGACCCAATTTTGAGAAATTAATTGAATTTGTTACCAGTCAAAATCAGTGTATGATAATGAGAAGTAAAACAGGATTCAAAAGAACCTTCCCAGAATTAGCTTTATTCCTGACTCTCTATCTCTTTCCCCTCAGTTCTCTTCAGTGGATGTTCCCGAGATGGACAGTGAGGGTTGCAATCAGTTCATCACGTGCTGTTTCTGCTGCTGCTTTGTCCTCAAGGAGAAGAATTGTTCCCTCTTCTCAAGCATGGAATTCCCCCCATGGGAGACAGTCCTCCACAAATTTCTCCAATGGGAATTCTTCCCATGTAGTATAGCTCATTCCTCCGTTAGACCCTCTCCAATTCCATTTTTATCTCTCTTAAACTGAGTAGTCCTAAACTGGATGTATTATTTTACATGCAAGCTCACTGGTGCTAGATAGAAGGGAAGAAAAACTTCTCTTGATCTTGTGGCCAGAGGTTCTTATCAGTATATATAGTGTATATATCAGTTGCATACTCAGCATGTAGTTTGTTTTATTCAGAAAGAAAGAGCACTGTGGAATTGTCTCCAACCTCATGTACACCACAATCCTCAAGCTCTCCTCAGATGCGTTTTAACTCATCCAGTCCCTTCCTAACCTCTGTTGATGTGTGGTATCATTTTTCCATTTGTTCAGATAATTTCACTTGTTCTTCTGGAGCTTTATTTTGCTCCTTTGCTGTAGTTTATTGCAGTCTCTTTGGGTAGAGTTATGACATTTTTCATGGCCACAGTTACTCTTTCCAGTTTATTTTGCCTGGAAATGTTCTAAGTGCAGTTTGTGCTACTGTCAAGGTCACTTAAAATGTTGAACTTAACAGGTCTGGCCATGGACTTCTTTGGTACTGAACTTCTCTCTGATCTCCAGAAAGACATTTAATCATTGGTCATTGCTGTGGCTGAGTCCAGTTAATATTCAAACCTCAAAACAAACCCACCCAGTTATTTTCTCAGCACATATTTCCTTATCTGTGGAGAATGAAAAAAAATCTCACTGTAGTCAAGGACAATTTCATACACCATTTTGTCTTATTGTATACTCAGTCATTAAATTGCACACTGATAAAAGATTTTTATGCACACTTTACTCTTGAAAAATACATGCTGAGTATTCCTGATTACTCTTCTTCTCTTTCACTTACTTGGATGTGGATATGAATTCCAAGAGCATGTGTTTCTTAATCTTCCCATGAACTGAGACCAGCCAAAGGTTCTTTGATTCCGTGATTAACTCCAGAGCTGTATTTAGGCTCTCCTAAAAAGTCACCTAGCTTTCCTTGACATCCTCCTTCATGGCAGCTACCCAAAGAGTTCCCAAGCAACATCCTGAATTAGAAGAAATACATGATTGTAAAATTCAGAATCGAAAATAGGCCGCTTGCCTTCCCATTTCACCTCCAAGTCATTAACTTAATAATTTTGGAGACACTGCAATTCAAGCCACATCTAAGACTGCCAGCAGGTCTTCCCTGTTTATGACTAGAGCACTATCCCTGTTCATCCCAGCCAACACTTGCATTAGGAGATATGCTAGAAGTATATAATTACACCATTCCTGGAGAGCTTTGACTTTTCCCTGAGGATATGAATTCTTCTCTGGCTAGTATAATTACATTGCATGTAATAAGAATACATGGTTAATGAGAGAAAAAATTTTACATGGTTATAAACTACTGTTATTCTCTTTTACCAGAGTTCCAAGAGATACATTTCATGGCCAAATACAAGGAAGTTTTTTTTACCTACCAATCACATCTCACACAGGGCAGTGTGGTCACACAGGACAGTTATGTGCATTACAGCTTTTGTGTCTGTTTGCTTTCTAATATTCTGTAAATGATTCTCATTCACATAGTAACTGTACAAACATTTGTAATAATGAAACTATCTGCATGAACAGAAACAGTAATTTTCCTGAAGATCTCCAATGTACTTCTGAAGATAGAAAATCTTTTTTGGCTAATATAATAATTCAAATTGAAATCTGGTCCAAAAATTCACAGAAGTAAATGTAACTTATCTACAAAAACTTACTTTGAGCCATTAATAATCAATGACAAGTTGTTTTAATTCCAATCCAAAAAGAAGTAGCTCAAGTCAAGATGAGTTCTCCATTCTACCCCAAACCAGAATGGCAGTAGAAATGTGGCTTTGGGTGAACCCACTTGGAGCAGCAGTAATAGTTTTTTCTACTTCTGGCAGCCATGTAATAGATGCTCAAGGTTGTGGAATACTACAGTTGATAGAACATTTGGAAAGAGTCCACATAAACTTAGAATTAAGTTTAATTAAGTCCATATAAACTTTCAATTCATCTTAGTCTAAGAAGGATGAGAATGAGGGCTTCCACTATAAGCTCTGAAATGGCAGGGAACTTATTGAATGGAATAGTTTTGACTAATATTGATTAGTTTAATGTTGACATGGAAGAAAAGGACAGTATCACCTGGCAAACAGTCTCGTTTATTTAGTAGATCTCTCTGTTATCCTTGGAGATGTCCCAAGGATTGGTTAGGGTGAGCTCCACTTAGCTGATTGGATCTGGCACAATTATGTTAGGTAGTAAAATATTTTTTACGTACACTGAAAATTCAGACTGTAGATGTAAATCTCTTGTGGTCATATATAGTTTTTAAAAAAATCTCAGTGTTTACCATCAAAGAAATCATAGTGCCTTAAAGAAGCAATAAAAATAAAATGTGTGAGAAAAAATTACAAAATAATTTGGATTAGTAATGTGGGCAGAAACAAATAGCTCTGTTATGATGAAATGCTGATTATATTCCAGGCTTTTTATTGTGTTACAATAAGAGCATTTTAAATATTTATCTAGATTTCAAAAATATTTCTTCAAGAAAATACTAGCAAAAAAAAAAAAAAAAAACGTTCACAGGGAAATAAATATTCTCTAGATGCCATTTCAATATTTTTAATTTAATGGGTGCTCCAAAATGTGATTAAAGATGCACAGATGAGAATGACAAACTTTTGATTAGCTAACCATGTAATAGTATAGAATTTTTCCTTTGTTATAGGTGAATACATCTATGGAAAATGTTTGTCTCAGAATGTAGTTTAGCTGAATCTGTGCAACTTGATTTTAAATTGTTTGCCTTCATGTGGTTCTTCTCCTTGAGTGCGCATGTTGCTAGATTTTAAATTTTAATTTTCACATTCCATTAAAGGATAGGCACTTTTTCATGATGCCAATTTCCTTAGTTACTAAGAAAGCCAGAAGAGGACATATATCCTAATATTATTTAAAACAAAACCCTTGGCTCCTATAGGGGTTTTATTGTCGCACCCATTCATGTTATACTGTGAGTGTCAGGTGCTAGTTTTGGTATGCAACTTGAGATAGAAATAAAGCTTAATCAAATAGTTTTATACTTAATTTTGTGTGCACAAAGTTATAAATGATCTTGAATATTATACACAGAGGTCAATTAATTACCTTAAATCAAGACTAGTAATAACAGTGATATGCTACCTATTTATCTAAAATTTTATTAAAACAATATTCTTCCTGCCAGAAAATTTGACTTTGAAAAATCCATAGTTTAAGCAACTATCTGAATCATATAACAAGACTCAATTACACCAGGTGGTATTGACTGATATATTTGGTAATGTAATAGAGATGCCAACTCTGACAAAATTTGTTAGTTTGAAAATAGGGCAAAATGCCATTTTATTGCAAAGGTAATGAAAAATATTGCCTACAGAATGATGAGACCCATCAAGTAGATTTATAGCATGTGACATTTGTAAGATCTCAAATATTTCAAAGAGGTTGGAAGGGTAATATGACTATTGTCTACTCACAATAATGAACCAAAGAAAAAGGAGCTTTGACATTCAGACTTGCATGGTAGAGGGCTAGAAACTTTCTGAATAGTAGAACTCTTAAGGAGAGCAGGATGTTTCTTGAGCTTATGCAGACACTGTCGTGGCTGGACCACCACCTGGATGTTTTGCAAGCTCCACAATTCAAAGAGATACTGCTTGGGGGGGTTTAAAGACTGTGAGTTGGATTCAGTGAACCCAGATCCCAGCAGAAGTTTGGCAGAGGAATGAGTCAGTTCCTGGGATGCCAGCATTAATGGCTGAGGTCCAGACACTAATCTCAGATGCACGGCACGTGTCGCCTCCTATCTCGATTAAGCCACGTCTGCGGCTTGCACACACAGCGTCTAACAGCAGATTTTCCAAGGCATATGCTGCTTCCAGTGCCATACATTTTAGTTTAAAATAATGTCCATAAGGTGCATTTTGTTGTTTTTTGTGTTGTTTTCTTCAGTTCTTTGATGAAGAAATAAAAACAAAAGAAAAAGAAAATAAAAATTTATTAACAGCACTCACCCTGTTTTACTCCTCTGGCTTCTTTCTATTCCCCGTCAAAAGGATTCAATCAAAACCACACTAAAGATGCAAAGAAATTAAAGTAATAATAGAAGCAGCACAGGCAGATTATTTTCCTTCATTTGTTCTGCAGTGTATATGAGACATGACAGGATTCGATAAACTCACAAGTATTTACTCTTTAAGCTAATTCCGCAGTGTTGTAAAACATGCAAACTGCGGACTAGAGAGAAATAAGAGAGTCAGCATAGCAAAACTCGATTAGAAAGTTTGATTTGATTATCTGTTCCTTATTTGCATCACACTGCTGTTTCACTTCGAGCTACCTGACTGGAATATTTTCGCTGCAAATCTGAGTGTGGAAACCAAAGCTATCAGCAGAATAACAGGCTGCAGGAAGCACAGTGTTTTATGCTGAAACATTCCAGCACACTAATTGCTGCTTTGAAAATCATACTCAAAACATTTTCTTGCTTCATTTAATCTCTTGGTTTCAGTGGAAAATATCCAGAAACAATGCAGTTGAGCTTGAAGATGAGAAATGGGAGATGGAGAGGCTGAAAGGCACCGTACAAGTGGATTGAAGCAGTGCCTTAATGGACTGGTCTTGAACTGTACAAAATTCATGGTGAATTCAACCAGATTAAGGAGAGTGAAAATCAATCAGTTTCAGATGGCTCTAAAAGTTGCAATAAAAGGGAAGATGGTGGTCCTTTCATTGTCTAAGGCCTACATGGAAGACCCTCTTTTGTAATATAAAAAGACTCAGCTAGTTTGAAAAACAAGGAAGAAAAGCACCTGACCCTTCTGTTCTTAGAAAAAAAAAAACACTTTAGCTAACTGATTGATTTTGTGCTTAAATTTTTTCTTCTTTTTTTTTTTTCTTTATTTTTCAATAAGTATTGATCTCAATCTCTGTATTGCATTAAACACCCCGAAGTATTATCAGTTGCATACTTAGCCCAGATTGGGGGAGCTAAGTGTGAGACTCATTTTAAAAACATCCAGTCATATCAATTTTCACTTTTGAATAAGCTATTTTTAACCTTTCATATTAAAGCATGACAGGCACCAGAAAACAAGCTACTTATGCATATTTTTAAGTTAAAGAGTCTGTATAGGTTACGTGCCAATTTTTAAAACCATGTGCCTGTTTTGCTCATGTATAACCACCAAAAAGGAAATAATCAGTTGAAAGGAAAGGCACACAACTGCTTCTGAGGTGATGTAACAAAGAATTATCTTTACTGTCACCATCCCTGATTTTGCATAAGCTTCTCTCTTGCACACTGGAATCATATATAATGTAGATGAGATTGGTCGGGCCAGAAATCTTAATTTATTTATTGTATAAGCATAATGCCAGCAACCTCCTGTTTTCATTATACCAGTCTAATGCCAGCCATTTCCTGTTTTCATTAGACCATTGTAATGCTAGACTCCTACTGTTCTCATTAGTGCAGGACTGTGTAATGGCAACCACCTCATGTTTTCATTATAGCAGAACTGTATGGTGCCAGCTGCCACTTATTTTACTTTACAGAAGAACATTTGAATAGTTCATACTTTTTTCAAGAGAATATACACAGAAATGTCAAGGACCCTAGGGATATAAGGCCCCTAAGAAAAAGGTGGGAAACACCCCTCCTGACAATTTTGTTGCTGGAAGAATGGCAGAGTTTATACAGTGTGTACAGAGAAGAGGTCAAAGGCTAGGGTTTAAAAACTATTGTGGAACAGGTTTAAATTCTTGGAACTGCCTTTCTGATCAATAACCTACCTGATCTTCCTCAAGTAGATAAAAAGGGGCTTGCAGTAGTTCAAGGTCTGGATTAGAATAATAAGGAAATGCAAGTTAAATTCCTGGCTCCAGTACACACTGCTTGTGGAGATCATAACCTATAAATTCTGTCATATTACTCTAGTTGTGACTGGTCTGGAGATAATAAGATTTTCTCTATCTGAAAGATTGTTTTGTTTTGCTTTGCTTCGCTTCTATAATACTTTTTCAATATGAAACATTTCACTGCTTATCAGTAGTGCTTAAAAAGAAGCTGTGACTCCTCTAGGGTCTTCAAATGCTATTGTAATGATATTAAACAGTACTAAGAACTGGCTGATGACACAAAAATCCTCAAATGACAGTTCTTAAAAATATAGTTTGAAAGCTGAAAGGGTTCTGTTACTAAGGTACAGTTAAGTTGTAACATTGCAGAACATTAGGGTTATATTTACTTTTTGTAGTAGGTATCAGAATAAAATTTCCTCTAACAAAAAAAATGTATAAGGTGTTGTAGTTTTTTTTTCTGAAAAAATTTTCTATATTATTATAAAATGTTTTTATTTAGATGCTCAGGTTTCTCATATTGAATATAATATTTCAATATTTCTCATATTGAATATAATATAGATGTCAACTCCCCCCCCCCTTCAAAATCACAGTATCATTGCTCTTTAAAAAGCTATGTAACTTCAATGTAGATACCTTGTAACATCACTGCAACATACCTGGTTTCCATAAGGGGACTGCAGCCTCAGTTCTATAATGAATGAATGAGCTGCATATTAGTCACGAGGCAGAGCTACCACATCTACTGGTACACACACAGCTGCTGCCTCTATTCTGAAGCCGTGGGAGCCTCAAGTGCTCCCTATCACAACCAGAAAAAGCACCACAGTGAAGGCCATTACTCTGTAGCTGACCAAAATTATCACTTCTGCACAGTGACTTTGATTTTAATTATTTGTGTGATGCCAGCTTGTCATGTTTTATCGGTTGTATGTTTAAATGATTTATGGCTTCCCTGTAGCTCAGGAGAGGAGAAGAAAAGCTCTGTGGATATGTATAATGAAAATAAAATTTAACTGTTACTATAAATTCTGGTTGTGGTGGGTTGTCCTTGGCTGGACTCCAGGTGCCCACCAAACTGCCATAACAGTCCCCTCCTCAGGAGGACAGGAGAGGGAGAAAATAAGATGCAAAAAACCCTCATGGGAAAATATAAGGGCAGTTTAATACAGCAAAAGCAAGACCATATGCATTAGGAAAGGAAAACAAAAGATTTATTTTCTACTTCCCATCACCAGGTGATGTCCAGTCTTTTTTTGGGAAGTAGGACTTCAGCACATGTAGCAGTTGTTCCGGAAGACAAAAATAATGTCATAAATACAGAATCCCTCCTGCCTCCTCCTTTCTCTTAGTCTTCATGTCTGAGAAGACATCATATAGACTGCGCCTTTGGTCATCTGTCCTAGCTATGTCCTGTGCCAAGGTCTTTCCCATCCCCAGGGTACTGTTGGGGGTGGGAGTGAGTGTGCAATGCTGGTGAGACTGCACTGAGGCTGTGCCAGCCCTGCTCAGCAGGAGCCAAAACTCTGGTGTGTTACCAACACCTTTCCAGCTACCAGAGCACAGCACTGCCAGGGCTGCTGTGGGGAAAATGAGCTCCATCTCCACCAGGCCACAGTAAGTGCCACCAATACCCTGGCACTTACACTGATTTGTCTGGGAGAAAAGAGCTCTTCAAAAGTGTTTTTGATCTGTTTCCAGTCTTGATGGAAAAGTTGTGTTTTCAAGAAAAGAAGAGTGTTCTTTGTCATTCTCAGATTGCTATATTATTAACATCACTGAATAGAGTAATTGACAGATGTGTATAAGTGTTGCTAAAATGATTAAAAGCTCTGGAAATCATAACCTGACAGTGTTCCCTGGAAAACAAAGACCTTTCCATCTGTTATGGGACTCTGTGAAGGAATGTAATGAGTCACCTTTAAAATGACAGCTGTCACCTTAGGATCTGAACCTCAAAGGAAGTGCAAAAGTATAATGAAATACATATAAACTGTCAATCAAAATATCCTTAATTTGTTATTATTTTGATCACCTCACTCTGGGCAGGGTGTGATAACTTGTAATTTTTCTATGATCTCTAGTGTCTGGATTAGGTCCAACTCAACAGAAAGACAGTTATGTTAAGCAATGTTATAGTTTGATAAAGCACTATATCCCTGCATATGTCTCTGCACATTTTCTTTCACAGTCTTCACAATGAATAAAATTTTACAAGGATAGTGGCATGTGAGAGCAGCACATTTGAAAATTACTTCTGAGTTTTGGAAACCCAATAAAATGGAAACTGAATGATGAAACTGAAGGATGTGAGGGGGGTTGATACACTTTTGGTTCACTTGAAAGACAGTATATTCTACATGTATCACTACACCTTCCCCTTTTATATTTAAGTTGTTTTAGTAAATGTAAGTGGTTTGTCATTTCTTTGCTTGTACCATTTTTTCCTGTTTCTGATACGTTTTCTGAACTAAGGCAGGTGGAGTCATAACATTTTCTGTGAAATAAAATGCAAATTCCTTTATGCTAATGTACCACGAAGAACTGAATTAGATTAAGCAGTGGTGGTAAATCAGCAATTATACCGCTTTTTTTTTTTTTTTTTATAGCAAGATTTCAACAGAAATAAAATTCAGTGGTAGTCACCCCTAGAGGAGAAAGCCTGGGGCTGCTGATGGGCTTTACTGAATTTAGTATACATTTTACCACCACTCAGATGCAGTCTTTAAAACCAAGAATGCTGAGCAAAGTGCTTTGAGTCAGCTGGTAACACAGTATATTAATTACAGCTCATAATAACTTCCATTTTTACCTAATTGTTGCATGGTTGTACATGTTATGCCAAATGAAATCCTCAGTCTTGACTGGTGATTGTGATTAATATTTATGCTGCTGTTAAAAATGAGCGTTCTTTCAGCTTCACTGATGCTGAAGTTTTTCTGGATTATTTATAAAATGCAACAAAAATAATAACTAAAGAAATTCCCAAATTGAACAAACAGGTGGTTCTTCAAATAGAGTTCTGATTTTTATCTGTCTGCAAGAAACCATTCTGTGCTAACAAACACAAGCATTGAACCAGATTTGGTCTTTCTCCAGACCACCCTTCAAGGCTTGCAAGTGTCAACTAGCATTTGCTAGTATGCCTTATAAACACTCAGGATGAAGGAAATAAACTGAATGAGGAGAGCTGGCATGCACTTACAAGAAGCTATGGGATTCAAGATTTGGCAGCTGCACCTGGTGGCTCCTTGCAGTTGCGTGTTGTTTTTGCCCATAGTAGCTTGAAATTTTTCCAGGCAGGAGGTGAGGTGAACATCACCTTAGACTACAGGAATTACTGGTTAACGGCAGAACTGTCTCAGGTTTACATTCTTGATCCCACAGTAAGCTTGGCAAATCTCCATGAAAGCTTTTTGAACAAGAGTGCTTGAATCAGACATCCTCCAATTGTTTGTACTTCTCCTACTGTTGCCATAATGTGATGGGCCCTTGACATTTCACCTCTGCTAAAGGGATAAGATGTAATAGGAACTGGAAGTCTGCCTAAAGCATAGTATTCCTTTTCCTTCTCTATCTTGATTTCTACTGACAGCCACATTAACGCTGCAGCTTTAATAATTTTACAATTTAGGAGTGCACAGAAGGTTATTAACAAGTGCAGGAGTAGCAATCTTTTTAAAAAGATGATTCATTTGGAAATTCAAGGACTGACTGCTTGCTATCATTATACAGGCTTTACCTGGATTTCTAAAACTTCCATTACAGTCTACTGTTGTAGTTCACTGGAACAGGTGTATTTAGAAAAAAAACTATGGTGGATTTATACTCATCAATGGTGTTATTCAAGTGTGTTGTGGAGGGAAAAGTATTACAAGCAAGGCTATATTTAGTATTTTTCCTGTTGTTTTTTGGGTGGTGGGTTTTGGTTTTATTTTTGGGGTTTGTTTGGTTGGTTGGTTTAGTTTGGTTGGTTTTTGTTTGGTTTTTTGTTTGTTTTGTTTTGGGGTTTTTTGGTTGCTGTTATTGTTACTGTTTTGGGGGTTTGGGGGGGGTTGTTTTTTTTTTATTTTTGGGGGTTTTTTTTGGTGTGTATCGGGTGGATGGGGACAGTTCTGGAGGGTACTTTTCAAAAACTGCTAATTTTTCTCAAAAAGTGGGTGTTCTTGTCCTTTAGAAGGATTGCTGTCTTACTTTGACACGTGCAAAAAGATGTTCTAACAAAATTGACCTTCTGTCCATATTGGTTCCCTAAACGAGTCACCTAAAGAGCCTCTGCTAAGGTAATATTGGAGCACTGAGAGGCAGTGTGGCAGTGAGCTGCCAAATACCAGGGAGCGTGGCTCATTTACAATGGCTGATGGAGGTGCAAAAATTATTATAGAAGCACAATTACCAGCTTCTGGAGTTTCTTCCAGAAGAAAACAGCATAAAAGAAACCTAGAGTCTGAACACGACCCTTATTCTAGGGCTCTCCACTAGTACTACAACCCTTAAACTGAGACAAAGCCACAGTGCTTTTAAGAAGCTTATCTTGTGGTCAAAGATAAAGGCTTATTAACAGTTGCTAATCTCTGTTCTGAATCTCTTATAATACAACGGTACTATAATGTTGTTAAAGTAGTTTTGCATATATTCTTCTCTGCTGTATTTACTATATTCACCTGGTATTCTACAAATCCTTATTAAATGATATAGGAGTGCTTATATTGCTTTTGTTCTCAATTTAAAATGAGGTGCAAGGGAATACAGATTCATTCATACAGCCAATGCATCTTCAAGCATAGAGGCTCAAAGGGTATTTAGAGTAAATACAATTTCTCATCTGGTCTAAGACAGTCCCTTAACATATACTCATAATGAAATACCACTACTTTGAACTGCATTATTGTTAGAGGAAGTTAAATGCATTAGTTAACCAGAATACACATATCAGATAATTTTTTCTTATGATTTCAGTACAAAGAATCCCAAAATAAATAATTTTCACTGAAGATGAAATGGCTATATGTTTAGTTATCAAGAAAAGATTCTTATTTAGAGCTGACTAGTGTATTGCATTACTCATAATAAGATTCCCCATTGAACTCACAATAGTGAATGAAGAATTTGTTCATAAATATATAAGTATTAAATAGGAAAATAAAAATATTGTTTTAATATAGTTTAGCAGTTTTAATCAAATTTTAAACCAAAGAATTTCAAGAAATGAATTGAGGTCTTATCCACAAATATAATGATGAATATTTTTTATTTTATGGTAAGAAGTGTGAAGATGAATTAGAAATCTACTCTAAATTCTCTACATTAGATAAATTTTCAGGGTAAAGAATTTTAAATTGGCATATAAAAAGAAAGAAGTGGTGACCAATAGTGTCACTTGTAGAAATCATTACAGCATGCAGCACCATAATCGATGCCTGTTGTAAAAGGTTTAAAAAATATATGCATGGAACATTTCCCTATAAACAAATATAACAGAAATAGATGTCATTTCCTGATGATCAGACATGTATGGTGTTCTTATTTGAATGCTGATGCCAGACTAGTGATTCATTTTTATCGCTCTCAAATCAAACCACTGAAACGACTTCTGTGTGTGATTGCCCTTAAAAAGATGGAAAATGTACAGGTATTACAAAATGTAATCGCAAATTTGTTAAGGAGTGTTTCTTGTTGCAGACATTTCTATACTGCTACAGCAATTGATTTCCAGATACAACTTCAGTGTTGCTTTCAGTTTGGAAAATATTGAGGATTACTGGCCAACTGCTCCCTTATTTCCCTGGTAGCAGTTCAGTAGGTGCACTATAACAAAATTTCCATAGAGTTATTGTTCAAACTATTAAATAATATTAATATTAATTAATATTAATATTAATTAATATAAAATAATACAGAAATGGAATTTTCATTTTTTCCTTTCCTCAGTAGGTCAAGATCTGAATCTGCTGTCCAATCATCTATGTTTCAAGCTAGTTTTATACTACTAGCTCTTACCAAGATAAATTTCAGAATTTTACAGACGTTTTGGAGTCTTGTCCAAATCAAAGGTATTGTCTCTAATGTAAAGTGTAAAGGGGGAAACCATGTCAGAACACCATTTTCACAAAGTAACAAGGGCCCAAAATTTGACTAGTGTGTATCCAGAAAAAAAATCTTCTTAAAAATATTTTAAAAAATTGTCTCCCAGACAGCGAAAAATATTTCCCCTAAATTTGAAGTAAATATTTTTGTAAGCCAGGCATTATCAGGAACCATCAAAAATAAATAAACTAAGATACTATGCTCTTTTCCCTGAATCATAGCATATGCATTATGGAATATACATCTCAGAGAATTCTTAGATGGCTCATTAATTCCCTGATCCATTTCTTCATGCACTACTGAAACTAAGGTGACCTTTCACAAATCGAACTATGCATATAGCAGACAGTTGTCCTTTCTACTGGAGAAATTTCATTTTTAGGGAAACATTACTAACTGAAGAAATAAGCTTTCAGCTGCTTTCATGTCTTAGACTCAATAAAGGATAAGGATAGAGTATTTATCCCATGAGTGAACACCCTGAAGCAGTAATACGTCGTTGGCTTAAAGGAGATCTAAGAATCTCTGTTTGACAGACTGGCCACTTTCCAAAGGAGAAATCAATGACTCTGTATTCTGGGTAAAGAAAAGCCAGGAGGGTTTATGACTTGTTCTACATATACTGTGGATCCTGTCAAGCTCTGAATCACACACAGTCGAAGGCAGTAAAAGTAACATCCCATGTCCAGTGAGGTCATCAGCAGCATAAGGTACATTGTCAGGACTCTGCACAGACAGTGGCTTGCTAGATTTTGGAGATCAGCCTTTAGAAACACAGATATATGTAGTGGGAAAAAGGGGAGATAATATTGGGTTTCAGTGCCTAAGATGGGCAGCTAACTAGATGCAGGCTGGTTTTGTTTCCAGCAAGGAGACTTGCAGAAAAATGCGACAGGTAAAAGTTAATTCTGCAGGAATGGCATGCACCTTTACAACACCTGTAGTATTCTGAGAAAACTGAAAATCTATTTAGCTGTCAAAAGCAACGCCTATATACTTAATTACTTAAAAAAAAAAAAAGAAAAAAGAAAAAAAATCCTAAAAATATGGTTTACAGGCTTTACACTATTTGGTATGTCATCGCTACAATCACACAGGAGTAGACATTCTGAGGGATTGATCATAATACTCAAATACATCAAAACCCAATGAAACAAAAGAGGTTAATGAAAGTGTTAAATTATAGCAACAAACTCAAAAAAACTAGACCTAGTAATATTTTTCCCAGAAATTTGTCATATTGTTTACAACAACATGAATAAAATTATTCACACGCTTAAGAAAGACACAATGAAAAAAGTTAAAAAGCAAAAAACAATTCCTTGTATTGTTCAGGTTGTCCTTCTCCACTTGTATACTCAAGCAATGGTTTGATCTCTCCTGCTAGGCTGACAGTCTTTAAGAACTTACAGCCCCACCCCATTTATAATGTTTCTGGTGAACTCACACCAGTGTACTAAACCAAAACATGCTTTATTCAGCTCCATGTTTCTGTGAGCAAATAACAGCCTGTAGGGTTTCAGTGCATCAGCTGCTTAAAAGATAAACCTACCCAGCTTGAAGAAAACTCTTCTCCACTTTCCTGTTGAGAGAAAACGGTTACACATTTCTAATAAATGAAGCAGGAACTGTCATTTTTTTGGCAAACTGATAACTAGCTGTAACAGCCGCATTGCCACAAGTTGCTTTTCCAAAGTAATTACCATCAGGCTCCCTGTGGTATGCAGTGTTTAACACATTTCTTCTGTGTTAATGAATGCAAAAGCAGGCAACACCACTATTAGTAATCGTTTTTTATTCGTAGTCCTCATTTTCCAGATAGGTCACATTAAACACAGCCATTAAACAATAGCGGTTGAGAAAATCCATACAATGTATGCTGCTTTTGTTTGTTTTTTTGTGTCATTCACCAGTCATTGGTGCAACTTTGAGCCATATGGGGAGACAGGGGCTGATAAATGAGAATGCCAACCTGTATCACAATTGGGCCAGAGAAGTCAAAACCTTAATCAGATTTCATTCAATTACACTTCAAGTCAACAAATCTTGATAGCCAAAACTCCCATTTAAACTAATGCAATAATAACTGCTGCCTGATGTCAAAAGAAAGCAATTAAACAATAATGAGTGGGTATATGTTATGCTAGGCTTCAGACTCCCCCTTGACCTCAGCAATTTTCCTTCCGTTTGACAGCAAGCAACATGAAAGCTTCTTTGAATGGTGTATCTTGCTCCACTGTGAACAAAGTTTGACTTCTGGGGGTAACTTGGATTGGGAACCTCTATTTTTAAGTGGCAAATCACAGTTCAGGAGAATCTGTTTCCTCATAAATATGCCAATAAAAAAAAAAGAAAAGGGGGGGGGGGGAAAGAAAGGTCTGATTTTGAGTTCTGATTTGATTGGCCAATTGTATAAGGAACTCCCAGTTGCTGGCTTTTTAAATTAAAAAAGATACAGAATGCCTTATTCGCTATTCACAGTGTACAGTACAAATTTATTAGTTGCTTTACTTGCCTCCCTTAACTCCAACTTTACTTTTATAATCTTGGGACAGATATTTCCTTTCAGTCTTATAAAGCATGTGTGCAAAAAATGAGAGAAATAACTCATAAACTTTATCTTTCATTGCTGCCTCTTTCTCTAATGGTGATAGTAGAGATACCAAGGAGAAAAAAACACTTTAAATTCTTTTGTGTGCAGTACATCCTTCACACACAATCATGTTAATTTTGACTGAACCAGCAAAGCTACATTGTATAAGCTCTGCTGGTTTATTGGTTCATTATGTATTCATTCTAAATTATGGAATAAATTTTTAACCTGTGATAATTTTATACTGGGAAGCAGTATGCCAGAGTTCTACAGAACAAGGCAGTTGAAAGACAAATTTAATAAAAGCAAGATTTCCTAAACTCTTCTATAAAGCTGTGAGTCATGAATTCTGAATTACCTCAGAGTGGTAAATAAATAATCACTACTAAATACAGATAATGTGTTAAACAGCTAAAGCTAGTAAATCACTAGTGACAGAGAGCCTTAAGGTAAATTCCTCTTACATTGGCACAGCCCTTTCTCAGAATGTTGTGGGTTTATGTCTTCAGAAACATACAATGAATTGTACAATTGGTTACTCAGTGTTAAAATAATTTATAAAATACACAAATCTCCATCACTTGACTGCATTTACATACTGGCTTAGATTTTGCTGAATAATGGATCTCACTGGCAGAGCTAAAGACTTGGTGCACAGACACTGAAGTGGTGGGCACCACAGAAATACGTAGAAAAGACTGATCAAACAATAAGAATCCTCTCCACTATGGAATTTCAAGCTATCAAGCTATCAAGCAAAACCAATCTCGGGTCTCCTGGCCAAAAAAACTAAAATTATATAACACAGACAACACCACGTTTTAGATACATAAATTGTCCAAAACATGGAGAGGAGCTTGATAAGACATGTACAAGATCCTTCCTTTTGCATGTAATTGTGGACACTTTTTAACAGGAGCTAAAAGAAAACTGTCAGAATTGGTGTCTCCCAAAGACAATTCATTGTAGGACTGACTAGCTAAAATTACCATTTAAATGCAATCCCAAAAGCAAAATAGGCTGTTGGGTAAACTTTTTTTCTTGAACTGATAAAAAATTATGGCTTGTGGTATTTGAGATTGCCAACCCCTTTTATAAATGTTTTTTATAGTACAGATTAAATTTAAGAAACCAAATACATAGTTTTTAAATAATGTGCCATAGTGGTATTTCCAGCAGAGTATCTGAAGTATATAAGGGACAAATCCTGAGCTAAAAATTTTATTCTTCTGCTTCTGGTACTGTGGAAGTTCATTTGTTCTTTTCTAAGTTTCATCTGAAAGTAATTTTCAATTTTTCAAATGCAATAAAAACACTCTTAGGAAACAATAATAAAAAGTAGAAACTATATCCCATGTTATTCTAAATTATCCTGCAAATACTATTCAGATCAAGTGAAAACCTGACTAAAAACACCCCCCAGAATAAGCAGTATTTCTCTAGAACTGCAGTAAGCTATTGCACATTCTAAAGAATCAGATAAAATACTGCTCATGCCACATTGGCACTGACATATTTTTCAGCTCTATAAACTTAATACCAAAACTTTGAAAATCGTGGCATCTCTGAAGAATTCAATCAAATATCCAACATTGAACAGGCTGGCTGCATGTGTTGGGAAAAAACAGAAATCCAAGGAGTTTCCAGATGTTGTTTCCGGTGTCATTTTCGTTATGAAATATGGGTTTGCAATAGAAGCTTCTACAAGGACTTGCACATAACCATGACTGATGGATGCATTTGTAGGCTGTTCACTTAGCTCCATCAGCTCACTCAAACATATTTTGAACAGATTATGTACTGCAGTACTTCGTAGACCATACATTAAACAAGAGACTTTGCTCTGAGGCGCTGCTTCCCATATTCCATGGGGAAAAGGAAGCAGGAAAAAACAAAACTCATAGAGTTCGACAGCTACTGAGGCAACACTTGCCATTTACAATATAAGCCCAAATATTTTTGCAACACAACTATATATTAATTTAATAAAATACACAATATAGCTCTTATACACTCAACAATTTGGCTCATATGCACTGAATCTGCAATAAATCAATAAAAATATGTCATTTGATGTAAACACACTGAATCTTCTTACATTTGCACATTTAAATGACTATGTGATTTTTGTGGATGTCTGAAATTTTCACTTTCCTGAGCTATTTTAGTGTCCACAAGTGAATAAAAAAGTGTTAATAATGTTAATTTCTTTTCTTTATTACCCTTAAGGTAACTCCTTTTCTCCCAGCTTCATTTCATTTCATTTCATTTCATTTCATTTCATTTCGTTTCATTTCATTTCATTTCATTTCATTTCATTTCATATCATATCATATCATATCATATCATATATCATATCATAATTTTCTTTTTTTTTAACTTATCACTAACTATTTATAGCTTTGTTGGACACTAAAACGCTAAATAGATATTAAAATCTTTTTTTTTTTTCATTTTATCAAGTGAGTTAGTTTATGTTTGTGCAGGACAAGATGGACTATAGCATTTTACATTTAACCTTATTATGATATGTAGTGTTTCATTAATGATGAGGATATGTTTTCTTGAATAATGATCTGGAATGGTTCTTTTTTGTTTTATTGTTCTTTTTTTTTTTTTTTCTTTTTTTCATATTTGTGGCAGATAACTTTGTACATAAATGTTTACCACAAATGAATGTTAATGTTTGGTGTCACTTGGACTACTACAAGAACTCTTTATAGGACTTTCAGTAGAAGCCTGTGGTGGCTGCTGGGAATTCACCACAGATCAGCATTATTCAACCCTGTTTTTCTTGGGGTTTATAGGTAAACAGTAAAGTCAGCATCAGCTATTGAGGACAGTCTTAAAGTATCAGATGTGTTTCCATTCCATCTTTCTCACACCTTCCTATCAGATTGTCAAAATGGCACTGTCTTTCCTTCTTTCATTTAGTTCTTGGTGTACTTGACTCTGTCCTAATGAAAGTTTGGTCAAAATGAAACCAGTGTTATCTGTCAAAAAGAAAGAGCAGTGAAAAGAACATACTTGTGGGCACTTCAGATGTTCACTAAAAGCCTTAAAGCAGCATTGATCTTCCTTCATTCTTGTAATTCTGTTACAACCAGGGAATTTATTTATTTATTTATTTACTTTCAATCAGCAGAAGAGGAACGCAACTGCCAGCCTGTCCTTATTTTCCCCCTCACTTTCTGATGGCCACAGGGTCGCTTCCCCGACAGTCTTGCAAGAGCTTGTCTATTTCTCTCACAACTTCCTCAGCATCCACCGACTCCCTGCCTAGATCCCGGGCGGAGCGGTCTAACTGCTCCAGAACAGAGTCCATCTCACTCGAGTCTCGGCTCACTCGGGAGTGCACGTCTGCAAAGGCCCTAGCCATCTGATCTGATGCCATGAAGGAAGCGTCCTTTGCCTGTTTACTGGGCGATAGATACTGACTGTCAGTTGACAAGTACTGGCTGCTTGGTTCAGCCAAGGCTCCTGATTTCACTTCACAACCATCCAGTGGTCCTTTTGTTGAGGTGCAAGGCTCGATGCATGTCTTGGTTGGGCTGCTCGATGCTGAGGGAACCTCCTGAAGCAGAGGACTCAGGGCACGTTTGGCTTTTAAGTAAGGTTTAACATTGGCAATGAGAATAGTGTGCTCTCTCTTGTCTTTCCCAAATGTACAAAAAGTCTTTTTCCCAGTGGGATTCACAGTTTCATATGTCTCAGTCTCAACATTAGCTTCAACTGTGGGTACAAAGAGATTTGTGCGATAATCTGCATTCTCAGCCTGACTGGCTGCAGGGAACTGTGGCATCCAACACCTGTCAGAATGACCAAGCACTCTGCATTCATCTGTGCAGTTAACACATTCTTCTTGTTCTGCAAAACAAAGGAGAAAGAGAAAAACTCTAATTATAAGTGGATTTATTTAGGCTAATGGATAGGCTATGATCATCACGTGATGGGCTTACTTGACATCTGGTTGCTTAATAATGGAGAAAAAGAAGAAGCTGTAATTAAAATATTTCAGAAGGTTTGCATAAACGTGTTAGTTGAGACAATAGATTTATTTAACTCTGTTCTCCACATATTAAAGCATTCACATAGCCCAGTGAAAGTATAAAGGGGTCATTAGAGACTCATTCTCAGTGGAATTGAGCTTCATCTGTAAACTAATCTGCTGTAGAAATCTTTTAGGCTTTGTTCTGTAAAACTCATACTAGAAAAGAGTGAACAGTACTTAGGCAACTCAAAAGGAATTATAAGGATTAATTTTTCAAATCAAATAAGTGAGCAGTGACTGCCTTTCTGGTAATACAATCAGTTCATAAAAATCAGCAAGCTGTTTTTTCTTTTTTTGTCACCTCCATTGCATTTGTAATTGTTATGTTGTGTGACAGTTGCAAAATAAAAAGGTTCTCTTAAAAAGCCTACTTTTCCTGCTGAGAACAGAGAACTAGTATCTTCCATCAGTATGCATTAAATATAAGCTTGTCAAAAAGTGCATATTGCAATTTTATTAGACATGAGTATGGATCATATAATCAGTTTTCCCTTTTTTTTGTTTTGGTGCAACTAAGTGAAAATGGATTTGCTCAATGCATACAATTTGGAAGAATGACAAATGGTGACAAACTATTTGAACTGACGATATTTTCAGATAGGATTTCTATATCCTTATTTCTTTCAAAGAATATAGTGAAATGAGATTCCTTTGCTATACTTTTAGAACCCAGGTTTTGGAACCTGTTCTACAATTCAAAGAAAACTTTATGTTTTAAATACCTTGTCATGTGTGTCATTTACATTAAATAGAGTACATCTGGGCCAATATTTCCTGTCTTATAATTGTACTCACAACTCTAACCAAGTATCAGGAATAAGAAAAATAATAAATAGAATAAATCCTTCTATCATCTTTAGGTTTCTGTTAACTATACATTGATCTTTAACTATTAATAAGTTTTCTTTCACAAAATGGATAGATGGGTTCAATACTCATTTTTGGAGGAATTTAGTATTTAAAAAAATACATGGAATTCCAGTTAGACAAAAAACTGTTGGTATACCTTTAAATTCAAGGATGAAACACATATAGAGACCTGCAGAACAAGTCTTCAGAAAAGCAGAACAAATATGTTGACCCAGAGATGGGGAGAATTTAAGCAATCATCATCTTTCTAAATGAGAAAATAAATTCCTAGTAATCTTATATCAACGCCTGATTAATGGATCATTGCACTGCAGAAACATGAGAAAAGAAACACCAAAGGTGATCTATGGGAATCCAAGAGTGTAAATAGTTTTTCACATATATAAAAAGATATGAATAAATACAACTTCAATTAAACTAAAATTGTATTATGTCACAGTGATGTTTAACTGTGATCATTTGCTCAGAACTGATACTTGTTAATGATACAGTTGTGTGAAAAAGTGTCATTCTGTATGTGTGCTCCTTTCCTTGAAGACTTTAAAATCTAAGTCTGCTGTAAACCCAGAAAAAATACCAAAAGCAAGAGAGAATTAGGTATAGGAACAGCAGGACAAAGTGACTGTTGGGAAAAGGATGTAACATAAAGGCTTTAAACACAAAATTCATAGAGATGAGTTAGCCTCAGTTGTGTACCTGGTAAAATCATGGAACAAATCTTCCTGGAAGATGTATCAAAACACATGGAAGATGGGGAGGTGATTAGACACAGACAACAAGGCTTCATTAGGGCAGACTGTCTGACTAATCTGGTGTCTTTCTATGATGGAGTGAATATATCAGTGGACAAGGCAAAGTCTTTTGTAAGGCCTTTGATATGGTCAAATATTGATATGGCCACAATATTCTTGGTGCTAAATTGATGGCTTTGATGATGGACTGTCAGATCAATAAAGTAGTGGCTGGATGGTCACATGCAAACAGTTGCAGTCAATGGCTCAATGTCCAAGTGGAAACCATTATGAGAGGTGTCCCTCCGGGGTTCCCATTGGGACCAACATTATTTATTATCTGCATTAATGAGATAGAGCATGGAACTGAGTGCACCCCAGGATCACAACAAGCTGAGTGGTGCATCGGGTTCACTGGAGGGAAGGGACTGTGACAGGCTTGAAAGGTGGGGGCCATGTGAACATCATGAAGTTCAACAAGTACAAGTGCAAAGTCCTGCACCTGGGTTGGAGAAGTCGCCAGTATCAATACAGACTGGGGGATAGACAGATTGAGAGCAGACCTGGTGAGAAGAACTGGGCATACTGGTGAATGAAAAGTTGGACATGAGCCAAGAGTGTGTGCTCACAGCCCAGACAGCCAATTGTGTCCTGGGCTGCATAAACTGAAAGAAAGCAGATTGATTGTACATGAGGTAGAAGCTCTTTGATATGAGAGTAGTAAGACACTGGAAGAGATTTCCCAGAGAAATTGTGGATGCCCCACCACTGGAAGATTTCAAAGTCGGGTTGGACAGGATCTTGAGCAACCTGATCTAGTGATAGACATTCCTACCCATGGTAGATATTTCAAGGTCCTCTTTGACCCTATCCATTCAATGGTTCTATGATCTCCAAGGAAAACTAATCCACACACTGGTTTTAGTATCCAATAAAAACTAAAATAATCATGACGAAAATCAGGAGTAAAATAACCCCAACCTTGGGGCTGTAACAAAGTGGCAGAACAGAAAAGATTTTAAGGGAAAAATTTAAGTTTGTTGTGGTTGATTTTACTTCACTTGAATGAGATGGCATTGGTATGCATAACAGCAGAGACAACATATGTGTGGCAATTGCTTAATGAAATGGGAGCCATACAAATGAAGGACATGGCTATACACCTCATTCCACCCATTAGTTCACCTCCACTAAAGTTCTCCGTATCTAGCTTTCCGGAGCTTCTACAGCATCAAACAGCTGCTGCTTTAAAACAGCCAAGGGAAACTGCTACTCTCACTCTCTCTCTCTTTCTCTAAAAAAAAATCCTCAAACAACCAAACCATCTCCTCTTCCTCCTAAAAAACCCACCCAGAAATATAAAACTCCACAAAAAAACCTAAATCAATACAATTTCCTGATCCTCATCTTCCTGATCCTTCAGAGCAGATTTACAGAAATAGGAGTAGACTTAAAGAAATAGGAGAAATAGGTGTTTTCTTCAGGATTTTCCTAATAATATCTAAAGTCATTTTTCTCTTATATGGAATTCATCACAATTCTGAAAGTAAGAACTTTCTGTCAATTTTAAATGTTTACCTAAACAACTAATCAGCTTTCCAACTAACTTTTATCTTTTAAGCTTAACTATCCTTTGTATAGATATTTGTAAACAATTTTGTTGCTTTATAACAAAAGACAAAAATACAACCATACTGCATGTTAGCTACCATGAAATGCTCAGAATTGCACAATCAGTGGACCAATACTTTTCTCTGCTCCTCTCTTTTCAATTATTCTATCAAAGCAAGATCCCTCCTTGCTCCTTCCCTTCTCACACAAAAATACATTACATTCTATTTTATTATACCGCAAAAAGGCCATCTCTAGAAGGAAAACTCTTTCAGGAAGTAGTTCTATGTCATATTGTCTTAAAATACATTAAGTAAGTAAGTAAGTAAATAAATAAATAAATAAATAAATAAATAAATAAATATCTGTTCTGTACATTGACAACACACACACACACATATATATATATATAAATATACACAAAATATAGAACTAGGAAATTCTATTTTGACAGTGATTCTTTTCCTGAAACTTGACTAAACTGTATTTTTTTTTTTTTAATACTCCCTGAGCTAAGGTTGGAATGAACAAACCCAGATGAAAGGTAAAGATCAGAGTTCTCAGTCACTGGAAATAAGTACTGTAAACTTATTCAGTAGGTATTCAGTACTGTGCCAAAACCTATGCTTTGAGATTTTCAACACTCATTAGGTTAATTTATTGCAACCAAGTTACATTTGAAGATTTATATTTTTAGCTCTCACACATGTGCATACACATACACTGCTATGAGGCCTTACACAGTGTTTAGATTATTCATTACTGCCAAAAAAACTCACAAAATATGCTGGCAATCTCTAAGTTAAAGGGATATATATCATATAGCATATATATATGTTATGTATATATTGCATGCTCTATCTTCTTTCCCCTTCTCATTTCCTGTATTTGTTAAAGCAATTTTTATGCTTGCATTCCTACTCACTGTATTGACTAACTTTCCATTTCTAATCCCTGGACATGGCAGCAGTGACTGAATTAAATATGAAGCCGTAAAAGAAAAAAAACAAACCATGGAATAACCTTTAATTGAAACCCACCTCCATTGCATGAGCTTTGGTGCTCTAGCCATGAAAATCTCTGTCTTTTCATTTCACTCTTTTATGTCACATCACAGGGAATGGATTTTGAGTATTGATTATCATACATTATAAGCTTCTTGTCTCACCATTAGCCTGTAATTTTGACTGCTACAGTTAGCACACAGTGAAGAAAATCGAACCGGGATTTTTGTACTAGTAGCAGAAACTACAAACAAGAAGTGAACTATTACCACCAAGGGCCAAATTAGTACATATGAGAAAATAGAATAAATTTAAAGGTAATTATATAAATATATATATATATGTAAAATAGGTTATATGCTGTGCTGTACAGCAAGATGTGCTGGTAGAGTGATATGCACCATCAGTCTTTATCTCTGTGCTTGTCTCCCTCCTGTTGAAAATAAACCCTTAACAGTGCATGTGTGTACAATAAACAGAAGCAGCCTAGAGGTTTTCCTAACTCTCTGGAGCTTTTAGGGTAAACAGTCAGAAGTGCTTTATGCACTTAAGGGAGAACATACACTAAAATAGAACTGCTAAATTATCAGCCACAGAAAGAAAAGGAAACAATATCTGTAAACAACAGTCGCCTAGATGGGAAACGTATTCTGGATGGAAATTTAAAGATGGTGTAGGATGAAAGTTGTATTGGTAACATAAAAAATGTAATGCAAAGTACGTATTTTGGTGCAGCAGAAAACAAATCTTACATGTTTTATTCTATTATCAGAGGAGTTATATTTAACATCTGCCTTCCACAGCAAGCTAAAAGAACAAGATTCTTTTATTGTGGTATCTACAATTTCCTACATTTTCTTTATAAATATTGTGAATAGAATAAATTATGGGTACTGATTTCACCCTAAATATATTGCACTATGAAGTTAATTAATTAATGCTTTAGATAGCTGGCCCATTTCAAAGGCTAAAACAGATATCTTATTTTGACTCACTAATTATATGAAATTTGCATAATGATAACAAAGAAGAAGCTCAAGAATTATTATTTTTTTAAACAGTGACTCAGTGGAAAAATCAAGTCAATAAATACAATGTTTTCTGCAATTAAATTGGTCCCTAATTATTTTAAAAAAACATATATACAAAGCAGAAAAACAAATGGAAGGTAAACACCAGCACGCAAACATTTCCAGGAAATATTTTATGTACTATACTTAAAGGATGAAAAACACTGAAGTATGTATTGAAGTACAGTTCAATTTAACACTAAATGTCAAGATTCCCATATGTGGGAAATCAGACTATAAATATATTTATATATACATACATATACATATATGATTTTATATATATTTATGTAAATAAATGAATCTATGTATATTTATAGTCTGGTTACCCCTATACACAGGCCTGGATATATAAATAGGCATAGACTTAGACCTACAGCTAGATTTATGCCATCCTATTCCTCACAAAGCATGCAAATTATTTTATCAAATTTTATTTGCAGTTAAACAACGCAGACAGAGTTCAGATTATTGTAATTTATAAGATTTGAACTGATAGTCATTTAAGTGCATTCTTTCCTAAGAACTTCTTACTCACAAAATATTTAAAAAATTAGTTTTTTATTGCCATTTGCTCATCAATAAAGACTAAATAAGAATAGGCTAGATAAGTACATGAATAACACTAAATATTTTAAAATACCAGTAGCTTTGTTACTTTTAATTGTCCTAGGTAAGCCTATCTTTCAGATATCCCTTTTTTCTCTTTCAACAGGGGATGTCTAGTTTTTGCTATTGCATAAACACCTTCTTCCAACGGACTATTTTTTAAATTCCTTTCTAAAAATGTGGAAGATAAAAATAAGCTTTAATTGTCAGGGATGCTTTGTAGGTTGAGTACATTGACTGGAATGACTGTCAGCTAACAGGTGCCCATGAAAAATAAACCAGGGAACCCATTTCAAAATATATGCTGCTTTTTCAAAGCATGCAGTTCCAAACACCTTCACTCTTGAAATGCTCTATTCTTCTTTGCATTACAGAGAAGAGTAAAGCACATCTTTGATGACCCTTTTTCACGTGACAAAGATCTGTCTATGAATGCATACATAGAGTTCACACTGACTTTTTTAGGGGGGTTAGTCCATTCAACTTTTATGATGTGAATTTGTCTTCATTATTGAAAAATTTCCCACTTAGAATTTACTCAGTTATGGAACAAAGTGTAAAATTCTCTGCAGCTTATATTTCCCTGGTCCAACCACAAACAGAGTATCCTTTACTCTGAGGGTGGTGAGGCACTGAAACAGGTTGTCCCATTCTTGAAAGTGTCCAAGGCCAGGCTGGATGGAGCTTTGAGCAAATTGGTTTAGTGGAAGTTATCCCTGTTCATGACAGAGTGGATGGAACTACATGATACTTAAGATCCCTTCCAATACAAATCATTCTGTGGTTTTATTTAAAAAAGCTCCACCAACACCAGTACTTGTTTTAGGCTAATAAAATAATGTTATGCTTCATATTTTTAATACCTTAAATAGATATGAAAGATCTGTGTTTTCTGTACATATGTGTAAGCAGATGGACAATAAATGCCACGTAATATCTAACAGAGAATGTAATTAACTCTGTTTTTCAGAACTTCAGTAATTCCCAAAATATGACCAGAAAACCTGACAGAATTTTAATGAAATGGTGGAGTCTTTTAAATTTGAGACAGGCAATTGCCTTTACTAAAGAACAGGAAAGGATATAAGTAGATATTTATTACAGGAGACAAATAACGTGTGCTTTGGCATGTCCTAAAAACCGGGTCTATATGACATTTCTATTGAGAACAATCAGCTAAAGCACTACCTCTGTGGTTGGATTTCTGTTTAATTGCAATTGATTTTGACATAAATGAGCAGAGATAAACAAATACTTCTATACTTCTCTTGCTGTTATTAAACAGAGCTGTCTCCTATCTGAGTATTTATACTGGCTTGTCTGTTTAAAGGCTCCTTTCAGTCAGGCAAAGCAATTATGTAGCTCAGATTAGCAAAATGACTGGCAGTAAAATGAGAGTGGACTGCCACATTTTTAAACCTCTCGGATCTCATGGTTTTCTCCTGATATTAAAATACAAGTTTCTGAAGTCTATAATCCTGACACAGTTTCTCACAGGTGGTGTTGGGGTTTTGCTTAGTTGGTTTTGTTTGCTTGTTTTCTGGACACAGGATAAAGACAATACATATTTTATATTGATATGACATAAAACACTTCAAAATCCATAAAAACATGATGGCCTATGGATTTAATTCTAGTTCACATTTGTCACAGACAATAAATGTTGGAGGAATATTTCAGGATTACATGGAGCACTACAGAAAATTTAAAACATTTCTTACAGAAGTATGCTTTAATTAAATGCTTACAATTTAATGACAATCACATATTTTTATTTAAATACAATATAAGAGAAAGAAAATATTTGTTACCTGAAAATTTTCCATCCTCACAGCGGGCTGGTCCACAGATCCCAACAATGGGTCTTTGGCCTCTGCCTTGCTGTTCTGGAGGCAAATCAGACCTGTGAGTCACAGACAGGGATAGGCTCTGCTTCCAAAATTCACAACAATGTCAAAACTTCTGCAGTAGAAAAACAGCTTCTAGCTCTGGCCCAGACACAGCTCACAGCCTTTGAATTTTTTCACTGTTTTTCTCAATGGTACAAACACACAATTTTATAGTTGGCAGTGAACTGAAAATGTCGAACTAGTGAAAAAGTATGTCTCATTTCCTCCTAAGAGAAAAGAAAGAAGAAAATGGACACCCAATCTTGATTTCCAGTGTTTCCTTATAAGTTGACTGGCCCTAAATCTAATTTACAGTGAAAGGACCATACAACAACCATGAAACAGTCGTTTTGGTCTCTTCCCCATTCCACATAAGAGTCTTCCTAGCCCAGGGCTGCAGGTAGCAAATATACAAATGTGCCAGCCCTGCACTTAGCTGAGAAGATACTGGGAAGCTTTAGCAATACGACACATTGATAGTTTAAAACTGTAAATCTTTGTTGTAGAGCCCCAAGCTACTTCCTGAGAAAAAAGGAAAACTAAACTGCAGTAATTAACAGAAGAGAACAGCCTCGTGGATCTTTTAGAAAGCACATTTTTAATATAGCACATTTTCACTCTTGATCAAGGCAATGCCAAAGATATTACAGTGGGATTGTTTCAGCACTAGCATCTACAAAAGCAATGACTCTTAAATCTGAAACCTAACTGAATTTGTGTAATAATTTGCACAATTTGCATGATATTCACATTGTTTTTACTAACTTTACTGTGAGCTAGTCATAATTATAGTATCAATGATTTCCATATCTAATTTGCAGCATTTAGTAAATGCTGCATATTGTAGTGTGGCAATGCTTATAATCTAGTCATTAACAAGGACAATTGTGAGCCTGCCTATACAAATATTAACAGATTGTATAGTTAGAGACAAGAGGTAACAAGTGATTATGACAAACAAAAGCAATGAATGGGAAGAAAAGACAACATTAATGAAAATATAATCATGCTGTTGACATTTCCTAAAAATGCCACTATAAAAGCTCCATAATTTAAAGGAGCTATCTCCATGTGTCAGATCATCAAGCCACCAGTGATGAGCAAAATGTTACACCACTTCCTTACCGGTTGCCAATTATCTCAGTGCACAAATCTTTAATTAGAAGATACCAAGCTTTTCGCTTTGCAAGCTTGCCTCAAATTTGGAAATGACAACTTGTTTACAGATATTGACTGAGAAGGGTGCCACTGAGGAGAGAGACACGACAGGTTTCTGAAGAAATCTCTATGTCCTTTTGATGGCTCTGTTTACACCCTGACTGTAGGTAGACTCTGTTGAATGAAAGTCTGTCAGCCTCTGCGTAGGAGCCTGGTTTTGTCCAAAACAAAATCAATGAAGTAACGTGCTTCCAATGCTACCTGTTCTCCTTTGAAAAGTCTCATAAAAATAATTACAAAGCCTGCAAGGATGCTGAACCATTCAAAATTTGACCACTTTGGTGAAAAAGAGCATTTTCCTTCACATTCCTGCAAGTATGCCTTGGATTTGCATTCAAAATCTCCTTTAACAGCCATAATGAGACCATGTTGGTTTTACATTGATAGATGGAAAACCCTACTGGGTATCATCCTCTGCTTCAAAAGGTTGATGTCGTAAGTGGGTCATATACTTTGGACTTCATGGAAGGTTTACAATGCATCTGACAGAATAGAAGGAAGAATGCTTTTCATGATGTTGCTCTTCGAAAAAAAAATTAGGTTGTCTAAAAATTTTAAGGAGCTCTCACTTGGACATAGAGATACAGGAATATCTTCTTATAAAAGAAAGAAATTTTTAAGATTTTCATATAGAGTCTTCCCCATTCTAAGTAACGTATTTATTATCATATGATTAGTGGGTCTCTTAGATTATTATTTAGGAGATTGCTGGTGTGTTGTTACCACCATCAAAAGAGATTTGCAGAATGGGATTACCCTTGTGTAACTTTATGAAGAACCACATTCTCTTAGTAACTTAAGTTTGATAATGCTATCCTACTTAACTTTCTGCCTGAATAGTGCTCCAATTAGATCAATCAAAAAGGATAATTAATGATGTCTTTTTCAAATCTGGCTCTCTAAATATAACCAGTTTGGCAAAGAGAATTATACATGTAAACAGATTCAATACTGCATTTTCAGATTCTCCATGAACAGTAGATTAATTTCTGAAAGACAGTTACTGAAGATACCTTTAGAATATTCATATCTTCCTTTTCTCAGATCCTTCATCAAGAACTCCAAGTTACAGATCGCCTTTTTATATTTCAAAATTGAGGGGATTATAGATATTAACACCAATACAGAAAAATCTCTCCTACTAGTTACTACTATGTGCAGCAGTTCAGTTGCTCAACTGAGACTCACTTTTTACTTGTCATTTTTTCATTTGTTATAGCTTCAGTTTCTGAACTGATTTCAGAATACTTTGATGTGAAAAAAAGATAGTTTTAAAAAATTGTCAGTTTGGGGAACTCTTTCCAAAGATGTTGTCATTATGCGTTCTTTGTTTTCTCACTAATGTCTTCCCTTTTTAGGACTGGTAGCTACCGGAATCTATTTTTTTCTGGTGTCTAGCAACTTCTAATCTGAGCCATGTTCTTATAAAAAGTGTATTTTAGTCTTGGAGAGAGACTTAAAAGCAAATAACAAATATCACTGCCAAGTAAAATGCAGTCAGGGTAATTTCTGTTAGCTGTGCCCTCAGCTTACTTATCTGAAAATCCTACAAAGGAAATCAGCAGTGAGGCATTAGATAAGTTAAACACTGCTCTGGTAAAGCAAGTAAAAAGATGCAGCTGCTAAATTTAAAGCTGCAGAAGGATTCAGAATAAACCAGTTAACATCAATCTATTGACATCCTTTAAGAAAACCTTTACTCTGCAGAGATGATGAAGATACTACACCCCAAGAAATAGGAAAGACATGCTATAAAATGCGATAAAACCTATTCTAGATATGGATCACTGTCAACTTTCTCAGGGTATTTAAAGAAATATTTTAATTTTTTTTAATTGGAAAAAAAAAGGCAAGAGACTTGTACAGTTATTATGAGCTGAAATTTTGAGTATCACAGATAATGGAAAGCAGAGAAATCTGAGCCCCAATATCTACAGCATGGTTCTTCAAAAACAGCCTCTGGGTTTCCTAATAAAAATGTAGCTTTGCTTTGTTTTTCTTTAAGAAGAAGAATTGCTTTAATTCCCAAGGAGACAAAAATAAAGCACCACCTTAAAGTAAGACTCGGCCTGACCTTGAACAAATTCTGTAAGGAATTAAGGTAAGAAAAATTTGGCTTATGGGAAAAAGAATCAAACATTTTTTTGTTGGTTTGTGTCCACCTGCTGTGGACCCACAGGTGCCTGTGCTCAGGTGTGGTATGTATATCGCTTCTCAGGTACCTAAGAAACAGTCTAGCAAAGCTCTAAACTTATTTGTAGGCTCTCCAGTGACTTTCTGCAGTTCCAGCTGAAGATGGATACAAGGCAGCTAATTTGCTACCACCAAGGGAAAATGTTATAACATAAAAACATTCCCTCCCTTAGCTTCAAAACTGTTGTGTGCCTAGGGAGCCTGACTATTTGTAGAGCTGCTCCTATGCATATGCTTCCTCTGTAACTGTTACATGCATACATCTGGCATCTGTCTCTGTGTTAAACAGACTTAATTGCCCCCAGTATTACTATGTAGAAACCCTCTAACCCAGATGAGTAATGTGAAAGAAATAAATGAAAGGATTGATATGATTTTTTTTGTGGCATTGTTTTTGCATTATTATCAAGATATGCAATGAACTCTGTATTACAGCTACAATAAAAATATTTTAGCTGTGCCTTCTGTGTAACTTTAGGTAGGGATTATGTTCTTGTCTTAGCCTGACATTTGTACTTTGTACAGTCTTTAAATCAAATGGGGTTCTTTTAGCTGGAACTCTTTTTTCTATTTATTCTTCTTTTATTGTTTTCCTTTCTTGGTTGTTTATGACCCCTCTTTTATCCACATCAGACTTCAGTGCTTTTAATCATTTGCTAGACATAGCTGGACTGATTCTGAAGATATGTAATTTCTCTTCTTTTTTTTTTTTAAGTGTTATTAGGAGGACTCTACATGTTAGTACATTATTCAGGTCACTGTTGCCAGCAGAGTCAAGACTCAGGCAAAGCACTGGATTTCAGTTTTCAATATAGTTTTAAAAGATCAAAGAGCATGGAAAATCTTGTTCTTTGGTTAGACAGACCATGTAGAACAGTAATACTCTGAAAGATGGAGGTAACTGCATAGAACTAATACCAAATTGAAGGCTTTTTGAAGTTCCCTTAACCTTTGTGTCAATGTTCATCTCAAAATTCCCCAGCAAAGTAAAAAAAAAAAAAAAAAAAAAAAAAAAAAAAAAAAAAAAAAAAAGCTTTTAATTGAGAGAACACACAAAATTAGTTCTTCCTGTAAAATAAGAGGGAGGGGGGGGAAAAAAAAGGAAAAAAAAAAAGTGCTGCTGGTTTGACATCTGAAATTAGTCATGATAGCAAAGATGAAATATCCTCAAGGTGCTTCTCCTACTAAGATTTATTACTTTGAGCAAGACTACAAAAGCATAGACTTTCCTAATGCATCTGTACCTGCCCGAGTCTATTTAGGACTCAGAGTAGAGCTATTCCTGCAGTTGAGATCTTCTGAAGAGCCTGACTTCCTCCTACCATGTGCATTAAACCCTAAGGAGTAGGAAGGCAGGCCATAAGTTTTTCACTCCTCCTGTTAAAGTTTTATTATCATTTGCAACAGGGAAGCAAACCAGAGACAGCTTCCATTTAAACTCCTGTTGAAGGGAGAGTTCTTGTCAGTCAAGGGACTGAATTAAAGCCCCACAGGATGTAGATTCAGATACCGAATATTAGTTTCATCAGTGACATAGCTGTAGCTATAAAAAAAATAATTTCATTCAAGAAACAGAGGAAGTCACATAATCTAATTTTTGACAATTCAAATTAGCTCTGGAGACAATGGAGAGGGATAGATTCAGAGAACCATTTAGAATGCCACTGAAACTCTCCAGACCTAGAACATTTCATAGGTAGGTCTACCTATCTTCACATGCATGGAGTTGATGTCCTGAAGCTGTCTACATCTGTGTCAGGGATCTATATCAATTGGTCTACCTTTTCTTATAAGCTGAGTTAAGCTTTTCGACACTCAGAAAATTATCTGCTTTGAGTCTAAAAGCCCAATATTTCCCAAACTAATGTAGGTGGGATTGAGGTGTGTAACTGAGCAATGAGTCCCCTTTTCCACAATGTGCTCTTAATGAACATTGTCTTACCATTGGTAAGAAAATAGTCCCTTTTGCAAACTAATAGCTAAGTGATACCAGATGCATATAACTTCTGGGAAATCCACAGAATATTTATCAGTTCAAGTTTGATGGCATTTTTCCACTGAGCTGTTTTCAGGAAGGAGCAAACAAATTTCTTTCTTCCCTTACACTACACTATCATGCTTATAACAAGCTACTACTATTTTTTTAAAGAATTGAGAGAAATTGCTGCACTTTGAATGCCTGAAGGAACACATTGGGATTTGGTGTTCTTCATTGAGGAAAATTGTAGTTGATCCAGAACCCTCATGCAGCTGCAGCCCTGACTCCAAGTTCATAGCAGACGCATAGCAGGGAGTGACTTTGCTGATGTATAGATTCTTCTACAGTTACAAAAACATGTGGTGTAAAGCGGCATTTTATTTTATTTTTATTCCAGAAATTTAGCAAGAGAAATCCAGATGAGATGATCAACTCTGTCTCCAGAGCAAGCCAGCACATTGCCAACTTAACCAGAACATCATCTTGTCTTCTGAAGGAATCTGGGGGCAGAGGCAAATCTTCTGTCCAGCCATACCTTGCTTTTTGCAGCCCAGGCTCTGCTGGCTCACAGATCTAGCGGAAACCTGAACACAGCAGAGTACTGAACACCTTGCAAATCTATTGAGATAGAGCAGCATATTTGGAATTCTCACCAGTCGCTGATTTCATTCTCAGAAATCTGATCTCAAAATTTTTATTTTAAAGGCTGAGTAGGACTGAGATCTTTCATTCATTAAATCTTTTGCTTTCAAAATCAGCCCGAATATTCCTTCTTTAAATAAATTCTCAGTTAGTATTTGGCATGTGCTTTTTGATTCAACAACGCTAAGTTGGTATTTCTCAGAGAATAAGACTATGAGGATAAACAGCTGTCAACGACTTTTTTCATAAAATACCAGTCACAGTCCTCTGAAAAGCTGATACACTTATTTAGCACTTAGTTTTTCTTTAAACATAATCAAGTGGAAAACCAATGATGGTAATCCTGTAAGTGGATCTGCATTATCAAATGACCTCATGAAATTTTACCACAGATCATAGATTGATCATCCTTTATACATTTAGAGACTGCAACCTATTGGTTTTCTTGATATACAAGTAAGTTCAATCCCAGCTTGACATTACAAACTGTCTTCAATGAGTTAATTTGCTGTTCATTGCACCTGCACTTCAAGAGGTTTTTCAGGACTTTTACTGGACAGAGAAGTAAGGCCAATATTACAAGATATGTGGGGATAGAATATGATAGTGTATATATTTTCAGATTAAGATCATGTGGCTTTTTGGTAGCTAATGGCTATTAAAAATAATTATATTAAAAAAAAAAAGGTAAAACTAGTATGGGAAAAAAAAGGGCAATTCTTCTTTACGCTAAAACACTCTAAATAAAAACGTCTTATGTAAGTCTGATTTTCAAGACCAAAAAAAAAGAGAAAAAAATAGTATGTTAAATTTAAATGTTTATGTAAACCATCTTCCCTAAAGTTTCCTATGACTAATTCATTAGAAATTAATTTGTTTGAAATCTTTCTTTAAAAAAATTCTATCTAAAATAAAATATTTATTTTGCTTACTGTGAAAATCTGTTTTCTAAAACAATCAGCAAATGTTGTTCTGGAATGTAATTGCCTATTAAATTTCAAAGAGGAAATCAAAGAGGGGTAAAAATACAGGATAAAACATTTCATAGAGAGAGGGGTATGCATATTTCAGTCACTTTTATTTTCTGACTTTGGAGAGGAAAAAAAAGCATTTTCTATAAGCTTTCAGTGTCCCAGTTAGCCCGCTCTAACTGTGATGACAACATGCATCTTTGATGACATGGATGAATACATCTAAAATTCAAGTCTTCCTTCTAGCAAAACTGTAGTCCAGTACAGAAGGTCAATGACAACCTGCCTTTTAAGGCCAAGTGTTTGTGAGCAGTAAAGCAGCATTTTCTTGTTAAGAATTTGCTCTCTGCTTTGCTATCTGATTTCTGCAGGGACATATGTCTATTTACCACACTAAATCCTGTTCATCTTTTGCATGTAACATATTCTTTATTCATTTACTAGAAGTAGACAAACAGAGCTGGCTTTTTTGTCCAGCAGTCTCCAAAGACTCAGCCAACTCTAGCTAATCCCCTCCTACTTATTATTCAGCAACCAGTGTCTGCCAATAGGATTTGAAAATCCCAAAAGATAATGTTTAAAGGGAAGGGTTAAATTCAGCTTGTGTAATGTTATTCTCTGTTCGTGGGATAATTCATCATATTCAAGGAATCTGTTCCAAGGAGGGACCTAAGGCTGCCAATTAAAATAAATTAAACTAGATTGACAGCCATCTGAGTGAATGAGATGTCTACCATGATCTGAAGCAACTTTATTAATGGTGAGAAGCTATGTTGGTAGAGACAGTTCTTTTAATCTTCTCCGAAGGACCTCATATTCCTTGCAGAAAGTTGTGTTTGGGAGGTCTAGAGCTAAGCTCCCTGAGAAGCAAAGATATTAAGAGAAACCTGCTGGGGTACTTGATTTAACATTAAAGTGAATTTATCAGCTACTCTCAACTTTTTGAGAGGCTAATTGAATTATCAAAGGCTGCAATGGGGAATGTAAAGCCTTTTGAGAACAGATTTGTAATATAGATAAAATCCTTAACTCATGCCATATGATTATCTTAAAATGTAGAAACAGCCTGGGTGGTAAAACACACCTGAATTAAAGATTCCTTTAGCCTGGCTAAAGCCTCTCTTTACCCACCAAAATTGTGGGAAAAGTCAAGTATTTGGGAAAAAAGACAAAATTATTTAAAAACATCTATTCTATGTCTCCTTTCAATGTCTTCAGGTGTGCTAGGTGATCAGGGTAAATTTTGTCAAATTGGTTACTCTAGAAACTAGGGTAAGTCCCATTGAATTTGTTGCTCAACTGTTTACAGCATAAATTTTAATCCTTCAGTTTTTAAAGGCTTTCAGAAAGAATATACAACTTCCCACATTTTCAGTGAGACCACACATGACTACAATCAAAGATGAATGCATCATCTGCATGAACTAGGACATATAAGAATGACAGAAAAGTTACTGTTAGCCTAGACAATAATTTCATCTGTGAAAGTTCAACCTTGCAAGATATTCAACTGAATTTTGAATTATCAAGAATTTTTCAAGATAATGGACTGAAAATTTATTGTTATTTTTTAATTATGTTACTTCCATATATCTGTTGGTGTGGAATTGTGGAACAGATCCTGGCAAAATAGACTAGTGGATTGGGAGTGCGTGAGTCTGAAATAGTTAAGGACCAAAGGCAATCTATTGTGTCTCACTGACATTTTGCAAGAGATCACTTTCATATAAATAAACAGTAAAGTTCACAAGGATGTTGTTTGATTTATATCATAAAGACAAAGCTTTTTCTACAATACCTACATTGTCATATGTTTGTTGAGGAATGCATGACAAATACTTAATTACCCCACTGACAATTATAAAAATACTTATAAAAGTAGAAAAAAAGCCATGATAAAATTTAAAGTATGAGTAAAGCTTTCAAGCCTATCATGGCAGAACAAAAGACATAAGACTAATTTTACACCTGTTAACCTCCTATGCTGTGATCAAGTGCAGTTAAAACAACCTGGAGGAAATCACTCCATGAAGAGGTGAAAAGAGGTGATTGTAAGAATTGTGAATACAATTCTAAATCCATAATAAAATCATTTCAGAGTCCAAGGACATCTGTTAAAATGCTTTCTCTTACCCAGAAGCTTTAGAGATATTTGAGAAAAAGCATGTAAAGAATCACAAAAAAGAGGATAATGTATTAAGACACTGTACGGCATCAGAAAGAATATATACTGTAAACTTATTCTATGATAAAAGTGTATCCTGTCCCACAAAAACACCTGGTGACAATTGTGAGTAATTAGCAATTATACCAAACCAACAGCTTACCTGGTATGCACAAAGCAAAATATCTGTAGCAGTCTCAACACAAGCTGTGTTGTTTGCATTGTCCCTTTTATGGAGACCTTTATTTATTTATTTGTTTATTTATTTATTTATTTCCCTTTGTATTTATCTCCCTTTTCTGGAGACCCTTTCGTTTATCTCCCTCTTATGCAGACCTCCTAGAAGAGTGCAGAATCCATCATTCAGTAAAGCGGACATGGGACCAGATCAGAAGTTGAGGTGCTATTAGTATCTCTAATTTATTCCTCAAAATAGAAATGTTCTGTTTTCATGAGAAGGGAAAGAGAGAGACATCAGTCCCCTGCATTCAGTTCTTTCAATATATGGAAATCAAATGTCTTTCCAGCCTTGCAAGAGCCTCAGAAGTAAGTTTGCTTGTCCCTGATTTTTGGAGAGCCATTTCACTGACAATTAGAGATTTAACAGAATATTCTGAGTTGGAAGGGACCCACAATGATCTTCAAGTCCAAGTCTTAAGTGAATGACCCATACAGCAACTGAACCCAAAACCTTTGCCTTATTAGCACCATGCACTGACCAACTGAGCAAATCTTAATGGCCCACATCTTTTCACTTTCCATTTGTCACCAAAGGAAAATTTAACTTTTTCAAAATTTGGAATATTTTTTGCAAGGTTGGCTGAGGCTTTGAGCATCCTAACCTAGTGCAAATTTTCTCTGCTTGTGGCAGGGAGGTTGAGTGTAGATGGATCTTTAAGGTCCCTTCCAGCGCAAACTATTATATGATTCCCTGATTCTATGATTTTGTCCCACTAATATTCCTAGTCATGACAGTTCTGTCCTCCTTGAGCTGCTCCAAGGGGCTGACAGTGTCCCTGTGCTTGGCTCTGTTCACTAGACCGGTTTCTGTTGCACTGCATACAAAGATAACATAGTCACAAATAACACAGTGCCATGAACAGTGGAACTAATTAAAGCTTCTTTTCTGAAAAAATTTGTATTGACTAACATGTCTTGGAAGGAACAGTCTGCTTGAGGCTTTCTAAGCAACTGAGGCATTGCTAATGACTCTCTTCAGTCAAGAGTCTTCAGCATCTAATAACCTGTGACATCATTTTTCCACTGATATTGAACACTTATATAGTCCATTACAACTGTCTATATCCACAAAATTTGGGGAAACTTACTTTTTTGTCCTGCATCATTGGATAGATGCTGGTTCAGAAGTTCTGGGCAATCAGGGAAATGTGCAGACACATAACGTAATTTCATGGATTTATTACTAAAAAACCCTGAAAATACATCTAAAATATATCTAAAAAATCATGTTTTTCTTTCCATAACTGTTGTTGAAAGATTTATTTCCCTACATAGGATTTCTTGTTTTTCCTTGAATATCTGGAATAGACGTAGGAGATCATGAAGGGTATCATAAACTACTTATTGGCCAACTTTTTTGAATATGTTGTTCTAAGCAAATGTAAAATAAGTTTAAATGAGTGCTCATGGAGAAGCAGCTTATCCTGATTATCCTGAAGAAACTCACTTATTATCACATTATCCTGCGACAATTCACTAAAATGTCCAGGTTGACCCTGACACTGAACTAACTCAGACACTTCCACTTAATGTGCAGTACTGCTCTGTGTTGTTTACATTTACACCTTCTCAAGGAATGTCAGAGGGACATAGCACCAGACTCTGACCCTGGCATGCCTCCAAGGAAGATGTCCATGTGTGAGATAGGTGACCAACTTCCCACTCCAGCATATGGAGAGAAACAACATCATGTGTATGCTAATGTACATATTTACAGTTGATCTAAATCCCTAACTTAGATGGTGCAAACACCTAATTTAGGTGTATGAATATAGATCAAATTGGAACTCCAAATATCTAAATACAGATGTGGGTTACAATCTTTTGGCAGAAATACTTGAAAATACTTGGTTCCCTACCCTAAATACAGTCTTCTGTTACAAGAGACTTTGCAAAGAATTTTGTCAGTGATTACAAGCAGAGCTGCAGAAGTGGCATCCATTTGGTTTCTTTTTGTTTCTGTGTTAGGGAAAGTCCTATTTTGATTAATCACTCTTGCTACAAAAATGCGCTATTTTTTTCACAGCAGTTTTCAAGAAAGCTCCATTGAAATTTCTTGGAAGACACGCTCCAGCTTGTTGGGCCCAGCTGTGTTACATCAAGTAACAACACACACATGATTAATGAAAACCATATCATCCCACACAAGTCAAGAAAGAACTAATTCAATTCACTTAAAAATTTCTATCCCTTCCACGAGAAAAAAAGATTGCCTAGTGCTACTTTAAAAAATCCAGCAGATTAGCTTCTGTACTCAACACTTGGAGCAAAGGACAAGAAAAAAGTTTCAAGAGATAGTAGGACGAAAACTAACCACAAGAGGCAAACATTTCTATCAGAGCGAAACATAAATATTAGGGGGAAGAAAAAAAAAACAACCAAAAAAACCTGAAGAAATACTAGTGCTAAGAAGCAATTCCATCCTCCAGCATGAGCTATATTATAGAACTCCAGCCAACAATAAATGTCACTTATTGGATACAACTTTAATTAAGTAGCATCCAAGATCAGTTCACACAAGGAAGGCAAATTTATGAAAAATATATTTTCAGGCCAAAAATCTTTAAACCTAGCAATCTTAAGCATGTAATTTTCTAAATGAGTAGAAAAAAAAATCTTTTAAAATGGAGAATTTTTCAATGGATCAATACAAAAAATTCAAAGCACAAGCAAAACTTTACAAGTATGTACATAATATGTGACAGCAAGCATGCTGTAAAGGGAATGGGGAGTATATAGCTGCTTTTTCTAAAGGCAACCTCCTATTAAAACTAAAATAAAATCAAAAAGGAATCTGTGATCATAAAAATCTTATAGACTGCCTCATAAAACATTTTAAAGTAAACTTTTAAGTTATTTAAATGGTGCTGGTTAAGTTCAGCTGTGTTAGGTATGGCTTTGTTTGATTGTTCTGGATTTTTTTTCCGCAACTGATATTAAACAAAAGTAGAAAATAAAATGTTTTTTGTCTAATAAGCTCTACACAAGACAACATTTCAGCACATTTTAACTTGAAGATTGTTTTACAAACATTGGTTCTGTCATAAATACATAGAAAAATTACACAACTGTAATTGCTTCCATAATCTCAAGTAAAGAATTCATTCTTCTCGGTGAGAAAGAAAAATGTGGTGAATTTTAAAAGATGTCCAAAAGTGGACTCTGGCTAAGGTCTAACTGAAGTTGTTCCACATATCCAGAGTTCTAGTCAAAAGGAGGTGAGCTGAAATGAACATAGCAGGAAATTTCATCCTATGCACATCTAGAGGATCTCCTTTTAGGAATAAATTTTGATATCTGTGGTGATGAACAGAACAAATACCTTCTGAAAAGTACATTTGCTTTAATGACATATAAGCTATTGCCAAATATGTAAAAGAAATATGTTATTAATAACTACTTTTATATATTTATATTTTATTCTTCAGTCTCTTTTTTGTCATCTTGATCTTCTTTTTTTTTTTCTGCCCATGCTTCTCTTATTCTGTTCCTTCTGCAAAATGTGTAACGTTCTATCAATGCTATTTAGAGAGCTCGCATATGGTTTTCTGAAGTCACCACAATTTTATTTTTTCATTGAAAAAAATCTAGAACTAAAAAAAACCCATAGAATTAATCTCCAAATATGAATAAAAATCTGAATGGTTTGCCAAATAACCTTTGTCTATTTTAATTTGAATATTTTAATGAATTCTGGGGGTTTCCCTCATGAAGTACAGATTTAATAAACTCATAATTGTATCCTGACTACAGCTACACGACACCAAATGAGAGTCAGTCACATTCACTCCCATAAGCAAAAAGCAGTAATATTGTTTCAAGCTTTATGGTTTTGGTCAGGTATAGAGTTTCTCCCAGCATGAACAGGCAGGCTGTAAATGAAAAACTTTCTCATTCTCAGCTGAAATTTGTGTCTTTCAATAAAGTAGGTAATAACAAGACAAAATATTTCATGCTTTAGCAAAAACTGCCTTTTCAATAATTTTAGACTAGGTAGTAATGAGCTATATTGTTCAGGGTTTAATCTGTTCTTAAAAAAAGTGGGAAGTCATTCTTCTGCCCTGCTCTCAGGTATTAAGTCTGTACATCTTTTATGTTGACAGTTCAGCTTCAGGCTATAAAATAGAAGAACCTGTTCTACATCTACTATTTAAAACAAGAGCAGAAAAACTAAACCTCCATCAATCAGCTGTCTTTGTTTTATGGCTTATCTGTGGCAAAAAATGAATCATAAGAAAGATTTGTTCTGATTATACAGACAGATCCATCAACCTACCAGTACCCGTGAACCATGCATTCCTGCAGAGATTGGTGCTAATGATGTAGCTGGGATTTTAAACATAACATCAAACTACTGCTATTCACTTGCAATCTTTAATAAGAATGTATTTAGAGAAGGCACATGCACACAGCATACCCAAAGTAATATGGGTTCACATGGTCTTTTTTTACACATCTTTACTTCCTTCAAATAGCATGCCTTCTTTTAGACCACTATTAGGACCAAAATGAAGACAGTGATATCGTTTTGAACAGATTTTTTATGTCCAAATGTTTTAAATGCAGAATTAATACAAATATGAAGTTTATTCACCAAACTATTTGTAAGTTCTTCAAGACATAAAATATCAGTCTATCAAGCTCTGATAGCTTTTTAATCTGCAAGTTTTCAAAAAACAAACCCTACACACCTTTATGATCTCACATGTAAATTTTGGATCACGAGAGAAGATGGCTAACAGATGAAGAATTGCTCACCTGAAGGAAGCCGATCAACAGACTGAAGTCTACTTGTGATGGTATGTAAGGTGGGGATAGCAAAGGAAAGCAAAGTCAGGAATGCTTGAAAAATAAAATATTTTTAATTAACAAGAAGAAAATTAAACTTTGGAGAAAGGATTCATTTCACATCTGAATCCCTCTTCCAAAATGGTCTCTGATTTTATCTTAATCTTAATAGCCATGTCTGTAAAAGTGTGGTAGCAGTTGTAATAAGGCATACAATTCTTTTAGTCAAGGGCCACTGCAGAGTGTATTCAGGAATAACTATCACTCAGGTAAATAATCAGTGTAAAATGGAGTGTACAGTGTAGCAGTGATGCAAATGATTTAGTGTAGTGCCATCATGTAGTTTTGGCCCCTTTTTAAATAGCTCTATCCAGAAATTTCTTAATGCATTCAGACCCAGTGTCAGGAATTAACAGCTAAGTGGAGAAAAAAAAAATTGAGACAGACTTAAAAAATATAGTTCTGTTGGCTTTAAAACGTGACACAAGTGTGAGAGACATAGAAAACAAACAAGTGTAGTTTGATGGCATTTATTCTGTAAAGATTATGAAAAATGTATCTTGTATGGATTATTTGGATATTTGCAAAGGATGAAAAAAGCAGCTAATTACATAAGGTATCAACAACTTCCCATGAAAAGAGCTTATAGGGTTTCTGACCTGATATGATATTCATTTAATCTAATTTATGAAACTGCTTGAGGAAACATTCAGCTGCTTTCTTGAAAGATTGACTTGGGGATTATTTGAGCTCTATAATTGTTCAACTGATCAGACTTTAAAAGAAACATTTTGTTTTACATTAATCTTGGAGAAATGGGCAATGAATTTGAGAAATAGATTGCTGTCTAAAAGTCTTGCCAAAAAATGTCTAGCTGTGAGCAACCACAACTATTTTTTTCTAAGAGTCTCATTTTCTTATTTTCAATCTTTACCCAACATCTGTTTTCTCCCCTCCTCTGTAACATAATTATGCAGAAATCCAGCACAAAACAGGTTGAGCAGTTAATAACAGGCAGCTTAAACATTTTTCCCATTGATGCACTGCAGATGTTTCCTTCTTTTTCTTTTTTTCCTTTGGCTTCTCATCTAATTTGTATACATTTCTATCATGATCTTGAATATGCTTTCATAACATATAGAAGCACCTGAAAGCAAGCCTGGAAAATGCACATTTGTAAGGCTTTTATTGGTTGTGTAGCATGTTTAGCAGGAAAGCAGAGTTTGTCCAGATAATGTTGAAGGAATTTGACTGAGATCAGTAGTCTGCCACAACAAGAAAGACTTCCAGACCTTTTAAAGATATTCTGTATAAAGGTTTCTAGTCTTTCAGCATGTCTGTGTATATGTATTCTTTTTCCAAGATAAGTTCACTGTTTTTCTTTTAATTTTACATAAACTTATCTCAGAAGTAGTCATGGCTCCATGATAAATATTCCTGATGTACAAATACTTCATTTCAGTAATTAGAACTGGACATCTAGTCCAGAAGAGATGGCAAAATCTTATACTGCCAGATATTCAAAATGTCCACTAAAATATAAGAGTTCCTCCCTGCAGAGGAAAAGGTACAGGATGCTGTTTTCCCCTTAATTTTCAAAGGAATTTTTATTATGATAAAGGATTCTAATTCATCTGGAATTTAAAAAAAAAAAAAAAAAAAAAAAAAAAAAAAAAAAAAGTTTAAACAAGTTTAGGCTAACTTTCAAAAAATACGAAAATTCTAGGAAATCTCCAGTTCACACAAACAAAAAAACAGAAGATACAAATTACAAAAAACAATGCCACGTAGAAATAGAATGAATTACATTTTGAGTGGTACATCTAAACAAAACACAGCGAGTGGAATTGAATGTACAACCTATTGTAATTAGAGGATTCTATCTTCAGGTTCACATAAATACTATAATTGGAATTATTCCTTCAATGGTAAATGAGTTTATATGAGATGAATCCTAGCAAGCCTGGTAAAGGTAAAAGTTTTCTATATGGGTTTAATAATGTGTAACTGTTCCTGTTTGAAAACTGAGGACTGGACAACTCGGGGTTTTTATTCAAACTGTCACTGATTTAGATCTATATTCTTGGTATGGCAGAAAACTATTGCTTATTTTCCATATATTCTGGATGCTTGTGCAAAAATGTTGATTTCAACATTTTTCAGCTTATCTACTACACGGATTTTTTACATTTATTTGCACTCCATATTTAATGTTATATATACAATATGGATGAGATACTACCCTTTGTTACTGAGACACCACATAATCTGATGACTGCTGCTGAAGGAAAAATATTGTTTGCTTTCATTTTTCTCACATGACATGATAAAGAGTAAAAAAATTAGCACAGAAGACACATGCAAATTCCTAGTTTACCTATGAAACATTTATTCTTTAAGAGAGTCACAAACCTGCGACATCTAAACTGTTGTTTTAAAGTAAAAGAGAAATTCTGCCATTGAATAATGGCATATCTAGTAAAGTAAGTTTGAAAAAGATGAATAAAAGGATGTTTCTTAACTAAATATGAGTTTTAAAGAAAGCTGAAACATTAGCATCTTTTTGAGGGGCAAAAGTACATTTAGGAAAGCTACAGATTATGAAATTATTTAAATTTCCTTTATTTCTCTGAAAGATGGCTAGTTTGTCTCCAAAGGAGAAAGATAAAAATAATTTTCAACTTAAAGAGTAACGCCAAAGAACAAAAGACCAAACCCAGAAAAAAAATCCCAAACCAAACTCCAATTTCAAATGCCCCTTTTTCAAAAGGTAAGAAAAAGCATTTGATATCTTTTTTTTTACAGCTATTTAATGCTAGAAGCTGCTTTAATAATGAAAGATTACATGGATAGCTTTTGTAATGTGCCCAGTCAGGTTAGCCATAAATATGTGCATACAAAACAGAAAAATGCTTTTGTAATGCAAAATATTACTTTGCGAAAAAATATTATTTTCATGAAGGAGTTCTTCAGTATACTTGAAAGGCCTATCTTGATAGTTGCACTTTTAAATTATTGAAGTCGCAGAAAACTCTTGTTGTTCCACATTGTCCTCACCTGCCCCTAGCAAAGGAATCAAAGCAGAAGAAAAAGACTGGAAGTATGTGGGAAGAAACTGAAAGACATCCTGCACCCTGTATATCACAAAGTTACACTGGAAATCTGCTTAGAACTACCTGCCATGGAGTGTGCTGAAACTTACAGTGAATGCCTAGAAAATCGGGATTCTTGGAATTCATCCATCCAGACTAAAATTTAATGAAGTTTATTAGATTAATTGGGGGGTGGGAAGGGAAGGAAAGTGAGAAAGAGAGGGGAAGAAAAAAAAAAAAAAAAAAAAAAAAAAAAAAAAAAAAGCAGCACCTTCAATATAAACACAGAGCTCTTTTACATGGGATTGACAAGACTGTGTTATGGTCTGTGGTAGATATTTTCTGCACACCATCATCATATTTGAAGGGAGCCTACAAGAAAGATGGAGAGAGACTATTTACAAAAGCATGTAATGACAGGACAAGGAAGAATTTCTTCAAACTGAAAGAGAGTAGCTGTAGATTAAATAGTAGGAAGAAAATCTTCACAGTGAGGGTGGTGAGACACTGGTATCGGTTACCCAAAGAAGTTGTGGATGCTCCAACCCTGGAAGTGCTCAAGGACAGGTTGGATGGGGCTCTGAGCAAACTAGTTTAGTGGCAAATGTCCCTGCCCCAGGCAAGGCAGTTGGAAGTTTTATGATTTTTAAGAAACATTCTAAACCATTCTATGATATTGTGAAAAGTATATTATACACAGGTTTAATTTGTTTGTTCTTTTATTTCCCTTCTCATTCAATACTTGAAATTCAAGATTTTTTCCTAGTACTCACCCACAACAGAGATTTTTTAATTGCTGTTAGGAAATGTTTCACGTACAAGAGCAAAAAAAAAAAAAAAAAATTTATACATACACACAAGATGAATGTAAGGTTCTACCAAGCCATGCTATCTCTCAGAATAATGTCTTCCTGTCATTGTGGAGGGAATTTTTCCTGCCTTTAAAATAAGTGTTTTACAGAGTTGACAAGCCTCAGTTAAGGTTTGCTGATACATCATTAAAATTCTTCTAAATTTTCAATACTTGTGCTGTTCTATGTATTCTGATAATTGTCTTCCTCCTTATGAGACCTGATTTGTTTTCTTACCTCCAGATTTCAACACTTTAAAGTTTTCTGACATTTTTGTCAAAGTTCCCAGGAAAAAAGTTTTATCTGGTATTTGCTGCTTGAATCTATAGTCTTGTAAATATAACGTTCTGTACAACACTTTTTTTTTACAAAGTTAGTATTATAAAATTTATATTTATATACAGAACAAGCTGTTCTGGTATGGTAATTTAAAATAATAGTGCCTATTTATGAATCTTAATAAATAATAGACAAAGAAGTTAATTGATACATCTTTTATAATTGAGTCATGCATGGTATGTGTCGACCAAAAATCTCAAACTTTAATATAGCCATTCACAAAAAGTAAAGAAATTTATCCCTAAGAAAATGTTAATCCAAAAAAATCTGAACTGTGCCCTTTTCAGCTCAGGAGGACAAACAATGTTGACGGGAAGGTGTCTGGTTGCAATCCTAACTGGAACAGACATTCAGATAAGTAATCTCCCTTTCCTTTGCAAAATGAGTATTCTAAAAAATGCCAAGATTCACCAACTTTAATAAAACTGACATTCTCTATCCAGTCATCTAAATCCTGACTAAGCTCAGGAAGATGTTAATTAATTAAAAAAAAAAATCTACACTAGTTTAATATTCTTGAAAACTCAGTCTGGGCTTGTGTCATGGACTAGACTTGGCAGTACACTAAAGAGAAAGATAAGACATTATTTATTCCTATACTTCTCTACTTCTGTATTGTTAAATATTGCCAACCACAAGATCCATCTAGCTTCTTTGATCTTGGGAGAATCTGCTATACCTTTATGTCAGAAATGAGCAATAGCAGAACCTAAGACCTACACTTGTGAACAGTATAATTATCAGTGTACCTTCAGGTCTTACCTAAATACAATAATTATATCATATATCATGTATATTATCTGATATAATTCACACAATATGGACTGAAAAGCAAACAGCTTGAATTAGCCAACAGCTTTTTCTCCTTTTATCTAAGGAAAATGATGCTACCTTCACCAGGGTGATACTTGGAAAACATCAGCTTTTGAAGGCACATTTACTAGTTCAGCAGAGCAAATGGTCTTAAAAGACTCACAAAGGTATTGTGAAACTCTCACTATATTCTAGTCTCCTGGGCTGAAATTCTACCAGGATACAGAACATTTAACCTCATGAACTTCAAAGAAGCCAAATGAAATGCATAAATACTGGTAGATGCATGGATTGAGGGCAGCCCTGCTGACAAGGACTCAGAGTTTCTGGTGGATGAAAAAGTCAATGGTGTCCTGGGCTGCATCCTGGTAGCTTGTGGCCAGCAGGAGAAGGGAGAGGATTCTGTCCGTCTGCACGACTCTCATGAGACCCCACCTGGAGTGCTGTGTCCAGCTCTGTTATTCTCAGAGCAAGAAAGACATGGACCTGTTAAAGAGGGTTTAGAGATGAGCCAAAAAAAGTCAGGGGGCTAGAGCACCTCATCTGTGAGGAACAGCCTGAGAGAGCTGGGTCTGTTCAGCCTGGAGAACAGAAGACTCTGGAGACACCTTACAGCAGTCTATCAGTATTCATATGGGGGTTTATAAAGAGAGATGGAGAAAGGTTTTTTTTTTTACTAGGGCCTGTGGTGACAGAACCACGGTCCAATGGTTTTAAACAGAAAGAAGATATGTTCAGACTAGATGCAAAGAAGAATTTTTTCACAATGAGGGTGTTGAGTCATGATTTTGTTAGAGAGATTAGACTAGATGATCTATAAATGTCCCTTCTCACCCACACCATTCTATGATTCTCTGACTACACATGTCATGTATCTTAACTTTTTTGTTCTTTATTTGTATGAAGTTGTCGCAAACAATACCCTATACAGCCTTGGCTACAAAACTGTCTCAGCCAAGGAGGAAGTGGTAGGCTCTTGCTCCAGTCTTCAGTTCTCTGTATGACATGCCATTGTTCAGTCAGAACTACAAATTTTAACAAGAATTGGAGTCCTTTGGGACATAGGGTACCAAAATGCATTAATTTAATGTCACACTCAGCTTTTTTCTCCTTCTTGAGAGAAAATGAGAGAACTTAAGTCAAGAGCTTAATACACTGCTGGGAAGTACTCAGAGACTGCTGTGATGAGTAGCAACAGAATGAAAGAAATATTTAATACATAATAAAAGCAGTGAAGGAAAAGGTTGGCTTACAAAGAACTACCTGCTATTTTCATGAAAACTTGGCAGCATGTGTGCAAGGTGTGCATATATAAATATAAATATATACATATGTATTATATATATATATATATATATATATATATATACATATAAATACTTTATTTTCCTACTACACATTAATTATAGCAATCTCCTCTTTTGCTCTATGCCCACTTGACAAGCATGATTTCATCAGAAATAGACACATGGTTTTCACTTCCAAATTGAAAATATGGCTGAGGGGCCTGGATGCTTTTAAGTTACTACATTTTGCAAGAACAAACAAGAATACTAATAATGAGAATGAAATAACTAACAAGAACAAAACTAGCAACAAACCATCCTGTTGGATGGCAGCACACTGGAATGAACACAGCATGAAAATTATTATATAAAAGATAAAGAATGAGGTGGATCACAGAGTGCAGTTACTGTTACACTTTTTTCTTGTTGGACTCTTGTTTTGAAAAGTAAATGTAAGAAGTAATCTGAAAAAAAAACAAACAAAAAACCCCAAGCAAACAACAACAACAACAACAACAAACAAACAAACAAACAACAACCCGCACAAAATCAAACCAAACCAAAACAAAAGAAAACCCAAAAATCCCCCAAAACCCCAAAACATCAAAAGATGGTTAGAGCAGAAAGGATTTGGGGCCACTAACCTTGAGAGAGCTGTCTTTGCCCTAAGAAGTCTTTGTGCTTTCATAATGTGAGCCACCAATGTTCACTTGGAGACTGACATGAAAATACAACCACATTTAACTCATGGACTAGTCACTCATGTCTTGTTAAATGCACCCACTTAGTCACTGACATAGACTTGCTTTCCTGATGAATCTTAAGAGAGAATGAATTAGTCAAATGTGAAAACACTATAGATTTTTTTTTTAAACTCGTATTCCATCAATTTAGGCTGTGTCCAGGGTGATCATGTAATCATCTTCACGAGTATTGTCCCAGTCTATACAGAACTGCCAAGAATTCGCAAACTTAGACTTCTAAAAAAAGAAAATCATATCACTGTAAACAAGGACAATACAGTATGCAAAATACTTACTGGAAATAGAAAAAAGATTAGAAGTAATGTTTCTGATCAGAGGGGAGTGTAGTGATTTAACCCCACATGGCAACTGAGCACTACTCAGCTTTGTGCAGTCACCCCTCACTGCAGGAGGATGATGGAGAGAATAGAAAAAAAAAAAAAGTGAGAAAACATGTGGATTCATATAAAAGCAGTTTAATGGGTCAGAAAATGAAAATAAATTGATGTGTAATATAACTTCTCATCACTCAATGACAGGTGCCCAGCGAGTTGCCAAGAAGCAGCCCCTGGCCAGCTTTCCCCACAGTTTATACGTTGAGTATTTCACCATACAGTATGGAATATCCCCATGGCCAGTTGGGGTCACCTGTCCTCACTGTGCCCCTGCTTCTTGTATCCCTTCTCCTTCAGGAGAAGCTGAAAAGTCCTTGATTTTGGGTAAGCACGACTTAGCAAAAACTAAAAACATCCATGTGTTATCAACATTATTCTCATATTAAAAATAAAACACTGCATTGCACCAGCTGTTGGGAAGATAATGAACTCTTTCCAAGCCAAAACCAGGATAGGGAGTCAAACTAATGGAATGAGGTTTGCCAGAAAAATAAAAATGAGAAAGATAAAACTGTGTAGGGAAAAGTGGTGAAAAGATTAAAATACATACCATATGCAAAATGAGACAAAAGGTGATCAAAAGGAAAAATGCTAATTATAAGATCAGAGGTAGAAACAACATACCCTAATTAAAAGGTAATTAGAGGAAAAGTCAAATAACAAGGTGAAAACCAGTATGTGACTATGAGAAATGATTTAAAATACTAAATAGAAAAGATAGAAAAGGTGATACTGTAAGAAAAAGTTATGCAATACCATAACACATGAAACAGAGGGAATGTTAAAATGCTGGGGGAGAGATGTAATGTCATGATTGGATCAAAGAATTGTGATAACAGTCACATAAATGTGAATAAGAATAATGATGAAGATAATTGTACAGGTTTTTCAAAAATAAAAGTCAGGAACTAAGAACTGTTATGATGGAAATAAAACCAAAAATCACAAAAAGAAAGAATTGATCCACTTGAAAATACCACTAATATCTGTTCAATCTGACTAAATGTATACTTCCTAATACATATTTTAGTGCCCATCAATAGCAGATAAACTATTATGCAGAAATGCATGCATAATAATAAGACAAGCCTAAACCATTCAGCTGAATCACAAATAATAATTATCTGGGACACTAAAAGATCATGGCAAAAGCTAATCTAATAAGTCTTCCATTATCATTTAATACTTTAAAACTGTGCCATGAGCTAAACAGTTGTCAAAATTGAGTTCTGTTTACACCGAGCTGAGTATCAGTGAAACAGAGATCACTGCTGAGCTCTAATTACAAAAACAAATTGTTCTCTCTGTAATCGAGCTGCAAAGGTTAGTCTGCTTCCTCTTCTGCCCTTCCCCCACTCCCCAACAGATTCTATGCTTGTTGGAGACACAAAGATGGATGAAAGATCATATGTCATTTTTTGAGCAGATGGGAATTGTATGTGAGGGGACATAACCCCACCAGATAACTCTGATTAGCTGCTGTCTTGCAGGGGTGAGGTCACAGATAGCCTGGTGACTACTGTAAACCAGACACTGTATTTCATTTTAACTCGACTAATGGCATACTCCCTCTTCTCCAAAGTGCAGCCCTTGGCTATCCTCCTTCTGAAGGAAAGTACAAACTACAGAATTTATCCAGAGAGGCACAGGGAGTGACCTCTGCTCAAGTTCACATGGACTTCCATCTTCCATGATGTATATTTAAGAACTGCTGTTGTACACACTCCACCTTATGCAGAGGTGAGCTAGCTAAGCATTTGTGGAAAGCTGACTGGTGTGCAAGTCTGCCTCAGAGGACTGAGTTCAGATTTTGTATAGTGAAGTTCTGCCCATATGAATGTCCAGCATGAATTGAAGTAGGAGAGCTCAATACTTATCATGTCTTCTACATTTTTATTCATTCCTGCTGGGGAGAGTTAGGGTTCTATTTGTTTTGCTGCAACAAAGTCTTACATTCATAGGCAGCTTGATATCCAGCTCCTCACCAGCCCTTTTATCCATAATTTCCTCTACCACCATCACAGGTTAGATAGTGTCTGGCACCAATACAGATTTTCATGTCTGAATATAAGATGCTGATTGTGTACTGATAACCATGGTCGCCCGTGACACCACATCTCTAAGATTTGCAATTCACTTGTTGAAAGAAATGCTATTACAATGCAACTAAATGTAGCACTGCTCCACAGCAGGTATCACTGTGGTGAGAATAGCCCATCACAGTCGGATGGTAAAAACTTGTTTTACACAAGCCAGTCTCTGCTTGTTCACTGTCAGAGAAAATACATTTTGCATCATCACTTCCCTTGTTTTCCTTATCTGGCATGATAGCTACAATCTATATTTCTCAGCTCTGAGGCCTAAGGACTGAAAGTATCAAAGTAGAAGGAAAGAAAATATGCTAATAAAAATGCAGTACCAACCCATCTCATGAACAGAACCACAGTCATCTTTGATTTCCAACATGCTCACAGCTCTTTCCAAGACAGCTGCTAAATTACTACTTTAAAACACTGAAAGCGAGCATGAGAAAGGCTCTTTTTCTATGAATAACTGCTACCTAATACACACAGCCTAGCTCAGGAAAGAATACTGTTTCATTATGGCCGGTACTCAGTTTTGCATCTAGAACTCAAATCAAAGGAAAGGTTACGGAGAAACTTTATTATGACGGAAAAGCGTACTATTCCTTTGAAGGATGAATTACTAAAACGAAAACAAAAACCGAAATAAAAAGGCAATTAAATCTACTTAATTCAACATTCTACAAAAATCACCAGATCTAAAAATCTAAGACTCATTTAAAGCAAATGGAGTGGGTCATTAGCAGCTTATTGAAGATGTCAATCAACTGGAGATGTGGTAAGAATTTAAACACATGTAAGTACTAGCAGTCATCATGCCTGATATTTTTTTTCTTTTTGTTCTATTAAGGAGAAAATTTCTTGCACCCTACTGGAACTAGAAATTCCTCCTAAAGTAGATTTGCATTTGTAATTTTTTCATAATGTATCTCCTCTAATACTACAGATGTTTAGAAACTTCATGCCTTGGGAGTAGAATGTCTACTTATTTTATCTAGGGTACCTAAATAAAAATAATTTTGTTATTATGAACATGCAATTTTTAAGACACATGATTAGGCATATTGCAATGGCATTTGTATTTAATTTGTAAAATATGACTTTTATAGATTTAGGAATCTTTAAAATTCTTTTTAATTTGTTTTTGTATAGTACAAGTCTGAATTTTCTGCTGAGAAGTGAATTATTTCACTGTATCCATTTACAGTTTGCAAGAAAAATGCATTACTGTTTGATATCCCTCTAATAATTTAAAATGGTAGAATAGAAAGTCATTACTCTAAAAAGAGCAAAAAACAGCAGAAATCTCCACTACTTTCTCAGCCTACAATGATGAAGTATTGGGTGTTTATTAGCAAAATGCGTCTTACAATCTGGTTAGATCTGTAAAACAAGCATAAATAACTATATAATGAATAAGAGTGGGATTTCAAAGATCTTTTCTGTAAATACGTTTCATAAAAAAAAATATACATTTTTAAATGCAAAGTAATACATACACATTCAGATTAAGAGTTTTATGTCTCATCCTTTACATAATGATAGTTTCCATCTTGCTGTATATCTGGCTTGGTAACTTGAAAATCTAACCTGCTGCTAAAACTTAAAGGCCTACACTTTTGCATACACAGAATGAACATTCATTCATTTTGTGCGCCAAACAAGTAGTTTACATGAAGAAAATAAAACACCCAAAATTGCAGGTAATGTAATTAGTTGGAGATTATCTTGCAACATCTTGCCTATATGTAGCAAAAATTATTATTCAAAGGGTGTGATTATTTTAGAAGACATAGGAAGACATTTATCTTTATTTTTTTCCTGTTGCAGCATCTGTGGAAAAACACATAAAAATATTTGTGTCAAGACGTGCCTAGTTTCAGAAACCTGTTTACCCTGCAACAGGCTGAAGTGACTGCCTACTTCTTCATTTGCTTGAAAGTAATATTTTTACTCAGATATGGAAAAAAAACCCACAATAGCATTTGTCATCTTTTTGTTTTGCTTTAAGCAGTTTTGCAGTGTGGATTCAGAATTTTTTGGCCTAGGAAACATCCCTAGTGAAGACCTACCTTCCAACTGAAGCAAGCTTCTCCTTTCTTTAGGTTCCACAATATGTAAAACTAAGCCAGATCATTCCTGCCTGAAATCTACCCTTTGTTTCTACCCTGTTTCAATTTTACGGTGAGTAGGTTCAAGTGTCTAAAACAACAAATAAAAAAATATCAGTTCACCTTTCTGAACTGACTTGCTGAAGGATCACAAGTCCTCTGTCCTTTAAAATTCTCATCTAGCGAATGGAGAATGTACTGTATGGAACCAGGATGGTTTAACTGATTTAAACCAGATAAAATTGTGAAAGTAACTTTCTAATGTTGGAGAGACTGAGACATCCTTGCTCATCTGGAGCTAATACTTACAGACAGTCACTTCTATTTTTATTGCTCTTTTTAATGTTAAAAGTTTCATTCTTCTTTTGAATGCATTAATGCCTTCCTAGGAATGATCCTTCCTGGGACCACAAGTTGCAAGCTTGCTACATGCATTACAAAGACTGTGTAAGTGGAGCTGCTGTGACCCACAAACTCATGGACCCCAGCCTTACATCTTCTGAAGTAGTGTGGTCACGAAGCTGTCACAAAATCAAAAGGGTAAAGAACAGCTGATTCAAGGTCAGACATCTGAAGAAGGATGCCATGCTGGAGGAAAAAAAAAACATTCTGAATATCTGTATATTAGGAATATTTTATGTTTTCTTAAATTATATACCCTATGCTTACTCAAGTACTACAAAGTCTCAAGATCTCATCAGATATACGAAAAAAAGGAACTGAAATTAATTGTTTTTATCTCAATAAGCATTGTCCTTTTTTTTTAGTGTCAGATTGGATAGCGATCATCAATGTGATAATCTTGTATTGCTCATACTCTTGTACTTAGCAGAAAACTGGCAGGGATGCAAGAATAACATGCACAGAACACAAAAAGTTAATTGTTTAAGAGGACAAGCCACCTCAACCTGTCATATCATCAACTCATATTTTCCATTGGTTCTCCATTTATTTTCAATGCCCGTTCAAGAACCTGGCCATAATATTTAAGGCTTTCCTGGGCAGGATGTATCCAAGGATAATTCTCTGTTCACTGCACAATAAGACAGCTGTGTCCCTCTAGGCCACTCTCATGAGTGTGAAGCTCTCAAGACCAGAAATAAAATGTTCTCAGTTGATGTCTGTCATTTGATAGAAAAGACACATCACAAGAAATAAATAGGGGCTCCAGTCAGATTCTCCTACACTGAGGAAGCAATCAAAGAATAATAAGTAAAGTAAAAAACCCCAGAAGTTTCAATGTAGTAAATAAAAGCAGCCACATCTGTTAGCTATAGGGTGGAAAGTCATGCCTCTTATTAACACCTCCATGGCTACATCAAACTTGCATGGTGTGGATCTGCTGGGATACACCATGCCTCCTGCTCCCCATCCACATACCTAATTCCCACTCTTCTAACGCAAATCAGGGTGCAATGAGATAAAAATTATTCTAACAGAATTGTGGGGTCTCATACAGGACACTGTCCCAGTAAACAGTTGAGCACAAACGAGTCTCACATTGATATCCAGTGGATCGATCCCTATCGATTGAGGGAGTTGGCTCTCAGTGGCTACAAGAAGAGGTACCTGGAATTGTGATTAAGGTTTAGGTCATATCTGAATCTTATGGACTTCAGCATACTGTTACTTAACAAAATTAATGTCCTGTACCTTTAATTGTCTTTTCACAAGAAATATTACTTCAATTTTTTTTTTTTTTGTTTTATTTGGTTTGGGTTTGTTTTTTTTTCTATCTTAATGCTTTTCACAAGGAAACAGGATGGATTTTTTTTCCCTTCATATAACACTGTCTTTTTTAATACTGTAATTTTTTATTATTATTATTTGCCCAAACTCACCCTCCTTGAACACTGTTCCTTGAAGTATTTGGAAGAGTTCCATTGGAATGAAACCCATCTCTGCTGGATAGAACAAACGGCAGGATATTCTTGAAGAGTTACACGGCTGGCAGTCACCGCTGAGAGTAAAGCATATAATGCTAACTCTCAGCATGCATCAGGGTGCAATTCAAGCTCAGCTGAACAGACTTGCAGGTATCCTTGTCTACCTTTGAGCTGTTCAGCCTGACAGAGCACTGTACCATAACTTTACATTCAGACCTGTTTTGCTCTTTTCAGTAAGGAAATCCTGAATACAGCATGGATGGCATAGCTCCTTTGAATCAGCAAGCAAGCTATTAACGGGACACGTCTGGGTCAAATATTCCATAAGTTTCAGCTGTTACTGTAACCTCTTTGTAAAACTGAAGTGGAAAAAAATTATCTTTTCCTAAGGTTCCACATGAAGGAATTTTAAATAAATATATATTGTAATTGAATGAGAATCAGAGAAAAGAATGTTAAGCCCCTTAGATAAACTGCAAGACTCCTATTCTTGTCTGAGACTCTGAGTGACACTCTGCAGAGCTCAAAATGTTGATTCCTTTTCTATGGATGCTTTGGCTGCATGTGGCTTCATAAGTGTAAATCTGCACAGCAGAAAACTGTCTATTTTATGTAACAGCCCTACCTATAATTTCCATGCAGCTGAAGTCATGCTGAACACAACTTTGGCCTGATCCAGCTCTCATGTTGTGGACATGATCCGGAAGTCAGCATAGCCAGGATTCATGGCTGTGTGATCCTTCTTCTTAGCACAATGTTCCTCTTGGATTTTACCTTGAACTTTTACAGAAATCCTGTGAAATGGACCATTGGATTCAGAGAGGTGACTTTTCTGTACTGCAGGGTAAAAAAGACTACAAGCTGTGCCTGTAGACAGGCTATTGAGCTCAGTTTCATGATCAGAGAACCCCTGATATCAGAGTGCCATGGTTTATTTGCACAAAGCTTATGAGTGTGTTACCTGATAGGATCTGAGCAATGGGTGAATGAGGATGCATTACCAACTTGCGCCTTTCATATATAATGACCTTGTGTTTACCAGACTCCACCAAGAAGCTGCAGCAATCCCCACAGGCAGCCTAGTCAGGAGCTACAGCAACTCAAACAGATCCCACTGCAGTCCATAAAAGACGTTTGGACATTCAGGTGGAAAAGAATCTTAAGGGACTGCTTTGATGAAAGACCTCCATAGGGAACACCAGAGCATGCAAAAGCACACCTACTTCTGTCTGAGGCTGTACTGAAACACTCTGAAAAATTAATCCTTATCAGTTAAACAGACAAAGAAGATTTGCTCAATTGCATCAAACCACTAAGTCGATATTCTTATACTCTTCGTGTTATACTCTTACTCTTTTCATTACTTTTTTTTCTAATTCTTATCCAGATCTAAAATGCCCTGATTCTCTTTACTCTTATTCACTTTGGCACTTTGGATTCACTTTGGATTTAAGTTCAGGCAAAGTGACTGACTGTACTATAAGCCTAAATAAAGATAAAAATAAATAGCCCTAAAATGATTTGACTAATCCACCTGTAATGTTAATTTGGACAAGTTTTAACAGCTGCCTCACTGCAGAAAAATTTGTGATAGATTGAGGGAAAATGGTAATAATAATGGACGTTTGCATTCCTAAGTGGAATTCTGCAACAATAGGGTGTGAAAGATCTCTAAAAGTACTTTTCCAAGAGTGAGAAAAGTCAAAATGACGAAAGGGTAAGGTACAAGCCTAAAATAAGCATTTGGAAAATTGTGTAACAAGGGAGCAATAAAAATATCATTGTTGCCTTTGATATGGGATATTACTAGTATACCAAGGAAAAATGGACATTGTCTCTACATGTTCTTAAAAAGGTTATTCTTAGTTTCCAAAACTCCCAGGAAGTGTGAGAATAAAAACCAGAAGGAGCCAAAACCAGGAAATTGGTGGCAGTCATTGGAGACAACCAATATAAGGTGTGGGTGTTTTTTTCCAGTAAAAATAAAGTGCAACATTGAATTTTACTTGAACATTAGTTACAGGTATAACTATCAAGTCTCTCTCTCATAAAAATTCATTATGAAGAAGCAGACTTGAGTCAATTGAATCACAAGCGAAAGATAAAATTCAAGATGAAAAAGAGACAGCTAAAGATCTCTCTTTAATTGATTTGGAATAAATGTGTCTTCTTTTTAACTTTTCTGTCTTACTGTAATGGCCTAAGAAAGAACTGAAAATGACATCACATTTCTGCACTGTTTCCACATTTCTGCAGGATGCTATTTCTGCTTTCTGAATTTTAGATGCTAAAGCTCATATACTCTTTTGGGTTGAAAATTGATAAGAGAAGGGTATATTTTAAATAGCAACCAAGGAAATATTTGCAATGAATGGAACATATTCAAGTAGACTAGGTATTATGCAAACCAGCAGAAGAAGAAGGCTGGTGACATTTGAATTGTCTATGATAATGTTTTTTAGATTGAAGACAAGTGACAGGTATAGAAAAGCATGTAATCTCAGATAACTTGTCAACTAGAGTGAAGTCACTGTGAAGTGAAAAAGGAAAAGAAAATGGAATAGAGTAAAAGTTGATGGTATTCAGAGAGGGAATAGCAAAGAAGAACTTCAGTAAATAAAATCCTAATTGAACAGGGCACATAAAAATCAGTAGCCAGATCAAAATCAAGTATTTACTTGATTCTACACTTTTTTTTTTGAAGTTTAAAAGACAAGAACTCCAGCAGCCAGTTTTTAGAGAGGAATGCAATGACAAAGACACCTTGCAAAGGTAAAAGAAAGAAAATAGCCAGTCCAACACAGGATAATTATAATTCCAAGATACAAATTATATAAGAATTGCATTGCACTTACAACACCTAGTCAAAGAGCTCAGGAGAGGATCAACAGTGCTCTACTTGATTTACTTTTCAGCATTCAATAGACCAGGTGGAAAAAGTAATTATAAGTTACCCTGTAATGCTGGCCACTTAGCTCTCAAATGTAATGTCTACCGAATGGCTACCAAAAAGAGAAATGGGGAAAAAAAAGAAAAAAAAGGCTACCATATCATTTAACTAAAATAAAAAAAAGGTAACTACCCGAACACAACAGAGTTTTTTGAACGGAAATTGAAGAGGACAGCTAAAAGACTAAATCCTTGCAGATAGCATGACAGACTGCCTAAAGATACTATATTAGGAGTTCAGAGAAACTGTATACCACTTATCAAAAACCCTTTTAAAGGAGAGAAAAAATAGCCAGCTTGGTGAAATAGCAGACTAAATAAGGCCATTAAGAGTAAAAAGATACTCTTTTAAAAATGTCAAAATTGTGACCAAATTAGGATGAGAAAAAAGCATGAAGTCCAACAAAAAAAAAGTTACAATATTGTAAGAAAGTATGAAAAAGGTTTTGAAGACTATTTGTTCATGACACAGAAATTAATGAGAACTTTTATCAAAAAAATCAGAAAAAATGAAAGTCTGCCAGAGGATCAGTGAGGCTAACCACATATACAGACTGATGAAAGAAGATAAGGTCACACTCAAAAAAAAAAAAAAAAAAAAAAAAAAAGAGAGAGAGAGAAGATATTCTGGGGATAGAAATGAGTCATTAAAACTGCCTGGAATGAAAAGATTAATAGGGTAAAATGACTACTAACAAATCAGCAGACCATATGGAATCCAAATGTGAAATTGGAGAATTTTAACACTATCACTTATATTAGCTTTGGTACCAAACAAAAGTGAGTAGTAAAATCTGTGAAGAGACTGTGAAGAGCTGCAGATAGATGTCATGCAATTGAATGACTACAGTAAAATGGCACATGACATTCAGCGTCAACAAATGTAGGTAATACACATGATGGAAAAGAGTAACAACTCTCAGTACACAAGCAAGGATCTCTAAAAACTGATCTCTATATTAGTCTGGACAGTTAAATGAAGATGTCAGCTCATAATTCATCAAGACATCAGTTAGAATAAGAAGGTATTTTGGAAAAGAATAGAGATTAAACCACGAAACATTACTCTTTTAATCCATAGCTCCTGTGTCTAGACTTCTGTATTCAGATCTGCTCATGCCATGTTCGAAAGAATATAATAGAACTGAAAAGACAAAAAAGAGCAGCAAAGATGATCAAAGTTCTGAAAAGGCTTTCATAAGAGAAGAGATTAAATAGACTAAGATTTTTCAGCTTGAAGAAGACACAAAAAGGGGAAGTATGAAAAGATTTTTGAATTGTGATTGTCACTGAGAAGACTAATAGGAAACAATTATTTACTGTTTCTCCTAAAGCAAAAACTAGGCACTGCCAGTGAAATTATAAGGTGGCAGGTTTCAGTCAAAAGCAGTGTGTTTGTACACACATCAGATTTGTAGAGATTGTTCTGCAGGACAAGCTAAGGGTCCAAAACACCGTTACACAAAGTCACTGTACAAAAATCCTCACAGGTTAGATGAAAAATGTATTTTTTTATTTCTTGAATTCTTTTCTTCAGACCCTTAATTGCACAATTGCTGTAATAGTCCTGAAGTCTTTGTGTGAATGCTGGAGTAACAGGAAATTCCACAAGGTGACTCAGATGTGGCATTTGCCTGGATGATTGAATTACCTTCAGCTGCTGTAAGTGAAGGGCATGCATATAGTACAGTTGCCCTAGACTGCACAATGAGTCAGAGTCTGTTACGCCATGTATAACTTCCATGTCTCAACCCTTTCTAGACAGGGCTGCTCTCATATGCTTTTAAACTCCTACAGATTAATATCTTATGTACCAAAGAAAATGTTTTAATCAGTGTGGTAGTTGCTGAATCAGTGCTTGCACTGCACCTTCCCAGTAATTTTTATTACTCTTGCTTTCATATCCATTATTCTGAATGTCAGGGAGCTATTTTTAAGTACTAGCTTAGTTCAGTTTAATAACAGATATTAAATTATCTGTACCAAAAAATTAAAAGATTTCTTTATTAAGAATTTAGTTTCATAAAATCAAATGCATATGTAGCTACCAGCATGACTGCTCTAGATGAACTACATTTTACAATCTACACAGGAATGGTGACATAGAAAAAGAAAGATGATACCTGAATTATGAGAAGTCGCAGAAAGAAT